>NC_056055.1:89029869-89654869 GCF_016772045.2 Ovis aries | reverse complement strand
CACATACATCATGCAGAGAAGGCAATGGCACCCCACTCCAGTACTCTTGCCTGGAGAATCCCAGTGACAGGCAAGCCTGGTAGGCTGCAGTCCATGGGTCGCTAAGAGTCGGATACGACTGAGTGGCTTCACTTTCACTTTTCATTTTCATGCATTGGAGAAGGAAATGGCAACCCACTCCAGTGTGCATGCCTGGAGAATCCCAGTGACGGTGGAGCTAGTGGGCTGCCATCTATGGAGTAGCACAGAGTCGGACATGACTGAAGCGACTTAGCAGCAGCAGCAGCACATACATCATGGGAGGTCAATCTGCATATGTGGAGTCTAGGATCCTGGAGTAGGATGAGGAAGGGAGAGGAAGTTTTCTACACTTGGCCATTCTTGAGAAAAGAGTCTTCCTGAACTCTTCAAATGGAGGCAAGAAGAACAAGGCAGGCTGGGGACTGCAGAGACAGCTAAGAGAGGCCATGCAGAACCAGTAGCTGCCATGAGAAACGTGACTCTAAGGAAGTAAGAGGGTTTCTCAAGCTTATTTATATATATTAAACACACATGTCATCGCTAAACTTTGAATAATTCATTCAAAGGAGTGCCTACCCTTGACTTCTAGGAGGATGCACCGGAATCCTCAGCACTTCCTCCCAGTGTAGAAATCCCCAGCGTGCTCTCCTCACTCACTCTGCATGAAGGCGTCCTCTCCATTCATACAGCTGTGTCCTTCTCCATTACGGTTTCTGGTTGTCAATTTCCCCTTACGACTGCAAACCACCAACTCAAAGCAGAACCAGAGTGAAAGTTCTAGCTCTGTCAGACACTCTCCTAAGACTTCACCTGCTCTGCCTGCCAAGCACTGCAGGTCCAGACTGTCCAGCCTCCCAGAGAAACAGAGTAAATAGACGGAACCCGCCCCACAGTGAGCAATGGAGGAGACACAGGAGCTCCTCTGTGCGTGCACCTAAGTTATTACATGTGCAGGGCTTTTAATACATTTAATATATTTAGCAACAGGGGGACAGAGCTTTCATCGCAGGACATATGTTAGTAAAGTGAACACTGGAAGAATACAATTTCTCAAAGTAACAAAGATCTTTCTGGGAATTCATGTATTTAATGTAGGCAATCTTCAGGACATTGATGGATCAATCATCTTTCTCTTCTTTCCAGTTGGGACATACCGCACTCAGTAGCTATATGTACAGTCAGAGGGACTTTTGAGATAATTTTATTCATTTATTCATTTCTCACTGTGCTGTGTCTTCACTGCCGCACGGACTTCTCTCTAGTTGTGGCAGAGCTGGGTCCTCTCTAGTTGTGGGGCACAGGCTTCTCACTGTGGGAGCCTCTCTTGTTGGGGAGCTCAGGCTCCAGTGCACTTGGCTTCGGTGGTGAGGGCCCGGGGTCTAGAGCACAGGGCAGGAGCTGTGCCCCCGGGCTCACTGTCCTGCAGCACGCGCAGCCTCCAGGACCGCATGGGGTCCTGTTGGCAGGTGGACTCCTCACCACTGAGCCTCCAGGGAAGCCCCTCAGGGAATGTTTAAGTACACTGAGAGGTTTGGAAACCTTCTTGAGGATTAGGGTCCTAAACAAGTAAAAAACATTCCGATATTACTGTTAAAAATACCATTTCATTAACAGATTATTTTCTAAATAACCTTTCATTCAATACTATAGTATCACCTGAACGAGTAGCCTGGTTCTCACCGTCCTTCGTTCTCACAGGAAGAAAGAGACAGAGGAACAGAGATGCCCAGTGGAAGCAACTGCCCGAATGAATGACTGAAACTCACTAGATTCTGTGACATAAGTCTCCAGTGAGAGACACCATCACTGAATGTCCTTCCTCCAGCTCTGAACCTCTGAGCAGAAAAGTGCTGAACAGTGTAAATAAAAGTGATGAATAATAAAAACACTCTCATTTAATTGACATATACAATCGGATGGGTACATTTGAAATTATTGGGAAATAGGTAAAATTAATGCTTTAAACTGATGACACTTTCTTTGATCATATTGTGAATACATAAATGAAAATCAAAAAAGGAAGTGAAAGTGTATTAAAACAATTAGAAAATGAAAATTACCATGTTCACTATTTAATGGCCTCGCTTAGAAAGCATGGCATCAGAGAACCTACCTCAAGTTTCCCCCAGACGCCGTCTCAGCCAGCCCAGCAGCAGCCGCATCTTCCCCATGGCCTTTGTGCTCTCTCTACTCATGGCCCTGGTGATGGTCAGCTACAGCCCGGGAGGATCCCTGGGCTGTGACCTGTCTCAGAACCACGTGCTGTTTGGCAAGAAGAACCTCAGACTCCTGGGCCAAATGAGGAGAATCTCCCCTCGCTTCTGTCTGCAGGACAGAAAAGACTTCGATTTCCCCCAGGAGATGGTGGAGGGCGGCCAGCTCCAGGAGGCCCAGGCCATCTCTGTGCTCCACGAGATGCTCCAGCAGAGCTTCAACCTCTTCCACACAGAGCGCTCCTCTGCTGCCTGGGACACCACTCTCCTGGAGCAGCTCCGCACTGGACTCCATCAGCAGCTGGATGACCTGGACGCCTGCCTGGGGCAGGTGATGGGAGAGGAAGACTCTGCCCTGGGAAGAACGGGCCCCAACCTGGCCGTGAAGAGGTACTTCCAGGGCATCCATGTCTACCTGCAAGAAAAGGGATACAGCGACTGTGCCTGGGAAACCATCAGAGTGGAAATCATGAGATCCTTGTCTTCATCAACCAGCTTGTAAGAAAGGTTAAGAATGATGGATGGAGGCCTAAACTCATCTTGATATGACTCTCAGTGACTAAGATGCCACATCACCCTTGTACGCTACCCTGAAGTCATTTTAGAAGACTCTGATTTCTGTTTTAGCCACCATGTTTCCTGAATTCAATCAATAGTACTTTCTCAGTAGCAATAAGCAAGTAGATATAAAAAGTATTCAACTGCACAGGGATCAGTCCATAAGGGATGACTGCCATGATGTTATTTATGTTTATTTATGTATTTATTTTATCTCATCATATTTATATTTTCATGTAAAAATGTTTTTCTGCATTGTAATAAAATTTAGAAAATATGTTCATTTCCTTAATCTTCTAATTTGTTTTATTTATTAATTTCTTATGAAAGTAATTACTGTTTTCATTATGAAGAATTAACTACTTATTTGGTCTACATAAACCTAGCATAGAATAGCATTTGTCCATTTATACTACAGAATAGTTGTATCACTTTTCAGGAAATGATTGTCAAAAGGTAGAATTTCTGGATCCCTGGCAGTCCAGTGGAATGGACTCCATGCTTCCAGTGTGAGACGCTCAGGTGCCACGGACACCTGGTCAGGGAACTAAGATCCTGCAAGCTGTGGAGTGCAGCCCCCTCCACCCAAAAGAAACAGGTAGAAAGGAGTCTCTGAAACGGTGGTAGATGAGTAGTCCTGAAGCCACAATTATAACTAGTTTATGCCCAATCAACAGAGAATGGTTGATGTCAGTATGTGGGGGGAGGACTCCCGTCCTCCAGGGAAGCTGCGAACATGTGGTGCTGAGTGGCTGAGCCTGACACCTGTTACTCTTCCTCCCGCCTTCTCCTCGGTCCTGCTTTACTGAACAATCCACTCCCTTACACTGTATCTTCACTGCCTCCAACACAGGAGCTCTGTTCTGTGATGGTTTCTGGCTTCAAAGTTTCTCTGAGTGGAAATCACTGGAAGAGAGCACAAGTGAAAGGAGAGCTCTAGAAGTTTCAAAACCTTTGAATGCAGCTCTGCTATTTAACAGCAGTGTGACCCTGAAAAATATCACAAACACTGAGGAGATGGATATGGCAACCCCCTCCAGTATTCTTTCTTGAAAATCCCATGGACAGAGGAGCCTGGTGGGCCACAGTCCATGGGTCACAGGAGCTGGACCTGTCTGAACCAACTTAGCATGCATGCAGGCATGCATTCTATCTTGATCTTCTCAAATATGGGGAAAATAACAGTAGTTTTTCATAGGACTACTGTTTGGATCAATAAGTCCATATTACAAGAAGCAAAAAAGTGTGCTTGGCACAAATAATCAGGACAGTGAGAGTCCTAGAGTAGCTGCCCATGGGGAGCAGACTGGTCAGCTGGCCTGAGGCAGTGACTGAAAAACAACATCTGAAAGATACTAGGTCTTTGGTAAAAATATTTAACTTAGGGGCTAGTTTCACAGTATATTCAGTGTGTGAAAGCTCCTGTGCTCAATGCTGAAGACAATTCCAATTCCTGTGTTTCAGATTTCTAGAAGTATTCTTAGGAAGTCACAGAAATTCTTAGAGAAAGAAGGATTAGTAGAAAATGCTTTGATCTACCATAAAAATGAATAATAGGGAAATCATAGAGATTTCTGCATTCACATGAATGCAGAAAATCACAGACATTACTCCTTAATCATGTTTCTTGCTTCTTTAGTGTGAGTACTACTCTACTACTTCTTGAAGACATTTCTAAAATCACCTAATCAACTCTCTGTTGGGTTTCCGTCTTTCAGCAGCAAGGCACAGGCAGGAAGAAAAGAGCAAGGGCCATGCAGTGTGAGGTTCTGCTCTCCAGCCCTGGGCTGGCCTGGGTTTGATCCTCGTTGTTTTCCATAAAGACTTCAGTCCCTAAGTGCTGGCAGGGTCACCTCCTACAGTCGGTCCTTCTCAGAAATCAGTGCCTTTTAGAGGAGAGACTGCTACAAGTGTATGCAGGTGTCTTATAACGGAAGCGAGAGTCTTTCTCTGAACAAGGGGCCATGAAGTCAATATTATTGGGCAAAACACATAAACCTTGCACATGCCTACTGCCAGCTGTCCATGATAACAATGGCTACATTAATCTATATTCAAGACCATATAAGCCCCTATATGTTCTCACACATTGACCAAAACAGGATCTTATCATCCTTTTTAGTTTTTGCCAATCTGACTGGTGACACAGAGCATCTAGCAGCAATCATTAGTTTTCCTTTTCCTAACTGATGGTGGTTGTCATCAGTCATACTCCAGCCTTCTCGTCCATCTCTTGGAATTGGTTTGGAGAACTCTGAAAGAAAAGCAATCTGCAGGCAGGGAGAATTGTACTGAAAACAACTGGAGCCCCAGCATCCCAGAGTAGAGCTGAGAAGAGCTGTGGAGTTGAGACTTTCATTTTAAGACCAGGACGCTAGAGGAGGTGACAGCCTTTCTCTGTCATATCCACTGGAAATGCAGGTTTCTTCTGTGAATTTCTGATCCATAGGCAATGAACCCTCTGCTCTTGCATTGTCACTTTACCCAGGTAAGTTCAGTTCAGTTTAGTTCAGTCGCTCAGTCGTGTCTGACTCTCTGCGACCCCATGAATAGCAGCACGCCAGGCCTCCCCGTCCATCACCAAACCCCAGAGTTCACACAGACTCACTTCCATCGAGTCATTGATGTCATCCAGCCATCTCATCCTCTGTCGTCCCCTTCTCCTCCTGCCCTCAATCCCTCCCAGCATCAGAGTCTTTGCCAATGAGTCACCCCTTCACATGAGGTGGCCAAAGTACTGGAGTTTCACTTTAGCATCATTCCTTCCAAAGAAATCCCAGGGCTGATCTCCTTCAGAATGGAGTGGTTGGATCTCCTTGCAGTCCAAGGGACTCTCAAGAGTCTTCTCCAATACCACAGTTCAAAAGCATCAATTTTTTGGTGCTCAGCCTTCTTCACAGTCCAACTTTCACATCCATACATGACCACAGGAAAACCATAGCCTTGACTAGATGGACCTTAGTCGGCAAAGTAATGTCTCCGCTTTTGAATATGCTATCTAGGTTGGTCATAACTTTCCTTCCAAGGAGTAAGTGTCTTTTAATTTCATGGTTGCAGTCACCATCTGCACTGATTTTGGAGCCCCAAAAAATAAAGTCTGACACTGTTTCTACTGTTTCCCCATCTATTTCCCATAAAGTGATGGGACTGGATGCCATGATCTTCGTTTTCTGAATGTTGAGCTTTAAGCCAACTTTTTCACTCTCCTCTTTCACTTTTATCAAGAGGCTTTTTAGTTCCTCTTCACTTTCTGCCATAAGGGTGGTGTCATGCATACCTGAGGTTATTGATATTTCTCCTGGCAATCTTGATTCCAGCTTGTGTTTCTTCCCGTCCAGCGTTTCTCATGATGAAACTCTGCATATAAGTTAAATAAGAAGGGTGACAATATACATAGAGCCTTGACGTACTCCTTTTCCTATTTGGAACCAGTCTCTTGTTCCATGTCCAGTTCTAACTTTTGCTTCCTCACCTGCATACAGATTTCTCAGGAGGCAGGTCAGGTGGTCTGGTATTCCAATCTCTCTCAGAATTTTCCACAGTTTATTGTGATCCACACAGTCAAAGGCTTTGGCATAGTCAATAAAACAGACATAGATGTTTTTCTGGAATTCTCTTGCTTTTTCGATGATCCAGCGGATGTTGGTAATTTGATCTCTGGTTCCTCTGCCTTTTCTAAAACCAGCTTGAACATCAGGAAGTTCACAGTTCACATATTGTTGAAGCCTAGATTGGAGAATTTTGAGTATTACTTTACTAGCGTGTGAGATGAGTAAAACTGTTTGGTAGTTTGAGCATTCTTTGGCATTGCCTTTCTTTGGGATTAGAATGAAAACTGACCTTTTCAGTCCTGTGCCCACTGCTGAGTTTTCCCAATTTGCTGGCATATTGAGTGCAGCACTTTCACAGATTCATCTTTCAGGACTTGAAATAGCCAAGGAGTTCATAGTTCATTTTTGTTCAAACTCCGTGATCTCCAGCTAGAAACACACAGATTGCAATGTCCTCAAGCAGATCCCAGGCTCGACACTCACCCTGCACTCCTGCCATCTGGCTGGAATCCAGTCTGAGTTTCATTTGTGACGAAGACACTTGTAGATTTCCTGTGTTCAGGGCCCAGAACTGTTTTCCGGTCAAACTCATGAAGTAGGTCATGACCTGCTCTAGTTTTCAAGGCTTTAAAAATCTGTCTTGATGGTGATGCCTTTCGAAGATGCATGCTGGAATCATATCCCCAACTGCCTATTTCACAGCTGGTACCTACTGACCACACATTATGCTGAAATCAAAAGCATTTTGATTGCACGTGTTTAAGCAACTAATCCATATGATTTGACATTTCAAAAAAGTTCATGAAACTCTCCAATGAAAAACTGACTACATAAAAAAATGGATGTTTAATAGATGATTCCTGATGAAAAGACATGAGAGGAAAAAGGAATTTGTTAGTTGAGATTTGTTATTTGAGAGAAATATCAATAACCTCAGATATGCAGATGACACCACCCTTATGGCAGAAAGTGAAGAGGAACTAAAAAGCCTCTTGATGAAAGTGAAAGAGGAGAGTGAAAAAGTTGGCTTAAAACTCAATATTCAGAAAACAAAGATCATGGCATCTGGTCAGATCACTTCATGGGAAATAGATGGGGAAACAGTGGAAAGAATGTCAGACTTTACATTTTTGGGCTCCAAAATCACTGCAGATGGTGATTGCAGCCATGAAATTAAAAGATGCTTACTCCTCGGAAGGAAAGTTATGACCAACCTAGATGGCATATTCAAAAGCAGAGACATTACTTTGCCAACAAAGGTCCGTCTAGGCAAGGCTATGGTTTTTCCAGTTGTCATGTATGGATGTGAGAGCTGGACTGTGAACAAACCTGAGTGCTGGAGAATTGATTATTTTGAACTGTGGTGCTGGAGAAGACTCTTGAGAGTCCCATGGACTGCAAGGAGATCCAACCAGTCCATTCTAAAGGAGATCAGTCCTGGGTGTTCTTTGGAAGGAATGATGCTAAATGCTCCAGTACTTTGGCCATCTCATGAGAAGAGCTGACTCATTGGAAAAGACTCTGATGCTGGGAGGGATTGGGGGCAGGAGGAGAAGGGGACGACAGAGGATAAGATGGCTGGATGGCATCACTGACTCGATGGACGTGAGTTTGAGTGAACTCTGGGACTTGGTGATGGACAGGGAGGCCTGGAGTGCTGCAATTCATGGGGTCGCAAAGAGTCAGACACAACTGAGCAACTGAACTGAACTGAACTGAACTGACTGGGTCATAATTTGTCAAATATGGCATTCCCTCAGTGAAGAGAGATATATATGAAGTAGCAATTTTGAAAACAGTACTGATGATTTTGCTTCCATTAAAGCCGGCAACTTACAAGTACTATTGTGGCATAAGGAAAATATTTCCACTTGATGTGAGTTTAAGACGTATATATATTTTAAAAGATTTTTCAGACAATTAACATTACAGGAGAAATTTACCTTTTATATTAATAGTGAATGAAATAATTTTCTTTTTCCCTTGGGGCGCCTGTAAGTCTCAGTCTTGTCCCCAAGTCTTCCTTCCCACTGGAGGGTCACAGTATCAGGCAGATTTCTGTCCGGACGTCGTCTTCTATTCTTCCAGTCATTTCCCATATTCAGGTAATTTGGTAGCAGCAAGTATGCTTTACCTAGAGCCACAAGTACCATCAGCTTGGAGTTTTCTACAGAGGATTCACTGAATCGTTTGTAATCCAATCTGAGCAGGGGTCATCACTCTCAAGGATCTTGTCCATCATGTATCTCAATTTTATGGTGAGGATCACTTCACAATCTATGAGTCCTCTTGGACAGTTAAATGCGATTATTTTATAATTATTAGAATTATTAATTTTGTCAAGCACAGTTAGACTCTCAGTAATAACTACCACTTGATAATTTCAGTTTGCTTCTTATACAAAATAATCAGGATACTTTGTAAATCGCTCAGCTTATCAAGAATTTGGAGGGACACATTAATGGAAATAAGAGATTTGTAACACTGAGGTATGAAACAACAAAGGGACAGCTTGTGTTAGAAGCAAAAGAGGGAAATAAGTGAGAGTTCAGGACATGCAGTGGGCTCAGGTGTTTATGCTGTGGATGGGAGTGTGGAATCTGACCTTCCTTATTAGATTAGTTCATTCACATAAAGTCTTAGCAGGGGGCTCTTGGGAAGGAGAATATTAACTCATTTCACTATGTTGGAAGGATTAAGTGAGTCCCTTTAGAGGCTGAGGAATTTGTAGCTGTTGTCACTGTCATTTTTGATGAAGACTGAGTGCCTGGGGAATTTGTCTGGTGAAAGTATTAGTGGCTCAGTCGAGTCTGACATTTGGTGACCCTGTGAACTGTAGACTGTCAGGCTCCTCTGCCCATGGAATTCTCCAAGCAAGAATACTGGAGTGGGTTAACATTTCCTTCTCCAGGGGATCTCCCGGACTCAGGGATTGAACCCTGGTCTCCTGCATTGCAGGCAGATTCTTTACCATCTGAGCCACCAGGGAAGCCTGGTAGGTCCTTGGTAATTAGGTTCACAGTATAACATTTATAACATTTAATGAGCAAACAATCCAGGATGGATATGCCATAAAAAGTGAGGGTAGCATCAGGGAATGTGTTCTTTCTCCTCAAATAAATACCACGAATGAAATAGATCCTAAGGAATCCTGCCATAAACACAATTCCTTGGCATCTTCTTATTACCGTGTCACAGACTGAATGTGTGTGTGTTCCCCAAATTCATATATCGAAACCCTCCCCCTCGAGGCTCCCTGATGGTCCAGTGGCCAGGACTCCATGCTCCCACAGCAGGGAGCCTGAGTTGGATCTCTGGTCAGGGAACTAGATCCTGCATGTGGCAAGCAAGACTTCCCATGGCCCAAGTAAAAATCCTGCACGAAGCAAGGAAGATCCAAGATCCAGCATGCTTCAAATAAGACATGGCCCAGCCAAATAAGCACATAAAATAAATAATTAAAAAAATTTTTAAAAAGCCACAGAAACCCAACCCATCAATATGATCATATCACAAACTGGAATATTAGGGAGATTGTTAGGGTACAGCTCAGTTCAGTTCAGTCACTCAGTCGTGTCCGACTCTTTGCGACCCAATGAACTGCAGCACGCCAGGCCTCCCTTTCCATCACCAACTCCCGGAGTTCACTCAAACTCATGTCCATCGACTTGGTGATGCCATCCAGCCATCTCATCCTCTGTCGTCCCCTTCTCCTCCAGCCCCCAATCCCTCCCAGCATCAGAGTCTTTTCCAATGAGTCAACTCTTCCCATGAGGTGGCCAAAGTACTGGAGTTTCAGCTTTAGCATCATTCCTTCCAAACAACACCCAGGAATGATCTCCTTTAGAATGGACTGGTTGGATCTCCTTGCAGGCCATGCGACTCACAAGAGTCTTCTCCAACACCACAGTTCAAAAGTATCAATTCTTTGGCACTCAGCTGTCTTCACAATCCAACTCTCACATCCATACATGACTATTGGAAAAACCATAGCCTTGATTAGACGGACGTTTGTTGACAAAGTCATGTCTCTGCTTTTGAATATGCTATCTAGGTTGCTCATAAGTTTCCTTCCAAGGAGTAAGCGTCTTTCAATTTTAGTAATCAATAAAATTAGCTATTACTTTTAATATCATAATTTTACTGTTACCCAGATTAAGATCAGGATCTTTTGGAATCATTTCATTCCCTGTCATTCTAGTTTTTTCGAAGCATCTTCTCATTACCCAAATGGATTTATCAACTACACAGATGCTAGGCAAGGCTGGTCTCCTAAACCCTGCCAGAAAGGGTTTGTGTTCTAGCAAATGGGGTTCTGAGTGCCCGTCTCTCTTCCTTCTCCACTTATACTGATGACATGTGGATTAAAGAAAAGGAAAATCAGCTAGCTGGTCTTACAAAGCTGAGGGCAGGCAACTGACTCAGGACTTGGCCTTCATTGAGCTTCTGTAAGAAGCAGCCCTGTCCCAGTCTTTCTGTTGTTCATGTTGGCCTCATCCTTCCCCTCTGCCACAGCCTGCTCCCCAGCTGTGCTGCACTGCAGTTTGCTAACTCAGAGTAATACATCATTGCCTCAGGGGAAAAGCCCTTCCCTTCTTTCATACTCAGGACATTGAGACTCACCCTTGTTTTCTTCTTGCCCACAAAACAACTGTGGAAGTTTACTTTCTAGGAAAGTTGCAAAGAGAAACAAAAAAGAAATCTAACATCTTGAAAGTGAAAGAGATGCAGCCTCTCTGGCTTCTTTACTTCCCTTTCTTGTTCTCACCTCATCATGAAATAGAACCAGAGCAGAGGCAGGAATACCAACATTCTCCAATAAGTCACTAAGTGTGTATATAAAATGTTTAAATGAAAAATTACACTCGAGTAAAGGAAAGAAGGCTATTTCTTCTGATCTAGTGCCCCGGATCTCACTGCCCTGCAATCTCAGAGGAGACAGAAACAGAGGAACAGAGATGCCCAGTAGAATCAACTGCCTGAATCAATGACCAAATCTATTAGATTCTGAGACATTAGCTTCCAATAAGAGACAACCCCATCACTGAATCTCCTTCCTCCAGCTCAGAAACTCTGAGCAGAACAAGAGTTGAAGAGTTTAAGTAAAAGCGTTGAATAATAAAACCTATACCTGGCAAAGTCAATATTATTGATCTACTAAAAGGAAAATAATTGCAGTTGGAAACTCCTCCACTAACTTGCACAAACACACTTTTGCCCTCAGCATCTGAGCACTGCTGACACTTTAGACGCCTGGGGACACGGGTCAGGAGAAGAAGAGGTCACCTCTGAGCACTAGGGTCCTTCACACAAAAACTCCAGGGGAGAGGTTGGGGTTTTGGGAAGACAATTCATTTTCCCAACCAGTCAATAAGCCCTCCACAGAAAGGAGGTTTTCGAGTCCTCAGGATGTGGTGAGCCTGCCCTCAGGGAGGGAGGGAGTCCAGCAGGTGAGGAAGGGGACTGTCACTCCAGAGGACAGGGGTGGCTCCATGTGACTCTCCCTTGTGAGTGAGGTGCTGCTGGGAAAATACAATTATCCTGGATGCAGAGTCTCCTCACCCATGTTCCCTGAGAAGAACCAGGATTCTGGTGGGGGTATTGGTCCAGTCTGTGGAGGACGACAGGTCTCCAGCAAGAAAAAGGTGGAAAGAAGGGTGATGTCTGTAATAGTCCTGCCCTCATGGTTCCCTGAAGGGCAGGGATCTGCAGGACATGTTCTAGAAAGAAGAGGAATGTGGGAGGAATTCAAGGACTGATAATAATCAGCCTCTTCTCTAAATCAAACACTAAAGAAAACTCATCATTTGTTTCCAAGAGCTTAACTGCCAGACTGATCTGGTAAATCCCTTATGTACGGAATCCATAGAGCAGACAGAGCCTGGCTTCCTAAGGAACCAAAGAGGGAAAAATGGAGCTTCAGAGCAAGCCAAAAATACATTCTTGGATGAGAGGAGAGCAACACTTATGCATGAGAGATAAAGGGCAATAAAGTGTGTAATTACAGATGTCCATCAATTCTGACTTAAGAGAAAGACTTTCTCATTTGGTTGAAAAACATCCATTTGGATGGGCACATCTGAAGTGACTAGGAAAAGGCAAAATTAATAGTCTAGAAGGAAGAACATTTCTTTGACTGTCCTGAGAATACATAACAGAAAACCAAAAAAGGAAGTAAAAGTGCATAGAAATGATTAGAAAATGAAAATTACCATGTTCCCTATTTAATGGCCTCACTTAGAAAGCATGGCATCAGAGAACCTACCTCAAGGTTCCACCAGACACCGTCTCAGCCAGGCCAGCAGCAGCCGCATCTTCCCCATGGCCTTCGTGCTCTCTCTACTCATGGCCCTGGTGCTGGTCAGTTATGGCCCGGGAGGATCCCTGGGCTGTGACCTGTCTCAGAACCATGTTCTCATTGGCAGGAAGAACCTCAGGCTCCTGGGCCAAATGAGGAGACTCTCCCCTCGCTTGTGTCTGCAGGACAGAAAAGACTTCGCTTTCCCCCAGGAGATGGTGGAGGGGGGCCAGCTCCAGGAGGCCCAGGCCGTCTCTGTGCTCCATGAGATGCTCCAGCAGAGCTTCAACCTCTTCCACACAGAGAGCTCCTCTGCTGCCTGGGACACCACTCTCCTGGAGCAGATCCGCACTGGACTCCATCAGCAGCTGGATGACCTGGACGCCTGCCTGGGGCAGGTGATGGGAGAGGAAGACTCTGCCCTGGGAAGGACGGGCCCCACCCTGGCTGTGAAGAGGTACTTCCAGGGCGTCCATGTCTACCTGAAAGAGAAGGAATACAGCGACTGTGCCTGGGAAACCGTCAGAGTGGAAATCATGAGATCCTTGTCTTCATCAGTCAGCTTGCAAGAAAGGTTAAGAATGATGGATGGAGACCTGAGCTCACCTTGACATGACTCTTTCTGATGAAGATGCCCCGTCATCCTTGGAAACTCACCTGGGGTCATTTCAGAAGACTCTGAATTCTGCTTTAGCCACCAAATTTGTTGAATTAACTCAGCCAATACATGTCTGTAGTAATAAGCACGTAGATATAAAAGAAATCAACTGCAGGGGTATCAATCCATAAGCGATGACCTCCCTGATGTTATTTATTTATTCTTTATTTATTTAGGTAATGGAATATTTTATCTTATCATATTTATATTTTCATATAAAAATGTGTATGTTTACATTGTATTAAAATTTAGAAGATATATTTCTCTATTTTATTAAAATTGTCATTTGGTTTATTTATTAAATAGTTATCAAGATAAATTTCTTGAGTTTTTATTTTGAAAACCTAAATTCTTATTTTGTCTTCAAATACCTATCACAAAATGGTATTTCTTCACTTTATACGGTGAAACAGTTCTATCACTTTCTAACAAATGTCTGTGAAAAGGTGGAATTCTGAGACTCTTCTGTGGTGCAGTTCTTAGGACTCTGAGTTTTTCATCCAGGGAGCCTGGTTGAGGAACTAAGATCCTATAAGCTGTGGAGGGTGCCCAAAAGAAAAAAGGTAGAAAGGAGATTATGAATTGTACAAAATGGCTAGTCTCCATGTCATAGGCATAACTAATTTATACCCACTCGTTAAAGACTGGTTGATGTACGTATCTGAGGGAAGCAGTCACCTCCTGTGGGAAAGCTGAGGACACACCCTGGTGACTGGCTGCTCCTGACTCCTGTTGCTCTCTCTCTGGCCTTCTCCTCAGGACTGCCTTACTGAGCAATTCACTCCCTTCCACAGTAACTTCACTGCCTCCACACACGAGCTCTGTTCTGTGCTGGTTTCTAGCTGCATGGTGTAGTCAGAGTGGAAGCCCCAGGAAGAGAGCCCAAGTGAGAGGAGAGTTCTAGAAATTCCAAAACCTCTGAATCCCAGCTCTGCTATTTACCAACACTGTAACCCTGAAAAGTCTCACAAACACAACAGGTCAGTTTCCTCATCTTTAATATGAGGACAGTAAGAGTGGTTTTCATACAATTACTGTTTGGATTCAATGAGTCCAAATCACACAAGAGGCATCAAGTGCTCCTGGCAGAAATCATCAGGACAGTGAGAATCACTGGCGATGGGGGAGCCTGGTGGGCTGCCGTCTACGGGGTCGCACAGAGTCGGACACGACTGAAGCGACTTAGCAGCAGCAGCAGCACATACATCATGGGAGGTCAATCTGCATATGTGGAGTCTAGGATCCTGGAGTAGGGTGAGGAAGGGAGAGGAAGTTTTCTACACTTGGCCACTCCTGAGAAAAGAGTCTTCCTAAACTGTTCAAATGGAGGCAAGAAGACCAAGGCAGGCTGGGGAATGCAGAGACAGCTAAGAGATGTGAGAACCAGTAGCTGCCATGATCAATATGACTCTAAAGAAGTAAAAGGGTTTCTTAAGCTTATTTATATATATTAAACACACATGTCATCGCTAAACTTTTAAATAATTCATACAAAGGAATGCCTACCCTTTTCTTCTAGGAGGATTCACTGTAATCCTATACCGTTAACAATTTAATGGGTATCCTTCTAGACATTTTGATACGTAGTTAACAAATCTATACATATGAACATACTAATGTATACCATATAAACATACATTTACATCCATTTGTCATATACTTCAGTTTCTCATTTATTTATCAGTTCAGTTCAGTCGCTCAGTCGTGTCCGACTCTTTGCAATCCCGTGAATCACAGCATGCCAGGCCTCCCTGTCCATCACCAACTCCAGGAGTTCACTCAAACTCATGTCCATTGAGTCAGTGATGCCATCTAGCAATCTCATCCTCTGTCATCCCCTTCTCCTCCTGCCCCCAATCCCTCCCAGCATCAGAGTCTTTTCCAATGAGTCAACTCTTTGCATGAGGTGGCCAAAGTACTAGAGTTTCAGCTTGAGCATCATTCCCTCCAAAGAAATTCCAGGGCTGATCTCCTTCAGAATGGACTGGTTGGATCTTCTTGCAGTCCAAGGGACTCTCAAGAGTCTTCTCCAACACCACAGTTCAAAAGCACAAATTCTTTAGCGCTCAGCCTTCTTCACAGTCCAACTCTCACATTCATACATGACCCCAGGAAAAACCATAGCCTTGACTAGACGGACCTTTGTTGGCAAATTAATGTCTCTGCTTTTGAATATGCTATCTAGGTTGGTCGTAACTTTACTTCCAACGAGTAAGCATCTTTTAATTTCATGGCTGCAGTCACCATCTGCAGTGATTTTGGAGCCCCTCAAAAATAAAGTCTGACAGTTTCCACTGTTTCCCCATCTATTTCCCATGAAGTGATGGGACAAGATGCCATGATCTTCATTCTCTGAATGCTGAGCTTTAAGCCAACATTTTCACTCTCCTCTTTCACTTTCATCAAGAGGCTTTTGAGTTCCTCTTCACCTTTTGCCATAAGGGTGGTGTCATCTGCATATCTGAGGTTATTGATATTTCTCCCGGCAATCTTGATTCCAGCTTGTGCTTCTTCCAGCCCAGCGTTTCTCATGATGTTCTCTGCATATAAGTCAAATGAGCAGGGTGACAATATACAGCCTTGACACACTCCTTTTCCTATTTGGAACCAGTCTGTTGTTTCATGTCCAGTTCTAACTGTTACTTCCTGACCTGCATATATGTTTCTCAAGAGGCAGGTCCCTTGCAAATAGATCTTTGAGATTTTTCTTCATTAGCAGCAGCAGTACATAAAAATGGATTGCTAGTTATAAATTGCTGCCTTATGTGTTAACTGCAAAACTAAGATAATCATAATAACTTGTCTTGAAAGTGTGGTAAGATTGCCTTAATTTATAGCACATGCTCAGAATGGTACCAGACACTTCCCAAGCGCTCCTGACATATTAACTGTTTTATTTGAATCTGGTTAGAAGATTATTTCCTGAGGTTCTGGATCTGTGGTCAGCAAGATGAAGCAGTTCCCAGAGAGCTGTTCAGAGACACATTTCTGCAGCTCACCCACCCCCGAGTGAGAAGAGAAATAGCCATTCACTGGGATGAGGAGGCCAAGCCTGTTGCAACAATACCCAGAGTTCTAGACAGAAACTTTCCTGTGTGGCACACAGGCCAGCTGTCCACAAGACTGACCCCCACCCTCACTGGATTCTTGGTCCTCCTAGAGTTTAGGACCTCAGAGAATCAGTCAGGAAGACAGCATCTGGCAGGCAGTCAGGAGGATCCTCTGCTCTGAGCACTCAACTCAGCCAGGAGGCCAGGCCAGTGGGGATTCCCAGGCTGGATCCTGAAATCCCTTTTGGCAGCCTGCATTTAGTTTCCTTTTCACTTGTTGCATCAACTTCCTTGCTATTTTTGCCTTCTGGGGTTCATGACGCAACCTCTGAGGATGTAACAAAACTCAAGGCACTTGTTGGTTTTGAGTATGTAGATGGCTTTGCTTTGGGCTGTTTCACTTTAAGGAAGATTCAGAAACTGCCTCAGAGACAGGAAACTAACCCAGCACCCACACAGTGGGACTTGCTCACATGTCAGCAGAGGGTGGCCTATGAGGCTTGTTCAGCAGCTGCAGCCAATGTGTTGTCCCTTTTAACCGTTTTCTCAACCTTGGGTTAGCCTGACTCACTGCACCCCTGATAGTGATTCTGAGAATTAAAGTCCAGCTCAGAGAACGGCCTGGGATCTGAAGTAAATGCAGGCTTGATGCAGATGGGCATGCTCTGAAAGGGCCAATTTCAGTGTCCCGCAGCAGTGGGTCCTGGCAGCAAACAGTGAAAACAAGGCCTGCGCTGTTCCTGCCTGTTCCTGGGCCATCGACCCTCTGATGGGAGCATTCTGAGAGTGACAGGGGTGCAGAGTGTGGGATCTTCTGGCTGGGTATGTTCTGGAGGTGTTAGGAGAGCTAGGCAAAGAGGCCTTCAGCCAAGGTCCTAGTTCCAGCTGCATCCTGAAGTGAGCTAGAAAAAAACTACATGAGTCAATCCAAGACTTTTGACAAGATGTCCAGGGTGTGAGAAAGGGCAAGAGAGAAGACTGCAACCAGGAGCACTTAGATGCTCTGCACATTGTCCCTCTCCATACCAGGTGGGAGGCCTGAGAAGGGGCTCTGGGCCCACCAGCTGTTGGCTGTGAGCACAGGGCAGCCCCAGCCTGGGCGGATTCAGCCTCAGGTGCTGAGAGAGGTTGAAAGCGAGGCCGCAGCTCGAAGGTGGGAAGACACGCTCTAAATTGGCAGCATTTGCTTCTTTTGTTCATGAAGTGGTTAAGAAACATTTGCTAAATACTTGCTCACTAAATGACAGACAGTGTGAGTCTCAGTAGCAGGCGACCTTGGCAGTCTCCTATTGTAGACTCTGTATTCCCTTCTCACGGATGCTGACCACCTCATCACATGCTTACATGTCTTTTGCTCACTCAGAAGAAGAATTAGTTGGGCAAGTTGCTTAATCCTTATTGATGATCAAGAGGGAAAAAGAGACAATCTCAATGTAACAGAGAAACCTTTGATTCTTCATTAGTTTCTGGCCATGTAATCTGAATCAAATTTCAATTCTACACTTGTCCTTAGAGGCCAAAAGGCAAGGTAATTGGGCCTGTCAATGCTATATTCAAAAGGATTAAAGTCTAGGGCTTCCCTGGCGGGCCAGTGGTTAAGAACTCACCTGCCAGTGCAGGGGACCTGGGTCCCAGCCCCGCTCAGGGAGGATGACTTGTGCTGTGAGGTCCCTGCGCCTGTGCCCCACAACTACTGAGCTGGGCCCTGGAGTCTGTGCTCTGCAGCAGGAGAGAGCTCTGCAGGGAGAAGCCCGAGCAGCTGAGCTAGAGAGCAGCCACGCTTGCTCCAACTGGAGAAAGCCCGCCTGCTGCCACAAAGAGCCAGTCCAGTCACAAACTATTATTAAAAATTACCCAGTCTACACTTTATGAAGAGCTCCTAATGCCTCTCCCTCCCCCCACCCCGCCCCCTCCCACACACACTCTGGTTGTAGCAACTTTTTATTTAGTTTCTTATTTTTGGTTCTGAGACTTGTGGGATCTTAGTTCTCTGACCAGGGATGGAACTCTGGGCTCCTGCCCTGAAAGCATAGAGTCCCAACCACTAGATCTCCAGGGAATTCCCAGATCTCCTTCATCTTTTACCTAATGTTCTTTTTCTCTTCTGGGATGTCACTTAGGATGCGCCGTTACCTGTAATTGCCACGTCTTCTTAGCCCCTCTGGTATGACAGTTTCTCAGTAGTGGACACTTTATGTTATTGTCAATGGTATCATTTGTAAATGTCATTTTCCAACTTTTAATTGCTCATATAAAAAAAGCGGTTGATTTTTAATGTTAGTCTTGTTTTCGTACTGCTCCCTCCAGCTTGAGCTGTGTTGGTCACCATGGAGCTGACAACCCCATGTGGCCAGCTGAGCGCTTGACTAGTCCAGCCTGAGCTGTACTATGACTAACACCGTGTACTCTATTTTGAAGGCACTATGAAAAAGAAGAATGTAACTATCTCATTACTAATTTTGTATTGGTTTATGTTGAAATGCTAACATTTAGAAATATTGTTAAGTATAATATACTGTTAAAATTATCTTTTTTCTGTTTACTCTTTTGATGTGGCCGCCAGAAAATTGTAAATTGCACATTCATATAAAAAGAAGTGGTCTTTTAATTTCCTAGCTGCAGTCACCATCTGCACTGATTTTGGAGCCCAAGCAAAGAAAGTCTGTCACTGTTTCCATTGTTTCCCCACTATTTACCATGAAGTGATAATGAGTTTGAACAAACTCCGGGAGGTACTGAAGGACAGGGAAGCCTGGCATTCTGCATTTCATGGGGTCGCAAAAAGTCAGAGCCGACTTAGCGACTGAAAAACAACAAGGTTGATAACGTTATGTGATGTCTTGCTCCTTATGGCTAAGGCCTCCAAAACAATTCAGAACAGCTTAGTTTAACAACATTCTATTTTGTTTTTTATATACATTATTTTTTCTTTTTATTTAAATATATTTAGTTAAGTGAATGATAATTGCTTTACAATATTGTGTTGGTTTCTGCCATACAGCAACATGAATCAGCCACAGGTATACATATCTCCCCTCCCTCTGGAACCTCTCCCACCCCTCTAGGAACATCACTCTATTGTAGATAGAAAAAAATAGGTGCCTTTGCTAAAATCATAAACTGCAAATATTAATGTTTGGTAATAGCAGATTTGAGAATGAAACCTAATTCTTATGAGAAAGAAAACTCTTACAAACAAGCCCCCCTCTCCACAAATCTCATAATATGAAAAGAAAAATCTTTCAAAATGAACGAATCCTGTAATAATCAAGTTCAAAAGATGTGGCTTATATTTTTCTTTAACATTCAGCAATTCAGAGAAACTTTACAAACATTAGAAATTCTCAGTTTCTATATCTTTTTTCCCCATGGTACATATAAATTAAAATAGCAAGGAGCTTAAAGAAAAAGAGTTTTAGAGGCAACTAATAATTCAAATGACATGGGAAAACTGAAAGGGAGACCTGAAAGTGGGAAATTCCTCTCAAATAGTAAGAATGGAGGGCCACCCTCTATAAGTAGCCCACACTCAAGGAGGAAGGACATTCACTCTGCAAACTCTTGAAGACTCAGCTTCAGCATCTACTAGCAGAACAGGCAGCCCTGGGCCTGATTTCACCATGACCTACCAGTGCCTCCTCCAGATGGTTCTCCTGCTGTGTCTCTCCACCACAGCTCTTTGCAGGAGCTACAGCTTGCTTCGATTCCAACAAGGGCGGAGCCTTGAGGTGTGCCAGAACCTCCTGTGGCAGTTACCTTCAACTCCTCAACATTGCCTCGAGTTCAGGATGGACTTCCAGATGCCTGAGGAGATGAAGCAAGCACAGCAGTTCCGGAAGGAAGATGCCGTATTGGTCATGTATGAGATGCTCCAGCACATCTTCAATATTCTCACCAGAGACTTCTCCAGCACTGGCTGGTCTGACACCATCATTGAGCACCTCCGTGAGGAACTCTATGGGCAGATGAATCGTCTGGAGCCAATCCAGAAGGAAATAATGCAGAAGCAAACCTCCACTATGGGAGACACGACCGATCTTCACCTGAGGAAATATTACTTCAACCTCGGGCAGTACCTCAAGTCCAAGGAGCACAACAGGTGTGCCTGGGCAGTCGTGCAAGTGCAATTGCTCAGGAACTTTTCTTTCCTGAAGAGCCTAACAGGTTACCTCCATGACTGAACATCTCCCACCTGTGGCTCTGGGAAGGGACAATGTGACTTTGAGGTGAGCCTCTTCAGCAGCAGAGGCTCTTGAAGTAACTGACATGCAAGGCACTGATTTCAATGGACAGTTAAAGACTAACCTATTTTTAAATTGATTTATGCATTATTTATTTATTTAAACTTTTATATGAGAAATAAATTATTTATGAAACAAAAGTCAATGTTGCAGTTTCAATGTCAATTTGATTTTTGTGACAACACATATTAAAAATTGCAGAGCACCTTGGAGACATTCATTGCCAAACAAGCCTGCAGAGTACTATCGTTTCTGGCCGCTGCCTTTGAGGAATTTAAAATACATGGCAGCCCTGTGGAATGTCCGAGTTATATGCACGCTCTCCATGTATCCACACAGTCTACCTGCGCTTGTCTTGTTCACTTCTTTAAATGTACCAAAGAGCTCAGGCCAGAGGGCCCGTCTATATGATGTGGGCGTTTTTTCCTCTCTTTTTTTTTCCAATTGGGGTAAAACATACACCACCTTACATTTGAGAGTCTTACAAAGTAAGACTTCTTTAAACCAATAAAATTTGGGTAAATGCCAATTAATTTATAAAATTCTTACTAAAGTAAATGAAAAATTCTGACCTTCTAAATGTCCTCAGTTGCTTGTATACTCCAACCCTTATTTCCAACAACGCAGTCCTCAGAAAGAGGTTTCAGGAACATGAGTCGAAAATTACTTAAGACTGTCTTGGGGGTCATTAGAAATTGTCAAAGATGGTAATTCACTCAATTAAAAATAAGTGAAAAGTGATCTTGGAAATATTAAATTTACATCCGTAAAAGAAAAGTAAAACGATATTAAATACTTGTTTTAGTACACAGAAAATATAGTTTAAATAAAGTTTAATAAAATGTACTGTTATATACAAAATATATTTTAATATTCTATGCTTAATATTTAAATGCCTTCTATAAATTTATTATAAAATTGGAAACGTGAGATATTTCTTTTAAAATAAGTATATAATTCAATATAAAATTAATTCAAACAAATAAAGTGCTCTGCTTTTTCAAATAGTCCTAGTTTTCAGCTATTCAAGACTTACTCCCCCACTTCAACGGGGAATCCTTGAGAGACCCTGAAAATTCCAGAGCATTCCAGGGGCGCACACTTCTTTGATCCCTGACCCAGGTGGTGGCCGCGTTCCTTCTCACCCCCAGAAAGTCCCCCAAACCGTCCCATGCTTCTTTGTCTCCTGGCCACCGCTGACTTCTCTTGCTGCAACGCACTCCCAGGGTCCCATGGCCAGTCTCATCGCCTTGGCTGTTTCTCACGTTGTCCAAAATGGCTCTAAGCCTAGAGCCTCACTGACTCCCCCTGGCTCCGCCTGGTGCTCAAGGTCCTCCCATCGTCCCATCTCTCACAGTCTCACCCCCACCGCCGGGTTTAACTCTGTCCACACCGCGGTGCCACCGCCCCAAGCCGATTGTCTCATCACCTGTGCTCGCTTTCACTTTGCCCGCAAAGCCGTCCCGTCAACTCGAAGCCAAAAGCCTCAGCGCTGCCACCGTGTTTCATTGTGTGCCCAACGCCTTTCCATCCTGCCACAGCGAATAGTCTCGTCGCCACTTCCAGGGTCCCCTGTGTGGACCACACCCATCCATCGTCCGGTGGTCTCATCCCTCCGCAGGGTTTAACTTTGTCTCAAAGCTGTCCAATCGTCCCACCACCAGCAGTTTTTCGCCACCGTCCAGGTCACTTTGTCCGCGGCGGACTCCTCGTCTCAGAGCCAAGCAGGGCTCCCCTGTGTGAGAAACGCCCTCCCATCGCCCCACAGCCAATAGTCTGCGATGTTCTGACAAGGTCTCATCGCCCATAGGCATCGTCCCAAAGCCAATAGTCTCAAAGCTGTCTAACCCAACGCCCACGCTGGCTTTCGTTTTGTCCCCAACGCTATGCATCCTCTGAAAACCAAGACTCCTTGCCACCGCCGACTTCCCCTTTTTGCCCAACGACCTCCCATGGTCCCAGCGCCTATAGGCTCATCGGCAAAGCGGTGTTTCAATTCAACTCCAAGGACATAGCCCAAGGTCTCATCCCACCGCCCTATTTCACTTTGTCCATAACGCCCTCCCAACGTGCCATAGGGAAGAGTCTCCTGGCCAGCGCCAGGATCCCCTAAGTGACCAACGCCCTCGCATAGTTCCCGTAACAAATGTCTCATCGCCGATGCTGCCTTTCACTTTGTCCGCAGCGCCGTCCACTCTTCTCAGAGCCACCACCACTTTCCCCTTTATGCCCAACGTCCGCCCGTGGTCCCATCGCCTGTAGGCTCACGGCCGCCGCCGGTTTCCCCTTTGTGCACCACATCGCTGTCCTGCCTTCCCATCGCCAAGAATCCCATCTCCCCCGCGGTGGTTCACTTTTCCTCAGAGCTGCCCGGTACTCAGATCACCCAAGGCCTCATCCCCACCGCCCGGTTTAAATTGGACCTCAACTCTTGACACTGTCCCATAGCAAATGGGCTCATCGCCACCGCCGGGTATCGCCCCGTAGCCGATAGTATCATTGCCGCGACTGTGTTTCATTTTGTTCCGAACTCCCTCCCATAGTCCCACAGGGAATAGTCTCGGCTCCACCGCGGGATCGACCGTCCATTCCGGCCCCCACTCCGCCCCGCAATCGTGGTAAAGCCAATAGTCTCATCGCGGCCACTGTGTTCCCGTTTGTGCCGAACGCTCTGCCATCATCCCACGGCAAAGCGCCTCCTAGCCACCGCGGGATTCGACCGTGTGAGCAACGCCCCAGCAGGTCCCACAGCGAATAGTCTCTGAGCCGCCGCGCTCCGTGTGCGCAACACCCACTCCCCGGTGTTTCACCTGGTGCACGACCCCCTCCCATCCTTCCACAGCTTATCCTCTTTAAGCCAACGCGGGACTCCAGCGTGTTCGCCGCGCTCCCCCCACCCTCCATCAACGCGGCACGGCTGGTTGTCTTATCCCAGACACTGTGTTTCACTAGGTCAGCAAAGGCCCATATGAGTTGGCAGCCAGTAGTGTCTTGCTCACCCTCTAGTTTCACTTTAGGGCACAGCGCTGAACATCCTCCCATCGCCAATAATCCCACCACCGCTGCCGGGTACCTTTCTCTGAGCTGTGGGTTCCCTTCGCCGGAAGTGAGCCCCAATCTGTAAAATCAGCCTCATCTCACTCAGAAACCCCACCTTGGGGGTTCCTTTCCTCAAACATGGCCAATTCGAGCTGACATGTGGAAGAAAGGCCACTACTCAGGGGATCTTTCCGAAAATGCAATATTCTCTCTCCCTACTCAGGACAGCGGAAACCAGGCCATTCCCACAAAAGAGCTAATGATATGCGCACCCTGAATCAGTGCTCCTATTAAAAGCTCTGTGGAAACATTGCGTCCTGTCTCTCTAGCAGCCCCACGAGAGTCAACTGCAAACTCTGCCACGACTGCGATTCGAAAGCAAAAACGATCGATCCACAGCGTGCGCGCTCTCGCGCTCGCCTGGAGAAGCAGGCGGTCTGCGGGTCCATCTCAGCGCTCTTTCTCATCGTTTCGCGGTGCTCGCGCGCCCCCTGCCGGCCGTCAGCAGAAGCACTGACATTCTCTATGGCCCACATCCACTTGCTGGTGGAAGGAGCTGCTGCATCCCAGCTTGCTCTCTTCGCTGGAACGAGCCTGGGATCCACCGCCAGAAACACAGGGAAATCTTCAAACACCTGAAACAGATGCAAAGGATCCGCTCTCAGTCGCGCCTGAAGGACAAAGCCGACTTCAGATTTCCTCGGAAAAGAGAGATGATCACTCCAGTGCAGATGACTCAGGGCCCCTGCAACCACTATCTGATGCTCCAGCAGAGCTTTCAACTCTTCACCACGGAGGACAGCCGTGCTACCCTGCAGCCAGGATCAGAGCCTGAAACAACTGGAGCCCATGGAAGGAGACAGTCTGTGCAGTTCTCACGGGACTTCCTGCCCGGGAGTATTTCCAGGGCATCCATCTCTATTCAGGAGCTGGAATACAGCCACTTTGCCTGAGAGGCTGTCAGAGTGGAAATGAAAAGTGCCTTTCCCTCATGTACAAATCTTCAAAGAAATGGCAACAATAAGGGTGTTTATATTTGTAACACTCGCTAATGGATTCCATTATTGTTTGCTTCCTGTTCCAAATCGATTGCAACTCATACTTCCTCAGGCACTGAAAACTAAAATAAAAATCATGATTTTTCAGAAGCAGGTTGTGGACAGCAGAGCAGAATGTCTTTTCTTGGATAAAGATCTTGTGATCATCATTGAAAAGATCTCTTGATGTCTGCGGGGGTGTATTTTCTATACTCAGAATTCAGAGTTTCTTTCCCATGGACAGGTTTCCAGAATCCTCTGTTCTTAAATATCTTTTTCAGTTAAGTCTAGGTGCTATAGAGATAAAGAATAAACTGTGTGGATTTTCATCATCATAGAAACTTATCTTTCCTTCTCTGAAGAACACAATGCAGGCCTTCCGGATCAGGTGAATCTTCTGGTTTGCTTGCATTCAAAGGGTAATTCAGGGACATGGGTACCTTCTGTTCTGTGGCTTCTTCCATCATCAATATATGACTTCATGTTTGTCTGTGGTACTTAGATCTAGTACACGCGGCAGTAAAGACATGAAGTCTGGTGGCTCACAGGGGATGCTTCCAAGCGCCAGGACTATGCAGGGTGAGAGCACTTCCTCTCACGTTCCCTGGCCTGGATTTATCCTCATGGGAATCTCACTGCAAGCAAGTTGGGAAACTGTTGAGTGATGAATGGATGAAGAGATAAGTTCAGGGTGCTGACTTTCAAAAATGCGCAACACGAAAGTTGCAGGTTAAATGTTTGGGGAGCAAAATGAGGACTGCAGCCCAGGAGACAGCACCTCAGATAGTTCTGAGAATCTGTTCCAAAGACACACAGAGGGATATATGTGATTTTGGTGAAGAGGCAATACATGCAATCATGTGCCTATTTTTTGTGGATGTTTTCTGCCAGTGTCGTGAAGGTTTCTTGGAGTTACAAGAAGCAGTTGTCACCATGAAGGGTTTCCATGCTTTTCTAGCTATGAGGAGACAGAAGAACAATTGAGTTAAAATGGGCTCCTGAAAATAGCTCACCTTCTGAAGACTTGCTCTGCCAGTTTTCCCTGCACACAGAATGCCTCACTTCTGCTTTCCACCCGAGATTCCTTTCCAGGGTTGTTGAAAACCAGCAGCTGCAAGAGCACATGATTTAATCCTTGTAGGTAGGTGGCAAGTGCCAATGGAACGTGCTAGTTTGTACTTGACAGGGCATGAGGCCAGGTTTCACATTTGCACTATTTGTTCAAATGAAGGTCTGGTAGGGGTCGAGGGGAACAAGGATTGTTCTTGCTTGCACACACTTCCTTAAAATACAGTCTGACCCAAATGCTTTCTCTCCAAGTTCAGCTTTGGGGAGAATGACAAGAATGCCTGTCATAGTTCACAGTATCATCAGCTGTTTGAAAGAAACTTCCAAGCTGATCCCTGAAGGCATTGCCTGCAGGGAAATATCCACAGTGCAGACACATTACAGGCTGTTTCCTTACTACCTGAGGGAGACAAGAAAAGAATAATCAGGCAGTTCCTTGCAACTAGGTGAGGATGACTGAAGAAAAAGTGATGAGTGAGTCTTCCATTTGGGTCCAGGCCCAAGAGCCTCATCCTGATCTTCTACATATTGCAAATGGAAAGTTGAAGACAGTCTTCCTAATAATGATCTTCAAAAAACAACTCACACATGCTGTGTGCGAGGACAAAAAAAACAAAAGCAAATTTTTGTATCCACAAAGAGTTAAGAGATAAAATTAATCGCAATTGATGGAACAGTATATAAAGGATTTGACACATTACTATGCTCAGTCTATTAATACCACAAACAGTCACTTAATTAGTCTAGCCGTTATCCTGCTGATGAGGTAACATTTATGGTGCAGCAAAATAAATAATACAGGATACAATAGCAATTCAATAAACATTTGCTGTTCACCCTGTTATGTTAAAGTAGCAACACATATGTATATACTTATTTAATATATATTGTACAAGTGTGTGTATTTATATATGTGTATGTGTTTTTGTTCAGTCGCTTAGTTATATCCGACTGTCTGTGACCCTGTGAACTGTAGCATGCCAGGTATCCCCGTACTTCACTATCTCCCAAGTTTGCTCAAACTCATATCAATTGAGTCAGTGATGCCAAGCAACCATCTCATCCTCTGTTGCCCCCTTCTCCTCCTGCCCTCAATCTTTGACAGCATCAGGGTCATTTTCAAAGGGTCGGTTTCTTCTCAGAAGGTGGCCAAAGTATTAGAGCTTCAGCTTCAGCATCAGTCCTTTCAATGCATATGCAGGGTTGATGTCCTTTAGGATTGACTGGTTTGACCTCCCTGCAGTCCAAGGGACTCTCAAGACTCTTCTTCAGTACCACAGTTCAAAAACATGAATTCTTCGGCGCGCACTTTCTTTATGGTCCAAATCGCATCCGTACATGACCACTGGGAAACCATAGCCTCGACTGGACGGCCCCTGTTGGCAACGCGGCATCTCTGCTGTTCAGCACGCGGTCTAGGTTTCTCACATAATTTCTTCCAGGAGAAGAGCCTTTAATTTTGTGGCTGCAGGCACCTTCCGCGGTAAGTTTGGACCCCAAGAAAATGAAATCTGACAGGGTTGTCACTTCTTCCCCATCTATTTGCCGTGAAGTGATAGCGCTGTTATGCCATGATCTTTGTTTTTTGAATGTTGATGCAACAATATGTGTATATGTATTTTTATGGGGGAGGTCTGGTTTAGCTGGGCCTCAAATTGTTTCCCTAAAAAGGTGGTTAATTTAGGTCAGGGAAACAATAGATGTTCTAGAGAGTCTGTTTTACATGATGGCTGAAGATTTTCAAAATTTGAATTTTTGAAATTGCTATTATAATGGAAAATTTATTTATTGAGATTGGCATATTCATTCCAAAAAATCCTCTCTGTTTTGTTTTCCATGCATACAATCTGAATTGTGATACACAAAATGAAATATTCTAAATACAAAAGAAATGTTTCAACAATTAGAACATTTACATAGAATTTGGGACTACAACACTTCCATCTTAAATCCTGATGCTCGTCTAAGTTCAAATTAATAAAATCAAGTGTAACCACCGCTCCTGTCCAAGTGTTCAAGTAGTTAGAATGTGCCTTCTTAGCCCAGGCCAGTGTCCTGTCATGTCCAAGCAACCCACTTTTGGTTAGGTACTTTTATACAGTTTTCATATTGCTGCCTCTTCTTTGTCATTTGTATTTCAGTTTGTAAAAGCTGTGCTAATGCTCCTACAATCTTTTCTATTTCCATTTTGAGGTTTATTGCAAAAACAGGAACAGAAAACGGAAATGAATAGAACAGTTAATGTATTTCCTCCATGATTTTTCAAGAGATCCAACTTTCCACTTATTCAACATTCCTAGAAAGTAAAAGTAAGCAGTGAATGAAGAAGTAATGCACCTAGGTAAAGAGAAAGTAAATGATGTAGTTGAAAACAGTGACATCTCTGGCAAATGACAAAATGTCACTTAACTACACAAACAGGGACGCAGAGCTCTACAGATGACAGATTTCAGAGCAGCTTATGTGACACTGTTTAGCTGCAGACAGAGCCAAGGAGGGTGGCAGGCTCTTAGGCACAGTGTTACCTAAAAGGGTAGAGGACCGCTCTGCTAACTCCCAGTATCTATTTATTTATCTTTATTTGTATCTTTATTTGTCTGTTCACATTTCTCCCTATTCGTGGAGGTTATGACATTCTGAGGATATAGACCTATTAACTCACCCTGAAAAGAGACTGGGGTACAGACCACACAGTCCCCCTATTCATGTGTGAGAGGTCAGCTGTTCCCTGGAAGCTACTAGATGTAGTGTTTGGACAGCACATCATGTTCACGCAGAGATGAGATTAGATGTGATAATGTTGACCAGTGAGCTGAACATTAAGGGAAGGGAAACAGGTCATCTCAGGGAAATTCTATCCAGTTTCCATAGATGGATGTGTGAATTTTCTGCCTCGTGGGAACAGTTAACAGACACTGAAAGCTTATATGTCCAAGCATTGTCAGAAGTACGTTATGTCCTACATTCTTCAGAAAAATCCAGTGAAACTTCTGTGATGATCAGTTCCATTTAAGAGGAGAAACCGTAGTGCCGCAGGTCACACAGGCAGTGCAGGCTGGAGCTGTGACATCAACCCAGGGATCTTGCCCCATGTCCACTATCTCATGCACTGGACCAAGCTGTCTGCTCTGACAAGGTGCTTCCTTCTTTAGAGGAACACTAAGTAAGGTCTTCCTCTCCAATTCCTATTACTCAATGTCACAAAAGTGCCATTCGCTCATTCCTGGGACATTACAATCATTAGACAACAGTTGAGCACATAGTTCCCTTTGCACCTGATAAATTCCAATCCTGTATTTCAAGTGGTGTTTTTTTTGAGATCTACAGAGGAGCCTGGCCGACTATGGCAACTAAACCACAACTCTGACAGTCTCTGTTTCCACCTGAGATAATATTTTGAGAAACTATTCAGAAAGTTAAAAAACCCATTTAAATTTACTCTTACAATCTTTGTTTTCAGAAGATTCTCATTTTCTCTTCAAATACTAGGTCTACTCAAACTTTGGTGTGGATAGTTCTCTTAGAACTACTTCTGGAACAGAGCTGAAGCTCCAATAATTCGGCCGCCTGATGGGAAGAGCCCACTCACTGGAAAAGACGCTGATGCTGGGAATGATTGAGGGCAGGACGAGAAGGGATCAACAGAGGATGAGATGATTCGATCACTTTGGGTCAAATCAATGAACAGGTATTTTAACAAACTCTGAGAGATAGAGAAGGACAGGGAAGCCTGGTGTGCTGTAGTCCATGGGATCAAAGAGAGTCAGACATGCCTTAGTGACAAACAACAATGGGACAGAGACCCCTCTGTCCAGGGACACACACTTTCCTAGGTTCTCCACTTGTGCCATTACTGCCTTTAGGGAGCTTACAATCTCTCACGGCAGTCAAATGTTACATAATTCGAGGGATTACTTAATTACAACTGTATGTTATGTAGCTTATGGAGAATGCTTAAGGTTAATGAGGAATAATGTGGAGGCTGAAGAGTACAGTGGTCAAGTACCACTTATACAGTTAATCCTGACTGTTAGCAAGTTAAGTAATCTCTCTGAGTTTTCAGTTTCCTTATTTGCAAACTGGAGAAGGCAATGGCAACCCACTCCAGTACTCTTGCCTGGAAAATCCCAGGGATGGGGGAGCCTGGTGGGCTGCCGTCTATGGGGTTGCTCTGAGTCAGACACGACTGAAGCGACTTAGCAGCAGTAGCAGCAGTATTTGCAGACATGTCAATAATTATAGTAATTATCTCATAGGAAAGCTGTGAAGACTAATTCATGTTTATTAAAAACACTTTGTTGAGAGGCTGCATGCAAAAATTTCTGTCATTAATATTATTAAAAATTATCTGTACCTTACAGAATTGGTAGAGACATGCATTACAAGGAGAAATGTAATTGCAACCTCAGTATCCCTGAGTGCATGGTAGATTATCACTTCCCTGTGAAATATCTAAGGAGATGAGATTATCTGCACGATCACACAAAGACTGAAGCAAAATATCCTCTGAAATATTGCAGTGGTGGAGGAGAAAGAGAAATAAACACAGGCGAACATGAAGTGTTTAGGACAACCAGCACCGTAAAAAGTGCCTTGTGGATTATACTTGCAAAATAACTCATTTTTAACAAATGATATCAGTGATATTGTTCCCTATAATGTCTCCAGGGAGCTTAAGGCCTACTCAGGTGACATCATAAAGGTACATAGAGAACCAAAATTTTTTAAAGAAGGGAGAAAAGTGTAAGTGAGGGAAAAATGAGAAAAATCCAAAGCTTCTCTCATAAGCTCTTTTCATACTGAACATTTCTTGGTGACCTGGAAAAGCCACAATTGTATGAATATTTGTCCCTTCTCTGACTTTGATCAGACTCTTCTCCGAGGAGCAACAAAGGAGGTGTGAAAAGCATAATATACGGCTGTGCAGCTATCAACCACAGTGGCACGCATGATTTGATGTCCCCCACCTAGGCACTCATGGCAAAAATTAGCACTTTTATTGATTTCATTACAAAGAGTAGAAAAAGAAAGGAAAGGGAAAATGTGGAAAAAACCAGAAAATGAAAGTTTCTCGACTCACTCTTTAAGAGCCACCTATCACCCCAAGCCCTCAGAACTTGCCTAGACCTCCCCTGCAGGCAGTCCTGCAAGCCCCCAGCATCCCAATGGCCCTCCCCGTCTCTGTGCTGCTGGCCCTGGTGATGCTCTGCTCCAGCCCCACGTGCTCCCTGGGCTGTGAGCTGCCTGCCAGCCACGGCAATCTGGAAAGCTTCATACATTGGAGTCAGATGGAGAGAGTGCCCACTGTGTCCTGTCTGAGGGACAGGACTGACTTCAGATTTCCTCAGACCCTGGTGCCCGGGACCAGGCTTGAGAAGACAGAAGCCACAGCTGTTGTGCACGAGTTGCTCCAGCAGACCTTCCAGCTCTTCAGCACCACGGGCTCTTCTGCAGGTCGGGATGAGAGCCTCCTGGACAGATTCCTCGTGGGACTTGATCAGCAGCTGGAGGACCTGGACGCGTGTCTGAGGGAGGGACGGACACTGGAACAGTCACCTCTGGGGAGTGAGAACTCCAGATTGGCTGTGAAGGGTTACTTCCAGCGAACCAGTGTGTATCTCAAAGAGAAAGAATACAGCCGCTGTGCCTGGGAGGTTGTCAGCGTGGAAATCAGAAGGCGCTTGGTCTTTGCCAACAAGCTCATCAGAAAACTCAGGAAATAAAGAAGGCGTTGAATCTGAAAACAGTTCATCTGGTCAACTAAATGGCTATTTTCTAAGACTCAAAGTGCAACATTTAACTCTATTTTTGTGTCAGATGAAATATAAGTAATAGCTAATGTATGGGATTATTTAAATATATGTTAAAGGTTTTGTTACTATAACTGTTTAAAACAGATTTAAGAATCCATTTTCCATATCTTAAAAAGTTGTCACATTTATTTATTTCTTTAAATTATTGGAAATATTTAGGCTGTTCATAGAATTTAAATCTTTATCATTCATAAGATACTTGCTTTGTACTATATTTTGTACAAGACTACTCTTGTTTTTCAGTAGAGAAAATAATTCAAAAAAAACAAACGGGCTTGCACACATCTTTGAATAAAACCTGACCCAAAGCCTGATCCTACAAGATAAGCCTGTACTGAGTTCTTCTTAATGAAGAGGGAACGGGGTTACCCACCCTGGGTCATAGAAGGAACAATGGAAACTTGAGTGGGGATTGAATGTGATTCTTGAGACACAGACTAGAGGAGGGAGGGAGATGGGTGGAGAAAAGCCCACGTCATGAACTCAGGTACCTGCCTGGGGCCTGTGAAAACCGGAGTGCCTTCAAGGATTAGTGGAGAACCACATACATCATGCTGGGAAGGCAATGGCGACCCCACTCCAGTACTCGTGCCTGGAGAATCCCAGCAATGCGGGAGCCTGGTAGGCTGCAGTCCATGGGTCACTAAGAGTTGGACACGACTGAGTGGCTTCACTTTCACTTTTCATTTTCATGCATTGGAGAAGGAAATGGCGACCCACTCTAGTGTTCTTGCCTGGAGAATCCCAGTGACGGTGGAGACTAGTGGGCTGCCGTCTATGGAGTAGCACAGAGTCAGACACGACTGAAGCAACTTAGCAGCAGCAGCAGCAGCACTTACATCATGAGAGGTCAATCTGCATATGTGGAGTCTAGGATCCTGGAGTAGGATGAGGAAGGGGGAGTAAGTTTTCTACACTTGGCCATTCCTGAGTAAAGAATCTTCCTGAACTCTTCAAATGGAGGCAAGAAGAACAAGGCAGGCTGGGGACTGCAGAGACAGCTGAGAGAGGCCATGCAGAAACAGTAGCTGCCATGAGAAATGTGACTCTAAGGAAGTAAAAGGGTTTCTCAAGCTTATTTATATATATTAAACACACATGCCATCACTAAACTTTGAATAATTCATTCAAAGGAGTGCCTTCCCTTGACTTCTAGGAGGATGCACCGTAATCCTCAGCACTTCCTCCCAGTGTAGAAATCTCCAGCGTGCTCTCCTCATTCGCTCTGCATGAAGGCGTCCTCTCCACTCATACAGCTGTGTCCTTCTCCATTACAGTTTCTGGTTGTCAATTTCCCCTTATGACTGCAAACCACCAACTCAAAGCAGAACCAGAGTGAAAGTTCTAGCTCTGTCAGACACTCTCCTATGACTTCACCTGCTCTGCCTGCCAAGCACTGCAGGTCCAGACTGTCCAGCCTCCCAGAGAAACACAGTAAATAGAGGGAACCCCGCCCCCAGTGAGCAATGGAGGAGACACAGGAGCTCCTCTGTGCACGCACCTAAGTTATTCCATGTGCAGGGCTTTTAATACATTTAATATATTTAGCAACATATAATATAATATATTTAGGGGGACAGAGCTTTCCTCGCAGGACATATGTTAGTAAAGTGAACACTGGAAGAATACAATTTCTCAAAGCAACAAAGATCTTTGTGGAAATTCATGTATTTAATGTAGGCAATCTTCAGGACATTGATGGATCAATCATCTTTCTCTTCTTTCCAGTTGGGACATACCGCACTCAGTAGCTATATGTAAAGTCAGAGGGACTTTTGAGATAATTTTATTCATTTATTCATTTCTCACTGTGCTGTGTCTTCACTGCCGCATGGACTTCTCTCTAGTTGTGGCAGAGGTGGGTCCTCTCTAGTTGTGGGGCACAGGCTTCTCACTGTGGGAGCCTCTCTTGTTGGGGAGCTCAGGCTCCAGTGCACTTGGCTTCGGTGGTGAGGGCCCGGGGTCTAGAGCACAGTGCGGTAGCTGTGCCCCCGGGCTCACTGTCCTGCAGCACGCGCATCCTCTAGGACCGCATGGGGTCCTGTTGGCAGGTGGACTCCTCACCACTGAGCCTCCAGGGAAGGCCCTCAGGGAACGTTTAAGTACATTGAGAGGTTTGTAAACCTTCCTGAGGATTAGGGTCCTAAACAAGTAAAAAACATTCCGATATTACTGTTAAAAATACCATTTTATTAACAAATTATTTTCTAAATAACCTTTCATTCAATACTATAGTATCACCTAAATGAGTAGCCTGGTTCTCACCGTCCTTCGTTCTCACAGGAAGAGAGACAGAGGAACAGAGATGCCCAGTGGAAGCAACTGCCTGAATGAATGACTGAAACTCACTAGATTCTGTGACATAAGTTTCCAATGAGACACACCATCACTGAATGTCCTTCCTCCAGCTCTGAAACTCTGAGCAGAAAAGTGCTGAACAGTGTAAATAAAAGTGATGAATAATAAAAACACTCTCATTTAATTGACATATACAATCAGATGGGTACATTTGAAATTATTGGGAAATAGGTAAAATTAATGCTTTAAACTGATGACACTTTCTTTGATCATATTGTGAATACATAAATGAAAATCAAAAAAGGAAGTGAAAGTGTATTAAAACAATTAGAAAATGAAAATTACCATGTTCACTATTTAATGGCCTCGCTTAGAAATCATGGCATCAGAGAACCTACCTCAAGGTTCCACCAGACGCCGTCTCAGCCAGCCCAGCAGCAGCCGCATCTTCCCCATGGCCTTCGTGCTCTCTCTACTCATGGCCCTGGTGCTGGTCAGCTACGGCCCAGGAGGATCACTGGGCTGTGACCTGTCTCAGAACCACGTGCTGTTTGGCAAGAAGAACCTCAGACTCCTGGGCCAAATGAGGAGAATCTCCCCTCGCTTCTGTCTGCAGGACAGAAAAGACTTCGATTTCCCCCAGGAGATGGTGGAGGGCGGCCAGCTCCAGGAGGCCCAGGCCATCTCTGTGCTCCACGAGATGCTCCAGCAGAGCTTCAACCTCTTCCACACAGAGCGCTCCTCTGCTGCCTGGGACACCACCCTCCTGGAGCAGCTCCGCACTGGACTCCATCAGCAGCTGGATGACCTGGACGCCTGCCTGGGGCAGGTGATGGGAGAGGAAGACTCTGCCCTGGGAAGGACGGGCCCCACCCTGGCTGTGAAGAGGTACTTCCAGGGCATCCATGTCTACCTGCAAGAAAAGGGATACAGCGACTGTGCCTGGGAAACCATCAGAGTGGAAATCATGAGATCCTTGTCTTCATCAACCAGCTTGTAAGAAAGGTTAAGAATGATGGATGGAGGCCTAAACTCATCTTGATATGACTCTCAGTGACTAAGATGCCACATCACCCTTGTACGCTCCCCTGAAGTCATTTTAGAGGATGCTGATTTCTGCTTTAGCCACCATGTTTCCTGAATTCAATCAATAGTACTTTCTCAGTAGCAATAAGCAAGTAGATATAAAAAGTATTCAACTGCACAGGGATCAGTCCATAAGGGATGACTGCCATGATGTTATTTATGTTTATTTATGTATTTATTTTATCTCATCATATTTATATTTTCATGTAAAAATGTTTTTCTGCATTGTAATAAAATTTAGAAAATATGTTCATTTCCTTAATCTTCTAATTTGTTTTATTTATTAATTTCTTATGAAAGTAATTACTGTTTTCATTATGAAGAACTAAATACATATTTGGTCTACATAAACCTATCATAGAATAGCATTTGTCCATTTATACTACAGAATAGTTGTATCACTTTTCAGGAAATGATTGTCACAAGGTAGAATTTCTGGATCCCTGGCAGTCCAGTGGAATGGACTCCATGCTTCCAGTGTGAGACGCTCAGGTGCCATGGATACCTGGTCAGGGAACTAAGATCCTGCAAGCTGTGGAGTGCAGCCCCCTCCACCCAAAAGAAACAGGTAGAAAGGAGTCTCTGAAACGGTGGTAGAGGAGTAGTCCTGAAGTCACAAGTATAACTAGCTTATACCCAATCAACAGAGAATGGTTGGTGTCAGGATGTGGGGGGAGGACTCCCCTCCTCCAGGGAAGCTGAGAACATGTGGTGCTGAGTGGCTGAGCCTGACGCCTGTTACTCTTCCTCCCGCCTTCTCCTTGGTCCTGCTTTACTGAACAATCCACTCCCTTACACTGTATCTTCACTGCCTCCAACACAGGAGCTCTGTTCTGTGATGGTTTCTGGCTTCAAAGTTTCTCTGAGTGGAAATCACTGGAAGAGAGCACAAGTGAAAGGAGAGCTCTAGAAGTTTCAAAACCTTTGAATGCAGCTCTGCTATTTAACAGCAGTGTGACCCTGAAAAATATCACAAACACTAAGGAGATGGATATGGTAACCCCCTCCAGTATTCTTTCTTGACAATCCCATGGACAGAGGCGCCTGGTGGGCCACAGTCCATGGGTCACAGGAGCTGGACCTGTCTGAACCAACTTAGCATGCATGCAGGCATGCATTCTGTCTTGATCTTCTCAAATATGGGGAAAATAACAGTAGTTTTTCATAGGACTACTGTTTGGATCAATAAGTCCATATTACAAGAAGCAAAAAAGTGTGCTTGGCACAAATAATCAGGACAGTGAGAATCCCAGAGTAGCTGCCCATGGGGAGCAGACTGGTCCGCTGGCCTGAGGCAGTGACTGAAAGGCAATACCGGAAAGATACTAGGTCTTTGGTAACAATATTTAACTTGGGGGCTAGTTTCACAGTATATTCAGTGTGTGAAAGCTCCTGTGCTCAATGCTGAAGACAATTCCAATTTCTGTGTTTCAGATTTCTAGAAGTATTCTTAGGAAGTCACAGAAATTCTTTGAGAAAGAAGGATTCGTAGAAAATGCTTTGATCTACCATAAAAATGAATAATAGGGAAATCATAGAGATTTCTGCATTCCCATGAATGCAGAAAATCACACACATTACTCCTTAATCATGTTTCTTGCTTCTTTAGTGTGAGTACTACTCTACTACTTCTTGAAGACATTTCTAAAATCACCTAATCAACTCTCTGTTGGGTTTCCGTCTTTCAGCAGCAAGGCACAGGCAGGAAGAAAAGAGCAAGGGCCATGCAGTGTGAGGTTCTGCTCTCCAGCCCTGGGCTGGCCTGGGTTTGATCCTCGTTGTTTTCCATAAAGACTTCAGTCCCTAAGTGCTGGCAGGGTCACCTCCTACAGTCGGTCCTTCTCAGAAATCAGTGCCTTTAGAGGAGAGACTGCTACAAGTGTATGCAGGTGTCTTATAACGGAAGCGAGAGTCTTTCTCTGAACAAGGGGCCATGAAGTCAATATTATTGGTCAAAACACATAAACCTTGCACATGCATACTGCCAGCTGTCCCTGATAACAATGGCTACATTAATCTATATTCAAGACCATATAAGTCCCTATATGTTCTCACACATTGACCAAAACAGGATCTTATCATCCCTTTTAGTTTTTGCCAATCTGACTGGTGACACAGAGCATCTAGCAGAAATCATTAGTTTTCCTTTTCCTAACTGATGGTGGTTGTCATCAGTCATACTCCAGCCTTCTCGTCCATCTCTTGGAATTGGTTTGGAGAACTCTGAAAGAAAAGCAATCTGCAGGCAGGGAGAATTGTACTGAAAACAACTGGAGCCCCAGCATCCCAGAGTAGAGCTGAGAAGAGCTGTGGAGTTGAGACTTTCATTTTAAGACCAGGACGCTAGAGGAGGTGACAGCCTTTCTCTGTCATATCCACTGGAAATGCAGGTTTCTTCTGTGAATTTCTGATCCATAGGCAATGAACCCTCTGCTCTTGCATTGTCACTTTACCCAGGTAAGTTCAGTTCAGTTTAGTTCAGTCGCTCAGTCGTGTCTGACTCTCTGCGACCCCATGAATAGCAGCACGCCAGGCCTCCCCGTCCATCACCAAATTCCAGAGTTCACACACACTTATATCCATCGAGTCATTGATGTCATCCAGCCATCTCATCCTCTGTCGAACCCTTCTCCTCCTGCCCTCAATCCCTCCCAGCATCAGAGTCTTTGCCAATGAGTCACCCCTTCACATGAGGTGGCCAAAGTACTGGAGTTTCACTTTAGCATCTTACCTTCCAAAGAAATCCCAGGGCTGATCTCCTTCAGAATGGACTGGTTGGATCTCCTTGCAGTCCGAGGGAATCTCAAGAGTCTTCTCCAATACCACAGTTCAAAAGCATCAATTTTTTGGTGCTCAGCCTTCTTCACAGTCCAACTTTCACATCCATACATGACCACAGGAAAAACCATAGCCTTGACTAGATGGACCTTAGTCGGCAAAGTAATGTCTCCGCTTTTGAATATGCTATCTAGGTTGGTCATAACTTTCCTTCCAAGGAGTAAGGGTCTTTTAATTTCATGGTTGCAGTCACCATCTGCACTGATTTTGGAGCCCCAAAAAATAAAGTCTGACACTGTTTCTACTGTTTCCCCATCTATTTCCCATGAAGTGATGGGACTGGATGCCATGATCTTCTTTTTCTGAATGTTGAGCTTTAAGCCAACTTTTTCACTCTCCTCTTTCACTTTCATCAACAGGCTTTTTAGTTCCTCTTCACTTTCTGCCATAAGGGTGGTGTCATGCATACCTGAGGTTATTGATATTTCTCCTGGCAATCTTGATTCCAGCTTGTGTTTCTTCCAGTCCAGCGTTTCTCATGATGAAACTCTGCATATAAGTTAAATAAGAAGGGTGACAATATACATAGAGCCTTGAGGTACTCCTTTTCCTATTTGGAACCAGTCTCTTGTTCCATGTCCAGTTCTAACTGTTCTTCCTGACCTGCATACAGATTTCTCAGGAGGCAGGTCAGGTGGTCTGGTATTCCAATCTTTCTCAGAATTTTCCACAGTTTATTGTGATCCACACAGTCAAAGGCTTTGGCATAGTCAATAAAACAGACATAGATGTTTTTCTGGAATTCTCTTGCTTTTTCGATGATCCAGCGGATGCTGGCAATTTGATCTCTGGTTCCTCTGCCTTTTCTAAAACCAGCTTGAACATCAGGAAGTTCACAGTTCACATATTGTTGAAGCCTAGATTGGAGAATTTTGAGTATTACTTTACTAGCATGTGAGATGAGTAAAACTGTTTGGTAGTTTGAGCATTCTTTGGCATTGCCTTTCTTTGGGATTAGAATGAAAACTGACCTTTTCAGTCCTGTGCCCACTGCTGAGTTTTCCCAATTTGCTGGCATATTGAGTGCAGCACTTTCACAGATTCATCTTTCAGGACTTGAAATAGCCAAGGAGTTCATAGTTCATTTTTGTTCAAACTCCGTGATTCCAGCTAGAAACACACAGATTGCAATGTCCTCAAGCAGTTCCCAGGCTCCACACTCACACTGCACTCCTGCCATCTGGCTGGTATCCAGTCTGAGTTTCATTTGTGACAAAGACACTTGTAGTTTTCCTGTGTTCAGGGCCCAGAACTGTTTTCCGGTCAAACTCATGAAGTAGGTCATGACCTGCTCTAGTTTTCAGGGCTTTAAAAATCTGTCTTGATGGTGATGCCTTTCGAAGATGCATGCTGGAATCATATCCCCAACTGCCTATTTCACAGCTGGTACCTACTGACCACACATTATGCTGAAATCAAAAGCATTTTGATTGCACGTGTTTAAGCAACTAATCCATATGATTTGACATTTCAAAAAAGTTCATGAAACTCTCCAATGAAAAACTGACTACATAAAAAAATGGATGTTTAATAGATGATTCCTGATGAAAAGACATGAGAGGAAAAAGGAATTTGTTAGTTGAGATTTGTTATTTGAGAGAAATATCAATAACCTCAGATATGCAGATGACACCACCCTTATGGCAGAAAGTGAAGAGGAACTAAAAAGCCTCTTGATGAAAGTGAAAGAGGAGAGTGAAAAAGTTGGCTTAAAACTCAACATTCAGAAAACAAAGATCATGGCATCTGGTCAGATCTCTTCATGGGAAATAGATGGGGAAACAGTGGAAAGAGTGTCAGACTTTACATTTTTGGGCTCCAAAATCACTGCAGATGGTGATTGCAGCCATGAAATTAAAAGATGCTTACTCCTCGGAAGGAAAGTTATGACCAACCTAGATGGCATATTCAAAAGCAGAGACATTACTTTGCCAACAAAGGTCCATCTACTCAAGGCTATGGTTTTTCCAGTTGTCATGTATGGATGTGAGAGCTGGACTGTGAACAAACCTGAGTGCTGGAGAACTGATGCTTTTGAACTGTGGTGCTGGAGAAGACTCTTGAGAGTCCCATGGACTGCAAGGAGATCCAACCAGTCCATTCTAAAGGAGATCAGCCCTGGGTGTTCTTTGGAAGGAATGATGCTAAATGCTCCAGTACTTTGGCCACCTCATGAGAAGAGCTGACTCATTGGAAAAGACTGATGCTGGGAGGGATTGGGGGCAGGAGGAGAAGGGGACGACAGAGGATAAGATGGCTGGATGGCATCACTGACTCGATGGACGTGAGTTTGAGTGAACTCCGGGACTTGGTGATGGACAGGGAGGCCTGGAGTGCTGCAATTCATGGGGTCGCAAAGAGTCAGACACAACTGAGCAACTGAACTGAACTGAACTGAACTGACTGGGTCATAATTTGTCAAATATGGCATTCCCTCAGTGAAGAGAGATATATATGAAGTAGCAATTTTGAAAACAGTACTGATGATTTTGCTTCCATTAAAGCCGGCAACTTACAAGTACTATTGTGGCATAAGGAAAATATTTCCACTTGATGTGAGTTTAAGACGTATATATATTTTAAAAGATTTTTCAGACAATTAACATTACAGGAGAAATTTACCTTTTATATTAATAGTGAATGAAATAATTTTCTTTTTCCCTTGGGGCGCCTGTAAGTCTCAGTCTTGTCCCCAAGTCTTCCTTCCCACTGGAGGGTCACAGTATCAGGCAGATTTCTGTCCGGACGTCGTCTTCTATTCTTCCAGTCATTTCCCATATTCAGGTAATTTGGTAGCAGCAAGTATGCTTTACCTAGAGCCACAAGTACCATCAGCTTGGAGTTTTCTACAGAGGATTCACTGAATCGTTTGTAATCCAATCTGAGCAGGGGTTATCACTCTCAAGGATCTTGTCCATCATGTATCTCAATTTTATGGTGAGGATCACTTCACAATCTATGAGTCCTCTTGGACAGTTAAATGCGATTATTTTATAATTATCAGAATTATTAATTTTGTCAAGCACAGTTAGACTCTCAGTAATAACTACCACTTGATAATTTCAGTTTGCTTCTTATACAAAATAATCAGGATACTTTGTAAATCGCTCAGCTTATCAAGAATTTGGAGGGACACATTAATGGAAATAAGAGATTTGTAACACTGAGGTATGAAACAACAAAGGGACAGCTTGTGTTAGAAGCAAAAGAGGGAAATAAGTGAGAGTTCAGGACATGCAGTGGGCTCAGGTGTTTATGCTGTGGATGGGAGTGTGGAATCTGACCTTCCTTATTAGATTAGTTCATTCACATAAAGTCTTAGCAGGGGGCTCTTGGGAAGGAGAATATTAACTCATTTCACTATGTTGGAAGGATTAAGTGAGTCCCTTTAGAGGCTAAGGAATTTGTAGCTGTTGTCACTGTCATTTTTGATGAACACTGAGTGTCTGTGGAATTTTTCTGGTGAAAGTATTAGTGGCTCAGTCGAGTCTGACATTTGGTGACCCCCATGAACTGCAGCCTGTCAGGCTCCTCTGCCCATGGAATTCTCCAAGCAAGAATACTGGAGTGGGTTACCATTTCCTTCTCCAGGGGATCTTCCCGACTCAGGGATTGAACCCTGGTCTCCTGCATTGCAGGCAGATTCTTTACCATCTGAGCCACCAGGGAAGCCTGGTAGGTCCTTGGTAATTAGGTTCACAGTATAACATTTATAACATTTAATGAGCAAACAATCCAGGATGGATATGCCATAAAAAGTGAGGGTAGCATCAGGGAATGTGTTCTTTCTCCTCAAATAAATACCAAGAATGAAATAGATCCCAAGGAATCCTTGCCATAAACACAATACCTTGGTATCTTCTTATTACCATGTCACAGACTGAATGTGTGTGTGTTCCCCAAGTTCATATATCGAAACCATCCGCCTCGAGACTCCCTGATGGTCCAGTGGCCAGGACTCCATGCTCCCACAGCAGGGAGCCTGAGTTGGATCTCTGGTCAGGGAACTAGATCCTGCATGTGGCAAGCAAGACTTCCCATGGCCCAAGTAAAAATCCTGCACGAAGCAAGGAAGATCCAAGATCCAGCATGCTTCAGATAAGACATGGCCCAGCCAAATAAGCACATAAAATAAATATTAAAAAAAATTTTTAAAAACCCACAGAAACCCAACCCATCAATATGATCATATCACAAACTGGAATATTAGGGAGATTGTTAGGGTTCAGCTCGGTTCAGTTCAGTCGCTCAGTTATGTCCGACTCTTTGCGACCCAATGAATTGCAGCATGCCAGGCCTCCCTTTCCATCACCAACTCCCGGAGTTCACTCAACCTCATGTCCATCGGTGACTCGGTGATGCCATCCAGCCATCTCATCCTCTGTCGTCCCCTTCTCCTCCAGCCCCCAATCCCTCCCAGCATCAGAGTCTTTTCCAATGAGTCAACTCTTCCCATGAGGTGGCCAAAGTACTGGAGTTTCAGCTTTAGCATCATTCCTTCCAAAGAACACCCAGGAATGATCTCCTTTAGAATGGACTGGTTGGATCTCCTTGAAGGCCATGGGACTCACAAGAGTCTTCTCCAACACCACAGTTCAAAAGTATCAATTCTTTGGCACTCAGCTGTCTTCACAGTCCAACTCTCACATCCAAACATGACTATTGGAAAAACCATAGCCTTGACTAGATGGATGTTTGTTGACAAAGTCATGTCTGTGCTTTTGAATATGCTATCTAGGTTGCTCATAAGTTTCCTTCCAAGGAGTAAGCGTCTTTCAATTTTAGTAATCAATAAAATTAGCTATTACTTTTAATATCATAATTTTACTGTGACCCAGATTAAGATCAGGATCTTTTGGAATTATTTCATTCCCTGTCATTCTAGTTTTTTCGAAGCATCTTCTCATTACCCAAATGGATTTATCAACTACACAGATGCTAGGCAAGGCTGGTCTCCTAAACCCTGCCAGAAAGGGTTTGTGTTCTAGCAAATGGGGTTCTGAGTGCCCGTCTCTCTTCCTTCTCCGCTTATACTGATGACATGTGGATTAAAGGAAAGGAAAATCAGCTAGCTGGTCTTACAAAGCTGAGGGCAGGCAACTGACTCAGGACTTGGCCTTCATTGAGCTTCTGTAAGAAGCAGCCCTGTCCCAGTCTTTCTGTTGTTCATGTTGGCCTCATCCTTCCCCTCTGCCACAGCCTGCTCCCCAGCTGTGCTGCACTGCAGTTTGCTAACTCAGAATAATACATCATTACCTCAGGGGAAAAGCCCTTCCCTTCTTTCATACTCAGGACATTGAGACTCACCCTTGTTTTCTTCTTGCCCACAAAACAACTGTGGAAGTTTACTTTCTAGGAAAGTTGCAAAGAGAAACAAAAAAGAAATCTAACGTCTTGAAAGTGAAAGAGATGCAGCCTCTCTGGCGTCTTTACTTCCCTTTCTTGTTCTCACCTCATCATGAAATAGAACCAGAGCAGAGGCAGGAATACCAACATTCTCCAATAAGTCACTAAGTGTGTATATAAAATGTTTAAATGAAAAGTTACACTCGAGTAAAGGAAAGAAGGCTATTTCTTCTGATCTAGTGCCCCGGACCTCACTGCCCTGCAATCTCAGAGGAGACAGAAACAGAGGAACAGAGAAGCCCAGTAGAATCAACTGCCTGAATCAATGACCGAATCTCATTAGATTCTGAGACATAAGCTTCCAATAAGAGACAACCCCATCACTGAATCTCCTTCCGCCAGCTCAGAAACTCTGAGCAGAACAAGAGTTGAAGAGTTTAAGTAAAAGTGTTGAATAATAAAACCTATACCTGGCAAAGTCAATATTATTTATCTACTAAAAGGAAAACAATTGCAGTTGGAAACTCCTCCACTAACTTGCACAAACACACTTCTGCCCTCAGCATCTGAGCACTGCTGACACTTTAGATGCCTGGGGACACGGGTCAGGAGAAGAGGAGGTCACCACTGAGCACTAGGGTCCTTCACACAAAAACTCCAGGGGAGAGGTTGGGGTTTCGGGAAGACAATTCATTTTCCCAACCAGTCAATAAGCCCTCCACAGAAAGGAGGTTTTCGAGTCCTCAGGATGTGGTGAGCCTGCCCTCAAGGAGGGAGAGAGTCCAGCAGGTGAGGAAGGGGACACTGTCACCCAGAGGACAGGGGTGGCTCCATGTGATCTCTCCCTTGTGAGTGAGGTGCTACTGGGAAAATACAATTATCCTGGATGTAGAGTCTCCTCACCCATGTTCCCTGAGAAGAACCAGGATTCTGGTGGGGGTATTGGCCCAGTCTGTGGAGGACGACAGGTCTCCAGCAAGAAAAAGGTGGAAAGAAGGGTGATGTCTGTAATAGTCCTGCCCTCATGGTTCCCTGAAGGGCAGGGATCTGCAGGACATGTTCTAGAAGGAAGAGAAATGTGGGAGGAATTCAAGGACTGATAATAATCAGCCTCTTCTCTAAATCAAACACTAAAGAAAACTCATCATTTGTTTCCAAGAGCTTAACTGCCAGACTGATCTGGTAAATCCCTTATATATGGAATCCATAGAGCAGATAGAGCCTGGCTTCCTAAGGAACCTAAGAGGGAAAAATGGAGCTTCAGAGCAAGCCAAAAATACATTCTTGGATGAGGGGAGAGCAACACTTATGCATGAGAGTAGAGGGCAATAAAGTGTGTAATTACAGATGTCCATCAATTCTGACTTAAGAGAAAGACTTTCTCATTTGATTGAAAAACATCCATTTGGATGGGCACATCTGAAGTGACTAGGAAAAGGCAAAATCAATAGTCTAGAAGGAAGAACATTTCTTTGACTGTCTTGAGAATACATAACAGAAAACCAAAAAAGGAAGTAAAAGTGCATAGAAATGACTAGAAAATGAAAATTACCATGTTCCCTATTTAATGGCCTCACTTAGAAAGCCTGGCATCAGAGAACCTACCTCAAGGTTCCACCAGACACCGTCTCAGCCAGGCCATCAACAGCTGCGTGTTCCCCATGGCCTTCGTGCTCTCTCTACTCATGGCCCTGGTGCTGGTCAGTTATGGCCCGGGAGGATCCCTGGGCTGTGTCCTGTCTCAGAACCATGTTCTCATTGGCAGGAAGAACCTCAGGCTCCTGGGCCAAATGAGCAGACTCTCCCCTCACTTGTGTCTGCAGGACAGAAAAGACTTCGCTTTCCCCCAGGAGATGGTGGAGGGCGGCCAGCTCCAGGAGGCCCAGGCCATCTCTGTGCTCCATGAGATGCTCCAGCAGAGCTTCAACCTCTTCCACACAGAGCGCTCCTCTGCTGCCTGGAACACCACACTCCTGGAGCAGCTCCGCACTGGACTCCATCAGCAGCTGGATGACCTGGACGCCTGCCTGGGGCAGGTGATGGGAGAGGAAGACTCTGCCCTGGGAAGGACGGGCCCCACCCTGGCTCTGAAGAGGTACTTCCAGGGCATCCATGTCTACCTGAAAGAGAAGGAATACAGCGACTGTGCCTGGGAAACCGTCAGAGTGGAAATCATGAGATCCTTGTCTTCATCAGTCAGCTTGCAAGAAAGGTTAAGAATGATGGATGGAGACCTGAGCTCACCTTGACATGAGTCTTTCTGATGAAGATGCCCCGTCATCCTTGGAAACTCACCTGGGGTCATTTCAGAAGACTCTGAATTCTGCTTTAGTCACCAAATTTGTTGAATTAACTCAGCCAATACATGTCTGTAGTAATAAGCATGTAGATATAAAAGAAATCAAGTGCAGGGGTATCAATCCATAAGCGATGACCTCCCTGATGTTATTTATTTATTCTTTATTTATTTAGGTTATGGAATATTTTGTCTCATCATATTTATATTTTCATATAAAAATGTGTATGTTTACATTGTATTAAAATTTAGAAGATATATTTCTCTATTTTATTAAAATTGTTATTTGGTTTATTTATTAAATAGTTATCAAGATAAATTTCTTGAGTTTTTATTTTGAAAACCTAAATTCTTATTTTGTCTTCAAATACCTATCACAAAATGGTATTTGTTCACTTTATACGGTGCAGCAGTTCTATCACTTTCTAACAAATGTCTGTCAAAAGGTAGAATTCTGAGAATCTTCTGTGGTGCAGTTCTTAGGACTCTGAGGTTTTCCTCCAGGGAGCCTGGTTGAGGAACTAAGATCCTATAAACTGTGGAGGGTGCCAAAAAGAAAAAAGGTAGAAAGGAGATTATGAATTGTAGAAAATGGCTAGTCTCGATGTCACAGGCATAACTAATTTGTACCCACTCGTTAAAGACTGGTTGATGTACGTATCTGAGGGAAGCAGTCACCCCCTGCGGGAAAGCTGAGGACACGCCCTGCTGACTGGCTGCTCCTGACTCCTGTTGCTCTCTCTCCAGCCTTCTCCTCAGGACTGCCTTACTGAGCAATTCACTCCCTTCCACAGTAACTTCACTGCCTCCACACACGAGCTCTGTTCTGTGCTGGTTTCTAGCTGCATGGTGTAGTCAGAGTGGAAGCCTCAGGAAGAGAGCCCAAGTGAGAGGAGAGTTCTAGAAATTCCAAAACCTCTGAATCCCAGCTCTGCTATTTACCAACACTGTAACCCTGAAAAGTCTCACAAACACAACAGGTCAGTTTCCTCATCTTTAATATGGGGACAATAAGAGTGGTTTTCATACAATTACTGTTTGGATTCAATGAGTCCAAATCACACAAGAGGCATCAAGCGCTCCTGGCAGAAATCATCAGGACAGTGAGAATCACTGGCGACGGGGGAGCCTGGTGGGCTGCCGTCTACGGGGTCGCACAGAGTCGGACACAACTGAAGTGACTTAGCAGCAGCAGCAGCAGCACATACATCATGGGAGGTCAATCTGCATATGTGGAGTCTAGGATCTTGGAGTAGGGTGAGGAAGGGAGAGGAAGTTTTCTACACTTGGCCGCTCCTGAGAAAAGAGTCTTCCTAAACTGTTCAAATGGAGGCAAGAAGACCAAGGCAGGCTGGGGAATGCAGAGACAGCTAAGAGATGTGAGAACCAGTAGCTGCCATGATCAATATGACTCTAAAGAAGTAAAAGGGTTTCTTAAGCTTATTTATATATATTAAACACACATGTCATCGCTAAACTTTTAAATAATTCATACAAAGGAATGCCTACCCTTGACTTCTAGGAGGATTCACTGTAATCCTATACCATTAACAATTTAATGGGTATCCTTCTGGACATTTTCATATGTAGTTAACAAATCTATACATATGGACATACTAATGTATACCATATAAATATACATTTATATCCATTTGTCATATACTTCAGTTTCTCATTTATTTATCAGTTCAGTTCAGTTGCTCAGTCGTGTCCGACTCTTTGCAATCCCATGAATCGCAGCATGCCAGGCCTCCCTGTCCATCACCAACTCCGGGAGTTCACTCAAACCCATGTCCATCGAGTCAGTGATGCCATCTAGCCATCTCATCCTCTGTCATCCCCTTCTCCTCCTGCCCCCAATCCCTCCTAGCATCAGAGTCTTTTCCAATGAGTCGACTCTTCGCATGAGGTGGCCAAAGTACTAGAGTTTCAGCTTGAGCATCATTCCCTCCAAAGAAATTCCAGGGCTGATCTCCTTCAGAATGGACTGGTTGGATCTTCTTGCAGTCCAAGGGACTCTCAAGAGTCTTCTCCAACACCACAGTTCAAAAGCACAAATTCTTCAGCCCTCAGCCTTCTTCACAGTCCAGCTCTCACATTCATACATGATCCCAGGAAAACCACAGCCTTGACTAGACGGACCTTTGTTGGCCAAGTTATGTCTCTGCTTTTCAATATGCTGTCTAGGTTGGTCATAACTTTCCTTCCAAGGCGTAAGCATCTTTTAATTTCATGGCTGCAGTCACCATCTGCAGTGATTTTGGAGCCCCACAAAAATAAAGTCTGACACTGTTTCCACTGTTTCCCATCTATTTCCCATGAGGTGATGGGACCAGATGCCATGATCTTCATTCTCTGAATGCTGAGCTTTAAGCCAACATTTTCACTCTCCTCTTTCACTTTTATCAAGAGGCTTTTGAGTTCCTCTTCACCTTCTGCCAGAAGGGTGGTGTCATCTGCATATCTGAGGTTATTGATATTTCTCCCGGCAATCTTGATTCCAGCTTGTGCTTCTTCCAGCCCAGCGTTTCTCATGATGTTCTCTGCATATAAGTCAAATGAGCAGGGTGACAATATACAGCCTTGACACACTCCTTTTCCTATTTGGAACCAGTCTGTTGTTTCATGCCCAGTTCTTACTGTTACTTCCTGACCTGCATATATGTTTCTCAAGAGGCAGGTCCCTTGCAAATAGATCTTTGAGATTTTTCTTCATTAGCAGCAGCAGTACATAAAAATGGATTGCTAGTTATAAATTGCTGCCTTATGTGTTAACTGCAAAACTAAGATAATCATAATAACTTGTCTTGAAAGTGTGGTAAGATTGCCTTAATTTATAGCACATGCTCAGAATGGTACCAGACACTTCCCAAGTGCTCCTTACATATTAACTCTTTTATTTGAATCTGGTTAGAAGATTATTTCCTGAGGTTCTGGATCTGTGGTCAGGAAGATGAAGCAGTTCCCAGAGAGCTGTTCAGAGACACATTTCTGCAGCTTACCCACCGCACAGTGAGAGGAGAAACAGCCATTCACTGGGATGAGGAGGCCAAGAAGGTTGCAACAATACCCAGAGTTCAAGACGGAAACATTCCTGTGTGGCACACAGGCCAGCTGTCCACAAGACTGACCCCCACCCTCACTGGATTCTTGGTCCTCCTAGAGTTTAGGAGCTCAGAGAATCAGTCAGGAAGACACCGGCATCTGGCAGGCAGTCAGGAGGATCCTCTGCTCTGAGCACTCATCTCAGCCAGAAGGCCAGGCCAGAGGGGATTCCCAGGCTGGATACTGAAATCCCTTTTGGCAGCTTGCGTTTAGTTTCCTTTTCACTTGTTGCATCAACTTCCTTGCTATTTTTGCCTTCTGGGGTTCATGACGCAATCTCTGAGGAAGTAAAAAACACAAGTCACTTGTTGGTTTTGAGTATGTAGATGGCTTTGCTTTGGGCTGTTTCACTTTAAGGAAGATTCAGAAACTGCCTCAGAGACAGGAAACTAACCCAGCACCCACACAGTGGGACTTGCTCACATGTCAGCAGAGGGCGGCCTCTGAGGCTTGTTCAGCAGCTGCAGCCAATGTGTTGTCCCTTTTAACCGTTTTCTCAACCTTGGGTTAGCCTGACTCACTGCACCCCTGATAGTGATTTTGACAATTAAAGTCCAGCTCAGAGAACGGCCTGGGATCTGAAGTAAATGCAGGCTTGATGCAGATGGGCATGTTCTGAAAGGGCCAGTTTCAGTGTCCAGCAGCAGTGGGTCCTGGCAGGAAACAGTGAAAACAAGGCCTGCGCTGTTCCTGCCTGGTCCTGGGCCATTGACCCTCCGATGGGAGCATTCTGCGAGTGACAGGGGTGCAGAGTGTGGGATCTTCTGGCTGGGTATGTTCTGGAGGAGTTAGGAGAGCTAGGCAGAAAGGCCTTCAGCCAAGGTCCTAGTTCCAGCTGCATCCTGAAGTGAGCTAGAAAAGAACTGCATGAGTCAATGACTTGTGACAAGATGTTCAGGGTGTGAGAAAGGGCAAGAGAGAAGACTGCAACCAGGAGCACTTAGATTGCTCTGCACATTGTCCCTCTCCATACCAGGTGGGAGGCCTGAGAAGGGGCTCTGGGCCCACCAGCTGTTGGCTGTGAGCACAGGGCAGCCCCAGCCTGGGTGGATTCAGCCTCAGGTGCTGAGAGAGGTTGAAAGCGAGGCCGCAGCTGGAAGGTGGGAAGACAAGCTCTAAATTGGCAGCATTTGCTTCTTTTGTTTATGAAGTGGTTAAGAAACATTTGCTAAATACTTGCTCACTAAATGACAGACAGTGTGAGTCTCAGTAGCAGGTGGCCTTGGCAGTCTCCTATTGTAGACTCTCTATTCCCTTCTCACGGATGCTGACCACCTCATTGCATGCTTACATGTCTTTTGCTCACTCAGAAGAATTAGTTGGGCAAGTTGCTTAATCCTTATTGATGATCAAGATGGAAAAAAAGACAATCTCAATGTAACAGAGAAACCTTCGATTCTTCATTAGTTTCTGGTCATCTAATCTGAATCAAATTTCAATTATACACTTGTCCTTAGAGGCCAAAAGGGAAGGTAATTGGGCCTGTCAATGCTACATTGGAAAGGATTAAAGTCTAGGACTTCCCTGGTGGGCCAGTGGTTAAGAACCCACCTGCCAGTGCAGGGGACCTGGGTCCCAGCCCCGCTCAGGGAGGATGACATGTGCTGAGAGGCCCCTGCGCCTGTGCACCACAACTACTGAGTTGGGCCCTGGAGTCTGTGCTCTGCAGCAGGAGAGAGCTCCGCAGGGAGAAGCCCGAGCAGCTGAGCCAGAGAGCAGCCCACGCTTGCTCCAACTGGAGAAAGCCCGCCTGCTGCCACAAAGAGCCAGTCCAGTCACAAACTATTATTAAAAATTACCTAGTCTACACTTTATGAAGAGCTCCTAATGCCTCTCCCTCCCCCCGCCCCACCCCTCACACACACTCTGGTTGTAGCAACTTTTTATTTATTTTCCTATTTTTGGTTCTGAGACTTGTGGGATCTTAGTTCTCTGACCAGGGAAGGAACTCGGGCCTTCTGCCCTGAAAGCATAGAGTCCCAACCCCTAGATCTCCAGGGAATTCCCAGATCTCCTTCATCTTTTACCTAATGTTCTTTTTCTCTTCTGGGATGTCTTTTAGGATGCCCCGTTACCTGTAATTGCCACGTCTTCTTAGGCCCCTCTGGCTATGACAGTTTCTCAGTAGTAGACACTTTATGTTATTGTCAATGGTATCATTTTTAAATGTCATTTTCCAACTTTAAATTGCTCATATAAAAAAAGTGGTTGATTTTTTTTTTTTTTAGGATTACTAATGATCTTTATTTTTTATTTTTATTTTTTTTTCTCTCTTTTTTTTTTTAAATTTTAAAATCTTTAATTCTTACATGCATTCCCAAACATGAACCCCCCTCCCACCTCCCTCCCCACAACATCTCCCTGGGTCATCCCCATGCACCAGCCCCAAGCATGCTGCATCCTGCGTCAGACATAGACTGGCGATTCAATTCACATGATAGTATACATGTTAGAATGGCATTCTCCCAAATCATCCCACCCTCTCCCTCTCCCTCTGAGTCCAAAAGTCCGTTATACACATCTGTGTCTCTTTCCCTGTCTTGCATACAGGGTCGTCATTGCCATCTTCCTAAATTCCATATATATGTGTTAGTATACTGTATTGGTGTTTTTCTTTCTGGCTTACTTCACTCTGTATAATCGGCTCCAGTTTCATCCATCTCATCAGAACTGATTCAAATGAATTCTTTTTAACGGCTGAGTAATACTCCATTGTGTATATGTACCACAGCTTTCTTATCCATTCATCTGCTGATGGACATCTAGGTTGTTTCCATGTCCTGGCTATTATAAACAGTGCTGCGATGAACATTGGGGTACATGTGTCTCTTTCAATTCTGGTTTCCTCGGTGTGTATGCCCAGAAGTGGGATTGCTGGGTCATAAGGTAGTTCTATTTGCAATTTTTTAAGGAATCTCCACACTGTTTTCCATAGTGGCTGTACTAGTTTGCATTCCCACCAACAGTGTAGGAGGGTTCCCTTTCTCCACACCCTCGCCAGCATTTATTGCTTGCAGATTTTTGGATCGCAGCCATTCTGACTGGTGTGAAGTGGTACCTCATTGTGGTTTTGATTTGCATTTCTCTAATAATGAGTGATGTTGAGCATCTTTTCATGTGTTTGTTAACCATCCGTATGTCTTCTTTGGAGAAATGTCTATTTAGTTCTTTGGCCCATTTTTTGATTGGGTCGTTTATTTTTCTGGAGTTGAGCTGCAGAAGTTGCTTGTATATTTTTGAGATTAGTTGTTTGTCAGTTGCTTCATTTGCTATTATTTTCTCCCATTCAGAAGGCTGTCTTTTCACCTTGCTTATATTTTCCTTTGTTGTGCAGAAGCTTTTAATTTTAATTAGATCCCATTTGTTTATTTTTGCTTTTATTTCCAGCATTCTGGGAGGTGGATCATAGAGGATCCTGCTGTGATTTATGTCTGAGAGTGTTTTGCCTATGTTCTCCTCTAGGAGTTTTATGGTTTCTGATCTTACATTTAGATCTTTAATCCATTTTGAGTTTATTTTTGTGTGCGGTGTTAGAAAGTGATCTAGTTTCATTCTTTTACAAGTGGTTGACCAATTTTCCCAGCACCACTTGTTAAAGAGATTGTCTTTACTCCATTGTATATTCTTGCCTCCTTTGTCAAAGATAAGGTGTCCATATGGGTGTGGATTTATCTCTGGGCTTTCTATTTTGTTCCATTGATCTATATGTCTGTCTTTGTGCCAGTACCATACTGTCTTGATGACTGTGGCTTTGTAGTAGAGCCTGAAGTCAGGCAAGTTGATTCCTCCAGTTCCATTCTTCTTTCTCAAGATTGCTTTGGCTATTCGAGGTTTTTTGTATTTCCATACAAATCTTGAAATGATTTGTTCTAGTTCTGTGAAAAATGTGGCTGGTAGCTTGATAGGGATTGCATTGAATTTGTAAATTGCTTTGGGTAGTATACTCATTTTCACTATATTGATTCTTCCAATCCATGAACATGGTATATTTCTCCATCTATTAGTGTCCTCTTTGATTTCTTTCATCAGTGTTTTATAGTTTTCTATATATAGGTCTTTAGTTTCTTTAGGTAGATATATTCCTAAGTATTTTATTCTTTTCGTTGCAATGGTGAATGGAATTGTTTCCTTAATTTCTTTTTCTTCTTTCTCATTATTCGTGTATAGGAATGCAAGGGATTTCTGTGTGTTGATTTTATATCCTGCAACTTTACTATATTCATTGATGATCTCTAGTAATTTTCTGGTGGAGTCTTTAGGGTTTTCCATGTAGAGGATCATGTCATCTGCAAACAGTGAGAGTTTTACAAGTGGTTGATTTTTAATGTTAGTCTTGTTTTTGTACTGTTCCCTCCAGCTTGAGCTGTGTTGGTCACCATGGAGCTGACAACCCCATGTGGCCAGCTGAGGGCTTGACTAGTCCAGCCTGAGCTGTACTATGACTAACACCGTGTACTCTATTTTGAAGGCACTATGAAAAAGAAGAATGTAACTATCTTACTACTAACTTTGTATTGGTTTATGTTGAAATGATAACATTTAGAAATATTGTTAAGTAAAATATACTGTTAAAATTATCTTTTTTCTGTTTACTCTTTTGATGTGGCCTCCAGAAAATTTTAAATTGCACATTCATATAAAAAGAAGTGGTCTTTTAATTTCCTAGCTGCAGTCACCATCTGCACTGATTTTGGAGCCCAAGCAAAGAAAGTCTGTCACTGTTTCCATTGTTTCCCATCCATTTACCATGAAGTGATAATGAGTTTGAACAAACTCCGGGAGGTACTGAAGGACAGGGAAGCCTGGCATTCTGCATTCCATGGGGTCGCAAAAAGTCAGACCCGACTTAGCGACTGAAAAACAACAAGGTTGATAACGTTATGTGATGTCTTGCTCCTTATGGCTAAGGCCTCCAAAACAATTCAGAACAACTTAGTTTAACAACATTCTATTTTGTTTTTTATATACATTATTTTTTCTTTTTATTTAAATATATTTAGTTTTAACTGAATGATAATTGCTTTACAATATTGTGTTGGATTCTGCCATACAGCAACATGAATCAGCCACAGGTATATATATCTCCCCTCCCTCTAGAACCTCTCCCACCCCTCTAGGAACATCACTCTATTGTAGATTAAAAAAAAAAAAATAGGTGCCTTTGTTAAAATCATAAACTGCAAGTATTGATGTTTGGTAATAGCAGATTTGAGAATGAAACCTAATTCTTATGAAAAAGAAAACTCTTACAAACAAGGCCCCCTCTCCACAAATCTCATAATATGAAAAGAAAAAAAAGAAAAATCTTTCGAAATGAACGAATCCTGTAATAATCAAGTTCAAAAGATGTGGCTTATATTTTTCTTTAACATTCAGCAATTCAGAGAAACTTTACAAACATTAGAAATTCTCAGTTTCTATATCTTTTTTCCCCATGGTATATATAAATTAAAATAGCAAGGAGCGTAAAGAAAAAAAAAAAGTTTTAGAGGCAACTAATAATTCAAATGACATGGGAAAACTGAAAGGGAGACCTGAAAGTGGGAAATTCCTCTCAAATAGTAAGAATGGAGGGCTACCCTGTATAAATAGCCCACACTCAAGGAGGAAGGACATTCACTCTGCAAACTCTTGAAGACTCAGCTTCAGCACCTACTAGCAGAACAGGCAGCCCTGGGCCTGATTTCACCATGACCTACCGGTGCCTCCTCCAGATGGTTCTCCTGCTGTGTCTCTCCACCACAGCTCTTTGCAGGAGTTACAGCTTGCTTCGATTCCAACAAGGGCGGAGCCTTGAGGTGTGCCAGAAACTCCTGCGGCAGTTACCTTCAACTCCTCAACATTGCCTCGAGTTCAGGATGGACTTCCAGATGCCTGAGGAGATGAAGCAAGCACAGCAGTTCCGGAAGGAAGATGCCGTATTGGTCATGTATGAGATGCTCCAGCACATCTTCAATATTCTCACCAGAGACTTCTCCAGCACTGGCTGGTCTGACACCATCATTGAGCACCTCCTTGAGGAACTCTATGGGCAGATGAATCGTCTGGAGCCAATCCAGAAGGAAATAATGCAGAAGCAAAACTCCACTATGGGAGACACGACCGTTCTTCGCCTGAAGAAATACTACTTCAACCTCGGGCAGTACCTGAAGGCCAAGGAGCACAACAGGTGTGCCTGGACAGTCGTGCAAGTGCAATTGCTCAGGAACTTTTCTTTCCTGAAGAGCCTAACAGGTTACCTCCGGGACTGAACATCTCCCACCTGTGGCTCTGGGAAGAGACAATGTGACTTTGAGGTGAGACTCCAGCCAGCAGAGGCTCTTGAAGTAAATGATGATGCAATGCACTGATTTCAATGGACAGTTAGTTAAAGACTAAGTTGTTTTTAAATTGATTTATGCATTATTTATTTATTTAAACTTTTATATGAGAAATAAATTATTTATGAAACAAAGGTCAATGTTGCAGTTTCAATGTCAACTTGATTTTTGTGACAACACATATTAAAAATTGCAGAGCACCTTGGAGGCATTCATTGCAAAACAAGCCTGCAGAGTAGTCGAGTTTCTGGCCCTTGCCTTTGAGGAATTTAAAATGCAAGGAAGCCATGAGGAATGTCCGAGTTATATGCATGCTCTCCATGTATGCACACAGTCTACCCACGCTTGTCTTGTTCACATCTTTAAATGTACCAGACATCTTTAAATGTACCTCATGCCGGAGGGCCCCTCTATATGATATGGGCTTTTTTCCTTTTTTTTTTTCAGTTGGGGGAAAATGTACACCACCTTACATTTGAGAGTCTTACAAAGTAAGCCTTCTTTATGCCAATAAAATTTGGGCAAATTCCAATTAATTTATAAAATTCTTACTAAAGTAAATGAAAAATTCTGACCTTCTAAATGTTCTCACTTACTTGTACACTCCAACCCTTATTTCCAACAACGTAGTCCTCAGAAAGAGGTTTCAGGAACATGAGTTGAAAATACTTAAGACTGTCTTGAGAGTCATTAGAAATTGTCAAACATGCTAATTCACTCAATTAAAAATAAGCGAAAAGTGATCTTGGAAATATTAAATTTACATCCGTGAAAGATAGAAAAGTAAAACGATATTAAATACTTGTTTTAGTACACAGAAAATATAGTTTAAATAAAGTTTAATAAAGTGCTACTGTTATATACAAAATATATTTTAATATTCTATGCTTAATAGTTAAAATATCTTCTATAAATTTATTGTAAAATTGGAAACGTGAAATATTTCTTTTAAAATAACTATATAATTCAATATAAAATTAATTCAAACAAAGTGCTGCGCTTTTTAAAATATTCCTAGTTTTCAGCTATTCAACACTTACTCCCCCACTTCAAGGCCGAATCCTTGAGAGACCCTGAAAATTCCAGAGCATTCCAGGGCGCACACTTCTTTGGTCCCTGACCCAGGTGGTGGCCGCGTTCCTCCTCAGCCCCAGAAAGTCCCCCAAACCGTCCCATGCTTATCTGTCTCCTGGCCACCGCTGACTTCTCCTCTGGCTGAAACGCACTCCAGGTCCCATGGCCAGTCTCATCGCCTTGGCTGTTTCTCACGTTGTCCAAAATGGCTCTACGCCTATAGCCTCACTGACTCCCCCTGGCTCCGCTTTGTGCTCAAGGTCCTCCCATCGTCCCATCTCTCACAGTCTCACCCCCACCGCCCGGTTTAACTCTGTCCACACCGCGGTGCCACCGCCCCAAGCCGATTGTCTCATCACCTGTGCTCGCTTTCACTTTGTCCGCGAAGCCGTCCCGTCAACTCGAAGCCAAAAGCCTCAGCGCTGCCACCGTGTTTCATTGTGTGCCCAACGCCTTTCCATCCTGCCTCAGCGAATAGTCTCGTCGCCACTTCCAGGGTCCCCTGTGTGGACCACACCCATCCATCGTCCGGTGGTCTCATCCCTCCGCGGGGTTTAACTTTGTCTCAAAGCTGTCCATAGTCCCACCACCAGTGTTTTTCGCCACCGTCCGGTTTCACTTTGTCCGCAACGCGGACTCCTCGTCTCAGAGCCAAGCCGGGCTCCCCTGTGTGAGAAACGCCCTCCCATCGCCCCACAGCCAACAGTCTCATCGCTTCCGCTGCGCGTCGCTTTCAGCACAAAGCCCTCCCATCGTCCCACAGCGAATAATCTTGGCCACCTCGGCACCTAAAGTGAGTGCAACACCGCCCCCAGTGCCCACAGCCTCTCCTCTCATTGCGACGTGGGCTCTCACTGTGTCCGCAACACTTTCCAGCCTTCTTATCTGCAACAGCTGAATCCACCGCCTACCCCCGCCGGATTTCACGTGTGGCAGGACTCTGGCCCAGTGTCCTTTAGCCAATATTCTCATCGCCTCCGCTGTTTTACACCTGCCAGAAGACCTCCGACTTCTCAGCGCAAACATCCATAGTTTCACAGCCATTTCAGGGTCCTCCTTTGTCCGGAACGCCCTCCGACGGTCCCATCGCCCAAGGTCCCATCCCCCAAGGTCCCATCCCCAGGGCAGGGCTGAAATGCACTCTGTCGCAGCGCCTCCCCGTGGCACCATAGGGAATACTCTGCTGCACCCCTGCTTGCTCTCTTCGCTGGAAGGAGCCTGGGATCCACCGCCAGAAACACAGGGAAGTCTTCAAACTTCTGAAATAGATGCAAAGGATCCACTCTCAGTCGCTCCCAAAGGACAGAGCCACTTCACATTTCTTCGGAAAAGAGAGATGATCACTCCAGTGCAGATGACTCAGGGCCCCTGCAACCGCTATCTGATGCTCCAGCAGAGCTTCCAGCTCTTCACCACGGAGGACAGCCCTTCTACTCTGCAGCCCGGATCAGAGCCTGAAACAACTGGAGCCGATGGAAGGAGACAGTACATAAACTCCATCATTACTTGGAAGAGGAAGAAAAACCTAAGATCAAATAACACTAAATACTTAATAGCAAAACAAGGGCAACATAGAAGGGGGCCAATACAGAGCTAGAAAGTATCATGTAGGAAATAATTAGAGGTGGCAATCTTAATATCAACGAGATCTTTGTCATTAATATCAATATTCATACACTTGAGAATTCCAGAAATAAACACATGAGAAAGAAATTATTCTTCATGAGAAAGAAGTTCAATATACCTAAGAAACACACTGAATCTATAATTAAATTTTTAAAATGCTTGAGCTAAATTTCAAATGGTATAAAACAATGAGTAAAAAATATAACATTATATAGCAATGTGAACAGAAACACCAGAGCAGTGAAGTTTCCCCTGAATGCTGTGCTTGAGCTAAGTCGCTTCAGTCGTGTCTGACTCTTTGTGACTCTGTTGACCATAGGTGCCAGGCTCTTCTGTCCATGGGATTCTCCAGGCAAGAATCCTGGAGTGGGTTGCCATGCCCTCTTCCAGGGGATCGTCCTCACCCAGGCATCAAACTGCTGTCTCCTCTTGTCTCCTGAATTGGCAGGCAAGTTCTCTATCATTAGCTCCACCTGGGAAGCCCAGGACAATGCTACTAGTTTCTAAAAAACCATCTATAAAGTAGTAAAGAGAAGAACTGAAACTATGATTTACAGGACGAATTTCGTGATTAACATTCTTGGGCCCTTAATCTACAATAGGAAATATAACTTGATTCAAATATCTATAAACCATCCATGAACATTATCATACATTAGACTTCACAGAATATATCCATAATTCCTCCAGGGGAAAAATATTTGTATAAGTTGTGTGCCCAGATCACAATGCCTACAATTAATTTTAATATTATTTTAAAGCATCATTTCAAGATGTATCATCCTGATAAATTATGTCAAGCCAAAATTAAACCATAGAATTAGAAATTTTGAAACTCATGGATATTAAATCACTACTCTTCAAATTTTCAGAAGCAAAGATACACACTGAGATGGATTCATATCCTGGAAACATGAATTGAAAATAGATTGGCCTCATTCATTAAAGTCAACAAGAATGTTCATACATTAATAGAAATAGTATAAGAAAATATCTGTCAAATGCCCACTTCTGAGTGACTGTGATTTGTCTGTCATTCTCTAGAGTAAAACTTGATCTTATCAAGGAAGTGGTTCAGCTCAGTTCAGTCGCTCAGTCGTGTCTGCTCTTTGCGACCCTATGAATCGCAGCACACCAGGACTCTCTCTCCATCACCAACTCCGGGAGTTCCCCAAACTCATGTGCATCAAGTTGGTGGTGCCATCAAGCCATCTCATCCTCTGTCATTCCCTTCTCCTGCCCCCAATCCCTCCCAGCATCAGAGGCTTTTCCAATGAGTCAACAGTTCGCATGAGGTGGGCAAAGTACTGGAGTTTCAGCTTTAGCATCATTCCTTCAAAGAAATCCCAGAGCTGATCTCCTTCAGAATGCCTGGTTGAATCACCTTGCAGTTCAAGGGACTCTCAAGAGTCTTCTCCAACACCACAGTTCAAAAGCATCAATTCTTCGGCGCTCAGCCTTCTTCACAGTCCAACTCTCACATCCATACATGGCCACAGGAAAAACCATAGCCTTGGCTAGACGGACCTTAGTCGGCAAAGTAATGTCTCTGCTTTTGAATATACTATCTAGGTTGGTCATAACTCTTCTTCCAAGGAGTGAGTATCTTTTAATTTCATGGCTGCAATCACCATCTGCAGTGATTTTGGAGCCCCCCAAAATAAAGTCTAACACTGTTTCCACTGTTTTCCATTTATTCCCCATGAAGTGATGGGACCAGATGCCATGATCTTCGTTTTCTGAATGTTGAGCTTTAAGCCAACTTTTTCACTCTCCTCTTTCACTTTCATCAAGAGGCTTTGGAGTTCCTCTTCACCTTCTGCCATAAGGGTGGTATCATCTGCATATCTGAGGTTATTGATATTTCTCCCGGCAATCTTGATTCCAGCTTGTGTTTCTTCCAGTCCAGCGTTTCTCATGATGTACTCTGCATAGAAGTTAAATAAGCAGGGTGACAATATACAGCCTTGATGGACTCCTTTTCCTATTTGGAACCAGTCTGTTGTTCCATGTCCAGTTCTAACTGTTGCTTCCTGACCTGCATACAGATTTCTCAAGAGGCAGGTCAGGTGGTCTGTATTCCCATCTCTTTCAGAATTTTCCACAGTTTATTGTGATCCACACAATCAAAGGCTTTGGCATAGTCAAGAAAGCAGAAATAGATGTTTTTTCTGGAACTCTCTTGCTTTTTCGATGATCCATCAGATGTTGGCAATTTGATCTCTGGTTCCTCTGCCTTTTCTAAAACCAGCTTGAACATCAGAAAGTTCATGGTTCACGTATTGCTGAAGCCTGGTTTGCAGAATTTTGAGCATTAATTTACTAGTGTGTGAGATGAGTGCAATTGTGCGGTAGTTCGAGCATTCTCTGGCATTGCCTTTCTTTGGGATTGGAATGAAAACTGACTTTTTCCAGTCCTGTGGCCACTGCTGAGTTTTCCAAATTTGTTTGAATATTGAGTGCAGCACTTTGACAGCATCATCTTTCAGGATTTGAAACAGCTCAACTGGAATCCCATCACCTCCACTAGCTTTGTTTGTAGTGATGCTTTCTAAAGCCCATTTGACTTCACATTCCAGGATGTCTGGCTCTAGATTAGTGATCACATCATCGTGATTATCTGGGTTGTGAAGATCTTTTTCGTACAGTTCTTCTATGTATTCTTGCCACCTCTTCTTAATATCTTCTGCTTCTGTTAGGTCCGTACCATTTCTGTCCTTTATCGAGCCCATCTTCGCATGAAATGTTCCCTTGGTATCTCTAATTTTCTTAAAGAGATCTCTAGTCTTTCCCATTCTGTTCTTTTCCTCTGTTTCTTTGCACTGATCGCTGAAGGAGGCTTTCTTATCTCTTCTTGCTATTCTCTGGAACTCTGCATTCAGATGCGTATATCTTTCCTTTTCTCCTTTGCTTTTCGCCTCTCTATTTTCGCAGCTATTTGTAAGGTCTCCCCAGATAGTCATTTTGCTTTTTTACATTTCTTTTCCATGGGGATGGTCTTGATCCCTGTCTCCTATACAATGTCACCAACCTCATTCCATAGTTCATCAGGCACTCTATCAGATCTAGGCCCTTAAATCTATTTCTCACTTCCACTGTATAATCATAAGGGATTTGATTTAGGTCATACCTGAATGGTCTAGTGGTTTTCCCTACTTTCTTCAATTTCAGTTTGAATTTGGTAATAAGGAGTTCATGATCTGAGCCACAGTCAGCTCCTGGTCTTGTTTTTGTTAACTGTATAGAGCTTCTCCATCTTTGGCTGCAAAGAATAGAATCAATCTGATTTCGGTGTTGACCATCTGGTGATGTCCATGTGTAGAGTCTTCTCTTGTGTTGTTGTAAGAGGCTGTTTGCTATGACCAGTGCATTTTCTTGGCAAATGTCTATTCGTCTTTGCCCTGCTTCATTCCGCATTCCAAGGCCAAATTTGCCTGTTACTCCAGGTGTTTCTTGATTTCCTACTTTTGCATTCCAGTCCCCTATAATGAAAAGTACATCTTTTTTGGATGTTAGTTCTAAAAGGTCTTGTAGGTCTTCAGAGAACCATTCAACTTTTTTGTCTTCAGCGTTACTGGTTGGGGTATAGACTTGGATAACTGTGGTATTGAATGGTTTGCCTTAGAGAAAATGGAGTGGTAGTTTAGCTCGTAACTCAAATAATGGTCATCCAAGGGCTTCTCCTGAGAACAGTCACCATGCATGCAGCGGACGTGCTTGCCACACAGCATGTCAACAAGACTACAACGGAGAGGATTTTTCAAATGTGTACTCCAAAGTGAAGATTTCATAAAATTCATCATCTTGCTGTTTCACTAAGGATCTTCTTATGTGAAACTGTCCTTTTTTAAAACTTCAAGTATATGATCGGGAAAAACAGGACAATCACTAGGCACTGAGTGCCACTGCTTTGATCCACACCACAGCACTGGAGTCTTGATATCACTACAATAAGATCTTGATATCACTCTAATAATTATTGTACCTCATGAATCCCTGTAGAGTGTCCTGGGGATCTGCAGGGGCCCACAGACCACACTTTGCGAACTACTGGTTTCAGGAATTTCCCTGCCTCTGCTTTGGTCCCAGTGGCTCTGTAGCTTTAAATTCGCAAGTAATTTCCTTGGTTCCTAAGATAAAATCTAACATCATTCAAAAGTCTATCGCTGGGCACTTTTCCATGTCTCCAGGGCCATGCCATGCTACCCCCTGCAGGCATCAGTACAGTCTACGGACTCCGGGCTTGTTCACGCCTTTAAAGCACCAGAGCCATTCCTGCTGCAGGGACACTCTACGTGCTGTGCTTGGTTGTGTATTATTGTTTTCTTATTTTGCTCTTCATGAGTTACTTGACAAATTCATGCTCATTCTTCAAGTCTCATACTTCGGATTACTTCCCTGGGGAGACGGCTGGTGCTGCTGCTGCTAAGTCGCTTAAACGTGGTCCTAATGAGCTTCCCAGGATACTGACTGCCATCAGCATCTGATACTTCCGTGTAGCCCAGGGCCCAGATGTAAACACCTAATTATCTTACGCCTACTTCTTTCAAGGCAGTGTCCTTGCTCCAGTGTGAGCTCTGTGCGGTCGGGGCCTCTGCCTCTCACACTCGAGACTCTCTGCACAAGGCCCGCAGACAAAGGAAGGAGCGGCTCAGCACCTTCTCTCTGTCGCTTCACAGCATTCGGGCTCTGGGAAGAGACCCAGAAGGAAGAGGAGGAAACGTGTCTTCAGATAATGTCATGAGTAAGTAAAAGGTACATTTTATTAAAGAAAATTATATATTCTTATGGAACAAATTGGAGAAGGAAATGACAACCCACTCCAGTATTCCTGCCTAGAGAATCCTGTGGACAGAGGAGCCTGCTGGGCTGCTGTCCATAGGGTCGCATAGAGTCGGACACGACTGAACAACTTAGCATGCATAGCATGCATGCATGTAATAAACAGAACATAGAAAGGCAAGTGCCATGAAAATAAATGAATGAATATAAATAAATGAGTTACATTCATACAAAAACATGTTATTCCATAAGATTCAGCCGCAGGGCATCAGATATATTACCTCTAATTCTAAAAGCAGCTGGTATTGATATTCTCAACATTAATGCCAATATCGATTGTCATTCAAACTCTTTCATAGCTGAGGCAGAAATTAGAGTTTTGGAAATGACTGAACAATGAAGAGTCTGAGCTAGGACACGAGTCGCTGAGGATCAGGTTCCTTCTAACTTCCTGAGTTTTCTTAGGAACTTGTTGACACAGAAAGCGCCTCGTGATTTCCACTCTGCCAGTTTCCCAGGCGCAGTCGCTGTATTCCTTCTCTTGCAGGTAGACATGGATGCCCTGGAAGTACCTCTTCATGGCCAGGGTGGGGCCCGTCCTTCCCAGGGCAGAGTCTTCCTCTCCCATCTCCTGCCCCAGGCAGGCGTCCAGGTCGTCCAGCTGCTGATGGAGTCCAGTGCGGAGCTGCTCCAGGAGGGTGGTGTCCCAGGCAGCAGAGGAGCGCTCTGTGTGGAAGAGGTTGAAGCTCTGCTGGAGCATCTCGTGGAGCACAGAGATGGCCTGGGCCTCCTGGAGCTGGCCGCCACTCACCTGCTCCTGAGGGAATCTGAAGTCTTTCCTGTACCCCAGACAGGAAAGAGAGAGATTGTGTTTATTTGATTCAAATGTGAAGGTCTCCTGCTTTTCCAAGTCAAGGCTCTGAGGCAGTTCATAGACTCAGAGGAAGAGATGCAGGTAGAGACGAGCATCATGAGTGTCACCACTGAGGAGATGAAGAGCCACTGGTCAATTCCACAAGGAAGCATTCCGGTTGAGATGAGCGATTGTGAGCTTTGTTTCATCTTCATTTCATCTAAGGATCTTCTGCTGTGTGCCTCTTATATATGAAGTCCAAAGTTTTCACATTCTGAGTTTACCCAGATTCATGAACTACCTCATTTTGGGCTTGCCTTTCACTTCAAGAGCCTGCAAATCTGTCATGAGTTTCTGCTCTTCTGTATCCTTACGTTGAAGTAAAATGTATTCATTAAAAAAGTAAAATGTATTCATTAAAAAAGTAGACGTTCTAAGTCAATGGAATGTTTATCATCTCAGTAACTTTGAACTAGTGATATATTAAGAGTTATTGGATCTTTCTTCCTGATGCTAAGATCAACTTTTCGGGAAACGTTGTTAGACTTCTTTTTCAAATCTTTTTTTGCTCCCTCTGCATATTCCTCTTGAAGGATTTGATCAGATGTGAAAAATATCTCACTTTATATGCACGGATCTCACCTTCTTCTCTGCAGCAGAGCTTTTAATTTGCCAATTTTGGTTTTATTTACTCTCCATAACTGAGAAAATTACTAAACACTTCTTAGGTGCCAATCACTATGCTGAGCTTGTTACAGAGGCCAGGTGGCTCTGCTTGCAGCAGGGTAAATCAGTGAATCCAAGACGAGGTGTTGGGATCAGGAAAGGACTTCATTCGGGAAGTGGCTGACTGAGAAGATGAAAGGCCAGTGCCTCAAATTAACCATCTTGTGGGGATCCTGGATGTCAGACTCTCTTTTCAATCAGAGATGGCGGGAGGTGAGGAAATAAAGTAAAAGACTTTTATTTCCCAAACATATCTCCCAGAATAGCAAGCAAGCCCCAGGTAGGAGGATGTGTTGATTGCACTTCCTTACAGTCACTTCATGGGTGGTGTGAAATGGAATATCTCATGTCATGTCAACAAGGATGTCATATCTATCTGTGATTCTGGCCTTCCCAAATGTGAATTTCTGGGATGAAAAGAGTTGAAGTCACAGAAGCAGAACCAGTATAAATTCAAAATTAACTCTTCCTGGTTACAAACTAAGCTTATACCAAGATGATGAGTCCTCCAAAGTCACTCTGATGGAAATAAAGTGTAACCACCACTGCTGTCCAAGTGTTCAGTGGTTAGAATGTGCCTTCTTAGCCCAGGCCACTGTCCCGCCACGTCAGGGAACCCGCTTTTTCCTTAGGTACTTTTATGCAGTTTTCATATTGCTGCCTCTTCTTTGTCATTTGTATTTCAGTTTGTAAAAGCTGTGCTAATGCTCCTACAGTCTTTTCTATTTCCACTTTGAGGTTTATTGCAAAAGCAGGAACAGAAAACAGAAATGAATGGAATATTTAATGTATTTCCTCCGTGATTTTTCAAGAGATCCAAATTTTCCACTCAGTCAACATTCCTAGAAATTAAAAGTAAGCAGTGAATGAAGAAGTAATGCACAAAGGTAAAGAGAAATGAATTGATGTAGTTGAAAAACGTACAGTGACATCTCTGCCAAGTGACAAAATCTCACTTAACTACACAAACAGGGATGCAGAGCTCTACAGATGACAGATTTCAGAGCAGCTTATGTGACACTGTTTAGCTGCAGACAGAGCCAAGGAGGGTGGCAGGCTCTTAGGCACAGTGTTGCCTAAAAGGGTAGAGGACCGCTCTGCTAACTCCCAGTATCTATTTATTTATCTTTATGTGTCTGTTTACATTTCTCACTCTTCGTCGAGGTTATTGGATTCTGAGGATGTAAACCTATTAACTCACCCTGAAAAGAGACTGGGGAACAGACCGCACAGTCCCCCTATTCATGTGTGAGAGGTCAGCTGTTCCCTGGAAGCTACTAGATGTAGTGTTTGGACAGCACATCATGTTCACGCAGAGATGAGATTAGATGTGATAATGTTGACCAGTGAGCTGAACATTAAGGGAAGGGAGGCAGGTCATCTCAGGGAAATTCTGTCCAGTTTCCATAGATGGATGTGTGAATTTTCTGCCTCGTGGGAACAGTTAACAGATACTGAATGCTTATATGTCCAAGCATTGTCAGAAGTATGTTACGTCCTACAATCTTCAGAAAAATCCAGTGAAACTTCTGTGATGATCAGTTCCATTTAAGAGGAGAAACCGTAGTGCCGCAGGTCACACAGGCAGTGCAGGCTGGAGCTGTGACATCAACCCAGGGATCTTGCCCCATGTCCACTGTCTCATGCACTGGGCCGAGCTGTCTGCTCTGACAAGGTGCTTCCTATTTTAGAGGAACACTAAGTAAGGTCTTCCTTTCCAATTCCTATTCTTCATTGTCACAAGAGTGCCATTCTCTCGTCCCAGGGATGATACAATCATCAGATGACAGCTGAGTACACAGTTCCCTTTGCACCTGATAAGTTCCAATCGTTAAGTGGTGCTTTGTTGAGCTCTACAGAGGAGCCTGGCAGATTATGGCAACTAAACAACAACTCTGAGAGTCTCAGTCTCCACCTGAGATAATATTTTGAGAAATTATCCAGAAAGTTAAAAAATCCATTTAAATTTCTCTATCTTTGTTTTCGGAAGATTCTCATTTTCTGAAACAGTCTTCAAATCCTAGGTCTACTCAAACTTTGGTGTGGATAGTTCTCTTAGAACTACTTCTGGGACAGAGCTGAAGCTCCAATACTTTGGCCGCCTGATGGGAAGAGCCCAGACCCTGATGCTGGGAAAGAGTGAGGGCAGGACGAGAAGGGGACAACAGAGGATGAGATGATTCGATCGCATTGGATCGACTCAATGAACATGAATTTTAACAAACTCTGAGAGATAGAGAAGGACAGGGAAGACTGGCGTGCTGTAGTCCGTGGGATCAAAGAGAGTGGACATGCCTTAGTGACCAACAGCCATGGGACAGAGACCCCTCTGTGCACTTCCTCTGGGACAGACACCTTCCTGGATTCTCCACATGTGCCATTACTGCCTTTAGGGAGCTTACAATCTCTCACGGCAGTCAAATGTTACATAATTCGAGGGATTACTTAATTACAACTGTATGTTATGTAGCTAAAGGAGAATGCTTAAGGTTAATGAGGAATAATGTGGAGGCTGAAGAGTACAGTGGTCAAGTACCACTTATGCAGTTATTCTTGACTGTTAGCAAGTTAAGTAATCTCTCTGAGTTTTCAGTTTCCTTATTTGCAAACTGGAGAAGGCAATGGCAACCCACTCCAGTACTCTTGCCTGGAAAATCCCAGGGATGGGGGAGCCTGGTGGGCTGCCATCCATGGGGTCGCACAGAGTCAGACACGACTGAAGCGACTTAGCAGCAGTAGCAGCAGTATTTGCAAACATGTCAATAATTATACTAATTATCTCATAGGAAAGCTGTGAAGATTAATTCATGTTTATTAAAAACACTTTGCTGAGAGGCTGCATGCAAAAATTTCTGTCATTAATATTATTAAAAATTATCTGTACCTTACAGAATTGGTAGAGACATGCATTACAAGGAGAAATGTAATTGCAACCTCAGTATCCCTGAGTGCATGGTAGATTATCACTCCCCTGTGAAATATCTAAGGAGATGAGATTAGCTGCATGATCACACAAAGACTGAAGCAAAATATCCTCTGAAATATTGCAGTGGTAGAGGAGAAAGAGAAATAAACACAGGCGAACATGAGTTGTTTAGGACAACCAGCACCTTAAAAAGTGCCTTGTGGATTATACTTGCAAAATAACTCATTTTTAACAAATGATATTGGTGATATTGTTCCCTATAATGTCTCCAGGGAGCTTAAGGCCTACTCAGGCGATATCATAAAGGTACATACAGAACCAAAATTTTTTAAAGAAGGGAGAAAAGGGTGAATGAGGGACAAATGAGAAATATCAAAAGCTTCTCTTATAAGCTGTTTTCATACTGAACATTTCTTGGTGACCTGGAAAAGCCACAATTGTATGAATATTTGTCCCTTCTCTGACTTTGATCAGACTCTTCTCCCAGAAACAACTAAGGAGGTGAGAAAAGCATAATATATGTCTGTGTAGCTATCAACCACAGTGGCACGCATGATTTGATGTTCCCCAATAGGCACTCATGGCAAAAATCAGTGCTTTTATTAATTTCATTACAAAGAGTAGAAAAAGAAAGGAAAGGGAAAATGTGGAAAAACCCAGAAAATGAAAGTTTCTCGACTCACTCTTTAAGAGCCACCCATCACCCCAAGCCCTCAGAACTTGCCTAGACCTCCCCTGCAGGCGGTCCTGCAAGCCCCCAGCATCCCAATGGCCCTCCCCGTCTCCATGCTGCTGGCCCTGGTGATCCTCGGCTCCAGCCCCACGTGCTCCCTGGGCTGCGAGCTGCCTGCCAGCCATGGCTATCTGGAAAGCTTCACACGTTGGAGTCAGATGGAGACAGTGCCCACTGGACCAGGCCTGAGAAGACAGAAGCCACAGCTGTTGTGCACGAGTTGCTCCAGCAGACCTTCCAGCTCTTCAGCACCACGGGCTCTTCTGCAGGTCGGGACGAGAGCCTCCTGGACAGATTCCTCGTGGGACTTGATCAGCAGCTGGAGGACCTGGACGTGTGTCTGAGGGAGGGAAGGACACTGGAACAGTCACCTCTAGGCAGTGAGAACTCCAGATTGGCTGTGAAGGGTTACTTCCAGCGAATCAGTGTGTATCTCAAAGAGAAAGAATACAGCCGCTGTGCCTGGGAGGTTGTCAGCATGGAAATCAGAAGGTGCTTGGTCTTAGCCAACAAGCTCATCAGAAAACTCAGGAAATGAAGAAGGCGTTGAATCTGAAACAGTGCATCTGGTCAACTAAATGGCTATTTTCTAAGACTCAACGTGCAACATTTAACTCTATTTTTGTGTCCGATGAAACATAAGTAATAGCTAATATATGGGCTTATTTAAATGTATGTTAAAGGTTTAGTTACCATAATTGTTTAAAACAGATTTAAGAATCCATTTTCCATATCATAAAAAGTTGTAATATTTATTTATTTATTTAAATTATCAGAAATATTTAGGCTGTTCATAGAGTTTAAATCTTTATCATTCATAAGATACTTGCTTTGTACTATGTTTTGTACAAGACTACTCTTGTTTTTCAGTACAGAAAATAAAAGTAATTTGAAAAAAACAAACGGGCTTGCACACATCTTTGAATAAAACCTGACCCAAAGCCTGATCCTACAAGATAAACCTACATTGAATTCACCTTAATAAAGAGGGGAGAGGGTCACCCACCCTGGGTCATAGAAGGAACAATGGAAAATTTGAGGGGGGATTGAATGTGATTCTTGAGACATAGACTAGAGGTGGGAGGGAGATGGGTGGAGAAAAGCCCAGGTCATGGACTCAGGTGCCTGCTTGGGGCCTGGAAGAACCGGAGCGCCTTCATGGGTTAGTGGAGAACCACATACATCATGCAGAGAAGGCAATGGCACCCCACTCCAGTACTCTTGCCTGGAGAATCCCAGCGACACGGAAGCGACTTAGCAGCAGCAGCAGCACATCCATCATGGGAGGTCAATCTGCATATGTGGAGTCTAGGATCCTGGAGTAGGATGAGGAAGGGAGAGGAAGTTTTCTACACTTGGCCATTCCTGAGAAAAGAGTCTTCCTGAACTCTTCAAATGGAGGCAAGAAAAACAGGAACGCTGGGGACTGCAGAGACAGCTAAGAGAGGCCATGCAGAACCAGTAGCTGCCATGAGAAATGTGACTCTAAAGACGTAAAAGGGTTTCTCAAGCTTATTTATATATATTCAACACATATATCATTGCTAAACTTTGAATAATTCAATCAAAGGAATGCGTACCCTTGACTTCTAGGAGGATGCACCGGAATCCTCAGCACTTCCTCCCAGTGCAGAAATCCCCAGCGTGCTCTCCTCATTCACTCTGCATGAAGGCGTCCTCTCCACTCATACAGCTGTGTCCTTCTCCATTACGGTTTCTGGTTGTCAATTTCCCCTTACGACTGCAAACCACCAACTCAAAGCAGAACCAGAGTGAAAGTTCTAGCTCTGTCAGACACTCTCCTATGACTTCACCTGCTCTGCCTGCCAAACACTCAGGTCCAGACTGTCCAGCCTCCCAGAGAAACACAGTAAATAGAGGGAACCCCGCCCCACAGTGAACAATGGTGGAGACACCAGGGGCTCCTCTGTGCGTGCACCTAAGTTATTCCATGTGCAGGGCTTTTAATACATTTAATACATTTAGCAACAGGGGGACAGAGCTTTCCTCACAGGACATATGTTAGTAAAGTGAACACTGGAAGAATACAATTTCTCAAAGCAACAAAGATCTTTGTGGGAATTCATGTATTTAATGTAGGCAATCTTCAGGACATTGATGGATCAATCATCTTTTTCTTCTTTCCAGTAGGGACATACCGCACTCAGCAGCTATATGTAAAGTCAGAGGGACTTTTGAAATAATTTTATTCATTTATTCATTTCTCACTGTGCTGTGTCTTCACTGCCGCACGGACTTCTCTCTAGTTGTGGCAGAGCTGGGTCCTCTCTAGTTGTGGGGCACAGGCTTCTCACTGTGGGAGCCTCTCTTGTTGGGGAGCTCAGGCTCCAGTGCACTTGGCTTCGGTGGTGAGGGCCCGGGGTCTAGAGCACAGGGCGGGAGCTGTGCCCCCGGGCTCACTGTCCTGCAGCACGCGCATCCTCTAGGACCGCATGGGGTCCTGTTGGCAGGTGGACTCCTCACCACTGAGCCTCCAGGGAAGCCCCTCAGGGAACGTTTAAAGTACATTGAGAGGTTTGGAAACCTTCCTGAGGATTAGGGTCCTAAACAAGTAAAAAACATCCCGATATTACTGCTAAAAATACCATTTTATTAACAAATTATTTTCTAAATAACCTTTCATTCAATTCTATAGAATTACCTGAACGAGTAGCCTGGTTCTCACCGTCCTTCGTTCTCACAGGAAGAAAGAGACAGAGGAACAGAGATGCCCAGTGGAAGCAACTGCCCGAATGAATGACTGAAACTCACTAGATTCTGTGACATAAGTTTCCAGTGAGAGACACCATCACTGAATGTCCTTCCTCCAGCTCTGAAACTCTGAGCAGAAACGTGCTGAACAGTGTAAATAAAAGTGATGAATAATAAAAACATTCTCATTTAATTGACATATACAATCGGATGGGTACATTTGAAATTATTGGGAAATAGGTAAAATTAATACTTTGACGACACTTTCTTTGATCATATTGTGAATACATAAGTGAAAATCAAAAAAGGAAGTGAAAGTCTATTAAAACAATTAGAAAATGAAAATTACCATGTTCACTATTTAATGGCCTCGCTTAGAAAGCATGGCATCAGAGAACCTACCTCAAGGTTCCACCAGACGCCGTCTCAGCCAGCCCAGCAGCAGCCGCATCTTCCCCATGGCCTTCGTGCTCTCTCTACTCATGGCCCTGGTGCTGGTCAGCTACGGCCCGGGAGGATCCCTGGGCTGTGACCTGTCTCAGAACCACGTGCTGTTTGGCAAGAAGAACCTCAGACTCCTGGGCCAAATGAGGAGAATCTCCCCTCGTTTCTGTCTGCAGGACAGAAAAGAATTCGCTTTCCCCCAGGAGATGGTGGAGGGCAGCCAGCTCCAGGAGGCCCAGGCCATCTCTGTGCTCCACGAGATGCTCCAGCAGAGCTTCAACCTCTTCCACACAGAGCGCTCCTCTGCTGCCTGGAACACCACCCTCCTGGAGCAGCTCCGCACTGGACTCCATCAGCAGCTGGACCACCTGGATGCCTGCCTGGGGCAGGTGATGGGAGAGGAAGACTCTGCCCTGGGAAGGACGGGCCCCACACTGGCCGTGAAGAGGTACTTCCAGGGCATCCATGTCTACCTGCAAGAGAAGGAATACAGCGACTGTGCCTGGGAAACCGTCAGAGTGGAAATCATGAGATCCTTGTCTTCATCAGCCAGCTTGTAAGAAAGGTTAAGAATGATGGATGGAGACCTAAACTCATCTTGATATGACTCTCAGTGACTAAGATGCCACATCACCCTTGTACGCTCCCCTGAAGTCATTTTAGAAGACTCTGATTTCTGCTTTAGCCACCAGGTTTCCTGAATTCAATCAATAGTACTTTCTCAGTAGCAATAAGCAAGTAGATAATAAAAGTATTCAACTGCACAGGGATCAGTCCGTAAGGGATGACTGCCATGATGTTATTTATGTTTATTTATGTATTTATTTTATCTCATCATATTTATATTTTCATGTAAAAATGTTTTTCTGCATTGTAATAAAATTTAGAAAATATGTTCATTTCATTAATCTTCTAATTTGTTTATTTATTAATTTCTTATGAAAGTAATTACTGTTTTCATTATGAAGAATTAAATACTTATTTGGTCTACATAAACCTATCATAGAATAGCATTTGTCCATTTATACTACAGAATAGTTGTATCACTTTTCAGGAAATGATTGTCAAAAGGTAGAATTTCTGGATCCTTGGCAGTCCAGTGGACGGACTCCATGCTTCCAGTGTGAGACGCTCAGGTGCCATGGATACCTGGTCAGGGAACTAAGATCCTGCAAGCTGTGCAGTGCAGCCCCCTCCACCCAAAAGAAACAGGTAGAAAGGAGTCTCTGAAACGGTGGTAGATGAGTAGTCCTGAAGTCACAAGTATAACTAGTTTATACCCAATCAACAGAGAATGGTTGGTGTCAGTATGTGGGGGGAGGACTCCCGTCCTCCAGGGAAGCTGAGAACATATGGTCCTGAGTGGCTGAGCCTGACACCTGTTACTCTTCCTCCCACCGTCTCCTCGGTCCGGCTTTACTGAACAATCCACTCCCTTACACTGTATCTTCACTGCCTCCAACACAGGAGCTCTGTTCTGTGATGGTTTCTGGCTTCAAAGTTTCTCTGAGTGGAAATCACTGGAAGAGAGCACAAGTGAAAGGAGAGCTCTAGAAGTTTCAAAACCTTTGAATGCAGCTCTGCTATTTAACAGCAGTGTGACCCTGAAAAATATCACAAACACTAAGGAGATGGATATGGCAACCCCCTCCAGTATTCTTTCTTGAAAATCCCATGGACAGAGGAGCCTGGTGGGCTACAGTCCATGGGTGACAGGAGCTGGACCTGTCTGAACCAACTTAGCATGCATGCAGGCATGCATTCTGTCTTGATCTTCTTCTCAAATATGGGGAAAATAACAGTAGTTTTTCATAGGACTACTGTTTGGATCAATAAATCCATATTACAAGAAGCATAAAAGTGTGCTTGGCACAAATAATCAGGAGAGTGAGAGTCCTAGAGTAGCTGCCCACAGGGAGCAGACTGGTCAGCTGGCCTGAGGCAGTGACTGAAAGGCAACACCGGAAAGATACTAGGTCTTTGGTAAAAATATTTAACTTAGGGGCTAGTTTCACAGTATATTCAGTGTATGAACTCTCCTGTGCTCAATGCTGAAGACAATTCCAATTTCTGTGTTTCAGACTTCTAGAAGTATTCTTAGGAAGTCACAGAAATTCTTTGAGAAAGAAGGATTAGTAGAAAATGCTTTGATCTACCATAAGAATGAATAATAGGGAAATCATAGAGATTTCTGCATTCATATGAATGCAGAAAATCACACACATTACTCCTTAATCATGTTTCTTGCTTCTTTAGTGTGAGTACTACTCTACTACTTCTTGAAGACATTTCTAAAATCACCTAATCAACTCTCTGTTGGGTTTCCGTCTTTCAGCAGCAAGGCACAGGCAGGAAGAAAAGAGCAAGGGCCATGCAGTGTGAGGTTCTGCTCTCCAGCCCTGGGCTGGCCTGTCTTTGATCCTCGTTGTTTTCCATAAAGACTTCAGTCCCTAAAGGCTGGCAGGGTCACCTCCTAGAGTCGGTCCTTCTCAGAAATTAGTGCCTTTAGAGGAGAGACTGCTACAAGTGTATGCAGGTGTCTTATAACGGAAGCGAGAGTCTTTCTCTGAACAAGGGGCCATGAAGTCAATATTATTGGTCAAAACACATAAACCTTGCACATGCATACTGCCAGCTGTCCATGATAACAATGGTACATTAATCTATATTCAAGACCATATAAGTCCCTATATGTTCTCACACATTGACCAAAACAGGATCTTATCATCCTTTTTAGTTTTGGCCAATCTGACTGGTGACACAGAGCATCTAGCAGCAATCATTAGTTTTCCTTTTCCTAATTGATGACGGTTGTCATCAGTCATACTCCAGCCTTCTCGTCCATCTCTTGGAATTGGTTTGGAGAACTTTGAAAGAAAAGCAATCTGTAGGCAAAGGAGAAATGTACTGAAAACAACTGGAGCCCCAGCATCCCAGAGTAGAGCTGAGAAGAGCTGTGGAGTTGAGACTTTCATTTTAAGACCAGGACGCTAGAGGAGGTGACAGCCTTTCTCTGTCATATCCACTGGAAATGCAGGTTTCTTCTGTGAATTTCTAATCCATAGACAACGAACACTCTGCTCTTGCCTTGTCACTTTACCCAGGTAAATTCAGTTCAGTTTAGTTCAGTCGCTCAGTCCTGTCTGACTCTCTGCAACCCCATGAATAGCGGCACGCCAGGCCTCCCTGTCCATCAGCGAATCCCAGAGTTCGCACAGACTCACTTCCATCGAGTCAGTGATGTCATCCAGCCATCTCATCCTCTGTCGTCCCCTTCTCCTCCTGCCCCCAATCCCTCCCAGCATCAGAGTCTTTGCCAATGAGTCACCCCTTCACACGAGGTGGCCAAAGTACTGGAGTTTCACTTTAGCATCATTCCTTCCAAAAGAAATCCCAGGGCTGATCTCCTTCAGATTGGACTGGTTGGATCTCCTTGCAGTCCAAGGGACTCTCAAGAGTCTTCTCCAATACCACAGTTCAAAAGCATCAATTTTTTGGTGCTCAGCCTTCTTCACAGTCCAACTTTCACATCCATACATGACCACAGGAAAAACCATAGCCTTGACTAGACGGACCTTAGTCGGCAAAGCAATGTCTCCGCTTTTGAATATGCTATCTAGGTTGGTCATAACTTTCCTTCCAAGGAGTAAGTGTCTTTTAATTTCATGCTTGCAGTCACCACCTGCAGTGATTTTGGAGCCCAAAAAAATAAAGTCTGACACTGTTTCTACTGTTTCCCCATCTATTTCCCATGAAGTGATGGGACTGGATGCCATGATCTTCGTTTTCTGAATATTGAGCTAAGCCAACTTTTTCACTCTCCTCTTTCACTTTCATCAAGAGGCTTTTTAGTTCCTCTTCACTTTCTGCCATAAGGGTGGTTTCATGCATACCTGAGATTATTGATATTTCTCCTGGCAATCTTGATTCCAGCTTGTGCTTCTTCCAGTCCAGCGTTTCTCATGATGAAACTCTGCATATAAGTTAAATAAGAAGGGTGACAATATACATACAGCCTTGACGTACTCCTTTTCCTATTTGGAACCAGTCTCTTGTTCCATGTCCAGTTCTAACTGTTGCTTCCTCACCTACATACAGATTTCTCAAGAGGCAGGTCAGGTGGTCTGGTATTCCAATCTCTCTCAGAATTTTCCACAGTTTATTGTGATCCACACAGTCAAAGGCTTTGGCATAGTCAATAAAACAGAAATAGATGTTTTTCTGGAATTCTCTTGCTTTTTCGATGATCCAGCGGATGTTGGCAATTTGATCTCTGGTTCCTCTGCCTTTTCTAAAACCAGCTTGAACATCAGGAAGTTCACAGTTCACATATTGTTGAAGCCTGGATTGGAGAATTTTGAGTTTTACTTTAGTAGCGTGTGAGATGAGTAAAACTGTTTGGTAGTTTGAACATTCTTTGGCATTGCCTTTCTTTGGGATTAGAATGAAAACTGACCTTTTCAGTCCTGTGCCCACTGCTGAGTTTTCCCAATTTGCTGGCATATTGAATGCAGCACTTTCACAGATTCATCTTTCAGGACTTGAAATAGCCAAGGAGTTCATAGTTCATTTCTGTTCAAACTCCGTGATCTCCAGCTAGAAACACACAGATTGCAATCTCCTCAAGAAGATCCCAGGCTCCACACTCACACTGCACTCCTGCCATCTGGTTGGTATCCAGTCTGAGTTTCATTTGTGACAAAGACACTTGTAGTTTTCCTGTGTTCAGGGCCCAGAAGTGTTTTCCGGTCAAACTCATGAACTAGGTCATGACCTGCTCTAGTTTTCAGGGCTTTAAAAATCTGTCTTGATGGTGATGCCTTTCGAAGATGCATGCTGGAATCATATCCCCAACTGCCTATTTCACAGCTGGTACCTACTGAGCACACATTATGCTGAAATCAAAAGCATTTTGATTGCACGTGTTTAAGCAACTAATCCATATGATTTGACATTTCAAAAAAGTTAATGAAACTCTCCAATAAAAAACTGACTACATAAAAAAATGGATTTTTAATAGATGATTCCTGATGAAAAGACATGAGAGGAAAAAGGAATTTGTTAGTTGAGATTGGTTATTTAAGAGAAATATCAATAACCTCAGATATGCAGATGACACCACCCTTATGGCAGAAAGTGAAGAGGAACTAAAAAGCCTCTTGATGAAAGTGAAAGAGGAGAGTGAAAAAGTTGGCTTAAAACTCAACATTCAGAAAACGAAGATCATGGCATCTGGTCCCTTCACTTCATGGGAAATAGATGGGGAAACAGTGAAAAGAGTGTCAGACTTTACATTTTTGGGCTCCAAAATCACTGCAGATGGTGACTACAGCCATGAAATTAAAAGATGCGTACTCCTTGGAAGGAAAGTTATGACCAACCTAGACAGAATATTCAAAAGCAGAGACATTACTTTGCCAACAAAGGTCCGTCTACTCAAGGCTATGGTATTTCCAGTTGTCATGTATGGATGTGAGAGCTGGACTGTGAACAAACCTGGGTGCTGGAGAATTGATTATTTTGAACTGTGGTGTTGGAGAAGACTCTTGAGAGTTCCATGGACTGCAAGGAGATCCAACCAGTCCATTCTAAAGGAGATCAGCCCTGGGTGTTCTTTGGAAGGAATGATGCTAAATGCTCTAGTACTTTGGCCACCTCATGAGAAGAGCTGACTCATTGGAAAAGACTCATGCTGGGAGGGATTGGGGGCAGGAGGAGAAGGGGACGACAGAGGATGAGATGGCTGGATGGCATCACTGACTCGATGGACGTGAGTTTGAGTGAACTCCGGGAGTTGGTGATGGACAGGGAGGCCCGGAGTGCTGCAATTCATGGGGTCGCAAAGAGTCAGACACAACTGAGCAACTGAACGGAACTGAACTGAACTGACTGGGTCATAATTTGTCAAATATGGCATTCCCTCAGTGAAGAGAGATATATACGAAGTAGCAATTTTGAAAACAGTACTGATGATTTTGCTTCCAGTAAAGCCAGCAACTTACAAGTACTGTTGTGGCATAAGGAAAATATTTCAACTTGATGTGAGTTTAAGATGTATATATATTTAAAAGATTTTTCAGACAATTAACATTACAGGAGAAATTTACCTTTTATATTAATAGTGAATGAAATAATTTTCTTTTTCCCTTGGGGCACCTTTAAGTCTCAGTCTTGTCCCCAAGTCTTCCTTCCCACTGGAGGGTCACAGTATCAGGCAGATTTCTGTCTGGACGTCGTCTTCTATTCTTCCAGTCATTTCCCATATTCAGGTAATTTGGTAGCAGCAAGTATGCTTTACCTATAGCCACAAGTACCATCAGCTTGGAGTTTTCTACAGAGGATTCACTGAATTGTTTGTAATCCAATCTGAGCTGGGGTCATCACTCTAAGGATCTTGTCCATCATGTATCTCAATTTTATGGTGAGGATCACTTAACAATCTATGAGTCCTCTTGGACAGTTAAATGCGATTATTTTATAATTATCAGAATTATTAATTTTGTCAAGCACAGTTAGACTCTCAGTAATAACTACCACTTGATAATTTCAGTTTGCTTCTTATGCAAAATAATCAGGATACTTTGTAAATCGCTCAGCTTATCGAGAATTTGGAGGGAGACATTAATGGAAATAAGAGATTTGTAACACTGAGGTATGAAACAACAAAGGGACAGCTTGTGTTAGAGGCAAAAGAGGGAAATAAGTGAGAGTTCAGGACATGCAGTGGGCTCAGGTGTTTATGCTGTGGATGGGAGTGTGGAATCTGACCTTCCTTATTAGATTAGTTCATTCACATAAAGTCTTAGCAGGGGGCTCTTGGAAAGGAGAATATTAACTCATTTCACTATGTTAGAAGGATTAAGTGAGTCCCTTTAGAGGCTGAGGAATTTGTAGCTGTTGTCACTGTCATTTTTGATGAAGACTGAGTGTCTGGGGAATTTGTCTGGTGAAAGTGTTAGTGGCTCAGTTGAGTCTGACATTTGGTGACCCCGTGAACTGTAGCCTGTCAGGCTCCTCTGCCCATGGAATTCTCCAAGCAAGAATACTGGAGTGGGTTACCATTTCCTTCTCCAGGGAATCTTCCCGACTCAGGGATTGAACCCTGGTCTCCTGCATTGCAGGCAGATTCTTTACCATCTGAGCCACCAGGGAAGCCTGGTAGGTCCTTGGTAATTAGGTTCACAGTATAACATTTGTAACATTTAATGAGCAAACAATCCAGGATGGATGTGCCATAAAAAGTGAGGGTAGCATCAGGGAATGTGTTCTTTCTCCTCAAATAAATACCACGAATGAAATAGATCCTAAGGAATCCTTGCCATAAACACAATACCTTGGTATCTTCTTATTACCATGTCACAGACTGAATGTGTGTGTGTTCCCCAAATTCATATATCGAAACCCTCCCCCTCGAGACTCCCTGACGGTCCAGTGGCCAGGACTCCATGCTCCCGCAGCAGGGAGCCTGAGTTGGATCTCTGGTCAGGGAACTAGATCCTGCATGTGGCAAGCCAGACTTCCCATGGCCCAAGTAAAAATCCTGCATGAAGCAAGGAAGATCCAAGATCCAGCATGCTTCAAATAAGACATGGCCCAGCCAAATAAGCACATAAAATAAATATTAAAAAAAAATTTTAAAAACCCACAGAAACCCAACCCATCAATATGATCATATCACAAAATGGAATATTAGGGAGATTGTTAGGGTTCAGCTCAGTTCAGTTCAGTCGCTCAGTCGTGTCCGACTCTTTGCGACCCAATGAACTGCAGCACGCCAGGCCTCCCTTTCCATCACAAACTCCTGGAGTTCACTCAAACTCATGTCCATCGACTCAGTCATGCCATCCAGCCATCTCATCCTCTGTCGTCCCCTTCTCCTCCTGCCCCCAATCCCTCCCAGCATCAGAGTCTTTTCCAATGAGTCAACTCTTCCCATGAGGTGGCCAAAGTACTGGAGTTTCAGCTTTAGCATCATTCCTTCCAAAGAACACCCAGGAATGATCTCCTTTAGAATGGACTGGTTGGATCTCCTTGCAGGCCATGGGACTCACAAGAGTCTTCTCCAACACCACAGTTCAAAAGTATCAATTCTTCGGCGCTCAGCTGTCTTCACAGTCCAACTCTCACATCCATACATGACTATTGGAAAAACCATAGCCTTGACTAGACGGACGTTTGTTGACAAAGTCATGTCTCTGCTTTTGAATATGCTATCTAGGTTGCTCATAAGTTTCCTTCCAAGGAGTAAGCGTCTTTTAATTTTAGTAATCAATAAAATTAGCTATTACTTTTAATATCATAATATTACTGTTACCCAGATTAAGATCAGGATCTTTTGGAATCATTTCATTCCCTGTCATTCTAGTTTTTCTGAAGCATCTTCTCATTACCCAAATGGATTTATCAACTACACAGATGCTAGGCAAGGCTGGTCTCCTAAACCCTGCCAGAAAGGGTTTGTGTTCTAGCAAATGGGGTTCTGAGTGCCCGTCTCTCTTCCTTCTCCGCTTATACTGATGACATGTGGATTAAAGAAAAGGAAAATCAGCTAGCTGGTCTTACAAAGCTGAGAGCAGGCAACTGACTCAGGACTTGGCCTTCATTGAGCTTCTGTAAGAAGCAGCCCTGTCCCAGTCTTTCTGTTGTTCATGTTGGCCTCATCCTTCCCCTCTGCCACAGCCTGCTCCCCAGCTGTGCTGCACTGCAGTTTGCTAACTCAGAATAATACATCATTGCCTCAGGGGAAAAGCCCTTCCCTTCTTTCATACTCAGGACATTGAGACTCACCCTTGTTTTCTTCTTGCCCACAAAACAACTGTGGAAGTTTACTTTCTAGGAAAGTTGCAAAGAGAAACAAAAAAGAAATCTAACATCTTGAAAGCGAAAGAGATGCAGCCTCTCTGGCTTCTTTACTTCCCTTTCTTGTTCTCACCTCATCATGAAATAGAACCAGAGCAGAGGCAGGAATACCAACATTCTCCAATAAGTCACTAAGTGTGTATATAAAATGTTTAAATGAAAAATTACACTCGAGTAAAGGAAAGAAGGCTATTTCTTCTGATCTAGTGCCCCGGATCTCACTGCCCTGCAATCTCAGAGGAGACAGAAACAGAGGAACAGAGATGCCCAGTAGAATCAACTGCCTGAATCAATGACCGAATCTCATCAGATTCTGAGACATAAGCTTCCAATAAGAGACAACCCCATCACTGAATCTCCTTCCTCCAGCTCAGAAACTCTGAGCAGAACAAGAGTTGAAGAGTTTAAGTAAAAGTGTTGAATAATAAAACCTATACTTGGCAAAGTCAATATTATTGATCTACCAAAAGGAAAATAATTGCAGTTGGAAACTCCTCCACTAACTTGCACAAACACACTTTTGCCCTCAGCATCTGAGCACTGCTGACACTTTAGACACCTGGGGACACGGGTCAGGAGAAGAAGAGGTCACCACTGAGCACTAGGGTCCTTCACACAAAAACTCCAGGGGAGAGGCTGGGGTTTCAGGAAGACAATTTATTTTCCCAACCAGTCAATAAGCCCTCCACAGAAAGGAGGTTTTCGAGTCCTCAGGATGTGGTGAGCCTGCCCTCAGGGAGGGAGAGAGTCCAGCAGGTGAGGAAGGGGACTGTCACTCCAGAGGACAGGGGTGGCTCCATGTGACTCTCCCTTGTGAGCGAGGTGCTCCTGGGAAAATACAATTATCCTGGATGTAGAGTCTCCTCACCCATGTTCCCTGAGAAGAACCAGGATTCTGGTGGGGGTATTGGCCCAGTCTATGGAGGACGACAGGTCTCCAGCAAGAAAAAGGTGGAAAGAAGGGTGATGTCTGTAATAGTCCTGCCCTCATGGTTCCCTGAAGGGCAGGGATCTGCAGGACATGTTCTAGAAGGAAGAGAAATGTGGGAGGAATTCAAGGACTGATAATAATCAGCCTCTTCTCTAAATCAAACACTAAAGAAAACTCATCATTTGTTTCCAAGAGCTTAACTGCCAGACTGATCTGGTAAATCCCTTATATACGGAATCCATAGAGCAGACAGAGCCTGGCTTTCTAAGGAACCTAAGAGGGAAAAATGGAGCTTAAGAGCAAGCCAAAAATACATTCTTGGATGAGAGGAGAGCAACACTTATGCATGAGAGATAAAGGGCAATAAAGTGTGTAATTACAGATGTCCATCAATTCTGACTTAAGAGAAAGACTTTCTCATTTGATTGAAAAGCATCCATTTGGATGGACACATCTGAAGTGACTAGGAAAAGGCAAAATTAACAGTCTAGAAGGAAGAACATTTCTTTGACTGTCTTGAGAATACATAACAGAAAACCAAAAAAGGAAGTAAAAGTGCATAGAAATGACTAGAAAATGAAAATTACCATGTTCCCTATTTAATGGCCTCACTTAGAAAGCATGGCATCAGAGAACCTACCTCAAGGTTCTACCACACACTGTCTCAGCCAGTCCATTAGCAGCTGCGTCTTCCCCATGGCCTTCGTGCTCTCTCTACTCATGGCCCTGGTGCTGGTCAGTTATGGCCCGGGAGGATCCCTGGGCTGTGTCCTGTCTCAGAACCATGTTCTCATTGGCAGGAAGAACCTCAGGCTCCTGGGCCAAATGAGGAGACTCTCCCCTCGCTTGTGTCTGCAGGACAGAAAAGACTTCGCTTTCCCCCAGGAGATGGTGGAGGGCAGCCAGCTCCAGGAGGCCCAGGCCATCTCTGTGCTCCACGAGATGCTCCAGCAGAGCTTCAACCTCTTCCACACAGAGCGCTCCTCTGCTGCCTGGGACACCACCCTCCTGGAGCAGCTCCGCACTGGACTCCATCAGCAGCTGGATGACCTGGATGCCTGCCTGGGGCAGGTGATGGGAGAGGAAGACTCTGCCCTGGGAAGGACGGGCCCCACACTGGCCGTGAAGAGGTACTTCCAGGGCATCCATGTCTACCTGAAAGAGAAGGGATACAGCGACTGCGCCTGGGAAACCGTCAGAGTGGAAATCATGAGATCCTTGTCTTCATCAGTCAGCTTGCAAGAAAGGTTGAAAATGATGTATGGAGACCTGAGCTCGCCTTGACATGACTCTTTCTGATGAGGATGCCCCGTCATCCTTGGAAACTCACCTGGGGTCATTTCAGAAGACTCTGATTTCTGCTTTAGCCACCAAATGTGTGGAATTAACTTAGCCAATACATGTCTGTAGTAATAAGCACGTAGATATGAAAGAAATCAACTGCAGGGGTATCAATCCATAAGCTATGACCTCCCTGATGTTATTTATTTATTCTTTATTTATTTAGGTAATGGAATATTTTATTTCATCATATTTATATTTTCATATAAAATGTGTATGTTTACATTGTATTAAAATTTAGAAGATATATTTCTCTATTTTATTAAAATTGTTATTTGGTTTATTTATTAAATAGTTATCAAGATAAATTTCTTGAGTTTTTATTTTGAAAACCTAAATCCTTATTTTGTCTTCAAATACCTATCACAAAATGGTATTTGTTCACTTTATACGGTGAAACAGTTCTATCACTTTCTAAGAAATGTCTGTCAAAAGGTGGAATTCTGAGAATCTTCTGTGGTGCAGTTCTTAGGACTCTGAGTTTTTCCTCCAGGGAGCCTTGGTTGAGGAACTGAGATCCTATAAGCTGTGGAGGATGCCAAAGAGAAAAAAGGTAGGAAGGAGATTATGAATTGTAGAAAATGGCTAGTCTTGATGTCACAGGCATAACTAATTTATACCCACTCGTTAAAGGCTGGTTTATATACGTATCTGAGGGAAGCAGTCACCTCCTGCGGGAAAGCTGAGGACACACCCTGCTGACTGGCTGCTCCTGAGTCCTGTTGCTCTCTCTCCCGCCTTCTCCTCAGGACTGCCTTACTGAGCAATTCACTCCCTTCCACAGTAACTTCACTGCCTCCACACACGAGCTCTGTTCTGTGCTGGTTTCTAGCTGCATGGTGTAGTCAGAGTGGAAGCCCCAGGAAGAGAGCCCAAGTGAGAGGAGAGTTCTAGAAATTCCAAAACCTCTGAATCCCAGCTCTGCTATTTACCAACGGTGTGACCCTGAAAAGTCTCACAAACACAACAGGTCAGTTTCCTCATCTTTAATATGGGGACAGTAAGAGTGGTTTTCATACAATTACTATTTGGATTCAGTGAGTCCATATCACACAAGAGGCATCACGCGCTCCTGGCAGAAATCATCAGGACCGTGAGAATCACGGAGTGGCTGCCCTCAGGGAGGAGACAGGACAGCCGCCCTGAGACAGTGCCTGCAGGGCAGCATGGAGAGGTGCTGGCCCCCGACAAAGGTATTTTCTTTTCATCTTGGGTGCTAGTTTCAGAGTGCTTTCAGTGTGAGAACCTTCCTTTGCTGTATGCTGAAGAGAATTCCAATTTCTGGGTTTCATACTTCTAAAAGCATTCCTATGAAAACTCTTTGAGAAAGATGAATTTGTAGAAAATACTTGATCTAACATAAATACGATAATAGGGAAAGAATAGAGATCGCACATCAGTGCAGATAATCAAACACAAGCAGAGGCAGGAAGGAAAGAGCGGGGGCTGTGAAGGGTATGGTTCCAATCTCCAGTTCTGGGCTGTCCCAGGTTGCATCCTAGCTCTCCTTTCCATAAAATCCCTTGTCCATATTTGCTGGCAATGTCACCTCCTGGAGCCTCTGTTTTGCTACTGAAAGAACAAAACCCAACAAATGGTTCAGAAGCCAGTTTTACCTCTTCTCATACTAAAGAAGTGAGAAACATTTATTAATGAATGAAGTGCTTGATTTTCGGCAACCTCCAAGGAGACCAACCTCCAAGGGCCACCTTCCAGGATTGCTGCTGCTAGTACCCTTGTCCCCAGGGCAAGCCACTTCTGAACCTCACTTCCATAAGAGACTCCAACTTTAGGAGGTAGGTCTGGTTCAGTCTCCTGTGGGGTCACTGCTCCCTTCCCCTGGGTCTTGGTGCATGCAAGATTTTGTTTGTCGCCTGCAAGAAGAGTCTCTCCCCCCGTCCTGTGGAAGTCCTATAATCAACTCCCACTGATCCTCAGAGTCAGATTGCCTGGGGATTCCCAGTCCCTTTGCAGGCTTGCAAGCATGACATGAGGCTCAGAACCTTCACAACAGTGGGAGAACTTTTCTGGTATTATTGTTTTCCAGTTTGTTGGTTTCCCATCTGGCAGGTACGGCATGTATTTCTATTGTGCTTAAGTGCCTCCTGCGTCTCGTTGTAGTTTCTTCTTTGTGTTTGAACGTGGGACATCTCTTTTGGCGGGCTTCAGAGTCCTCCTCTGGATGGCTCTTCAACAGCTAGTTGCAATTTCGTTGCTCTTGCGTGAGGAGATAAGTCCATGTCCTTCAACTCTGCCATCATGAACCAGAAGCTAAGCCAAAATCTTGATATTTGACCATTTGAAATATGCTGAACTATCTCAGGCACACCCACCATATCTTTTATTCACCACCATGGACGTACGTGTGGCTGAGATTTGAACACGTGGTTAACTGCTGGAAATAGGTATGTTGTCTGTCTTCAAATAGTATGATTTTCTAAGAAAGATGTTAAAAATCAACATGTCAATCCGCTGCACAGAAAATATTGTTATTGAGGTATATCCAATTTCCCACAGTAACAAGTGGGATCATTTATAAAAATTGATCAACAAAGATCCCACTAATTTATACATATCATTCACCAGATTTCAACTTTTATTATCTTAAGAATTTCCTATCATCTGTACTTTTCAAGATCAAAGTCTTTCTTTTCATTTTAAACACCCCTCCCCCTCACACATCCTCCACCAGGATCTTCTAACTGAGAGCCCCTTAAATGGGGGAGGAATTGACTCCCCAGAGCAGGAGCATGTCTCCATTTCCTATTCCCACCCAGCATCCTGCACAATGGTAGGATACTGCTGGTCCTCAGAGTTGTCAATAAAAGTGTAAGTATAACAATGATAAGCTTAAAAGGGTTTTACCAGTTAAACTGTTTGAAAACGACAATCTTTCTACATTTTTTGTTTTTATTTTCTGTGGGTTACTCTTGTCTTCTCAGGTGACCAGTATATTTGTTATACTGGGCATCTCTTTAGTTTTCCCTCAAGTTCCTGAATCATTTAGTCCAGTCGATTTTTCTGTTCTATGCTACAGTTTTCTCAGCTTTAAAATAAGGATATGAGAGTGGATACATGTGTACTTAGAGCTGGTTTACATTGTTGTACAGCAGAAACCAGCACAACATGGTACAGGAATTTTTCTCCAATTAAAATCAAAACAGGGATAATGAGAATATTGTACGCCATTCAATATACCATCTCATGTTCTGTACTCTATATGATATTAATATAACAACTTACACAATTATCTTAAATGAGTAGATTATATAAAGCATCATGGACACATTAAATAGCTGTGAGAGTTGTTACTGTGACCGGTGTATATTAAGTTTCACCATTATTTCACGTCTACCCTAAAGATGATCATGCCATATCTGCGACTTGCTCAACTCAGTTGTTAATGCAAAAACTCTACCTCTGCAAGTTAGAGTAAGTTAATCTTTTCTAGTATTTTACAAACCATATCTACACATTTTGAAATTTTACTAGCAAATAAAATAGTCACATGACTGTACCAAGCACACCGCGATATTTAGTGGCATCAAATCAACATGCAGTCAGTGCATTTGGCATATAAGATGCTTATTGGGTAGAAAATCGTATATTAAGTGAAAATCTACATTATGCTGAAACAAAACTCATCTTGATTATGAATTTTAAAGCAACTTATCTCTACGAAATGACCTTTTAAAAAAGTTAATAAAACTCTCCAAAGCAAAACTATGGATAAATTCGAAAGCTTAACATAAGATCCTTAGATAAAGGAAATGAGAAGAAAAAAGACTTTGAAAATTGAGATTCATTATTTAAGGCAGCTACTGGGTCATAAATTTCTCAAATACGGCTTTCCCTCTATTGAACTGACATGAACAAAGAAGTAATTTTGAAAACTTTACAGATGATTTTGCTTCCAATGAAGCCAGGAACTTAAAGTTTTGTTTTGGCATAAGGAATATTTAGGCATGGTGTGAGTTTCAGACTTCTTTGTACCTTTTAAAATATTTCCAACTACTTGAACGTTGCAGGAGAAATTAACCATTTATATTAAATAAAATCATTTCCCCTTTCCCCAGGGGCTCCTGTAAGTCTCTGTGTTGTCCTCAAGTCTCCCCACTGGATGGTCCCAATATCTAGATTACTGCCCAGAACGTAGATGCCTTTCCCCTTTCCCCGAATTAGTCTTTTTCCCCAGAAACAACCCGAAATCTGAAAACATGCCACAACATGCTCAGATTTCCAGCCCTCAGTGGCAGCAGAAACAGGCATCAGTGTAAACCGCTCTGGGTAAACCCTCTTCCCAGGAGGGGAGGATGGAAGCAGGGGCAGGTGCAGAAATCAAGTTCTAAGCGAAACCCCTGCAAAGCTCCCCTGGGCAGTCTGGCCCCAAAACGAGGGTTCCTCACTGCTCCTGGGGCCCCCATGCGCTCCCTGGGCCCCAGAAGCACCTAGCTCAGCTGCAGGCTCCTGCCTACAGGGACTCCCCGGTTCTCCTGGTGGATGTGGCACTGGAGTTCGAGGCGCTGGACCTGGACAGGTTTGCTGGGAGAGCAGGGTCAGTTGCTCTGTTACAGGGAGTGCTGTGGTGCCCTCCCGGTCGCTGGGTCGCAGGAAAGGCAGATTTGAGCATCTTGCTGAGCTGGAGCCGTGGGACTGAATTTCACTCAAGTGCTGATTTTGGGGGATTCCTGGTCTCCCAGAGGGTGGCAATGGTGATGATCACCATTCTCCAGGGCTGGAGAACATCACCCTCTCTGTCATCAGGGAAGGGGGTGGCATCTGGTGAGCTTGGTGATGCTGCAGACGTGGGGCTGTGCCAGCCTTTATCCAGCTGTTCCCTGCACCTTCCCCCAGATAAGATCTTTAAATAGGTCGGAATTGTCACTTTCTGCACTTTTCTCAATTTTGTCTCCACTGAAAAACTTTTCCCTTCTCTCCTGGGCATCAGAGAATGTCACAGCTTCAGTGCTTCTTTTGTGTTATTACACTGGAAGTGAAATATACTCATGGAAAAGTCTCAGTCCAAAAGGAGGTATTCATCTACATGAGTCAACTCAGCTTGAAAGAGAAACCTGAGGCTCAATCTCTCTTCTTTAGTCCAAAAGAGAACTGAGAGCTGTGACTCCATAGTCTCTGTGACAGTTTTTAAATTGCACCAATTTTTAAATTGCCACATCTCTCTGCATTTCCTTTCTAAGGGCCTAATACATGAGGTTTGAATTCTCCAGTTATTTACAGGTCTATAGCTCCTGTATTCTGGTGGTCTACAGATACTAGTGGCATAATAATGAACATGGGTTAATTCATAGCGTTCTCTTCATTCTCTCACCAAAGTGTGCTGACCACACACACATATGTGACAATGTGCTTGGCGATGTGGATTCCAGGAGCGTCAGGAAGGGATGATGCTCCCTCCTGGGAGCAGGGGACAAGACTTTGGAGGCAGGAAGAGGAGGAAGGAGGCAGCACGTGCTCAGAGCAGCTGAGGGCCAGGACTCAGAGCTGATGAAGAGGAGGGACTGGGAGCAGCAGGAAGCTCTACTCTCACACTATCTGGGGCTCCCGAGTGCAGCCGACACCAGACTTCCCTTTCATCTTCTAAAACATCAAGACAACTTTAGTAGCAGTCACAGAGGACATCCTTTAATTCAAATAATGCAAAGTTTGCAAATTAGCCTGAAAATGTGGAACTTAGTGAATGATAGCAGTCTTTCACATCAATATAACCAATAGTAACCTCTTTATTCCACCCTCAGTCCAACCAAGAGAAGCTTTGAGGGCAAGTTCCTTAACACAGGCAAGGGTCTGCATGTTGAATCCCTACGTGTTCATTCTAGGAGAGGAAGTGCCCGCAGGATGGTGACGAGCCCAGGAGCCCAAGTTTCCTCCCTTTTGAGCAGGGCCTTGTACATAATGGAGAGAAATCCTACAGCACTTGAAGTTCTTTGCTGAGGAAGAGATTCTAGGAAAGTTGTCCACTCTCCTAGAAGTTTGATGTTTTGTTCCTGGTCAGGGAACTAGATCCTATAGGCCACAACCAAGACTTCCCATGCCACAAGTAAAGATCCTATCTGCGGCAAGGAATATGGAAGATCCAGCATGCCGCCACCAAGGCCTGGCACAGCCAAATAAATGCATTTAAAATTATTTACAAACCCAAAGAAACCCATCCCATCAATGTGATCATATCACAAGGTGGGATATTAGGGAGATTCGGGTTACAATCAATAAAATTCAGTTATCATTTTTAAGAACATAATTATTTTTTACCAAGATTAAGATCAGGATCTTTTGAATCATTTCATTCCCTTTCATTCTAGTTTTTTCAAAGCAACTTCTTATTGCCCGGGTGGATTTATCCCAGATGCTCAGCAAGGCTGGTCTCCTTGACCCTGTGAGAGAGGGTCAGTGTTCTAGCACTGGGGTTCTGATTGCCTGTCTCCCATGAGCTCGTGCGTGTGACTTCTTCCTTCTCCCCTTATACAGACCACATATGGATTAAAGGAAAGAAAAATCAGGTGGCTGGTCTTACAAAGCTGCGGGCAGTCCACAGACTCAGGACTCGGCCTTCCTTGAGCTTCTGTCAGAAGCAGCCTCGTCCCGGCCTTTCTGTTGTTCATATTGACCTGATCCTTCCCCTCTGCCACAGCCTAGGCCCCAGCTATGCTGCACTGAAGTTTGCTAACCCAGAATATATCACTGTGTCAGGGAAAGCACCTTCCTTTCTTTCATATTCATGACATTAAGACTTACCCTTGTTTTCTAGTTGCCCACAAAAAAATTGTGGAATTTTGCTTTCTAGCAAAATTGCAAAGAGAAACAAAAAAAACTCTAACGTCTTGAAAGTGACGCAGCCCCTCGGGCTTTCTTTCCTTCCCTTTCTTGCTCTCGCCTCATCATGAATTACAACCAGAGAAGGAGCCTTGAGACGAATCCTGTCCAATAAGTCACTAAGTGCATCTAAAAGCTTAAGTGAAACATTACACTCAAGGAAAGAAGGCTATTGCTCCTGATCTGGTAGGCTGGGTCTCACCGCCCTGCTTTCTCAGAGGAGACAGACAGAGGAACAGAGATGCCGGGTGGAATCAACGGCCTGAACAAACGACTGTAACTCACTAGATTCTGTGACACAAGCTTCCAACAAGAGACAACGCCAGCACTGAATCTCCTTCCTCCAGCTCAGAAACTCTGAGCAGAACAAGTGTTGAACAGTTTAAGTAAAAGAGTTGACTAATAAAAACTGTACTTGGCAAAGTAGATATTATTTACCTACTAAAAGCAAAATGACTGCAGTTGGAAATTCCTTCACCAACTTACACAAACACACTTTTGCTCTCAGCATCTGAGCACTGCTGATGTTTTGGACACTTGGGGTCAGGAGAAGAGGAGGTCACCACCGAGAACTAGGGTCCTTCACAGAAACACTCCAGGAGAGAGGATGGGGTTCAGGAAGAGAATTTATTTTCCCAACAAATCAACAAGCCCTCCACAGAAAGAGATTTTGAGGCAGCAAGATGTGGTGAGCCTGTCCGCAGGGAGGGAGTCCAGCAGGTGAGGAAGGGGACTCAGTCACTCCAGAGGACAGAGGAGGCTCCATGTGATCTCTCCCTTGTGAGTGAGGTGCTGCTGGGAAAATACAATTATCCTGGATTTAGAGACTCCTCACCCATGTTCCCTGAGAAGAACCAGGATTCTGGTGGAGGTATTGGCCCAGTCTGTGGAGGACGACAGGTCTCCAGCAAGAAAATGGTGGAAAGAAAGGGTGATGTCTGTAATGGCCCTGACCTTGTGGTTCCCTAAAACAGCCACATGGACCTGCAGGAACGTGTTCTAGAAAGAAGAAAAATGTGGGGTGAGCTCACGGACTGATAATAATCAGCCTGCTCTTTATATCAAACACTAAGGAAAACCCATCCTTCGTTTCAGTGAGATCAGGAGCCACAGTGATCTGCTAAATCCTTAAATAAATACGGAAACCACAGGGCTGAGGGGCCTGGCTTCCCAGGCAGAGTGAGAGGGGAAACGGAGCCCAAGATGAGGGCTACAGGTGTGTTCCCGGAAAAGAGGAGAGGAACATTTATGCCTGAGAAACAGGGAGCAATGATGTGTGTAATCACAAATGCACTTCAATTCTAACATAAGACAAAGACCTTTCTCATCTGATGATGAATATCCATTTGGATAAGCACATCTGAAGTTACTGGGAAAGGTAAAATTAGTAGTTTAAATAGATGACAATTTCTATGACCATATTCACAATACATAACAGAAAACCAAATTAGGAAGGAAAAGCATATAGAAATGATTAGAAAATGAGAACTATCATGTTCCCTATTTAATGGCCTCGCTTAGAAAGCATGGCATCACAGAACCTACCTCAAGGTTCACCCAGACGCCGTCTCAGCCAGCCCAGCAGCAGCCGCATCTTCCCCATGGCCTTCGTGCTCTCTCTACTCATGGCCCTGGTGCTGGTCAGCTACGGCCCGGGAGGATCCCTGGGCTGTGTCCTGTCTCCGAACCAAGTGCTGCTTGGCAGGAAGAACCTCAGGCTCCTGAGCGAAATGACGAGACTCTCCCCTCACTTGTGTCTGCAGGACAGAAAAGACTTTGCTTTCCCCCAGGAGATGGTGGAGGGCGGCCAGCTCCAGGAGGCCCAGGCCATCTCTCTGCTCCACGAGATGCTCCAGCAGAGCTTCAACCTCTTCCACCCAGAGCGCGCCTCTGCTGCCTGGGACACCACCCTCCTGGAGCAGCTCCGCACTGGACTCCATCAGCAGCTGGATGACCTGGATGCCTGCCTGGGGCAGGTGACGGGAGAGAAAGACTCTGCCCTGGGAAGGACGGGCCCCACACTGGCTGTAAAGAGGTACTTCCAGGGCATCCATGTCTACCTGCAAGAGAAGGAATACAGCGACTTCGCCTGGGAAATCGTCAGACTGGAAATCATGAGATGGTCTCTTCATCAGCCAGCTTGCAAGAAAGGTTAAGATGATGGATGGAGACCTGAGCTCACCTTGACATGACTCTCACTGACTAAGACGCCACAACACGCTCACCTGTGGTCATTTAAGAGACTCTGAATTCTGCTTTAGCCAAAATATTTATTGAATAAATCAATAAATACTTTCTCAGTAGTAATAAGCAAGTAGGTATAAAGAGTATTCAGCTGCACGGGAATCTGTGCATAGCGATGACTGCCCTGATGTTATTTATATGTTTCTTTATTTTCATTTATTAGTTTATCTCATCATATTTATATTTTCATTTAAAATTTTTGTTTACAAGGAGTTCATGATTCATTTTCGTTCAAACTCCGTGATCTCCAGCTAGAAGACACACAGATTGCAAGGTCCTCAACCAGATCCTAGGCTGCACACTCACACTGCACTCCTGCCATCTGGCTGGTATCCAGTCTGAATTTCGTTTGGGTGACCAAGGAGTTTGTGGTTTTCCTGTGTTCAAAGCCCAGAACTGTCTTCTGTCCAAACTGATGAACTAGGTCATGACTTGCTCTAGTTTTCAGGCCTTTAAAAATCTATCCTGATGATGATGTCTTCCAAAGACGCATGCTGGAATTATATATCCAACTGCCTATTTCACAATTGGTGTCTACTGAGTACACATTATGCTGAAATCAAAAGCATTTTAATTGCAACTTTTAAAGAACCTATCTACATGAGAAGACATTTTGAAAAAGTACATGAAACTCTCCAATGAAAAACTGACTAAAAAAAATGCTTAATAGATGAACTTTGGTTAAAAGAAATGAGAGGAAAAAAGGATTTTGTAAATTGAAATGAGTTATTCAAAATAGTTACTGGTTCATAAGTTTGTCAAACATGGCTTTCGCTCAGATGAAGAGAGAGATACAAAAAAGTAATATTGAAAACATTATTGATGATTTTGCTTCCATTAAAGCCAGGAACTTAAATTATTGTTGTGGCATAAAGAAAATATTTGAATTTGATGTGAGTTGAAGACTTATACATTTTAAAACATTTTCCAACCAATGAACATGACAGGAGAAATTAACCATTTCTATTAATGTTCAATGAAATAATTTTCCCTGTACTAAGGAGCTTCTTTTGAAGTCTCAGTTTTCTCTCCAAGTCTTCCCACTGGAGGGTCCCAATATCTAGTAGATTCCCATCCAGATTGTAGATACCTTTCCCCTTTCCCTGAATTACTCCTTTGCCCCATAAACAAGGGCTTCCCTTGTGCCTCGGCTGGTCAAGATCTGCCAGCAATGAGGGGACCTGGGTTCAGTCCCTGAATTGGGAAGATCTCCTGGAGAAGGGAAAAGCTACCCACTTCAGTATTCTGCCCTGGAGAATTCCATGGACTGTATAGTCCATGGAGTCGCAAAGAGTCAGACACGACTGAATGACTTCCACTCACTCCAAAACAACCCCGAATCTGAAAACATACCGCAGCATGCTGTGATTTCCAGCCGTCAATCACGGCATTCAAGGGCACCGGTGTGAACCGCTCTGGCTAAAATCTTCTCCCACGAAGGGGAGGATGGACGCAATGGTAGCTTATCTAGAATTTGGAGGTGCAGAAATCAAAGGGTCTGAGCGACGCAGCGCAAAGCTCGCCTGGGCAGTGGGGCCCGATAAGCAAGTTTCCTCTCTGTTCCCGCGGCCCCAAGCTCTCCCTGGGCCCCGGCGGCGCCTCGCTCCGGTCGCGGCTCCTGCCCACGGCCACCCGCGAGTTCTCCCCGTGGATCTGATGCCCCAGGGGGCAGCCCTGCAGGCGGGTCCCGCTGAGTGGGCGGTGCGGGTCTGTCAGTTACTGAGAGATCGGGCGCCCCCTCCCGGCCGCTGGGGCGCAGCAAAAGGAGTTTGGAAGGTTCCGGAGTTTAGTGCAGGACCTGAACTGCTTCAGAGAGGCCCAGGTGAAGTGCTGAATTTCTGGACTCCTGGTCTCCCTGCTGATGGCAATGGGGATGCTCTGCTCCATCCCTCACATTTCACCTGTTAGCATAGGTCGTCTTCTATTCTTTTTGACATTTGCCAAATTCATATAATTTGGAAGCAAAACTTTGTTGCTGAAACACGAAAGACACCGGGATTCTTGGCCTCCGGAGGAGAATTCAATCCAGGGCCAGTGACCAGGCTTGATCGCTCAGCACTTTTGTGTAATGAAGTTTTATTAAAGTATAAAAGAGATAGAGAAAGCTTCTGACATAGACATCAGAAGGGGGCAGTAAGAGTGCCCTTGCTACTCTTCAGCCAGATGTTATATAGCTACTAGCAGTCTGCTAACTAGAGAATGGAAATGTCTCAAAACTCAGAGAAGGGCACTGGGCCCCTCACCCACAACATGCATTGAGATAACATTGGCACCAGGTGAGTCATCCCCGGCCACAAAGTGATGGACGTGAATCCTGAAGAAAGGCAGATTTCCAAACAAATATACAGTTTCATTAACACAGATTAGGAGAACAGGGTATGAGTATAACATACTGGTTTGTCAAGTCGGTTCTGAGCCTTTGGGTGGAATTGACTTAAACACAGAGTCTAGGGTAAATACACAGTACATTAACAGCTTAAGAAAAACATTTCCATAAGAAAAATGCATTGGTCAGCTCAAGGTTTGGGAAAAATTAAGTTCAGGTGGAACCAGGTGTCATGGCAACACAGAATTTTAAGAGAAACCTCTTTTTAAATCTGTATAGAGAAGTGAAGCAGCTCAGTCATGTCTGAGTCTTTGCGATCCCATGGACTGTAGTCTATCAGGCTTCTCTGTCCATGGGATTTTCCAGGCGAGAGTACTGGAGTGGATTGCCATTTCCTTCGCCAATGCATGAAAGTGAAAAGTGAAAGTGAAGTCGCTCAGTCATGTCCGACTTAGCGACCCCATGGACTGCAGCCTTCCAGGCTCCTCCATCCATGGGATTTTCCAGGCAAGAGTAAAGAGATTAAAAATGTCTCACACTTGCAGCCTGTTTCCTCTGTTTGGAGACCCCCAGTTTTCCTGTCTGTTACCCTCTCAAAAGCATTAAGTATTTTTTTTTTAATTACAGTCACAAGAGCCATCAGCTTGGTGTTATCTACAGAGGATTCACTGAAATGTTTCTAACCCAATCTCCTGCTGGAGTCAAAACTCATAAGGATCTTGTCCATCATGTATCCCCAATTTATGGTGAGGATTCATTCCACAATCTATATGAATCATCTTGGACAGTTAAATATGATTATTTTATAATTATTAGAATTATTATTTTGTCGGTCACATTTAGACTGTCAGTAATAACTACCAGTTGATAATTTCATTTTGCTTATTATACAAAATAATCAGATATGTTGTAAATTGCTCAGGTTATCTAGAATTTGGAGGTAGATGTGAACTAATGGAAATAAGAGGTTTGTCACATCGAGGTATGAAACAACAACGGTGCATCTTGTGTTAGAAATAAACTAGGAAATTAAGTGAGGGCTCAGTGCATGCATGGGTGCAGGCTTCACAGTCTAGATAAGCAGTTTGGAATCTGACATGTTAGGTTTTGAAAACTGGATTTGCCATTTCATTCTTAGATTATTTTATTCCAATAAAGTCTTAGCAGGAGGCTCTTCGAAACAAAACTGTTAACTCAGTTTCAACTATGCTGGAAGTATTGCGTGAGTCCCTCCCAAAGGCTAAGGAGTTTGTAGTTGTTGTCACTGTCGTTTTTGATAAACACTGATAGTCTGTGAAATTTTTCTGGCAGGTCCTTGGTAATCATGTCTACGGTAGTCTTGTAACATTTAATTAGCAATCAATTCAGGATGGAGGTGCCATAAAAAGTGAGGGCAGCATCAGGGAACGTGTTCTTACTCCTCATTAATATCAAGAATGAAATATATGCTAATGAATCCTTGCCATAAACACAATACCTTGGTCTCTCCTTGCTACCGTGTTACAGACTGAGTGTGTGTGCGTTCCCCAAATTCATGTATTGAAACCCTCCCCCTTGACTTCCCTGATGGTCCAGGGGCCAGGACTCCATGCTCCCAAAGCAGGGAGCCTGAGCTGGATCTCTCGCCAGGAAACTAGATTCTGATTGGCAAGCAGGACTTCCCATGGCTTAAGTAAAGATCCTGCATGAAGCAGCCAAGATCCAAGAACCAGCATACATCGACTAAGACATGCCACAGCCAAATAAACACATAAAATAAATATTTTAAAAATTCTTGAAAAACCCACAGAAACCCAACCCATCAATGTGATAGAACCAAGAGCTGGAATATTAGGGAGATCATGAGGGTTAGTAATCAATAAAATTCAGTTATTATTTTTAATGTCATAGTTACTATTAGCTAGACTAAGATCAGACTCTTTTGGAATCATTTAATTCCCTTTCATTCTAGTTATTTCAAAGCATATTGTCTTTGCCCAGGTGGATTTATCACCTAGCAGATGATCAGCAAGTCTGGGCTCGTCAACCCTGCCAGAGAGCATTAGTGTTCGAGCAACTGGGGCTCTGATTGCCTGTCTCTTGTGAGCTGGTGAGTGTGACTTCTTCCTCCTCCCCTTATACTGATCACATGCTGATTCAAGAAAAGAAAAATTAGGTGGCTGGTCTTACAAAGCTGACGGCAGTCAACAGATCAAGGACTTGTCCTTCTTTGAGCTTCTGTAAGAAGCAGCCCTGTCCCAGCCTTTCTGTTGTTCATATTGGCCTCATCCTTTCCCTCTGCCTCAGACGTGTCCCCAGCTGTGCTGCACTGAAGTTTGCTAACTCAGAACACGTCACTGGGTCAGGGGAAAACCACTTCCCTTCTTTCATATTCATGACATTGAGACTTACCCTTGTTTTCTATTGCCCACACAGAAAAATGTGCAATTTTACTTTCTAGAAAAGTTGCAAAGAGAAACAAAAAAACTAACGTCTTGAAAGGGATAGAGATGCAGCCCCTCTGGCTTCTTCACTTCCCTTTGTTGTTCTCACATCATCAATTACAACCGCAACAGGAGCAATGAGACAAATCTTGTCCAATAAGTCAGTCAATTCAGTTCAGTTCAGTCGCTCAGTCGTGTCCGAGTCTTTGCAACCCCATGAACTGCAGCGTGCCAGGCCTCCCTGTCCATCACCAACTCCCAGAGCCTACCCAAAATAAGTCACAAAATGAATATAAAAAGTTTAAATGAAAAATTACAGTCAAGGAAAGAAGACTATTTCTCCTGATCAAGTAGGCTGGGTCTCACTGCCCTGCATTCCCAGAGGAACAGAGATGCCTGGTGGAATCAACTGCCTGAATGAACAGCTGTAACTCACTAGATTCCGTGACATAAGCTTCCAATAAAAGCCTGCCCTAAGGGAGGGAGTCCAGCAGGTGAGCAAGGGAACTCTGTCACTCCAGAGGACAGGGGGTGGCTCCATGTGATCTCTCCTGTGTGAGTGAGGTGCTGCTGGGCAAATACAATCAATTATCCTGGAATTAGAGTCTCCCCACCCATTTTATCTGAGAAGAACAAGAATTCTTGGTAGGAGTATTGGTTGGGCCAGCAAAGGACAATAGGTCTCCAGTACGAAAACGGTGGAACGCAAGCGTGATGTCTGTAATAGTCCTGACTTCGTGGTTCCCTGAAGCACAACCACATGGAGCTGCAGGGACGTGTTCTAGAAGGAAGAGAAACGTGAGGGAGCTCATGGACTCATAATAATCAGCCTCTTCTCTAAATCAGACACTAAAGAAAACCCATCCTTTGTTTCAAACAGTTTATTTGCCTGAGTGACCTGGTAAATCCCTGATAAATACAGAGCCTGCCTTCCTAAGTAAAGGAAGAAACAGAAATTGAGCCTAGGATCAGGGCCAAAAATGTGTTCATGGAACAGAGAAGAGCTACATTTACACATGAAGGAGAAAGAGTGGTAATGTTTGTACTTAGAAACCTACATCATTTCTGATGTCTGACAAAGACCTTTCTCATTTGATTGAAAAATATCCATTTGGATGGGTACATTTGAAGTTATTGGGAAATAGATAAAATTAATAGTTTAGACTGATGACAATTCCTTTGACCATATTCAGAATACATAAATGAAAATTAAAAAAGGAAGTAAAAGTGCATAGAAATGACTAGAAAATGAAAACTACCATGTTCCCTATTTAATAGCCTCACTTAGAAAGCCTGGCATCAGAGAACCTACCTCAAGGTTCCCCCAGACGCCGTCTCAGCCAGCCCAGCAGCAGCCGCATCTTCCCCATGGCCTTCGTGCTCTCTCTACTCATGGCCCTGGTGCTGGTCAGCCTCGGCCCGGGAGGATCCCTGGGCTGTGACCTGTCTCAGAACCACGTGCTGCTTGGCAGGAAGAACCTCAGGCTCCTGGGCGAAATGACGAGACTCTCCCCTCACTTGTGTCTGCAGGACAGAAAAGACTTCGCTTTCCCCCAGGAGATGGTGGAGGGCGGCCAGCTCCAGGAGGCCCAGGCCATCTCTGTGCTCCACGAGATGCTCCAGCAGAGCTTCAACCTCTTCCACCCAGAGCGCGCCTCTGCTGCCTGGAACACCACCCTCCTGAAGCAGCTCCGCAATGGACTCCTGGACCAGCTTGTCGACCTGGATGCCTGCCTGGGGCAGGATATGGGAGAGGAAGACTCTGCCCTGGGAAGGACGGGCCCCACCCTGGCTGTGAAGAGGTACTTCCAGGGCATCCATGTCTACCTGCAAGAAAAGGGATACAGCGACTGCGCCTGGGAAACCATCAGAGTGGAAATCATGAGATCCTTGTCTTCATCAGCCAGCTTGTAGGAAAGGTTAAGAACGATGGATGGAGGCCTAAACTCATCTTGATATGACTCTCAGTGACTAAGATGCCACATCACCCTTGTACGCTCCCCTGAAGTCATTTTAGAGGATGCTGATTTCTGCTTTAGCCACCATGTTTCCTGAATTCAATCAATAGTACTTTCTCAATAGCAATAAGCAAGTAGATATAAAATGTATTCAACTGCACAGGGGTCAGTCCATAAGGGATGACTGCCATGATGTTATTTATGTTTATTTATGTATTTATTTTATCTCATCATATTTATATTTTCATGTAAAAATGTTTTTCTGCATTGTAATAAAATTTAGAAAATATGTTCATTTCCTTAATCTTCTAATTTGTTTTATTTATTAATTTCTCATGAAAGTAATTACTGTTTTCATTATGAAGAATTAAATACTTATTTGGTCTACATAAACCTAGCATAGAATAGCATTTGTCCATTTATACTACAGAATAGTTGTATCACTTTTCAGGAAATGATTGTCAAAAGGTACAATTTCTGGATCCTTGGCAGTCCAGTGGACTGGACTCCATGCTTCCAGTGTGAGACGCTCAGGTGCCACGGACACCTGGTCAGGGAACTAAGATCCTGCAAGCTGTGCAGTGCAGCCCCCTCCACCCAAAAGAAACAGGTAGAAAGGAGTCTCTGAAACGGTGGTAGATGAGTAGTCCTGAAGTCACAAGTATAACTAGTTTATACCCAATCAACAGAGAATGGTTGGTGTCAGTATGTGGGGGGAGGACTCCCCTCCTACAGGGAAGCTGCGAACATGTGGTCCTGAGTGGCTGAGCCTGACGCCTGTTACTCTTCCTCCCGCCTTCTCCTCGGTCCTGCTTTACTGAACAATCCACTCCCTTACACCATATCTTCACTGCCTCCAACACAGGAACTCTGTTCTGTGATGGTTTCTGGCTTCAAAGTTTCTCTGAGTGGAAATCACTGGAAGAGAGCACAAGTGAAAGGAGAGTTCTAGAAGTTTCAAAACCTTTGAATGCAGCTCTGCTATTTAACAGCAGTGTGACCCTGAAAAATATCACAAACACTAAGGAGACGGATATGGCAACCCCCTTCAGTATTCTTTCTTGAAAATCCCATGGACAGAGGAGCCTGGTGGGCTATAGTCCCTGGGTCACAGGAGCTGGACCTGTCTGAAACAACTTAGCATGCATGCAGGCATGCATTCTGTCTTGATCTACTCAAATATGGGGAAAATAACAGTAGTTTTTCATAGGACTACTGTTTGGATCAATAAGTCCATATTACAAGAAGCATAAAAGTGTGCTTGGCACAAATAATCAGGACAGTGAGAGTCCTAGAGTAGCTGCCCACAGGGAGCAGACTGGTCAGATGGCCTGAGGTAGTGACTGAAAGGCAACACCGGAAAGATACTAGGTCTTTGGTAACAATATTTAACTTGGGGGCTAGTTTCACAGTATATTCAGTGTGTGAACTCTCCTGTGCTCAATGCTGAAGACAATTCCAATTTCTGTGTTTCAGACTTCTAGAAGTATTCTTAGGAAGTCACAGAAATTCTTTGAGAAAGAAGGATTAGTAGAAAATGCTTTGATCTATCATAAAAATGAATAATAGGGAAATCATAGAGATTTCTGCATTCATATGCAGAAAATCACACATATTACTCCTTAATCATGTTTCTTGCTTCTTTAGTGTGAGTACTACTCTACTACTTCTTGAAGACATTTCTAAAATTACCTTCTAAACTCTCTGTTGGGTTTCCATCTTTCAGCAGCAAGGCACAGGCAGGAAGAAAAGAGCAAGGGCCATGCAGTGTGAGGTTCTGCTCTCCAGCCCTGGGCTGTCCTGTCTTTGATCCTCATTGTTTTCCATAAAGACTTCAGTCCCTAAAGGCTGGCAGGGTCACCTCCTAGAGTCGGTCCTTCTCAGAAATTAGTGCCTTTGAGGAGAGACTGCTACAAGTGTATGCAGGTGTCTTATAACGGAAGCGAGAGTCTTTCTCTGAACAAGGGGCCATGAAGTCAATATTATTGGTCAAAACACATAAACCTTGCACATGCATACTGCCAGCTGTCCCTGATAACAATGGCTACATTAATCTATATTCAAGACCATATAAGTCCCTATATGTTCTCACACATTGACCAAAACAGGATCTTATCATCCTTTTTAGTTTTTGCCAATCTGACTGGTGACACAGAGCATCTAGCAGCAATCATTAGTTTTCCTTTTCCTAATTGATGATGGTTGTCATCAGTCATACTCCAGCCTTCTCATCCATCTCTTGGAATCGGTTTGGAGAACTCTGAAAGAAAAGCAATCTGCAGGCAGGGAGAATTGTACTGAAAACAACTGGAGTCCCAGCATCCCAGAGTAGAGCTGAGAAGAGCTGTGGAGCTGAGACTTTCATTTTAAGACCAGGACGCTAGAGGAGGTGACAGCCTTTCTCTGTCATATCCACTGGAAATGCAGGTTTCTTCTGTGAATTTCTGATCCATAGGCAATGAACCCTCTGCTCTTGCATTGTCACTTTACCCAGGTAAGTTCAGTTCAGTTTAGTTCAGTCGCTCAGTCCTGTCTGACTCTCTGCAACCCCATGAATAGCGGCACGCCAGGCCTCCCTGTCCATCACCGAATCCCAGAGTTCACACAGACTCACTTCCATCGAGTCAGTGATGTCATCCAGCCATCTCATCCTCTGTCGTCCCCTTCTCCTCCTGCCCCAATCCCTCCCAGCATCAGAGTCTTTGCCAATGAGTCACCCCTTCACATGAGGTGGCCAAAGTACTGGAGTTTCACTTTAGCATCATTCCTTCCAAAGAAATCCCAGAGCTGATCTCCTTCAGAATGGACTGGTTGGATCTCCTTGCAGTCCAAGGGACTCTCAAGAGTCTTCTCCAACACCACAGCTCAAAAGCATCAATTTTTTGGTGCTCAGCCTTCTTCACAGTCCAACTTTCACATCCATACATGACCACAGGAAAAACCATAGCCTTGACTAGACGGACCTTAGTCGGCAAAGCAATGTCTCCGCTTTTGAATATGTTATCTAGGTTGGTCATAACTTTCCTTCCAAGGAGTAAGTGTCTTTTAATTTCATGCTTGCAGTCACCACCTGCAGTGATTTTGGAGCCCAAAAAAATAAAGTCTGACACTGTTTCTACTGTTTCCCCATCTATTTCCCATGAAGTGATGGGACTGGATGCCATGATCTTCGTTTTCTGAATATTGAGCTAAGCCAACTTTTTCACTCTCCTCTTTCACTTTCATCAAGAGGCTTTTAGTTCCTCTTCACTTTCTGCCATAAGGGTGGTGTCATCTGCATATCTGAATACTTGAGTGAAAAACTGAAAATCTAAAACTGCAAAATTTGATTTGAGACTTCCTTGGCCATTCTGTGCTTAGGATTCAGTACTTTCACTGCCGTGGGTCCAGGTTCAATCCCCAGTCAGGGAACAAAGGTCTCATAAGCCACGTGGCTGTCACAGCCAAAAATAATAATACACTTTACAAAGTAACTTCCACTGATATGACTATTCACTTCTAGTTCTTACCAGGACTATTGCTTTTAGTCAACATAGTAAAGGTTCACAAGACACATGACACAAATAGAGATGCTTGTGAAGTTCTGTTCAAGCATAAACAGAGGGGAATGTCTAAAAGTTAAATGAAAATAAACTGACTCCTTATTCAAGAAAATAAAAATATGTTAATTTTGAATGCACTGAGAATGAGGGTAAGTTGGATGCAGTTTGCAAAAATAGTGCCATGTATTCCAAATGTGATGACTGGAAAATTTTTGGAGTCCTGTGGTCAATAAGGCCCTAATCAACTTGAATTAAATAATTCTCATTTTAAGGTGAAGCATATGAGGATATAGCAGTGAGTCCGGTATTCTTATCTAGCTTGTCAACTTGCTCTGAAGACAGTTCTCGTCCTGGGAGTCAAAATCTTTTTGAATGATGATGATGCTGTTGCCATCATTAGACATCATGTCTCCTGGCCTATTTTTCAAGACATGTTGAAACTACATCTAGGTACATGTACAACTAAGGAAACAACGGGAAAATCTATGTTGAGTGTCACATAGATTCTTCCACTTTGTTGGCTACCCCAGGAGCTTTAACCAAGAAAGCAGCTGACCCAGGTGAGGTCTGAGAGGAGAGTTTAAGCGGCAGGGGTTACTTCATCACACAAGGCTCTCCATGTGTTCCTGGAAGTCCCTCATGATCTTTCTTCAGGGATCCGTTATCCAGCATTGGACTGGAGTAAGGAGCAAGCTAAAGTACTGAGAGAATGAAGATCTGATGCAGCCTTCCTTCTCTGTCTTCCTCGTCCTCAGCTTTGGAGTCTTTCTTGAATAGTGAGTGATGCAGTCAAAACAAATGATACATGAACTGGAGTTACACTGGCATCTATCAGTTCAGTTTAGTCGCTCAGTCATGTCCTACTCTTTGTGACCCCATGAACTGCAGCACGCCAGGCCTCCCTGTCCATCACCAACTCCCGGAGTTCACTCAGATTCACATCCATTGAGTCAGTGGTGCCATCCAGCCATCTCTTCCTCTATCATCCCCTTCTCCTCCAGCCCCCAATCCCTCCCAGCATCAGAGTCTTTTCCAATGAGTCAACTCTTCACATGAGGTGGCCAAAGTACTGGAGTTTCAGCTTCAGCATCATTCCTTCCAAAGAAATCTCAGGGTTGATCTCCTTCAGAATGGACTGGTTGGATCTCATTGCAGTCCAAGGGACTCCCAAGAGTCTTCTCCAACACCACAGTTCAAAAGCATCAATTCTTCGGTGCTCAGCCTTCTTACCAGTCCAACTCTTACATCCATACATGACCACAGGAAAAACCAGAGCCTTTACTAGATGGACCTTAGTTGGCAAAGTAATGTCTCTGCTTTTGAATATGCTATCTAGGTTGGTCATAACTTTTCTTCCAAGGAGTAAGCATCTTTTAATTTCATGGCTGCAGTCACCATATGCAGTGATTCTGGAGCCCCCCAAAATTAAGTCTGACACTGTTTCCACTGTTTCCCCATCTATTTCCCATGAAGTGATGGGACCAGATGCCATGATCTTTGTTTTCTGAATGTTGAGCTTTAAGCCAACATTTCCACTCTCCTCTTTCACTTTCATTAAGAGGTTTTTTAGTTCCTCTTCACTTTCTGCCATAAGGGTGGTGTCATCTGCATATCTGAGGTTATTGATATTTCTCCTGGCAATCTTGATTCCAGCTTGTGTTTCTTCCAGTCCAGCGTTTCTCATGATGTACTCTGCATAGAAGTTAAATAAGCAGGGTGACAACATACAGCCTTGACGTACTCCATTTCCTATTTGGAACCAGTCTGTTGTTCCATGTCCAGTTCTAACTGTTGCTTCCTGAGCTGCATACAGATTTCTCAAGAGGCAGGTCAGGTGGTCTGGTATTCCCATCTCTTTCAGAATTTTCCACAGTTTATTGTGAGCCACACAGTCAAAGGCTTTGACATAGTCAATAAAGCAGAAATAGATGTTTTTCTGGAACTCTCTTGCTTTTTCGATGATCTAGCAGATGTTGGCAATTTGATCTCTGATTCCTCTGCCTTTTCTAAAACCAGCTTGAACATCAGGAAGTTCATGGTTCACGCATTGCTGAAGCCTGGCTTGGAGAATTTTTAGCATTACTTTACTAGCATGTGAGATGAGTACAATTGTGCAGTAGTTTGAGCATTCTTTTGCATTGCCTTTCTTTGAGATTGGAATGAAAACTGACCTTTTCCAGTCCTGTGGCCACTGCTGAGTTTTCCCAATTTGCTAGCATATTGAGTGCAGCACTTTCACAGCATCATCTTTCAGGATTTGAAATAGTTCAACTGGAGTGCCATCACCTCCACTAGATTTTTTCATAGTGATGCTTTCTAAGGCTCGCTTGACTTCACATTCCAGGATGTCTGGCTCTAGATGAGTGATCACACCATCATGATTATCCGGGTCGTGAAGATCTTTTTTGTATAGTTCTTCTGTGTATTCTAGGGTGTAGTCAAATATTGGCTTAGAGATTGGCTATATTGGTCTGCCTCAGAGGTTAAACGTCTGCCTCCAATGCGGGAGACCTGGGTTCAATCCCTGGGTTGGGAAGATCCCCTGGAGAAGGAAATGGTAACCCACTCCAGTATTCTTGCCTGGAGAAACCCATGGATGGAGAAGCCTGGTAGGCTACAGTCCACGGGGTCGCAAAGAGTTGGACACGACTGAGCGACTTCACACATATTGGTCTCTGAACTCCAGCTGGAAAGAAGACAGAAAATTGGAAATCAAAGAACATTTTGCTGCCAATTTAAACACAAAGTAACAGATACAGAAGTGAAGCAAAATAAATGATCATTCACAGTAGTGATTCTATAATGTGAAATAAATGTCTTTTAGATCCACATATTCATCTTCTTTTTCAATAAAGGAAAAAAATGGATTTTCATTATTACATGCATTTGCCATTTTCCCTCTATTTTTATACTCTTAGCCATGGACATTTTCATGCCAATATCATGTTTTCCAGTGTATCAATATCATACATTAAGCCTATCCATTTTTTCACTTCCATAAAGTGAATTAATTATTTTTCTATTGTTTTACTATTTTTCTTGATGAAACATACTTGACTCTGATACACTTGTTCATGATGAGCTACTAATGGTGTGTAATTTAAAAAATAAGGTAAAGTACTTTTCTTATGTTCTTGATAGTATTTCAGATCTAACATGGTTTCCTAGCAGGATTATAAGTTTTTTAAATTTTATTACACAAATAAGACCTTTCATCATCAGATTTTAACTAATTATAGAACCATTCCAGCATTGGGACTTCCAGTGATATCTTGTGAACTCCAAGAGGTGAATTGTTTTCTTATGTGAAACATAATCACATCTAAAATCAAACACAAACTTTCCTGTTTTCTTTCTCTGGTTGTGTAGCTCTCCGCATGATTATTGTTATTTAGTCACTATGTCATGTCTGACTCTTTGTGACCCCATAGACTGTACATGCCAGGCTCCTCTGTCCAAAGGATAGTTCAGGCAAGAATACTGAAGTGGTTGTCATCTCCTTCTCCAGAGGATCTTCCCAAGCCATGGAGGGAACCCACATCTCTTGTGTCTCCTGCATTTACAGGCATATTCTGTACCAGTAGTGCCACCTCATCTCTTATATTGTAAGTTCAAATAGAGTTTAATTAGTTTTAACATAGGGAAGCACCAGAATTAAACATGGAAATGTTGTAGTTTCAAATTCTTTTTAAATGTTCTAATCTTTGAAACATCTCTTTTGCATTTAGAATATTTCATTCTGTGTTATCATAATTTAGATTGCATGGAAAACAAAACAGAGAGAAGGACTTTTGGAATGAATATGCCAATCTCAATGAACACATTTTCCATTATAATATTAATTTCAAAATTAAATTTTGGAAATCTTCAGCCATCAAGTAAATGACATATAAAATCTATTTTTTTCCCCTGCTCTGAAGGAACCACCTTTTTAGAGAACCAATGTGAGGCATGGCTAAACAGAACCCCCCATATCTATCTATCTATCTATCTATCTATCTATCTATCTATCTATCTATCTATTCATGTATAGGTGTATCAACATTAAAAAAATGAAGATCATGGCATCCAGTCCCGTTACTTTATGGAAAATAGATGGGGAAAAAGTGGAAACAGTATCAGATTTCATTATCTTGGAGTCCAAAATCACTACAGACAGTGACTGCAGCCACAAATCAAAAGATGCTTGCTCCTGAGAAGAAAAGCTATGACTAACCTAGACAGTGTGTTAAAAAGCAGAGACATCACATCGCCTTAAAGGTCCATGTAGTCAAGGCTATGGTTTTTCCAGTAGTTGTAGGGATGTGAGAGTTGGACCAGAAAGAAGGTTGAGTGCTGAAGAGTTAGTGCTTTCGAACTGTGTTGCTGGAGAACACTCTTGAGAGTCTCTTGGACAGCAAGGAGATTAATTCAGTCAATCCTAAAGGAAATCAACCCTGAATATTCATCAGAAGGACCGGTGCTGAAGCTTTAATACTTTGGCCACCTGCTGAGAAGAAAACAATTAGTTGAAAAAGACCTTGATGCTGGGAAAGACTGAGGGCAGACGGAGAAGGGGGTGACAGAGGATGAGATAGTTGCTTGGCATCACTGACTCAATGGACATGAGTTTGAGCGAGCTCTGGTAGATGGTGAAGGACAGGGAAGCCCGGCTTACTGCAGTTCATGGTGTCTCAAAGACTCGGATACAACTTAGCAACTGAACAATATATGTGTATATATACACACACACTTGTACAATTTATATTAAATAAGTATACACATGTGTGTTGCCACTTTAACATAAAAGGATGAAAAACAGATGTTTACTTGAATTGTTATCTTATCCTGTGTTATTTACCTTCCTGCAATATAAATGCGATCTCATCAGCAGGATAACAGGAAAACTTATTAAGTGACTGTTAGTGGTAATTAATACACTAAGCGTAATAATCTGTCAAATATTTTATATAGTTTCATAAGTTGCAATTAGTTTTAACTGTTAACTCTTCATTGATACAAAAATTGTGTTTTAGTCTTCTTCAGTCCTTGCCTACAGCATGTGTGTGATATTTTTTGAAGATCATTTTCAGGAAGACTGAGCTCAACTTTCCATTTCCTATACTTAGATCAGAATGAGACTCGTGATTGTGGACCCAAATGGAAGACTCACTCAGTTTTTCTTCAGTCATCCTCAAGTACTTGCAAGGAATTGCCTGATTATTCTTTCCTTGTCTCCTCTGGGTAGTAAGGAAACAGAAGTAAACTGTCCACACAGTGGATATTTTCCTGTAGGCAGTGCCTTTGGGGATCAGCTTGGACGTTTCTTTCAAATAGTCGATGATACTGAGAACTATGACAGGCATTCTTGTCATTCTCCCCAAAGCTGAACTTGGAGGAAAAGCATTTGGGTCAGACTGTATTTTAACAAAGTGTGTGCAAGCAAGAACAATCCTTGTTCCCCTCGATCCCTACCCAGAACTTCATTTGGACAAATAGTGCAAACGTGAAACGGGGTCTCATGCCCTGTCAAGTACAAACTAGCACGTGCCATTGGCACTTGCCATCTCCCTACAGGGATTAAATCATGTGCAACTGCAGCTGCTGATTTTTAACACCCCTGGAAAGGAATTCAGGGTGGAAAGCAGAAGTGAGGCATGCTGTGAGCAGGGAAAACTGGCAGAACAAGTCTTCAGAAGGTTAGATGTTTTCAGGAGCCCATTTTATGAACCAAATTCTTCTATCTCCTTATCTCTAGAAAAGCATGAAAATCCTTCATGGTGATGACTGCTTCTTGTGACTCCAAGAAACCTTCACGACACTAACAGAAAACTTCTACCAAAAAATAGGCACATGATTACATGTATTCTCCCTTCACCAAAATCACGTATATCCCTCTGTGCCTCTTTGGAACACCTTCTCAGAGCTATCTGATATGCTGTCTCCTGGGCGACAGTCCTCTTTTTGCCCCCCAAAAAACTTTCAACTTTCATGTTGTGCATTTTTGAAAGTCAGCACCCTGAATTATTTTTTCATGCATTCCTCACCCAATAATTTCACAACTTGATTGCAGTGAGATTCACATGAGGATAAAACCAGGCCATGGAATGTGAGAGGAAGTGCTCTTGCCCTGCGTAGTCCTGGCGCTTGGAAACATCCCCCGTGAACCACAGACTTCATCCCTTTACTGGAGAGTGTAGTAATTCAAGTACCACATTCAATTTGGAGTCACATGAGTTGATGATGGAAAAAGCCACTGAACAAAAGGTACCTGTTTCCCTGAATCATTCACTCATTTCAGTTGTTCAGTCATGTCCGACTTTTTGCAACCCCATGGACTGCAGCACCCCTGGCTTCCCTTGGTCCATCACCAACTCCCACAGCTTGCTCAAACTCATGTCCATCGAGTCAGTGATGCCATACAACCATCTCATCCTCTGTCACCCCCTTCTCCTCCTGCCTTCAATCTTTCCCAGCATCAGGGTCTTTACCAGTGAGTCAGTTCTTCACACTGGGGGGCCAAATTACTGGTTTTTCAGCTTGAGTATCAGTCCTTCCAATGAATATTCAGGACTGATTTCCTTTAGGATGGACTGGTTTGATCTTGGTGCAGTCCAAGGGTATCGCAAAGGTCATCTCCAACACCACAGTTCAAAAGCATCAATGCATCAATTCTTCGGCACTCAGCTTTCTTTATAGTCCAAATCTCACATCCACACATGACTACTAGAAAAACCATTGCTTTGACTAGACAGACCTTTGTTGGCAAAGTAATGTCTTTGCTTTTTAATATGCTGTCTAGGTTGGTCATAGCATTTCTTCCAAGGAGCAAGCGTCGTTTAATTTCATGGCTGCACTCACCATCTGCAGTGACTTTGGAGCCCAAGATAATAAAGTCTGTCACTGTTTCCATTGTTCCTCATCTATTTTCCATGAAGTGGTGGAACAAGATGCCATGATCTTAGTTTTTGAACGTTGAGTTTTAAGCCAGCTTTTTCACTCTCCTCTTTCACTTTCATCAGAGGCTCTTTAGTCCTTCTTCACTTTCTGCATAAGGGTGGTATCACCTGCATATGTGAGGTTATTGATATTTCTCCTGGCATTCTTGATTCCAGCTTGTGCTTCATACAGCCCAGCATTTTGCATATAAGTTAAATAAGCAGGGTGACAATATACAGCCTTGCTGTACTCCTTTTCCCAGTTTGGAACCAGTCTGTTGTTCCATGTCCGGTTCTAACTGTTCCTTCTTGACCTGCATACAGATTTCTCAGGAGACAGGTCAGGTGGTCTGGTATTCCCTACTCTTCAAGAATATTCCACAGTTTGTTGTGATCTTCACAGCCAAAGTCTTTGGCTTAATCAATGAAGCAGAAGTACATGTTTTTCTGGAATTCTCTTGCTTTTCTATGATCCAACAGATGTTGGCCATTTGATCTCTGGTTCTTCTGCCTTTTCTAAATGCAGCTTGAACATCTGGAAGTTCATGGTTCACATACTGTTGAAGCCTGGCTTGGAGAATTTTAAGCACTACTTTACTAGCATGTGAGATGAGTGCAATTGTGCAGTAGTTTGAGAATTCTTTGGCTTGCCTTTCTTTGGGACTGGAGTGAAAACTGACCTTTTCCAGTCCTGCGGCCACTGCTGAGTTTCCCAAATATGCTGGCATATTGAGTGCAGCACTTTCACAGCATTATCTTTTAGGATTTGAAATAGCTCAACTGGAATTCTATCACCTCCACTAGCTTTGTTCGTAGTGATGCGGCCTAAGGCCCACTTGACTTTGCATGCCGGGATATCTGGCTCTAGGTAAGTGATCACACCATCACGGTTATCTGGGTGATGAAGATCTTTCTTGTGTAGTTCTTCTATGTATTCTTGCCACTTCTTCTTAATATCTTGTGTTTCTGTTAGAAAAAGGGTCCATACCATTTTTGTCCTTTTTTTGTGTGTGCCTGTCTTTGCATTAAATACTCCCTTGGTGTCTCTAAGATACCAAGATTCTTGAAGAGATCTCTAGTGTTTCCCATTCTATAGTTTTCCTCTATTTCTTTGTATTGATCACGGAGGAAGGCTTTCTTTTCTGTCCTTGCTATCCTTTGGAACTCTGCATTCCAATGGGTATATCTTTCCTTTTCTCCTTTGCCTTTCAATTCTCTTCTTTTCTCAGCTATTTGTAAGGCCTCCTCAGACAGCCATTTTGCCTTTTTGCATTTCTTTTTCTTGCGGATGGTCTTGATCCCTGCCTCCCGTACAATGTCATGGACTTCTGTCCATAGTCCTTCAGGCGCTCTGTCTATCAGATTTAATCCCTTGAATCTATTTGTCACTTCCACTGTGTAATCGCAAGGGATTTGATTTAGGTCATACCAGAATGATCTAGTGTTTTTCCCTACTTTCTTCATTTTAAGGGTGAATTTGAGGCTTCCCAGGTGGCTCAGATGGTAAAGTGTCTGCCTGCAATGTGGGAGACCGAGTTCAATCCCTGGATCAGGAAGATCCCCTGGAGAAGGAAATGGCAACCCACTCCAGTACTCCTGCTTGGCAAATGCCATGGATGGAGGAGCCTGGTAGGCTAAAGTATATCGGGTCATAAAGAGTCGAATAGGACTGAATGACTTCACTTCACTTCACTTTGGCAATAAGGAGTTCACGATCTGAGCCACAGTCTGCTCCTGGTCTTGTTTTTGCTGACTGTGTAGAGCTTCCCAATCTTTGACTGCAAAGAATATAATCAAACTGATTTCAGTATTGACCATCTGGTTACGTCCATGTGTAGAGTCTTCTCTTGTGTTGTTAGCAAAAGGTGTTTGCTATGACCAGTGCATTCTCTTGGCAAAACTCTTGTTAGCCTTTGCCCTGCTTCATTTTGTACTTAAGTCCAAATTTGCCTGTTATTCCAGGTATCTCTTGACTTCCTACTTTTGCATTCTACAGGGTGGGCATAAGACAGTTGGTTACAGCGCGATGCGGGGGCGGGGGGAGGGGCGTGTGTGCGGGGAGTGGCGGGGGGGTGGGGGCGTTGTGCAGATGGAGCACGGCAGCTAAGAGACTATTCACTGTGGCACCCTGCTGGAGCGCTGCTCACAGGTCGAATCCCGCTCTGCCTAGGAGACGATTTGCTGTGGGATGATGGGAGAGCTTTTGGAGAACAAAGTGGGACACAGTGGCCAATGTGAGACTATTCGCTGTGGGACTGTGGGAGGGCATTGAGCACAAAATGGAACATGGTGGCCACGATGACGCCATCTGTTATGGGGCGATGGGAGGGCGATACCCGGCGGTGGCAATGGGAGTACAGCCGATGTGGCCTTATGACAGCGTTGAGGACAAAGTGAGGGCGGGGATCAGCGAGGAGACAATTGGTTATCGGACGGACGCCCGGAGGGGATGCGCGCACAGGAGGACCTGCGGTGGTGGCGGCGATGAGACTATTTGCTATGGGACAATGGGACAGAGTAGAGGTCAAAGTTAAACCAGGCTGTGGTGATGAGACCTTGGGCGAAGGGAGTATGGGACAGCTTTGAAGAAAAGTGAAACACCACGGTGGAGATGGGAAGACAGGACAGCATTGTTGTGCACAAAGGGGAAACGTGCGGTGGCCGTGAGCCTATAGGCGATGAGACCGTGGGCGGGAGCTGGACACAAAGGGGTAATCGGCGGTGGCTTTGAGAAGAGTGGACGGCGTTGCGGACAAAGTGAAAGCCAGCCACGGCGATGAGACATTTGTCTCTGGGACACTGAGAGGGTGTTGAGCACAGTGTGAAACACTGTGGCAGCGATGAGACAATTGGCTACTGGACGATTTGAGGACGTTGCGCACAAACAGGAACCTGGCGCTGGCGAGGAGACTCTTCGCTTGTGCAGAAAGTGAAACACGGCGGTGGGATGAGACCTTGAGCAATGGGAGACTGGGACTGCATTGAAAAAAAGTGAAACCCTGCGGCGGCGAGGAGCCTATAGGGAATGGGACCACGCGAAGGCGATGCGCGCACAGGAGAACCTGCGGTGGCGATGAGACAGTCAATATTTGCCCTGGGAAGTCAGAGGGCGTCGCGGACGAGTGTAAAACAGCGGAGGCGGTGAGAATATTGGCGATGGGACGATAGAAGGGCGGTGTGGACAAAGCTAAACCCGGCGGTGGGGGTGAGACTGTGGGCGATGGGACAATGGGAGGGCCTTGAGCACAAAGAGGAGCCAGGTGGAGTCAGTGAGACTATAGGCTTAGAGCCATTTTGGACAACGTGAGAAACAGCCAAGGCGATGAGACTGGCTATGGGACCCGGGGAGTGAGTTGCAGACAGACGAGAATTCAGTGGTGGGCAGGGGACAAATAACCATGGGACGGTTTGGGGAGACTTCCTAGGGGTGAGACAGAACGCGGCCACCAGCTGGGCAAGTGACCAGGAAACAGTGAGCTCCTGGAATGCTCTGGAACTTTCAGAGTGTCTTTCAAGGATTCGGCCGTGAATTGGGGGTGTTAAGTTGTCAATAACTAAAAAGTAGGAATATTTTTAAAACACAGCAGTTTATTTTTTAATTAATTTTCTATTTAATTAATATACTTATTTTAAATGAAATATATCAAGTTTCCAATTTTATACTAAATATATATAAGGTATTTAAAGTATACTTTTGTTTAACAATAGCATTTTAATAAACATTATTTAAACTAAATTTTCTTAGTATTAAAACAAGTATGTAATATACTTTTACATTTCTGTTTTTAGTGGATGTAAGCTTGTTAATAATTTCATGATTACTTTTCACTTACTTTTAATTGAGAGAATTACCATGTTTGACAATTTCTAGTGACCCTGTGGTAGTTTTAAGTAATTTTTAACTCATGTTCCTGAAATCTCTTTCCGAGGACTACATTGTTGGAAATAAAGGTTGGAGTCCACAAGCAACTAAGGCGACTTAGAATTTTTCATTTACTTTAGTAAGACTTTAGTATAAACTACATGGAATTTGCCCAGATTTTATTGGCATCAAGAAGGCTTACTTTGTAAAACTCTCAAATGTAAGGTGATGTATATTTCTCCATAATTAATAATAAGAAAAAAATCCTACATAATATCAAGAAGCCCTACAAACTGAGCTGTCTGGTACATTTAAAGAAGTGAACAAGACAAGAACAGGTAAACTGTATGGATACATAGAGAGCATACATATAACTTAGACATTTCACACAACTTCCTTGTATTTAAAATTCCTCAAAGGCAGGGGCCAGAAACTCTACTACTCTGCAGGCTTCTTTTGCAATGAATGTTTCCAAGGTGCTCTGCAATTTTTAATATGTGTTGTCACATAAATCAAGTTGACATTAAAACTAACACGTTGACTTTTGTTGCATAAATAATTTATTTCTCATATAAAGTTTAAATAAATAACTAATGCATAAATAAATTTAAAAATAGCTTAGTCTTTAACTGTCCATTGAAATCAGTGCATTGCATAGTCAGTTACTTCAAGAGCCTCTGCTGCTAAAGAGTCTCACCTCAAAGTCACATTGTCCCTTCCCAGAGCCACAGGTGGGAGATGTTCAGTCCTGGAGGTAACCTGTTAGGCTCTTCAGGAAAGAAAAGTTCCTGAGCAATTGCACTTGCACGACTGTCCAGGCACACCTGTTGTGCTCCTTGGACTTGAGATACTGCCCGAGGGTGAAGTAATATTTCCTCAGGTGAAGATCGGTCGTGTCTCCCATAGTGGAGTTTTGCTTCTGCATTATTTCCTTCTGGATTGGCTCCAGACGATTCATCTGCCCATAGAGTTCCTCACGGAGGTGCTCAATGATGGTCTCAGACCAGCCAGTGCTGGAGAAGTCTCTGGTGAGAATATTGAAGATGTGCTGGAGCATCTCATACATGACCAATACGGCATCTTCCTTCCGGAACTGCTGTGCTTGCTTCATCTCCTCAGGCATCTGGAAGTCCATCCTGAACTCGAGGCAATGTTGAGGAGTTGAAGGTAACTGCCACAGGAGGTTCTGGCACACCTCAAGGCTCCGCCCTTGTTGGAATCGAAGCAAGCTGTAGCTCCTGCAAAGAGCTGTGGTGGAGAGACACAGCAGGAGAACCATCTGGAGGAGGCACCGGTAGGTCATGGTGAAATCAGGCACAGGTCTGCCTATTCTGCTAGAAGGTCCTGAAGCTGAGTCTTCAAGAGTTTGCAGAGTGCATGTCCTTCCTCCTTGAGTGTGGCCTACTTAAACAGGATGGCCCTCCATTCTTTCCATTTGAGAGGAATTTCCCACTTTCAGTTCTCCCTTTCACTTTTCCCGTGTCATTTGAATTATTCTTTGCCTCTAAAACTCTTTTTCTTTAAGCTCCTTGCTATTTTAATATATATATACCACATGGAAAAAAGATAGAGAAACTGAGAATTTCTAATGTTTTTTAAAGTTTCAATGAATTGCTGAATGTTAAAGAAAAATATAAGCCAAATCTTTTGAACTAGATTATTATAGGATTCTTTCATTTTGAAAAGATTTTTCTTTTTCTATTTTCATATTATGAGATTTGGGGAGAGGGAGCCTTGTTTGTAAGAGTTTCCTTTTTCAGAAGAATTAGGTTTAATTCTCAAATCTGCCATTACCAAACAACAATACTTGCAGTTTATGATTTTAAAAAAGATACCTACTTTTTTCTATCTAAAAGAGAATAATGTTAAATTAAGTTGATGAACAATAAATACATGATATATGTATGATTTAAATTAAATACATGCAGTTTATGATTTATAAAATGGCACCTATTTTTTTCTATCTAAAATAGAATGATGTTCCTAGAGGGGTGGGCGGGGGCAGGGAGGTTCCAGAGGGAAGGGACATATGTATACCTGTGCCTGATTCATATTGCTATATGGCAGAAACCAACACAATATTGTAAAGCAATTATCATTCACTTAAAACTAAATATATTTAAATAAAAAGAAATAATAATGTATATAAAAAACAAAATAGAATGTTGTTAAACAAAGTTGTTCTGAATATTTTTGGAGGCCTTAGCCATGAGGAGCAAGACATCACATAACTTTATCAACCTTGTTGTTGTTTTTCAGGTGCTAAGTGAGGACCGACCTTTTATGACCCCATGGAATGCAGAATGCCAGGCTTCCCTGTCCTTCAGTACCTCCTGGGTTTGTTCAAACTCATTATCACTTCATGGTAAATGGATGGGGAAACAATGGAAACAGTAACAGACTTTCTTTGCTTGGGCTCCAAAATCAGTGCAGATGGTGACTGCAGCTAGGAAATTAAAAGACCACTTCTTTTTATATGAATGTGCAATTTAAAATTTTCTGGAGGCCACATCAACAGAGTAAACAGAAAAAAGATAATTTTAACAGTATATTTTACTTAACAATATTTCTAAATGTTATCATTTCAACATAAACCAATACAAAATTAGTAGTGAGATAGTTACATTCTTCTTTTTCATAGTGCCTTCAAAATAGAGTACACGCTGTTAGTCATAGTACAACTCAGGCTGGACTAGACAAGCGCTCAGCTGGCCACATGGGGCTGTCGGCTCCACGGTGACCAACACAGCTCAAGATGGAGGGAGCAGTAGGAAAACAAGATCAATATTAAAAATCACCCACTTCTTTTTATATGAGCAATTAAAACTTGGAAAATGACATTTAAAAATGATACCATTGACAATAACATAAAGTGTCTACCACTGAGAAACTGTCATAGCCAGAGGGGCCTAAGAAGACAATTAAAGGTAATGGGAATTAAAGGTAATGGGGCATCCTAAATGACATCCCAGAAGAGAAAAAGAACATTAGGTAAAAAACGAAGGAGACCTGGGAATTCCCCAGAGATCTAGTGGTTGGGACTCTATGCTTTCAGAGCAGGAGGCCCAAGTTCCATCCCTGGTCAGAGAACTAAGATCCCACAAGTCTCAGAACCAAAAATAAGAAACTCAATAAAAAGTTGCTACAACCAGAGTGTGTGTGGGAGGGGGCCGGGGGAGGGAGAGGCATTAGGAGTTCTTCATAAAGTGTAGACTGGATAATTTTTAATAATAGTTTGTGACTGGACTGGCTCTTTGTGGCAGCAGGCGGGCTTTCTCCAGTTGGAGCAAGCGTGGGCTGCTCTCTAGCTGAGCTGCTCCGGCTTCTCCCTGCGGAGCTCTCTCCTGCTGCAGAGCACAGACTCCAGGGCCCAGCTCAGTAGTTGTGGGGCACAGGCGCAGGGACCTCTCAGCACATGTCATCCTCCCTGAGCGGGGCTGGGACCCAGGTCCCCTGCACTGCCAGGTGGGTTCTTAACCACTGGCCCACCAGGGAAGCCCTAGACTTGAATCCTTTTGAATGTAGCATTGACAGGCCCAATTACCTTCCCTTTTGGCCTCTAAGGACAAGTGTATAATTGAAATTTGATTCAGATTAGATGGCCAGAAACTAATGAAGAATCGAAGCTTTCTCTGTTACATTGAGATTGTCTTTTGTTCCACCTTGATCATCAATAAGGATTAAGCAACTTGCCCAACTAATTCTTCTTCTGAGTGAGCAAAAGACATGTAAGCATGTGATGAGGTGGTCAGCATCTGTGAGAAGGGAATACAGAGTCTACAATAGAGACTGCCAAGGTCACCTCCTACTGAGACTCACACTGTCATTTAGTGAGCTTGATATATACTTTTCATATTCTTTCTGAGGTTTTTTCCAACATATTTATTATTTACTGTTGTTGCAAGAATGAATGAAACAGTTTTTTCATTACATTTTCTACTTTTTAATGGACTACGTTTTCCTTGCATTTTCATACACAAACATATATCAAAATAATTTTGGTTTTTAATCTGGCTAACTTTACAAATGCTAAATCTAAAAGTATTTGGTTGGATTTTCAAATTTTTAAATAAATATATATTGTCTGCAAAATCTCATGGATGGAGGAACCTGGTAGGCTGCAGTCCATGGGGTCGCTAAGAGTCAGATAGGACTGAGCAACTTCACTTTCACTTTTCACTTTCATGCGTTGGAGAAGGAAATGGCAACCCACTCCAGTGTTCTTGCCTGGAGAGTCCCAGGGACGGGGGAGCCTGGTGGACTGCCGTCTATGGGGTCCCACAGAGTCGGACACGACTGACGAGACTTAGCAGCAGCAGCAGTATATTGTCTGCAAATAAAAATTTTAATGGACTGAAGATGTCAAGGGTGATGATCATATAGAGCAACTGCTATTGGTGTATAAATTTGTACTCTACGAAACATTTTGTAGCATAGTTGAAATATGCATAGCCAATGATCTAGTAACTCGAGCAATCACCCTGGGAAAAATCAAGTGAATACGCATCAGGATGTAAGTAAAGAACATTTATACCAGCACCACTGATAACAGTACCAAACACAAAATGACATAAAATCCCTTAAATAGATAAGTTGTTATCTATGCTTATAATAGGGTTGTTAATAACAAGATGTAAGAAGCACAATTAATGCACAAACATAGTTGTGAGTAAGAGAAAGTCAACTCAAAAGAAAACACAAACCATTTGTATAAATGTATACAAAATTTACAAATATGCCAACTTAAACTGGAAACATTTTGCTCAGCAACCTAGAGAGCTCCTGTGAAGCTTCAGGACCACAATGGAAAGTCTGTCTCCAGCATGAGGGAAGAGCATGTCTTCCCACCTTCGAGCTGCGGCCTCGCTCTTGCCCTCTCTCAGCACCTGAGGCTGACTGTGCCCAGGTTGGGGTTGCCCTGTGCTCACAGCCAACAGCTGGTGGGCCCAGAGCCCCTCCTCAGGCCTCCCACCTAGTGTGGAGAGGGACAATGTGCAGAGGGATCGAAGTGCTCTTGGTTGCTGTCTTCTCTGTTGCCCTTTCTCACACCCTGGACATCTTGTCACAGGCCTTGGATAGACTCATTGTGCAATTATTTTCTAGCTCACTTCAGGAGAAGGCAATGGCACCCCACTCCAGTACTCTTGCCTGGAAAATCCCATGGACAGAGGAGCCTGGAAGGCTGCAGTCCATGGGGTCGCCAAGAGTTGGACACGACTGAGCAACTTCACTTTCACTTTTCACTTTCATACACTGGAGAAGGAAATGGCAGCCCACTCCAGTGTTCTTACTTGGAGAATCCCAGGGACGGGGGAGCCTAGTGGGCTGCTGTCTTTGGGGTCACACAGAGTCGGACATGACTGAAGTGACTTAGCAGTAGCAGTCAGGATGCAGCTGGAACTAGGTACTTGGCTGAAGGCCTCTCTGCCTAGCATTCTAACTCCTCCAGAACATACCCAACCAGAAGATCCCACACTCTGCACCCTTGTCACTCTAAGAATGTTCCCATCAGAGGGTCGATGGCCCAGGAACAGGCAGGAGCAGCGCAGGCCTTGTTTTCACTGTTTGCTGCCAGGACCCACTGCTGCGGGACACTCAGACTGGCCCTTCCAGAACATGCCCGTCTGCATCAAGCCTGCAATTACTTCAGATTCCAGGCCGTTCCCTGAGCTGGACTTTAATTCTCAGAATCACTGTCAGGGGTGCAGTGAGTCAGGCTAACCCAAGGTTGAGAAAACGGTTAAAAGGGACAACACATTGGCTGCAGCTGCTGAACAAGCCTCAGAGGCCGCCCTCTGCTGACATGTGAGCAAGTCCCACTGTGTGGATTCTGGGTTAGTTTCCTGTCTCTGAGGCAGTTTCTGAATCTTCCTTAAAGTGAAACAGCCCAAAGAAAAGCAATCTACATACTCAAAACCAACAAGTGACTTGAGTTTTGTTTCATCATCAGAGATTGCATCATGAACCCCAGAAGGCAAAAATAGCAAGGAAGTTGATGCAACAAGTGAAAAGGAAACTAAATGCAAGCTGCCAAAAGGGATTTCAGGATCCAGCCTGGGAATCCCCTCTGGCCTGGCCTCCTGGCTGAGTTGAGTGCTCAGAGCAGAGGATCCTCCTGACTGCCTGCCAGACGCCTGTGTCTTCCTGACTGATTCTCTGAGGAGGACCAAGAATCCAGTGAGGGTGGGAGTGAGTCTTGTGGACAGCTGGCCTGTGTGCCACATAGGAATGTTTCCGTCTTGAACTCTGGGTATTGTTGCAACTGGCTTGGCCTCCTCATCCCAGTGAATGGCTGTTTCTCCTCTCACTGTGCGGTGGGTGAGCTGCAGAAATGTGTCTCTGAACAGCTCTCTGGGAACTGCTTCATCTTCCTGACCACAGATCCAGAACCTCAGGAAATAATCTTCTAACCAGATTCAAATAAAAGAGTTAATATGTAAGGAGCACTTGGGAAGAGTCTGGTACCATTCTGAGCATGTGCTATAATTTAAGGCAATTAAGCTTACCACACTTTCAAGACAAGTTATTATGATTATCTTAGTTTTGCAGTTAACACATAAGGCAGCAGTTTATAACTAGCAATCTATTTTTATGTACTGCTGCTGCTAATGAAGAAAAATCTCAAAGATCTATTTGCAAGGGACCTGCCTCTTGAGAAACATATATGCAGGTCAGGAAGTAACAGTTAGAACTGGACATGGAACAACAGACTGGTTCCAAATAGGAAAAGGAGTAAGTCAAGGCTGTATATTGTCACCCTGCTTATTTAACTTATGTGCAGAGTACATCATGAGAAACGCTGGGCTGGAAGAAGCACAAGCTGGAATCAAGATTGCCGGGAGAAATATCAATAACCTGAAATATGCAGATGACACCACCCTTATGGCAGAAGGTGGAACTCAAAAGCCTCTTGATGAAAGTGAAAGAGGAGAGTGAAAATGTTGGCTTAAAGCTCAACATTCAGAGAACGAAGATCATGGCATCTTGTCCCATCACTTCATGGGAATAGATGGGGAAACAGGGGAAACAGTGTCAGACTTTATTTTTGGGGGGCTCCAAAATCACTGCTGATGTTGACTGCAGCCATGAAATTAAAAGATGCTTACTCGTTGGAAGTAAAGTTATGACCAGCCTAGATAGCATCTTGAAAAGCAGAGACATTACTTTGCCAGCAAAGGTCCATCTAGTCAAGGCTATCGTTTTTCCTGGGGTCATGTATAAATGTGAGAGTTGGACTGTGAAGAAAGCTGAGCGCTGAAGAATTGATGCTTTTGAACTGTGGTGTTGGAGAAGACTCTTGAGAGTCCCTTGGACTGCAAGAAGATCCAACCAGTCCATTCTGAAGGAGATCAGCCCTGGAATTTCTTTGTAGGGAATGATGCTCAAGCTGAAACTTTAGTACTTTGGCCACCTCATGCAAAGAGTTGACTCATTGGAAAAGACTCTGATGCTGGGAGGGATTGGGGGCAGGAGGAGAAGGGGACAACAGAGGATGAGATGGCTGGATGGCATCACTGACTCGATGGACGTGAGTTTGAGTGAAGTCCGGGAGTTGGTGATAGACAGGGAGGCCTGGCATGCTGTGATTCATGGGATTGCAAGGAGTCAGACATGACTGAGCGACTGAACTGAACTGATAAATAAATGAGAAACTGAAGTATATGAGAAATGGGTATAAATGTATATTTATATGGTATACATTAGTATGTCCATATGTATAGATTTGTTAACTACATATGAAAATGTCTAGAAGGATACCCTTTAAATTGTTAACTGTATAGGATTACGGTGAATCCTCCTAGAAGTCAAGGGTAGGCGTTCCTTTGTATGAATTATTTAAAAGTTTAGCGATGACATGTGTGTTTAGTATATATAAATAAGCTTAAGAAACCCTTTTACTTCTTTAGAGTCATATTGATCATGGCAGCTACTGGTTCTCACATCTCTTAGCTGTCTCTGCATTCCCCAGCCTGCCTTGGTCTTCTTGCCTCCATTTGAACAGTTTAGGAAGACTCTTTTCTCAGGAGTGGCCAAGTGTAGAAAACTTACTCCCCCTTCCTCACCCTACTCCAGGATCCTAGACTCCACATATGCAGATTGACCTCCCATGATGTATGTGCTGCTGCTGCTGCTGCTAAGTCGCTTCAGTCGTGTCCGACTCTGTGTGACCCCGTAGACGGCAGCCCACCAGGCTCCCCCGTCGCCAGTGATTCTCACTGTCCTGATGATTTCTGCCAGGAGCACTTGATGCCTCTTGTGTGATTTGGACTCACTGAATCCAAACAGTAATTGTATGAAAACCACTCTTGCTGTCCTCATATTAAAGATGAGGAAACTGACCTGTTGTGTTTGTGAGATTTTTCAGGGTCACACTATTGGTAAATAGCAGAGCTGGGATTCAGAGGTTTTGGAATTTCTAGAACTCTCCTCTCACTTGGGCTCTCTTCCTGGGGCTTCCACTCTGACTACACCATGCAGCTAGAAACCAGCACAGAACAGAGCTCGTGTGTGGAGGCAGTGAAGTTACTGTGGAAGGGAGTGAATTGCTCAGTAAGGCAGTCCTGAGGAGAAGGCGGGAGAGAGAGCAACAGGACTCAGGAGCAGCCAGTCAGCAGGGCGAGTCCTCAGCTTTCCTGCAGGGGGTGACTGCTTCCCTCAGATATGTGCATCAAGCATTCTTTAATGAGTGGGTATAAATCAGTTATGCCTGTGACATCGAGACTAGCCATTTTCTACAATTCATAATCTCCTTTCTACCTTTTTTCTCTTTGGCACCCTCCACAGCTTATAGGATCTTAGTTCCTCAACCAGGCTCCCTGGAGGAAAAACTCAGAGTCCTAACAACTGCACCACAGAAGATTCTCAGAATTCCACCTTTTGACAGACATTTGTTAGAAAGTGATAGAACAGTTTCACCGTATAAAGTGAACAAATACCATTTTGTGATAGGTATTTGAAGACAAGAATTTAGGTTTTCAAAATAAAAACTCAAGAAATTTATCTTGATAACTATTTAATAAATAAACTAAATAACAATTTTAATAAAATAGAGAAATATATCTTCTAGATTTTAATACAATGTAAACATACAGATTTTTATATGAAAATATAAATATGATATAAAATATTCCATTACCTAAATAAATAAAGAATAAATAAATAACATCAGGGAGGTCATCGCTTATGGATTGATACCCCTGCACTTGATTTCTTTTATATCTACATGCTTATTACTACAGACATGTATTGGCTGAGTTAATTCAACAAATTTGGTGGCTAAAGCAGAATTCAGAGTCTTCTGAAATGACCCCAGGTGAGTTTCCAAGGATGACGGGGCATCTTCATCAGAAAGAGTCATGTCAAGGCGAGCTCAGGTCTCCATACATCATTTTCAACCTTTCTTGCAAGCTGGCTGATGAAGACAAGGATCTCATGATTTCCACTCTGATGATTTCCCAGGCGCAGTCGCTGTATCCCTTCTCTTTCAGGTAGACATGGATGCCCTGGAAGTACCTCTTCACGGCCAGGGTGGGGCCCATCCTTCCCAGGGCAGAGTCTTCCTCTCCCATCACCTGCCCCAGGCAGGCATCCAGGTCATCCAGCTGCTGATGGAGTCCAGTGCGGAGCTGCTCCAGGAGGGTGGTGTCCCAGGCAGCAGAGGCGCGCTCTGTGTGGAAGAGGTTGAAGCTCTGCTGGAGCATCTCATGGAGCACAGAGATGGCCTGGGCCTCCTGGAGCTGGCCACCCTCCACCATCTCCTGGGGGAAAGCGAAGTCTTTTCTGTCCTGCAGACACAAGCGAGGGGAGAGTCTCCTCATTTGGCCCAGGAGTCTGAGGTTCTTCGTGCCAAACAGCACGTGGTTCTGAGACAGGTCACAGCCCAGGGATCCTCCCGGGCCGTAGCTGACCAGCACCAGGGCCATGAGTAGAGAGAGCACGAAGGCCATGGGGAAGATGCGGCTGCTACTGGGCTGGCTGAGACGGCGTCTGGTGGAACCTTGAGGTAGGTTCTCTGATGCCATGCTTTCTAAGCGAGGCCATTAAATAGGGAACATGGTAATTTTCATTTTCTAATCATTTCTATGCACTTTTACTTCCTTTTTTGGTTTTCTGTTATGTATTCTCAAGACAGTCAAAGAAATGTTCTTCCTTCTAGACTATTAATTTTGCCTTTTCCTAGTCACTTCAGATGTGCCCACCCAAATGGATGTTTTTCAATCAAATGAGAAAGTCTTTCTCTTAAGTCAGAATTGATGGACATCTGTAATTACGCACTTTATTGCCCTTTATCTCTCATGCATAAGTGTTGCTCTCCTCTCATCCAAGAGTGTATTTTTGGCTTGCTCTGAAGCTCCATTTTTCCCTCTTAGGTTCCTTAGGAAGCCAGGCTCTGTCTGCTCTATGGATTCCATATATAAGGGATTTACCAGATCAGTCTGGCAGTTAAGCTCTTGGAAACAAATGGTGAGTTTTCTTTAGTGTTTGATTTAGAGAAGAGGCTGATTATTATCAGTCCTTGAATTCCTCCCACATTTCTCTTCCTTCTAGAACATGTCCTGCAGATCCCTGCCCTTCAGGGAACCATGAGGGCAGGACTATTACAGACATCACCCTTCTTTCCACCTTTTTCTTGCTGGAGACCTGTCATCCTCCACAGACTGGGCGAATACCCCCACCAGAATCCTGGTTCTTCTCAGGGAACATGGGTGAGGAGACTCTACATCCAGGATAACTGTATTTTCCCAGCAGCACCTCACTCACAAGGGAGAGATCACATGGAGCCACCCCTGTCCTCTGGAGTGACAGTCCCCTTCCTCACCTGCTGGACTCTCTCCCTCCCTGAGGGCAGGCTCACCACATCCTGAGGACTCGAAAACCTCCTTTCTGTGGAGGGCTTATTGACTGGTTGGGAAAATAAATTGTCTTCCCGAAACCCCAACCTCTCCCCTGGAGTTTTTGTGTGAAGGACCCTAGTGCTCTGTGGTGACCTCCTCTTCTCCTGACCCGTGTCCCCAGGTGTCTAAAGTGTCAGCAGTGCTCAGATGCTGAGGGCAGAAGTGTGTTTGTGCAAGTTAGTGGAGGAGTTTCCAACTGCAATTGTTTTCCTTTTAGTAGATAAATAATATTGACTTTGCCAGGTATAGGTTTTATTATTCAACACTTTTACTTAAACTCTTCAACTCTTGTTCTGCTCAGAGTTTCTGAGCTGGAGGAAGGAGATTCAGTGATGGGGTTGTCTCTTATTGGAAGCTTATGTCTCAGAATCTAATGAGATTCGGTCATTGATTCAGGCAGTTGATTCTACTGGGCATCTCTGTTCCTCTGTTTCTGTCTCCTCTGAGATTGCAGGGCAGTGAGATCCGGGGCACTAGATCAGAAGAAATAGCCTTCTTTCCTTTACTCGAGTGTAATTTTTCATTTAAACATTTTATATATACACTTAGTGACTTATTGGACAATGTTGGTATTCCTGCCTCTGCTCTGGTTCTATTTCATGATGAGGTGAGAACAAGAAAGGGAAGTAAAGAAGCCAGAGAGGTTGCATCTCTTTCACTTTCAAGACGTTAGATTTCTTTTTTGTTTCTCTTTGCAACTTTCCTAGAAAGTAAACTTCCACAGTTGTTTTGTGGGCAAGAAGAAAACAAGGGTGAGTCTCAATGTCCTGAGTATGAAAGAAGGGAAGGGCTTTTCCCCTGAGGCAATGATGTATTATTCTGAGTTAGCAAACTGCAGTGCAGCACAGCTGGGGAGCAGGCTGTGGCAGAGGGGAAGGATGAGGCCAACATGAACAACAGAAGGACTGGGACAGGGCTGCTTCTTACAGAAGCTCAATGAAGGCCAAGTCCTGGGTCAGTTGCCTGCTCTCAGCTTTGTAAGACCAGCTAGCTGATTTTCCTTTCCTTTAATCCACATGTCATCAGTATAAGTGGAGAAGGAAGAGAGACGGGCACTCAGAACCCCATTTGCTAGAACACAAACCCTTTCTGGCAGGGTTTAGGAGACCAGCCTTGCCTACCATCTGTGTAGTTGATAAATCCATTTGGGTAATGAGAAGATGCTTCAAAAAAACTAGAATGACAGGGAATGAAATGATTCCAAAAGACCCTGATCTTAATCTGGGTAACAGGAAAATTATGATATTAAAAGTAATAGCTAATTTTATTGATTACTAAAATTAAAAGACGCTTACTCCTTGGAAGGAAACTTATGAACAACCTAGATAGCATATTCAAAAGCAGAGACATGACATTGTCAACAAACGTCCGTCTAGTCAAGGCTATGGTTTTTCCAATAGTCATGTTTGGATGTGAGAGTTGGACTGTGAAGACAGCTGAGCACTGAAGAATTGATACTTTTGAACTGTGGTGTTGGAGAAGACTCTTGTGAGTCTCATGGCCTGCAAGGAGATCCAACCAGTCCATTCTAAAGGAGATCAGCCCTGGGTGTTCTTTGGAAGGAATGATGCTAAAGCTGAAACTCCAGTACTTTGGCCACCTCATGGGAAGAGTTGACTCATTGGAAAAGACTCTGATGCTGGGAGGGATTGGGGGCAGGAGGAGAAGGGGATGACAGAGGATGAGATGGCTGGATGGCATCGCTGAGTCGATGGACATGAGTTTGAGTGAACTCTGGGAGTTGGTGATGGAAAGGGAGGCCTGGCGTGCTGCAGTTCATTGGGTCGCAAAGAGTCGGACACGACTGAGCGACTGAACTGAACTGAGCTGAACCCTAGTGATCTCCCTAATATTCCAGTTTGTGATATGATCATATTGATGGGTTGGGTTTCTGTGGGTTTATAAATTTTTAAAAAATACTTATTTTATGTCCTTATTTGGCAGGGCCATGTCTTATTTGAAGCATGCTGGATCTTGGATCTTCCTCGCTTCGTGCAGGATTTTTACTTGGGCCATGGGAAGTCTTGCTTGCCACATGCAGGATCTAGTTCCCTGACCAGAGATCCAACTCAGGCTCCCTGCTGTGGGAGCATGGAGTCCTGGCCACTGGACCATCAGGGAGTCTCGAGGCGGAGGGTTTCGATATATGAACTTGGGGAACACACACACATTCAGTCTGTGACATGGTAATAAGAAGATACCAAGGTATTGTGTTTATGGCAAGGATTCCTTAGGATCTATTTCATTCTTGGTATTTATTTGAGGAGAAAGAACACATTCCCTGATGCTACCCTACCTTTTTATGGCATATCCATCCTGGATTGCTTACTCATTAAATTTTATAAATGTTATACTGTGAACCTAATTACCAAGGACCTACCAGGCTTCCCTGGTGGCTCAGATGGTAAAGAATCTGCCTGCAATGCAGGAGACCAGGGTTCAATCCCTGAGTCGGGAAGATCCCCTGGAGAAGGAAATGGTAACCCACTCCAGTATTCTTGCTTGGAGAATTCCATGGGCAGAGGAGCCTGACAGGCTACAGTTCACGGGGTCACCAAATGTCAGACTCGACTGAGCCACTAACACTTTCACCAGACAAATTCCCCAGACACTCAGTCTTCATCAAAAATGACAGTGACAACAGCTACAAATTCCTCAGCCTCTAAAGGGACTCACTTAATCCTTCTAACATAGTGAAATGAGTTAATATTCTCCTTTCCAAGAGCCCCCTGCTAAGACTTTATGTGAATGAACTAATCTAATAATGAAGGTCAGATTCCACACTCCCATCCACAGCATAAACACCTGAGCCCACTGCATGTCCTGAACTCTCACTTATTTCCCTCTTTTGCTTCTAACACAAGCTGTCCCTTTGTTGTTTCATACCTCAATGTTACAAATCTCTTATTTCCATTAATGTCTCCCTCCAAATTCTCGATAAGCTGAGCGATTTACAAAGTATCCTGATTATTTTGTATAAGAAGCAAAATGAAATTATCAAGTGGTAGTTATTACTGAGAGTCTAACTGTACTTGACAAAATTAATAATTCTAATAATTATAAAAGAATCGCATTTAACTGTCCAAGATGACTCAGATTGTTAAGTGATCCTCACCATAAAATTGAGATACATGATGGACAAGATCCTTGAGAGTGATGACCCCTGCTCAGATTGGATTACAAACGATTCAGTGAATCCTCTGTAGAAAACTCCAAGCTGATGGTACTTGTGGCTCTAGGTAAAGCATACTTGCTGCTACCAAATTACCTGAATATGGGAAATGACTGGAAGAATAGAAGACGACGTCCGGACAGAAACCTGCCTGATACTGTGACCCTCCAGTGGGAAGGAAGACTTGGGGACAAGACTGAGACTTAAAGGCGCCCCAAGGGAAAAAGAAAATTATTTCATTCACTATTAATATAAAAGGTAAATTTCTCCTGTAATGTTAATTGTCTGAAAAATCTTTTAAAATGTATACATCTTAAACTCACATCAAGTTGAAATATTTTCCTTATGCCACAACAGTACTTGTAAGTTGCTGGCTTTAATGGAAGCAAAATCCTCAGTAATGTTTTCAAAATTGCTACCTCGTATATATCTCTCTTCACTGAGGGAATGCCATATTTGACAAATTATGACCCAGTCAGTTCAGTTCAGTTGCTCAGTTGTGTCTGACTCTTTGCGACCCCATGAATTGCAGCACTCCGGGCCTCCCTGTCCATCACCAATTGCTTTAACATTATATATTTGCTCTAAATAAATGACTGTTGGAGAACTGAAGGGAATACAGCAAGGGTCACGAAACATGTAAACGTCACGTTAAAAGTAACGCATCAATCCAATACGTTTGAGACCCAAATTGATGAAGATTGAAATAATAAATATTAATAGAATCTGCTTAAACTTAAAAGAAACTGTTGATTTATTTAAAACACAAACTCCACTGTAACTTGCAGGAGGGAAAAACCCTAAAATCAAATAATACTAAATACTTAATACAAAACAAGGACAACACAGAGGCAGGCCAAAACAGAGCAAGAAAGTATAATGAAGGAAATAATTAGAGGAAACAATTGAATATAAATGAGATCTTTTTCATTAATATAATGTTGATATACTTCAGAATTTAAAAAAAAGTTACATTTGAGAAAGTAGGTCAATATATATAAGAAAAATATGGAATTTATAATTAAATATAAAAACGCTTGAACTAAATTTCAAATGGTATAAACACTGAGAAAAGAATGTAACGTTATGAAGCAACGTGAACAGAAACACGGCGGCACTGGTTTCCCCTGAGTGCTGTGCTTGAGCTGAGTCGCTTCAGTTGTGTCTGATTCTTTGTGACCCCATGGAGCACAGGCTGCCAGGCTCTTCTGTCCATGGGATTCTCCAGGCAAGAATCCTGGAGTGGGTTGCCATGCCCTCCTCCAGGGGAGTTTCCTGCCCAGGGATCAAACTGGTGTCTCCTATTGTCTCCTGAATTGGCAGGCAAGTTCTCTACCATTAGTTCCACCTGGGAAGCCCAGCATAATGCTGCTGCTGCTGCTAAGCTGCTTCAGTCGTGTCCGATTCTGTGTGACCCCAGAGATGGCAGCCCACCAGGCTCCCCCGTCCCTGGGATTCTCCAGGCAAGAACACTGGAGTGGGTTGCCATTTCCTTCTCCAATGCATGAAAGTGAAAAGTGAAAGTGAAGTCGCTCAGTTGTGTCCGACTCCTAGCAACCCCATGGACTGCAGCCTACTAGGCTCCCCCATCGCTCGGATTCTCCAGGCAAGAGTACTGGAGTGGGGTGCCATTGCCTTCTCCAAGCATAATGCTATTAGTCTGTAAAAAACCGTATAGAAAAGTAATAAAGAGAAGATTTCAAAATGTGATTTAGAAGAGGAAATTAGTGATCAACATGCTTGAGCCCTTAACCTAGAATAGGAAATATAATTTGTTACAAATATTTATAAATCATTCATGAAAATTATCATACATTAGACTTACCCACAAGTTATCCATAAAGATGGAAGTCTAACACCTCAAAATAACCATTTTGTCCTGACCTGGATGTCAGATTCTTTTATGGATCAGAGATTGGGGGGAGGTGAGGAAACAAAGTAAAAGGACCTTTTAATTCCTGTAAACATCTCCCAGAATGTCTAGTAAGCCTCAGGTAGGGGCGTGTGTTAATTGCACTTCCTTACAATCATTTCATGGGTGGTGTGAAATGGAATATCTCATGTCACGTCAACAAACAAAGATGTCACATCTATCTGTGATTCTGGCCTTCCCAAATGTGAATTTCTGTTCCACCTGGTAAGTAGCTAAGTAGGGCACCTGTGCCATTGCCACACAAAGAATCACAGTCCTTCACAGATGGGTGGGGTCAGCTTATTCCCTGAGGCAGGCCTTTATGGTTGGTTCAGTTCAGTTCAGTTCAGTCACTCAGTCACATCCATCTCTTTGCAACCACATGGACCACAGCACTCCAGGCCTCCCTGTCCATCACCAACTCCCGGAGTTTATTCAAACTCATGTTCATTGAGTCAGTGATGCCATCCAGCCATCTCATCCTCTGTCACGCCCTTCTCCTCCCAATTTTAATCTTTCCCAGCATCAGGGTCTTTTTCAATGAGTCAGTTCTTTGCATCAGGTGTCCAAAGTGTTGGAGTCAGTCCTTTCAGTGAATATTCAGGACTGATTTCCTTTAGGACGGATTGGTTGGATCTCCTTGCTGTCCAAGGGACTCTCAAGAGTCTTCTCCAACATCACAATTCAAAAGCATCAGTTCTTTGGTGCTCAGCTTTCTTTATAGTCCAACTCTCACATCCATACATGAATACCGGGAAAAGCATAGCTTTGACTACATGGACCTTTGTTGGCAATGTCTCTGCTTTTTAATAAGTTGTCTAGATTGGTCATAACTTTTCTTCCAAGGAGCAAGCATCTTTTAATTTCATGGCTGCAGTCACCATCTGCAGTGATTTTGGAGCCCCCCCAAAATAAAGTCTGTCACTGTTTCCCCATCTATTTTCCATGAAGTGATGGGACCAGATGGCATGATCTTAGTTTTCTGGATGTTGAGTTTTAAGCTGATGTTTTCACTCGCCTCTTTCAGATGATCAATCCTCCAAAATTCACTTTCAAGAAAATAAAGTGCAACCCCCGCTCCCTCCAAGTGTTCAGGTGTTTAGAATGTGTCTTTGCTGCTTTTCTGCAGTGTAAGGTGAGTGCAGAGGAAATGAGAGTGAGTTGGGCAGTCAGACAAGAAAAGGGAAGTTTACTAGAGGGAAAGGAGAGGGTGACTGGCCCTTAAGGAGAACCAGCTTCCTCCCTTTCTGACAGGGTCCTACTTATACCCCACCAATGAAAAATTTTCCTGAAGGAATGGTGAATTTTTAGCCTGTAGTTGAATCCTGTGGTCACATAGCTGGAGGTCTGGAATCTGGTGGTCTTGTAGCTTTGAGAAGATAGGCACCAGTGAGAAAGCAGAATGCCATTTGGGCAATTTGGTCAGTCTCAAGATCACTGTAATTTTATTCTCTGTTTGCAAGGTCGACATAATGAGTCATCGCATCAATGAGACCCCATGTGGGCCCTATCAGGCAGCCTCTCTGTATTAGTCCAGGTAATTGTCCTTGCTATGTCTAAGCAGCCCACTTTTCTTTGCTACTTTTGTATAATTTTCATATTGTTACCTCTTCTTTGTCATTTGTATTTCACTTGGTAAAAGCTGTCCTAACGCTTCTGCAGTCTTTTCTATTTCAATTTTGAGGTTTGTTGCAAAAATAAAGGAAGGGAAAATGTAAGTGGAAAGAAGAGGAGATGTATTTCTTCTATGATTTTTCAAGATATCAAAACTTTCCACTCTCATTGAACATTCCTAGAAAGTAAAAGTAAGCAGTGAATGAAAAAGTAATGCACAAAGGTAAAAGGGAAGTAAACAGTGTAATTGAAAAAAAAACAACAACAACAAACTATAGTGACATCTTCTCTGTTCAAATGACAAAACGTCACTTAACTACACAAATGGGGATGAAGGGCTCTACAGATGACAATTTCAGACTGCCCCATGTGAGACTGTTTAGCTGCAGACAGAGCCAGAGGAGCATAGCAGGCTCTTAGGCTGAGTGTTACCTAAGAGGCCGCTGCTGCTGCTGCTAAGTCGCTTCAGTCGTGTCCGACTCAAGAGGCTAGTTGTCAGCTTTGCTAACTCCCAGTATCTATTTATTTATTTTTATTTGTCTGTTTACATTACTCACTCTTCATGGATGTTATCTGATTCTGAGGATATAGGCCGATTAACTCACCATGAAAGAGACTAGGTCACAGATTGGACAGCCATTTTATTCATGTGTAAGAGGTCCACTGTTACCTGGAAGCTACTAGGTATAAGTGATTTGGACAGGACGTCGTGTTCACGTAAGAGATGAGATTAGATGTAATAATGTTGACCACTGAGCTGAGAATTGAAGGAAGGGAAGCAGGTCATCTCAGGGAAACTCGATCCAGTTCCCATAGTTGGATGTGTGAATTTTCTCTCTCGTGGGAACGGCTAGTAGATACTGAATGCCTCTATGTCTTGTCCAGGTATGGTCAGAAGCATGCTATGTCATTCAATCTTCCCAACAATCCAGTGAAACACATATGACTATCATTTCCATGCAAGAAGAAAACCAGGGTGCTGAAGGTCACAGAGCCAGCATAGAATGGAGCTGGGACATCAGCCTAGGCAATCTTGCCCCCATGTCCAGTGTCTTAAGCACTGGACCGAGCTGTCTCCTCTGACAAAGTGCTTCCTATTTCAGAGGAACTTAGTAAGTTCTTCCTCTCCAATTCCTATTCTTCTTTGTCACAAAAGTGTCATTTGTTCATTCCAGGAACATTACAATCATTACACTACAATTGAAGAGGATACCGTTCCCATTGCACTTGCTAACTTCCAGTGCTGTATTTGAAGTGGTCTTTTGTTGAGATCTACAGAGTAGCCTGGCAGACTGTGGTCCATAGTTTCAAAAAGAGTTGGACACAGCTGAAGCAACTTAGCAACACCTGAACATTGAGAGTCCCTGTTTCCATCTGAGAAAGTATTTTGAGAAATTATCCAGAAAGTTTAAAAATCCATTTAAATTTACTCTTACTATTTTTGTTTTCAGAAGATTATCATTTTCTGAAACAGTCTTCAAATACTAGGTCTACTCAAACTTTGGTGTGTATAGTTCTCTTAGAACTACTTCTGGGACAGAGCTGAAGCTCCAATACTTCGGCCGCCTGATGGGAAGAGCCCACTCACTGGAAAAGACCCTGATGCTGGGAAAGACTGAGGGCAGGACGAAAAGGGGACAACAGAGGATGAGATGACGGGATCGCATCACCAACTCAATGGACATGAACTTGAGCAAATCTGACCAATACAGAAGGACAGGGAGCCTGGCGTGCTGTAGTCCACGGTGTCAAAGAGAGTCAGACATGCCTTAGTGATGAACAATGGGACAGAGACTGCTCTGTGCACTTCCTCTGGGACAGACACCTTCCTGGATTCTCCACTTGTGCCATTACTGCCTTTAGGGAGCTTACAATCTCTCAGGGCAGTCAAATGCTACATAATTAGATGGATTACTTACTTACAACTGTACGTAGTGTAGCTAAAGGAGAATGCTTAAGGTTACTGAGGAATAACATGGAGGCAGAATAGTTTAGTGGTCAAGTACCACTTATGCAGTTAATCCTGACTCTTAGCAAATTAAGTAATCCCTCTGAGTTTTGTTTCCTTATTTGCAAACACGTCAATAATTACAGTAATTATCTTATAAGGAAGCTGTGAAGATTAATGTCATGTTTATTAAAAACACTTTGCTGAGAGGCTGCATGTAAAAATTTCTGTCATTAATATTATTAAAAATTATCTGTACCTTACAGAATTGGTAAAGACATGCCATTACAAGGATTGAATGTAATTGCAACCTCAGTATGGTAGATTATCACTTCCCAGTGAAATATCTAAGGAGATGAGATTATCTGTACTATCACACAATGACTGAGGCAAAGTTTCCTGTGAAATATTGTAGTGGTAGAGGAGAAAGAGAAATAAACACAGGCAAAATTGAATTTTTTAGGACAACTAGCCAGAGAAGGCAATGGCAACCCACTCCAGTACTCTTGTCTGCAGAATCCCAGGGACAGAGAGCCTGATGGGCTGCTGTCTATGGGGTCGCACAGAGTCGGACACAACTGGAGCATTTTAGCAGCAGCAGCAGCAGCAGCAGCAGCAGCAGCAGCAGGACAACCAGCACCTAAAAAAGTGCCTTGTGGATTACGTTGCAACATAATTCATTTTTAACAAATGATATCAGTGATATTGTTCCCTATAATGTCTCCAGGGAGCCCAAGGCCTACTCAGGTGAAATCATAAAGGTACACACACAAATGAAAATTTTTAATGAAGGGAGAAAAGGGTAAATGAGAGAAAAATGAGAAAAATCAAAAGCTTCTCTTATAAGCTGTTTTCATACTGAACACTTCTTGGTGACCTGGAAAAGCCACATTTGTATGAATATTTCTTCCTTCTCTGACTTTGATCAGACTCTTCTCCCAGGAACAACTAAGGAGGTGTGAAAAGCATAATATACGGCTATGTAGATATCAACCCCAGTGGCATGCATGATTTGATGTCCCCCACCTAGGCACTCATGGCAAAAATTAGCACTTTTATTGATTTCATTACAAAGAGTAGAAAAAGAAAGGAAAGGGCAAACTACGGAAAAACCCAAAAAATGAAAGTTTCTTGACTCACTCTTTAAGAGCCACTCATCACCTCAAGCACTCAGAACTTGCCTAGACCTCCCCTGCAGGCGGTCCTGCAAGCCCCCAGCATCCCAGTGGCCCTCCCCATCTCTGTGCTGCTGGCCCTGGTGATGCTCTGCTCCAGCCCCACGTGCTCCCTGGGCTGTGAGCTGCCTGCCAGCCACGGCAATCTGGAAGCTTCACACGTTGGAGTCAGAGGGAGAGAGTGCCCACTGTGTCCTGTCTGAGGGACAGGACTGACTTCAGATTTCCTCAGACCCTGGTGCACGGGACCAGGCTTGAGAAGACAGAAGCCACAGCTGTTGTGCACGAGTTGCTCCAGCAGACCTTCCAGCTCTTCAGCACCACGGGCTCTTCTGCAGGTCGGGACGAGAGCCTCCTGGACAGATTCCTCGTGGGACTTGATCAGCAGCTGGAGGACCTGGACGCATGTCTGAGGGAGGGACGGACACTGGAAGAGTCACCTCTAGGGAGTGAGAACTCCAGATTGGCTGTGAAAGGTTACTTCCAGCGAATCAGCATGTATCTCAAAGAGAAAGAATACAGCCGCTGTGCCTGGGAGTTTGTCAGCGTGGAAATCAGAAGGTGCTTGGTTTTTGCCAACAAGCTTGTCGGAAAACTCAGGAAATAAGGCGTTGAATCTGAAAACAGTTCATCTGGTCAACTAAATGGCTGTTTTCTAAGACTCAAAGTGCAACCTTTAATTCGATTTTTGTGTCAGATGACATATAAGTTATAGCTAATATATGGGATTATTTAAATGTATGTTAAAGGTTTTGTTACCATAATTGTTTAAAACAGATTTAAGAATCCATTTTCCATATCTTAAAAAGTTGTAATATTTATTTATTTAAATTATCAGACATATTTAGGCTGTTCATAGCATTTAAACCTTTATTGTTCATAAGATAGTTTGTTTTGTATTATATTTTGTAGAAGACTACTATTTGTATTTAAGTAGTGGAAAGAAAAGTTTTTTTAAAAAAGCAAGCTGGCTTGCACACACCTTTGAATAAAATCTAACCCAAAGCCTGATCCTACAAGATAAACCTATACTGAATCCACCTTTATTCAGAGGGAACAGGGTTACACACCCTGGGTCTTAGAAGGAACAAGGGACAATTTGAGGAGGGACTGAATGTGATTCTTGAGACATAGACTAGAGGAGGAAGGGAAATGGGTGGAGAAAAGCCCAGGTCATGGACTCAGGTGCCTGCTTGGGCACTGGAAGAACCGGAGCGCCTTCAAGGATTAGTGGAGAACCACATACATCATGCTGGGAAGGCAATGGCACCCCACTCCAGTACTCTTGCCTGGAGAATCCCAGCGACATGGGAGCCTGGTAGGCTGCAGTTCATGGGTCGCTAAGAGTTGGACATGACTGAGTGGCTTCACTTTCACTTTTCATTTTCATGCCTTGGAGAAGGAAATGGCAACCCACTCCAGTGTGCATGCCTGGAGAATCCCAGTGACGGTGGAGCTAGTAGGCTGCCTTCTATGGAGTAGCACAGAGTCGGACACGACTGAAGCGACTTAGCAGCAGCAGCAGCACATCCATCATGGGAGGTCAATCTGCATATGTGCAGTCTAGGATCCTGGAGTAGGATGAGGAAGGGGGAGTAAGTTTTCTACACTTGGCCACTCCTGAGAAAAGAATCTTCCTAAACTGTTCAAATGGAGGCAAGAACAAGGCAGGCTGGGGACTGCAGAGACAGCTAAGAGATGATGTGAGAACCAGTAGCTGCCATGATAAATGTGACTCTAAAGAAGTAAAGAAGGTTTCTTAAGCTTATTCATATATATTAAACACACATCATTGCTAAACTTTTAAATAATTCATACAAAGGAATGCCTAACCTTGACCTCTAGGAGGATGCACCCTAATCCTGTACTGTTAACAATTTAATGGGTATCCTTCTAGACATTTTCATATGTAGTTAATAAATCTATACATAGGGACATATTAATGCATATCACATAAATATCCATTTTTCTTATACTTCACTTTCTCATTTATTTATATTTCCTTGCAAATAAATTTTGAGATTTTTCTTCATTAGTACCTAAAAATAGATTGCCTAGTTATAAATTGCTGCATTATGTCTTAACTGTAAAATTAAGATAATCATAAAAGCACATCATGATAATGTGGTAAGATTAATTGCTTTAATTTGTAGCACATGCTCAGAACGGTACCAGACACTTCCCAAGTGCTCCTTACATTAAGTCTTCTATTTGAATCTGTTTAGCAGATTATTTCCTGATGTTCTGGGTGTGTGGTCAGGAAGATGAGGCAGTTTCCTGAGAGCTGTTCAGAGACAGATTCCTGCAGCTCACCTACTGCACAGCGAGAGGAGAAATAGCCATTCACTGGGATGACATTCAGAGAAGGCGATGGTACCCCACTCCAGTACTCTTGCCTGGAGAATCCCATGGACGAAGGAGCCTGGTAGGCTGCAGTCCATGGGGTCGAGAAGAGTTGGATACGACTGAGGGACTTCACTTTCACTTTCCACTTTCATGCACTGGAGAAGGAAATGGCAACCTACTCCAGTGTTCTTGCCTGGAGAATCCCAGGGACGGGGGAGCCTGGTGGGCTGCCGTCTATGGGGTCGCACAGAGTTGGACATGACTGAAGCGACTTAGGAGCAGCAGCAGGGATGACATTGCCAAGCCTGTTGCAACAATACTCAGAGTTCTAGACGGAAACAGGAAACATTCCTATGTGGCACACAGGCCAGCTGTCTACAAGACACACCCCCACCCTCACTGGATTCTTTGGTTTTCCCCGGAGCTCAGAGTTTCCTCCTGGAAGACACAGGCGTCTGGCAGGCAGTCAGGAGGATCCTCTGCTCTGTGCACTCAACTCAGCCAGGAGGCCAGGCCGGAGGGGATTCCCAGCCTGGATCCTGAAATCCCGTTTGGCAGCTTGCTTTTAATTTCCTTTTCACTTGTTGCATCAACTTCGTTGCTATTTTTGCCTCTGAGGTTCATTACGCAATCTCTGATGATGTAACAAAACTCAAGTCACTGGTCGGTTTTAAGTATGTAGAGGGCTTTGCTTTGGGCTGTTTCACTTTAGGGAAGATTCAGAAACTGCCTCAGAGACAGGAAACTAACCCAGAACCCACACAGTGCAACCTGCCCTCATGCCAGCAGGGTGGGGCAGGGGCTCGAGGAGGCTTGTTCAGCAGCTGCAGCCAATGTATTGTCCTTTTAACTCTCTTCTCAGCCTTAGGTTGGCCCGACTCAATGCACCCCTGATAGTTATTCTGAGATTCAGAGTCCAGCTCAGAGAACAACCTGGGATCTGAAGGGAAAAGTAAATGCAGGCTTGATGCAGATGGGCATGTTCTGAAAGGGCCAGTCTGAGTGTCCAGCAGCAGTGGGTCCTGGCAGCAAACAGTGAAAACAAGGCCTGCGCTGCTCCTGCCTGTTCCTGGGCCATCGACCCTCTGATGGGAGCATTCTGAGAGTGACAGGGGTGCAGAGTGGATCCTCTGGTTGGGTATGTTCTGGAAGAGTTAGGAGAGTTAGCCAAGGCCCCAACCAAAATACCTAGTCCCAGCTGCATCTGAAGTGAGCAGGAGAAACACTGGGCAATGAGTATTGTCCATGGCCTGTGAATGATGTCCTTAGTGTGAGTAAAGGGAAGAGAGAAGAGGCTGCAACCAGAGGCACTTAGATCTCTCTGCACATTGTCCCTCTCCACACCAGGTGGGGGGCCTAAGGAAGGGCTCTGGGCCCACCAGCTGTTGGCTGTGAGCACAGGGCAACCCCTGCCTGGGCAGAGTCAGCCTCAGGTGCTGAGAGAGGGCGAGAGCGAGGCCGCAGCTGGAAGGTGGGAAGACACGCTCTTCCCTCAAGCTGGAGACGGACTTTCCATCGTGGTCCTGAAGCTTCACAGGAGCTCTCTTGGTCACCAAGCAAAATGTCTCTGGTCTACTCTGGCCTATTTTTAAATTTATGTAATAGTATACATTTTCTTCTGAGGTGAGTGTCTTTCAATCACTCCTATATTCGTGCATTTAGTTGTGATTCTTACTTTTTATTGTTATTAATAACCCTATTATCAGGATAAAGTATTTATGCAATTTTAATGGGTATTTGGGCTGTTTCTAGTTTGGGACTCTATGAATATTGCTGATCTGAATATTCTTTACTTCTATACTGACGCATATTTACATGATTCTTTCCCAGGGTAATTGCTAAGAGTGGGCTTACTGGGTCATGTTGTTCACTCGCTCAGTCATGTCCGATTCTTTGTGACCCCAATGGACTGCAACAAGACTTCCCAGTCGTCACCGTCTCCCAGAGCTTGCTCAAACTCATATCCATTGAATCAGAGATGTCATCCAACCATCGTGTCCTCTGCCGTCCCACTCTCCTTCTGCCTTCAGTCTTTTCCAGCATCAGGGTCTTTTCTAATGAGTCAGCTCATTAGAGGATTGCAGGGTCAGTTTCAGCATCAGTCCTTCTAATGAAGTTCAGGATTGATTTCCTTTAGGATTGACTGGTTTGATCTCCCTGCAGTTCAAGGGACTCTCGAGAGTCTTCTCCAACACCACAGTTCAAAAGCATCAGTTCTTCAGTGTTCAGCCTTCTTATGGTCCAGCTCTTACATCCATATATGACTGGGTCATAGGCCACAGGCTATGCATATTTTCAGCTTTGCTAGATAATGTTTTTGAAGGTAGTTGTACAAATATACACAACAAACTTTAGTTGCTCCATATGGTCATCACACTTGCTATCTTCAGACCTTAATTTTTTATTTGCAGGCAATGTATTTGTTTATCTAAAAATTTTAAAAATCAACCAAACTTTTATATAGTGTTTGTAAAGCTGATCAGAGAAAAATAACAAAATTAGTTATTGTCACATGCATGTATATATGAAAATGCAAGGAAAACTTAGTTCAGTAAAAATTAGCAAATGTCATGAAAGAATTTCATTCATACTTGCAACAATAAGAAAGCATAAATATATTGGAATGAACCTCAGAAAGAATGCGCAAGACACATAATCAAGCCAAGCAGCAAAAATTTATTGAGAGACAGTTTTAAAATAGTTCAAGAAAATGGCAATATTTGTTTTACTCTATGACGTGGTTAGGACATGTTTGCTAAGTAAATGTTTGTTCACTAAATGACTGTGTTTCTCAGGAGGAGATGGCCTTGAGAATCTCCTACTGCACACTCTGATTTCCCTTCTCACTGAGGCTTACTACCTCAGCACGTGCTTACATGTCCCTTGCTCACTTACAAAGAGAGAAGTTGTTTAACCTCATTAATGATCAAGATTTAAAACATGCTGTCTCAATGTTAGAGAAAGAAACTGTTATTTTTTCTGGCCATCTAATTTGAGTCAAAAATGCAATTATAAACTTGTACTTAGAGGTCAAAGGTAAAGACAAATTGTCCTGTCAAAGCTATTAAAAAAAATAAAAACTTAAATCTACACTTTATTCAGATCTCCTTATTCCTGCACCCATCCACCCAGCCCTGCTGGTTGCAGGAATTTCATTTTTATTTATTTATGGCTGCGAGACTTGTGACATCTTATTAAATAGTTCCCCAACCAGGGATCCAAGCAGGATCCTGCAGTGAAAAGATGGAGTCCCAATCAGTGAAACTCAAGGGAATTCCAAGATCTCCTTAGTTTTTACCCAAAGTTGTTTTTTCTGTCCTGGGATGCCATTTAGAATGGCACATTACCTTTAATTTCCATGTTTTCTTAGGCACCTCCAGGCTGTGACAATTTCTCAGTAGTAGACTTTTTATGTTCTTAGTGGTATTATTTTGAAATGTCAATTTCCAATTTTTATTACTAATGTCAAAAGATGTGATTGATTTGAATATTGATCTTTTTTCAGTGACCTTGTTAAATTTATTTAAAAATTTCAGTAGTTTATATGTCCTTTTGTATTTTGTATGTACAAAATTACATCTTTAGATAGAAAAAAATTATCTGAGACAGTCAGCAAGGGATTTGAACAGGCCCCTCACAAAGAAAATATCCAAATTGTCAATAAGCATATGAAACTGTGCTGAACCTTATTAATAACTAGGCAATATGAATTAAAACTCTAATAAGATATCACTATGATTCACTAGAATGGTTAAAATTAAGAAGACTGGCAATACCAAGTGTTGAAAAGAAAGTAATGCAACTGACATCCCACACTCTTGATAGTGGGAATATAAATTGGTGTAAACTTTGAAAAATATGTTTGTCATTATCTACTAAATCTGAACATATGCACATTCTATGAGCCAATTACTTCATCCTAGGCATATATCCAACAGAAGGCTATACAAATGTGCACCAAAAGATGCAAACAAGGATTTTCAGATCCAAAATGAATTATACCGACAAAAAGTCTGTGAAGGCAATTGAAAGAGACTGATTAGGAAGCACCTCATGAACACAAGAGCAGAGGTGGGAGGAGGACAAAGGGAAGAAAGCAGCAGGAATTCTTGTTTGCAATTCTGCACCCATCCCCTTCTTCCAGTGCCTCACTCTGGTCTTTCTTTCCAGTCTCTACAGCCACGAGAGCACCTGGGCAGGTCTTCTCCCTGCCTCAGTTCCCAACAACATTTGGGCCCATTCTTCTGTCCAGGGCACAACTTAGTGCCCTCTCTGCCTGAAGACTTCTCGAATGAAGGACAAAGCCACACTCTGGCATTCAAAAGCATCCTGAATATATCTTGAGCTGATTTTCCCAGCATTGATCCCCTTGATTCTTCGCTCATAACTCGTCCACAATTTGAAGCTCCTTCTACGTGGTCCCTGCAAACTCAGCAATTCTCCTGGCTCTGTGTAAGCTGCTCCCTCCATCTTGAGCTGTACTGGCCACCATAAACCATCACCACAAGAGGCGAAGTGAGCACTTGACTAGCCCAATCTCAGCTGTACTGTGACTGCAAAAGTATGCACCATATTTTGAAGGAACTATGAAAGAGAGGAATGTGACTATCTCATTATTAACTTTATATTGGTATATGTTGGAATGATAACATTTGGATATTTTGTGTTCAATAAAACACTGTTAAAATTAACTTCATTTGTTTCTTTTTAATCTTTTGATGGGGCTACTAGAAAAATTTAAATTGCCTATATGGCTCCCATGATATTTCTTCTGAGTAGTGCTGAATACATTCTCTGGTAGCATATCAGAAAATCACAGAAAGAACAAATAATCACTATTTAGTTGCACAAATGAAATATAATTACTATTAAAATGGTACATTTTAATAGTTAGTACATTTCCTTTAGTTTATTTTTGCCTATATACTTTTACATAGTGGCATTGTATCTACAATTTTATGCCCTGCTTTTGAATATAATTATGGAATTAAAAGACGCTTACTCCTTGGAAGAAAAGTTATGAGCAACCTAGATAGTATATTCAAAAGCAGAGACATTACTTTGCCGACTAAGGTCTGTCTAGTCAAGGCTATGGTTTTTCCAGTAGTCATGTATGGATGTAAGAGTTGGACTGTGAAGAAGGCTGAGCACCGAAGAATTGATGCTTTTGAACTGTGGTGCTGAAGACTCTTGAGAGTCCCTTGGACTGCAAGGAGATCCAACCAGTCCATTCTGAAGATCAGCCCTGGGATTTCTTTGGAAGGAATGATGCTAAAGCTGAAACTCCAGTACTTTGGCCACCTCATGCGAAGAGTTGACTCACTGGAAAAGACTGATGCTGGGAGGGATTGGGGGCAGGAGGAGAAGGGGACGACAGAGGATCAGATGGCTGGATGGCATCACAGACTTGATGGATGAACACCGGGAGTTGGTGATGGACAGGGAGGTCTGGCGTGCTGCAATTCATGGGGTCACAAAGAGTTGGACATGACTGAGTGACTGAACTGAACTGAACTGAGGTGCTTTTTATTTTCTAATGATACCAAAAAATATATTTCTTACAGAAAAAAATTTAATGTGAGAAAAGAAAGGGTATAAATTTAGTAACATTTTAAAAATTATTTGAAACTAGATTATGAAAATACCTAAGAATCCTATCTCACAGATATTCTTTCATTATGGGGAAAATTTCAGGTACAAACAGTTCTAAAGGCACAAAGTGAAGAGGAAAGAATTTTCCTGCCTGCTGCATGCATCCTTACTTTAGTATGCAAAATCAGATATTTAGATTATTCGAAGTATGTACAAAATAAATATACATTGGCCCTCAGTTGTGGTCAAAAGGCATCCTACAATAAAAATCATGAACTTTTATGTGTGGCCTGTGTAACATTCATTTGCCTGCATAGAGATAGACTTAATCTTTACTTTGGTATATTCTGGATAATTTGAGATTGCCAAATAAAGCAATAAATTAAAGTTGATAAAGAAATGCAATATCTTGCTGCTTATGGTTAAGGCCTAAAAAAATTCACACAAACTTACCTTATACAAAAAATAAATTATTTTCTACAATTGTTAAACTCTTAGAAATAAAGACCCTTTCACAAAATCTAACAATATGAAAAAAGAACAAGTAAGATCTTTTCCCAGTGAAAGAACCCTGTAATAATTCAGTTCAAATGATTAGGCATTTTTTTTTTAACATTTAGCAATTCGCTGAAAATTTACAAAAACATTAGAAATTCTCCTAGACTGTATATCTTTTCCCCTAATGCACATAAAATCAAAAAGCAAGGAGCTAAAAAGAAAAAGAGTTTTAGAGTTAACTAATCATTTAAACAACACAGGAGAACTAAAAGGGAGACTGGAAAGTGGGAAATTCCTCTCAAATAGAAAGAAGGGAGGGCCATCCTGTATAAGTAGCCCGCACTCAAGGAGGAAGGACATTCACTCTGCAAACTCTTGAAGACTCAGCTTCAGGACCTTCTAGCAGAACAGGCAGCCCTGGGCCTGATTTCACCATGACCTACCGGTGCCTCCTCCAGATGGTTCTCCTGCTGTGTCTCTCCACCACAGCTCTTTCCAGGAGCTACAACTTGCTTCGATTCCAACAAAGGCGGAGCTCTGTGGTGTGTCAGAACCTCCTGTGGCAGTTACCTTCAACTCCTCAACATTGCCTCGAGTTCAGGATGGACTTCCAGATGCCTGAGGAGATGAAGCAAGCACAGCAGTTCCGGAAGGAAGATGCCGTATTGGTCATGTATGAGATGCTCCAGCACATCTTCCATATTCTCACCAGAGACTTCTCCAGCACTGGCTGGTCTGAGACCATCATTGAGCACCTCCTTGTGGAACTCTATGGGCAGATGAATCGTCTGGAGCCAATCTGGAAGGAAATAATGCAGAAGAAAAACTCCACTATGGGAGACACGACTGATCTTCACCTGCGGAAATATTACTTCAACCTCGTGCAGTACCTCAAGTCCAAGGAGTACAACAGGTGTGCCTGGACAGTCGTTCGAGTGCAAATCCTCAGGAACTTTTCTTTCCTGAGGAGACTAACAGGTTACCTCCGTGACTGAACATCTCCCCCCTGTGGCTCTGGGAAGGGACAATGTGACTTTGAGGTGAGACTCTTCAGCAGCAGAGGCTCTTGAAGTAACTGACAAGGCAATGCACTGGATTTCAATGGACAGTTAAAGACTAAGTTGTTTTAAAATTGATTTATGTGTTATTTATTTATTTAAACTTTTATATGGGAAATAAATTATTTATGAAGCAAAATTGAACATGGCAGTTTCAATGTCAACTTGATTTATGTGACAACACATATTAAAAATTGGCGAGCACCCTGGAGACATTTACTGCAAAACAAGTCTGCAGAATAGTAGTTTCCAGCCCCTGCCTTTGACGAATTTAAAATAGAAGATATGTGGAATGTCCAAATTATAGGCATGCTCTCCACGTATCCGAACAGTTTACCTGCTCTTGTCTCCTTCACTTCTTTAAATGTATCAGACAGCTCCTGCTGTAGGGCCCTGCTATATGATTTGGGGTTCTTTTGTCTTTTTTACAAATAGGAGAAAATGTACACCACCTTACATTTGAGAGTCTTACACAGTAAGCCTTCTTGATGTCAATAAATTTGGGGCAAATTCCATTCAGTTTATAAAATTCTTACTACAAAAAATGAAAAATTCGGACCTTCTAAATGGCCTTAGTTTCTTGTACACTTCAACCCTCATTTCCAACAATGTAGTCCTGTGAAAGAGGTTTCAGGAACATGAGTTAAAAATTACTTAAGAGGGTCACGGGGTCATTAAAAACTGTCAGATATGGTAATCCCTCAATTAAAAATAAGTGAAAAGTAATCTTGAGGGTTAGCCCTCCCATGGCCCCATAGCGGATAGTGTCATCGCGGCCACTGTGTTCCACTTTGTACCCAACGCCCTCCCATAGTCCCACAGCGAATAGTCTCTGAGCCACCGCGGGATTCCACCGTGTTCGCAACGCCCCTCACCTCCCCACCCCCAAGCCCACATCGTAGTAAAGCCGATAGTCTCATCATGGACACTGTGTTCCACTATGCTCCAATTTGCGGGACACTCTCCCATCGACTCACTGGGAATCGTCTCCTAGCCACCGCGGGATTCGACCTTGTGAGCAACGCCCCAGCAGGTTCCCACAGCGAATAATCGAGCTCTTAGCCGCCGCGCTCCTTGTGCGCAACGCCCACCCGCCCCCACCAACCAACCCCACAGAACCAAAAGTGTCACCGCTGCCGCTGTGTTTCACTTTGTGCACAACGCCCTCCCACCGTTCCACAGCGAATAGTTTCCTAGCCCGCGCGATTCCAGTGTGTTCCCAATGCCCGCCGCTCCCCACCTCCTATCATGGTGGTACAGCCAATAGTCTCATCGCAGGTATCTTCTTTCACTTTGTCAGCAGCGCCCCCACAGCGTCCGGTAACCAATCGTTTCATGCCCACCTTCTAGTTTCACTTTGGGCACAACGCTGTCCATCCTCGCATCGCCAATAATCCCATCACCGAGGCCGGGTCCCTTTCCCTGAGCTGTGGGTTCCCTTCGCCGGAAGTGAGTCCCAACCAGTAAAATCAGCCTCATCTCGCTCAGAACCACCGCCTTGGGGGTTCTTTTCCTCAAACATGGCCTGGTTCAGGTTGACATTCGGAAAGAAAGCGGTCATTTGGAAAGAAGGCGATCTTTCGGAAAATGCAATATTCTCGCTCCCTACTCAGGACAGCGGAAACAAGGCCTTTTCCATAAAAGGGCTAATAATATGCGCACCCTTGAATCAGTGTTCCTATAAAAAGCTCTGTGGAAACTGCGTCCTGTCTCTCCAGCAGTCCCACGAGAGTCAACTGCCAACTCTCCCAAGACTGCGATTCGAAAGCAGAAGCGATCGAACCACAGCCGTGCACGCTCTCGCGGTCGCCTGGAGAAGCAGGCGGTCAGCGGTTCCATTTCAGCGCTCTTTGTTCATCGTTGCGCGGTGCTCGCGCGCCCCCTCCCGGCCGTCTGCAGAATCACTGACAGTCTCTATGGCCCGCATCCACTTGCTGGTGGAAGGAGCTGCTGCATCCCAGCTTGCTCTCTTCGCTGGAAAGAGCCTGGGATCCACCGCCAGAAACACAGGGAAATCTTCAAATACCTGAAACAGATGCAAAGGATCAGCTCTCAGTAGCGCCTAAAGGACAGAGCCGACTTCAGATTTCCTCGGAAAAGAAAGATCACTCCAGTGCAGATGACTCAGGGCCCCTGCAACCACTATCTGATGCTCCAGCAGAGCTTCCAACTCTCACCCAGGAGGACAGCCCTCCTACTTGGAACAACTCTCTGCTGGATAAACTCCTCTCCAGCCCGGATCAGAGCCTGAAACAATTGAAGCCGATGGAAGAAGACAGTCTGTGCTGTTCTCATTTCGGACGCCCTGCCCGGGAGTATTTACATGGCATCCATCTCTACCTCAGGGAACAGGAATACAGCCATTTTCCCCTAGAGGCTCTCACAGTGAATATTAAAAGTGCCTTTCCCTCATATAAGAAACCTCCACCAATAAAGATGTTTATATTTGTAACACTCGCTAATATATTACATTTTTTGCTTCTTGCTCCAGAACAATTGTACTCATAATTCTTCAGGCATTGAAAAACATCTGAAATGAAAATCATGATTTTCCAGAAACTGGTGTGGACAGCAGAACAGAATGTCTTTTATTGTATAAAGATCTTTTGATCATCATTGAAAAGATCTCTTGATGTCTAAGGGGCTGGTATTTTCTATACTCAACAGAGTTTCTTTCTCATGGACAAGTTTTCAGAATCCTCTGTTCTTAAAGATCTTTCTCAGTTAATTCTAGGTGCTATAGAGGTAAAGAATAAATTGTGAGAATTTTCGTCATAATATAAACTTGTCTTTCCTTCTCTGAAGAGCACAATGCAGGCCTTCTGGATCAGGTGAATCTTCTGGTTTGCTCACATTCAAAGACTGATTCGGGGACACAGGTACATTCTGTTTTGTGGCTTTTTCCATCATCAACACGTGACTCCAAGTTTGTCTGTGGTACTTGAATCTACTACACTCAGCAGTAAAGGGATGAAGTCTGGAGGCTCACAGGGGATGTTTCCAAGGGCCAGGACTATACAGGACAAGAGCATTTCCTCTCACATTCCATGGCCTGGATTTACTCTCATGGGAATCTCATTGCAAGCAAGTTGGGAAACTATTGGGTGAGAATGGATGAAGAGATAAGTTCAGGGTGCTGACTTTCAACAATGCCCAACACGAAAGTTGCAGGTTAAGATTTTTGGGGGCAAAATGAGGACTGCAACCCAGGAGACAGCACATCAGATTGCTCTGAGAAGCTGTTCCAAAGAGGCACAGGGGAATATATGTGATTTTGGTGAAGGGAGAGTATATGTAATCATGTACCTATTTTTGTAGAAGTTTTCTGCCAGTGTCGTGAAGGTTTCTTGGAGTCACAAGAAGCAGTTGTCACCATGAAGGATTTTTGTGCTCTTCTAGATATGAGGAGATAGAAGAATTAGGTTCATAAAATGGGCTCCTGAAAATAGCTCACCTTCTGAAGACTTGTTCTGCCAGTTTCCCCTGCTCACAGCATGCCTCACTTCTGCTTTCCACCCGAGATTCCTTTCCAGGGGTGTTGAAAATCAGCAGCTGCAAGAGAACATGATTTAATCCCTGTAGGTAGGTGGCAAGTGCCAATGGCACGTGCTAGTTTGTTCTTGACAGTGCATGAGACCATGTTTCATGTTGAGCAGAACAAGTAATGTTCTTGCTTGCACACACTTCATTAAAATACAATCTGACCCAAATGCTTTTCTCCAAGTTCAGCTTTGGAAAGAATGACAAGAAAGCCAGTAATAGTTCACAGCATCATCGACTGTTGGAAAGAAACGTCCAAGCTGATCCCTGAAGGCATTGCATATCCAGTGTAGACACAGTATAGGCTGTTTCCTTACTACCTGAGGGAGACAAGAAAAGAACAATCAGGCAGTTCCTTGCAACTGCTTGAGGATGACTGAAGAAAATGAGATGAGTGAATCTTCCATTTGGGTCCAGGCCCAAGAGCCTCATCCTGATCGTCTAAATATTGGAAATGGAAAATTGAAGCCAGTCTTCCTAAAATATTTTCAAAAACTATCTCACACATGCTGTGTGTGTAGACCAAAAAAACCCCAAAATTTTTGTATCAATAAAGAGTTAAGAATTAAAATTAATTGCAACTGATGAAACAGTATATAAAATATTTGACACATTATTATACTTAGTGTATTAATCATCACTAACAGTCACTTAACTAGTCTTCCTGTTATCCTGCTGATGAGGTAACATTTATGGTGCAGGAAAGTGAATAATACAGGATAAGATAGCAATTCAAGTAAACGTTTGCTTTTCACCCTATTATGTTAAAAGTGGCAACACATGTGTATACTTATTTAATATACATTGCACAAGTGTGTGTATATACACACACCTATATTGTTGTTCGGATGCTAAGTTGTATCTAACATTTTGCCATCCCATGAAGTGCAAAATGCCAGGCTTCCCTGTCCTTCATTATCTCCCGGAGTTTACTCAAACTCATGTCCATTGAATCAGTGAATGCCAAGCAACCATCTCATCCTCTGTGACCCCCTTCTCCTCCTACCCTCAATCTTTCCCAGCATCAGGGTCATTTTCAGTGGGTCATTTTCTTCTCAGCAGGTGGCCAAAGTATTAGAGCTTCAGCTTCAGCACCTGTCCTTTCAATGCATACTCATGGTTGACTTCCTTTAGGAGTGACTGGTTTGATCTCCTTGCTGGCCAAGGGACTCTCAAGAGTGTTCTCCAGCACCACAGTTTGAAAGAATCAATTCTTCAGCACTCAGCCTTCTTTACGGTCCTTCTTTATGGTCTCACATCCATACATGACTACTGGAATAACCATAGCTTTGACTACATGGACCTTTACCAGCAACATGATATCTGTTTTTTAACACACTGTCTAGGTTTGTCATAAATTTTCTTCCAGGGAGAAAGAATCTTTTAATTTAGTGGCTGCAGGCACCATCCATAGTGATTTCGGACCCCAAGAAAATAAAATCTCACACTGTTTCCACTTTTTCCCCATCTATTTTCCATGAAGTAATGAGACTGGATGCCATGATCTTCGTTTCGGGAACGTTGATAACATGTGTATATGTATATTTATTTTGGGGGATCTGATTTAGCCATGCCTCAAATTAGTTCTCTAAAAAGGTCGTTACTTTTGATCAGGGAAACAACAGATGTCCCTTATTTTTAAAATTATACACCATTTGTAGTTCATGATGAACAAACATATTAGAGTCAAGTGTGTTTCATCAAGAAAAATAATAAAACAACAGAAAATTAATTCAGTTTATGGAAGTGAAAAAATGGATAGGTTTAATGTATGAAATTGATAAACTGGAAAAAATGATATTGTCATTAAAATGTCCATAGCTAAGGATATAAAGAAAGTGAAGAGTGAAAGTGAAGTTGCCCAGTCGTGTCCGACTCTTTGCGACCCCATGGACTAGTAGCCCACCAGGCTCCTCCCTCCATGGGATTCTCCAGGCAAGAGTACTGGAGTGGGTCAAATGTATGCAACCATGAGCAATCCATTTGTTTCCATTATTGAAAACAAAGGTAAATATGCGGATCTAAGAACATGGATTTCACATGGCTAGAATGAGAATCTGTTTTCTCTTCACTTCTGTATTTGTTACTTTGTGTTTAAATTGGCAGAACAGCAAAATGTTCTTTAATTTCCAATTTCCTGCCTTGTTGCCAGGTGGTGTTCAGAGGAGACCAAAATAGTCAATCTCTAAGCCAGTATTTGACTACAGCCCATAGATGGCAGTGTAACTCCAGTTCATTTGTTTCGACTGCATCACTCACTAGTCGGGAAAGACTCCAAAGCTGAGGACCTGAACACAGAGAAGGAAGGTTGCCTCAGATCTTCATCCTCTCAGTACTTTGGCGTGGTCCTTGCTCCAGTCCATCACTAGGTGACAGATCCCTGAAGCAAGGCCATGAAAGACTTCCAGGAACACATGGAGAGCCTGGTGTGATGAAGTAACCCCTGGCGCTTAAACTCTCTCCCCTCAGGCCTAACTTGACTCACCTGCTTTCTTGGTTAAAGCTTCTAGGGTAGCCAACAAGGTGGAAGAGTCTATGTGATACTCAAATAGACTTCTCCATTGTTTCCTTAGTCGTACATGTACTTGGATGCAGTCTTGATAGAAGTTTTGAAGAATAGGTCAGGAGACATGATGTCTAATGATGGCAACAGTCATCATTCAAAAAGATTTTGACTCCCGGGATGAGAACTGTCTTCAGAGCAAGTTTACAAGCTAGATAAGAATATGAAACTCATTGCTATATTCTCTTATGCTTCACCTTAGAGTGAGAATTGTTTCATTCAAGTTGATTAGGGCCTTATTGACCACAGGACCCCCCAAAATTTGCAATCATCACATTTGGAATTCACGGCACTCATTTTGCAAACTGCATCCAACTTTCCATCATTCTCAGTGCATTCAAAATTAATGTGTTTTTATTTTCTTAAATAAACAATTTTCATTTAACTTTTAGGCATTTCCCTTTGTTTATACTTGAATATAGCTTCACATGCATTTCTATTCCTATCAAGTCTCTTGTGAACATTTATTGTATTGATTAAAGCCACAGTCCTAGTAAGAACTAGAAGTGAAGTGGAAGTTGCTTTAAAAAGTTTATTATTATTTTGGCTATGCCGCATGGTATACGAGCCCTAAGTTCCCTGACTGGGGATTGAACCCAGGTCCAAGCAGTCAAAGTGCCGAGTCCTAACCATTGAATGGCCAAGGAAGTCTCAAATTACTTTAAATTTTGCAGTTTTGTTTGTTCAGTTTTTCATTCAAGGATTCAGAGAAACTCTAAATTGATTTAACATTATATATTTGCTTTAAACAAATGACTATTGGAGAACTGAAGGGAGAATGACAAGGGTCAAAAAACATGTAAAAGTTACATTAAAGGTAAAGCATAAATTCAATACATTTGAGACCTAACCTCATAAAGGTTAAAATAATAGTCTGTGAAACTTAAAAGAATCTGTTGATTGATTAAAGCACAAACTCCACTATTACTTTGAAGACGAAAAAAACTTAAAATCAAATAATGCTAAATACTTAATACCAAAACAAGGACAACACAGAGGCAGGCCAAAACAGAGCAAGAAAATACAATACAGGAAATAATTAGAGGTGGCAATGTTAATGGCACCGAGATCTTTGCCATTAATATCAATATTGATATACTTGAGAATTACAGAAATAAAGATGGTAAATTTGAGAAAGAAGTTCAATATACATAAGAAACACATTGAATTTATCATTAAATATAAAAGCGCTTGAGCTAAATTTCAAATGGTATAAACACTGAGAAAAGAATGTAACGTTATGAAGCAACGTGAACAGAAACACGGCGGCACTGGTTTCCCCTGAGTGCTGTGCTTGAGCTGAGTCGCTTCAGTTGTGTCTGACTCTTTGTGACCCCATGGAGCACAGGCTGCCAGGCTCTTCTGTCCATGGGATTCTCCAGGCAAGAATCCTGGAGTGGGTTGCCAAGTCCTCCTCCAGGGGAGTTTCCTGCCCAGGGATCAAACCGGTGTCTCCTCTGTCTCCTGAATTGGCAGGCAAGTTCTCTAACATTAGCTCTACCTGGGAAGACCAGTACAATGCTGCTAGTCTGTAAAAAGCCATATAGAAAATTAATAAAGAGAAGAATTGAAAGTATGATTAGAAGAGGAAGTTTGTGATTAAGACTCTTGAGCCCTTAACTTAGAATAGGAAATATAACTTGCTTCAAATATTTATAAACCATTCATGAAAATTATCATACCTTAGACTTCACAGAGATATCCATAATTCTTCCAGGGCAAAAATATTTGTATAAGTTGTGTGCTCAGATCACAATGCCTGCAATTAATTTTAAACAATTATTTTAGAGCATCATTTAGAGATTTAACATCATGCCGATAAATTATACCAGGTCAAAATTAAAACATAAAATAAGAAATTTAGTAAGTTATGGAAATTAAATCACTATTCTTCAAACTTCCAGAAGCAAAGTTGCACACTGAGATCAATTTATATCCTGGAAACATGAATTGAAAATAGATTGGCCTCATTCATTAATTCAACATGAATATTTAAATACCATTAATGGAAATAGTATAAGAAAATATCTGTCAAATGCCCACCTGTGAATAACCATAATCTGACCATCTGTCATTCTCTAGAGTAAAACTAGATGTTACAAAGAGAGTGGCTAGTTCAGCTCATAACGCAGTCATCACCCATGTGCTTCCCCTCAGATCAATCACTGTGCATGCAACAGAGGCGCTTGTCACATAGCATATTACAGAGACTACAAAGACTGCAACAGAGAATATTTTAAAATGTATACTCCAAAGTTCAGACTTCATCAAAGTCATCATCTTGCTGTTTCACTAAGGATCTTCTTAAGTGAAAGTGTCCTTTTTTACCATTTCAAGTATATAGTGGGTAAAAATATGACAATTACTAGGACACTGAGGTGCCACTGCTTTGATCAACATGAAGCCTCCAGCAATATTGCTCTAATATAGAATGCATTATTGCTCTATATTAGAGCAATATTGCATAGGAACCTGGAATGTTAGGTCCATGAATCAAAGCAAATTGGAAGTGGTCAAACAGGAGATGGCAAGAGCGAACATCAACATTTTGGGAATCAGTGAACTAAAATGGACTGGAATGGGCGAATTTAGCTCAGATGACCATTATATCTACTATTGTGGGCAAGAATCCCTTAGAAGAAATGAAGTAGCCATCATCATCAACAACAGAGTCCAAAATGCAGTACTTGGATGCAATCTCAAAAATGACAGAGTGATCTCTGGTTGTTTCCAAAACAAATCATTCAATATCATGATAATTCAAGTCTATGCCTCAATCAGTAATGCTGAAGAAGCTGAAGTTGAACGGTTCTATGAAGACCTACAAGAACTTTTAGAACTAACACCCCCAAAATATGCCCTTTCCATTATAGGGGACTGGAATGCAAAAGTAGGAAGTCAAGAAACACCTAGAGTAACAGGCAAATTTGGCCTTGGAGTACATAACGAAGCAGGGTAAATGCTAATAGACTCTTGCCAAGAGAACGCACTGGTCATAGCAAACACCCTCTTGCAACAACACAAGAGAAGACTCTACACATGGACATCACCAGATGGCCAACACCAAAATCAGACTGGTTATATTCTTTGCAGCCAAAGATAGAGAAGATCCATACAGTCAGTAAAAACAAGACCGGGAGCAGACTGTGGCTCAGATCAGGAATTCCTTATTGCCAAATTCAGATTTCAATTGAAGAAAGTAGGGAAAACCACTAGACCATTCAGCTATGACCTAAATCAAATCCTTTACAATTATATAGTGGAAGTGAGAAATAGGTTTAAGGGGACTGGATCTGATAGACCGAGTGCCTGAAGTACTGTGGACAGAGGTTCGTGACATTGTACAGGAAACAGGGAGTAAGACCATCTCCAAAAAAAAGAAATGCAAAAAAGCAAAATGGCTGTCTGAGGTGGCCTTACAAATAGCTGTGAAAAGAAGAGAAGCCAAAAGCAAAGTAGGAAAGGAAATATAAAGCCATCTGAATGCAGAGTTCCAAAGGATAGCAAGAAGAGAGAGAAAAGCCTTCCTCAGTGATCAGTGCAAAGAAATAGAGGAAAACAATAGAATGGGAAAAGCTAGAGATCTTTTCAAGAAAATTAGAGATACCAAGGGAACATTTCATGCAAAGATGGGCTCAAAAATGGACAGAAATTGTATGACCCTAACAGAAGCAGAAGAGGTGTCAAGAATACACCGAAAAGAAAAAAAGAACGTGAAGTCACTCAGTCGTGTCCGATTCCTTGCGACCCTGTGGACTGTAGCCTACCAGGCTCCTCTGTCCATGGGATTCTCCAGGCGAGAATACTGGAGTGGGTTGCCATTTCCTATTCCAGGGAATCTTCCTGACCCAGGGGTTGAACCTGGGTCTCCCACATTGCAGGTAGATGCTTTAATCTCTTAGGCACCTGGGAAGCATAACTATACAAAAAAGATCTTCACGACCCAGATAATCACGATGGTGTGATCACTCACTTAGAGCCAGACATCTTGGAATGTGATGAAGTCAAATGGGCCTTAGAAAGCACCACTATGAACAAAGCTAGTGGAGATGATGGCATTCCAGTTGAGCTATTTCGATTCCTGAAAGATGATGCTTTGAAAGAGCTGCACTCAATATGCCAGCAAATTTGGAAAACTCAGCAGTGGCCACAGGACTGGAAAAGGTCAGTTTTCATTCCAATCCCTAAGAAAGGCAATGCCAAAGAATGCTCAAACTACTGCACAATTGCACTCATCTCATACAACAATAAAGTAATACTCAAAATCCTCCAAGCCAGGCTTTAGCAATACATGAAGTCTGAACTTCCAGATGTTCAAGCTGGTTTTAGAAAAGGCAGAGGAAACAGAGATCAAATTGCCAACATCCGCTGGATCATCGAAAAAGCAAGAGAGATCCAGAAAAACATCTACTTCTGCTTTATTGACTATGCCAAAGCCTTTGACTGTGTGGATCACAATAAACTGTGGAAAATTCTGAAAGAGATGGGAATACTAGACCGCTTGATCTGCCTCTTGAGAAACCTGTATGCAGGTCAGGAAGCAACAGTTAGAACCGGACATGGAACAACAGACTGGTTCCAAATAGGAAAAGGAGTATGTCAAGGCTGTATATTGTCACCCTGCTTATTTAACTTCTACGCAGAGTACATCATGAGAAACACTGGACTGGAAGAAACACAAGCTGGAATCAGGATTGCTGGGAGAAATATCAATAACCTCAGATATGCAGATGACATGACACCACCCTTTTGGCAGAAAGTGAAGAACTAAAGAGCCTCTTGATGAAAGTGAAAGAGGAGAGAGAAAATCTTGGCTTAAAGCTCAACATTCAGAAATCTAAGATCATGGCATCCGGTCCCATCACTTCGTGGCAAATAAATGGGAAACAGTGGAAACAGTGGCTGACTTTATTTTGGGGGGCTCCAAAATCACAGCAGATGGTGACTGCAGCCATGAAATTAGAAGACGCTTACTCCTTGGAAGGAAAATTATAACCAACCCAGAGAGCATATTAAAATGCAGAGACATTACACTACCAACAAAGGTCCATCTAGTCAAGGCTATGGTTTTTCCAGTGGTCATGTATGGATGTGAGAGTTGGACTATAAAGAAAGCTGAGTGCCGAAGAATTGATGCTCTTGAACTGTGGTGTTGGAGAAGACTCTTGAGAGTCCCTTGGTCTGCAAGGAGATCAAACCAGTCCATCCTAAAGGACATCAGTCCTGGGTGTTCATTGGAAGGACTGATGTTGAAGCTGAAACTCCAATACTTTGGCCACCTGATGTGAAGAGCTGACTCATTTGAAAAGACCCTGATGCTGGGAAAGATTGAGGGCAGGAGGAGAAGGGGATGACAGCGGATGAGATGGTTGGATGGCATCACCGACTCAATGGACATGAGTCTGTGTAAACTCTGGGAGATGCTGATGGACAGGGAGGCTTGGCATGCTGCAGTCCATGGGGTCACAAAAAGTCGGACACGACTGAGTGACTGAACTGAACTGAAGCCTCCTGAATAAAGAGGGAACCGGGTTACCCACTCTGGGTCATAGAAGGAACAAGGGACAGTATGAGGAGGGACTGAATGTGATTCTTGAGACACAGACTAGAGGTGGGAGGGAGATGAGTGGAGAAAAGCCCAGGTCATGGACTCAGGTGCCTGCCTGGGGCCTGTAAGAACCAGAGCACCTTCAAGGGTTAGTGCAGAACCACATACATCATGGGAGGTCAATCTGCATATGTGGAATCTAGGATCCTGGAGTAGGATGAGGAAGGGAGAGTAAGTTTTCTACATTTGGCCACTATGCGAAGAGTCTCCTGAACTGTTCAAAATGAGGCAAAAAATAGCAAGGCAGGCTGGGGATAGCAGAGACAGCTAAGAGATCTGAGAACCAGTAGCTGCCATGATAAATGTGACTCTAAAGAAATAAAGAGGGTTTCTTAAGCTTATTTATATATATTAAACACACACATGTCATTGCTAAACTTTTAAATAATTCATACAAAGAAAAGCCTACCCTTGACCTCTAGGAGGATGCACCCTATTCCTATACTGTTAACAATTTAATGGGTATCCTTCTAGACATTTTCATATGTAGTTAATAAATCTATACATATGGACATATTAAAATATATCACAAAAATATCATTTTTTATAGACTTCAGTTTCTCATTTATATTTACCCGCTAATAGATCTTTGAGATTTTTCTTCATTAGTACTTAAAATTAGATTGTCTAGTTATAAATTCCTGCATTGTATCTTAACTGCAATAACTAACTACAATAACTGTCTTAACTAAGATAATCATAAAAGCTCCTCTTGAAAGTGTGGTAAGATTAATTGCTTTAATTTATAGCACATGCTCTGTATGGTACCAGACATTTCCTAAGTGCTCCTTACGTATTAACTCTTTGGGTTTGAATCTGGTTAGAAGATTGTTTCCTGAGGTTCTGGGTCTGTGGTCGGGAAGTTCCCAGAGAGCTGTTCAGAGACAGATTCCTGCAGCTCACCCACCACACAGTGAGAGGAGAAATAGCCATTCACTGGGATGAGGAGGCCAAGCAGGTTGTAACAATACCGAGTTCTAGATGGAAACATCCCTACATGGCACACAGGCCAGCTGTTTACAAGGACTCATTCCCACCCTCACTGGATTCTTGTTTCTCCTAGAGTTTAGGAGCTCAGAGTTTCAGCCAGGAAAACATAGGCATCTGGCAGGCAGTCAGAAGGAACCTCTGCTCTGTGCACTCAACTCAGCCAGGAGGCCAGGCCAGAGGGGATTCCCAGGCTGGATCCTGAAATCCCTTTTGGCAGCTTGCATTTAGTTTCCTTTTCACTTGTTGCATCAACTTCCTTGCTATTTTTGCCTTCTGGGGTTCATGACGCAATCTCTGAGGATGTAACAAAACTCAAGTCAGTTGTCGTTTTGAGTATGTAGATGGCTTTGCTTTGGGCTGTTTCACTTTAAGGAAGATTCAGAAACTGCCTCAGAGACAGGAAACTAACCCAGAACCCACACAGTGGGACTTGCTCACATGTCAGCAGACGGCGGCCTCTGAGGCTTGTTCAGCAGCTGCAGCCAATGTGTTGTCCCTTTTAACCGTTTTCTCAACCTTGGGTTAGCCTGACTCACTGCACCCCTGATAGTGATCCTGAGAATTAAAGTCTAGCTCAGAGAACGGCCTGGGATCTGAAGTAAATGCAGGCTTGATGCAGACGGGCATGTTCTGAAAGGGCCAGTCTGAGTGTCCAGCAGCAGTGGGTCCTGGCAGCAAACAGTGAAAACAAGGCCTGCGCTGCTCCTGCCTCTTCCTGGGTCATCGACCCTCTGATGGGAGCATTCTGAGAGTGACAGGGGTGCAGAGTGTGGGATCTTCTGGTTGGGTATGTTTTGGAGGAGGTAGGAGAGCTAGGCAGAGAGGCCTTCAGCCAAGTACCTAGTTCCAGCTGCATCCTGATTGAGCTAGAAAAAAAATCACACAACGAGTCTATCCAAGGTCTGTGGCAAGATGTCCAGGCTGTGAGAAAGGGCAAGAGAGAAGACTGCAACCAGGAGCACTTAGATCCCTCTGCATGCTGCCCCTCTCCACACCAGGTGGGAGGCCTGAGGAGGGGCTCTGGGCCCACCAGCTGTTGGCTGTGAGCACAGGGCAACCCCAACCTGGGCAGAGTCAGCCTCAGGTGCTGAGAGAGAGCGACAGCGAGAGCGAGGCCGCAGCTGGAAGGTAGGAAGACACGCTCTTCCCTCAAGCTGGAGACGGACTTTCCATTGTGGTCCTGAAGCTTCACAGGAGTTCTCTAGGTTGCTGAGCAAAATGTCTCCTGTCTAGTTAGGCCTATTTTTAAATTTTGTATGAAGTGAAGTGAAGTCGCTCAGTCGTGTCCAACTATTTGCGATCCCGTGGACTGTAGCCTACCAGGCTCCTCCCTCCATGGGATTCTTCAGGCAAGAGTACTGGAGCGGGGTGCCATTTCCTTCTCCAGGGGGATCTTCCCGACCAGGGATCAAGCCCGGGTCTCCCGCATCCCAGGCAGACGCTTTACCCTCTGAGCCACCAGGGAAGCCCTAAATTTTGTATACGTTTATACAAATGGTCCATGTTTTCTTTTGAGCTGAGTTTCTCTTACTCACTGCTATGTTTTTGTGTTTATTGTGTTTCGTACATCTTGTTATTAACAAACCTACTATAAGCATAGATAACAACTTATGTATTTATGCCATTTTAAAGGATATTTAGGTCATTTTGTGTTTCGTACTGCTATCAATAGTGCTAGTATAACTATTCTTTAGTTATATCCTGACGTATATTCACTTGATTTTTTTTCCAGGGTGATTGCTGGACTTACTAGGTCATAGGCTATGCATATTTCAGCTTTGCTACAAAATAGTTTTTAAAGTACAATTTCATACACCAAATAGCGGTTGCTCTATACGATCATCACACATGTTCAGTCCTTTAAAATTTGTATTTGCAGACAATATATTTGTTTATTTAAAAATTTGAAAATCCAACCAAGCGCTTTTAGATATAGCATTTGTAAAGTTAGCCAGATTAAAAACCAAAATTATCTTGATATGTGTTTGTGTATGAAATGCAAGGAAGATCTGGTCCATTAAATGGTAGAAAAATTTAATGAAAAACGTGTTTCATTCATTCTTGCAACAACAATAAATAATAAATATGTTGGAAAAAACCTCAGAAAGAATATGAAAAGTATATATCAAGCCAGTAGCAAAAGTTTATTGAGAGGCTTTTTAAAAATAGTCCAATAAATTGGCACATTTGCTTCTTTTGTTTATGAAGTGGTTAAGAAACATTTGCTAAATATTTGCTCACTAAATGACAGTGTGAGTCTCAGTAGGAGGTGACCTTGGCAGTCTCTATTGTAGACTCTGTATTCCCTTCTCACAGATGCTGACCACCTCATCACATGCTTACATGTCTTTTGCTCACTCAGAAGAAGAATTAGTTGGGCAAGTTGCTTAATCCTTATTGATGATCAAGGTGGAACAAAAGACAATCTCAATGGAACAGAGAAAGCTTCGATTCTTCATTAGTTTCTGGCCATCTAATCTGAATCAAATTTCAATTCTACACTTGTCCTTAGAGGCCAAAAGGGAAGGTAATTGGGCCTGTCAATGCTACATTGAAAAGCATTAAAGTCTAGGGCTTCCCTGGTGGGCCAGCGGTTAAGAACCCACCTGCCAGTGCAGGGGACCTGGGTCCCAGCCCCGCTCAGGGAGGATGACATGTGCTGAGAGGCCCCTGCGCCTGTGCACCACAACTACTGAGCTGGGCCCTGGAGTCTGTGCTCTGCAGCAGGAGAGAGCTCCGCAGGGAGAAGCCCGAGCAGCTCAGCTAGAGAGCAGCCCACGCTTGCTCCAACTGGAGAAAGCCCGCCTGCTGCCACAAAGAGCCAGTCCAGTCACAAACTATTATTAAAAATTACCCAGTCTACACTTTATGAAGAGCTCCTAATGCCTCTCCCTCCCCCCACCCCGCCCCCTCTCACACACACTCTGGTTGTAGCAACTTTTTATTGAGTTTCTTATTTTTGGTTCTGAGACTTGTGGGATCTTAGTTCTCTGAGCAGGGATGGAACTCGGGCCTCCTGCCCTGAAAGCAAAGAGTCCCAACCACTAGATCTCCAGGGAATTCCCAGGTCTCCTTCGTTTTTTACCTAATGTTCTTTTTCTCTTCTGGGATGTCACTTAGGATGCCCCGTTACCTGTAATTGCCACGTCTTCTTGGCCCCCTCTGGTACGACAGTTTCTCAGTAGTGGACACTTTATGTTATTGTCAATGGTATCATTTGTAAATGGCATTTTCCAACTTTTAATTGCTCATATAAAAAAAGTGGTTGACTTTTAATATTGATCTTGTTTTCCTACTGCTCCCTCCATCTTGAGCTGTGTTGGTCACCATGGAGCCGACAACCCCATGTGGCCAGCTGAGCGCTTGACTAGTCCAGCCTGAGCTGTACTGTGACTAACACCTTGTACTGTCTTTTGAAGGCACTATGGAAAAGAAGAATGTACCTATCTCACTAATAAGTTTATATTGGCTTATGTTGAAATGATAACATTTAGATATATTGTGTTAAATAAAATATACTGTTAAAATTAACGTTTCTTTTTATTTTGATGTGGCTACCAGAAAAATTTAAATTACACAGGTTTGGCTTGCATTATATTTATTCTGGTCATTGCTGATTTTGAATGAAATTAATAAACCCAAAAATGCTGCATTTATTAACCCAGATTAGTTAATAATGAAAGAATACATTTACCGGTTGGAAAGTTGGAATCCTTGCAAGAAAAAAAAGGAAAAAAATCACCCTTTACTTTCACTAGTCAAACATAATCACTATTAAAATACTGGTATATTTCCTTTAATTAGTTTTTTTCTCTACATGTTTTTACATAGTTACATCATATGTATAATTTTATGCCCTGATTTTGAATATAACTAAGTGCTTTTTATTTTATAATCACACAATATGTGTTCATTATAGGAAAAAGTTTAAAAGTGAGAAAAGAAAGGTAAACATTTGGTAACATTTGTTTTATTCTTTCATGCAGATAAAGTGCACTAAGTGATAAAAATGCCTAAGAATCCTATCTCCCAGATATTCTTTTTTATGGGAAAAAAATCCATGTACAAACAGTTCTAAAGGCACAAAGTGAAAGAATTTTCCTCCTTGTTGCATTCTTATTCTAGGATATCTACTACCAATAGATGAGTGAAAGTGCCCAGTGATAAAAAATTGCATGCATATATCAGCATATATGTGTCTATCTTTATTAATTTATAAAGTTAATAATAATATCATGTCCGTTATTAAGTTCAGTTCAGTCGCTCAGGCGTGTCTGACTCTTTGCGACCCCATGGACTGCAGCACCCCTGGCTTCCCTGTCCATCACAAACTCCCAGAGTTTGCTCAAACTCATGTCCATCGAGTTGATGATGCCATCCAACCATCTCATCCTCTGTCACCCCCTTCTCCCCCAACCTTCAATATTTCCCAGCATCAGAGTTTTTCACAAGGAGTCAGTTCTTTGCATCAGGTGGCCAAAGTATTGGAGTTTCAGCTCAGTATCAGTCCTTTCAATGAATATTCAGGACTAATTTCCTTTAGGATGGATTGGTTGGATTGCCTTGCAGTCCAAAGAACTCTCAAGAGTCTTCACCAACACCACAGTTCAAGAGCATCAATTCTTCAGCGCTCAGCTTTCTTTATAGTCCAACTCTCACATCCATACGTGACTATTGGAAAAACCATAGCTTTGACTAGACAGACCTTTGTTGGCAAAGTAATGTCTCTGCTTTTTAATATGCTGTCTAGATTGGTCATAACTTTTCTTCCAAGGACCAAGCGTCTTTTAATTTCCTGGCTGCAATCACCATCTGCAGTGATTTTGGAGCCCCCCAAAATAAAGCCTCTCAGTCTTTCCATTGTTTCCTCATCTATTTGCCATGAGTTGATGGGACTGGATCCCTTGATCTTTGTTTTTTGAAAGTTGAGTTTTAAGCCAGCTTTTTCACTGTCCTCTTTCACTTTCATCAAGAGGCTCTTCAGTTCTTCTTCACTTTCTGCCGTAAGGGTTGGTGTCATCTGCATATCTGAGGTTATTGATATTTCTCCCAGCAATCTTGATTCCAGCTTGTGCTTCATCCTGCCTGGCATTTAGTGTGATATTGCCCTTTTTATTAAATATTTTTGAATGTATGTCTATATATAACCTGACCTTCCTTTTAATGGCTATAAAGTATTCCATTTTGGTCTGTATGATAATATTACTTTGTCAGTTCCCTACTGATGGATATTTAATTTGTCTTTTTCACTATGAATCGTATAATATAGACATCCTCAGTTTCCTAAAAGTAATTCCCCTTGATCAATATATGATATTTTTATATGCTGTTGATTTGCTTCATTTTTCCATATTGAAACTTCTCAATTAACAGATTTTTCCAAAACTTCTTATCTGTGACTATGTCTTATTCAACAAGATTTAAAGTTTTTTGCTTTATTTCTAATGATTTCTTGTCTATATATTACTTCATTTCTGCATTTGTCTAATATTGTTTATGTTGTTTTATGTAATTTTTAAATATTTAAATACTCCTGTGGTAACACTAATTCAATCCATTTCATTTGCATGTATTTCTGGAAGGAATGATGCTAAAGCTAAAACTTCAGTACTTTGGCCACCTCATGAGAAGAGTTGACTCATTGGAAAAGACTCTGATGCTGGGAGGGATTGGGGGCAGGAGGAGAAGGGGACGACTGAGGATGAGATGGCTGGATGGCATCACAGACTCGATGGACGTGAGTCTGAGTGAACTCCGGGAGTTGGTGATGAACAGGGAGGCCTGGCGTGCTGTGATTCATGGGGTTGCAAAGAGTCGGACACGACTGAGTGACTGAACTGAACTGAACTGGTATATTTTCATTATCTGTAGAGCTATTAGTCTGGCACCTTATTCTCTTTTTTCTAACAATAACCTGTATGAAATTTAATCTTAACACTACTATTCTGTTGCTTGATTTTACAAGAGTTTATGCTTCCTCAGTTTCTACAATAGAAGTAGTGCAGGGTGACTTTTCTAGTTTGACAGAGCTCCCCCTTCTGCTGCTTCTGTAAAATGTTCAAAAATATGGCTGCTTGCTTTCTGAGTTTCCCACCTCTCACCTTGGTCTGGTCTTCTCTTCCCTTGTCTCTCCTGTTTATATCCTGCTAAAATTTGACCCCATCGTTAGCACTTACTCCTCAGTGCAGATCCATTTCCAAAGTGGAGCTGTGCCTGGTTGATTTGAACCTTGCTGGTCTCCTCGACTATTTCACTGCCTTTCAGAGCTTACGAGGTATCATCACAACTCAACAGCTATAACATTGAGCCAAAGCCCTTCCAGTTTCAGCTGCTGTTTTCAGACTGGCCCGGATGGCTTTCCAATAAATACCTCTCTGCTACTTTGGGGTTCTTAGGTCCATTGCTTTCCTCTGCTTTCTCCCACATGGATGCTCCTCTCAGGCTGGTCCTGTGGCAACTGGTGGTTTGTCCTCATTTGCTTGCATTTTTGTGGCTCATGTCAATGAGTTCCATGCTCAGTAGGGTTCTTGTTTCTATCTGGTGGCAATGTCTGTTTCTTTGTGAGAATTCATTGAAATTTAACATTATACCGTCACCACTGTCATCTTCCCAGAATCATTCTTTGGATTGGTTGCTTTATCTTTTCCATTCTTCGTACTCTTCACTCATTTGAGGGAATGACACAGGTATCTTTCCCACTCACCCAGTTTAGAAGAAAGGATGGATTGCTTCCTCTCTACTCCACATTGCATCAGAACAGCTCAAGCACAAATAGTTTCTTGGGAATACCTTGGACATCACCAATAGATAGTCCTCTCTGGGAGATTTGGGAGATATAGTTTGTTCAGCAAATTATAAAGATCAGAAGATAGGAGATCTATTGATGATGAGAAACCTGGAGGTCAGGATTATACATTTACCCAGATACTTCCAGCCTCTATTTCGGTTTGGTACAATAGAAGTAATGTTCCTGTACACTAAGTAGACATTAAAATTATAATAACCAGTGGTACTGATGTAACTGTAAAATGATGGAGGATTTCTCAGCTTCCGGTCCTGTCAGGACATGAGAGATTTCACAGGAATGAATGAATTCTTCTCTACCACTAGCACCTAGGCCTACAATTAGGTAATCTCCTAACTATACTGCCTGCACTCATTCTGTTCTTTGTCCTTTACTGATCGCTTCCTGTAGAGAGATTTCTTTTTCCCCTCAAATCTAATGAAGTTACTTAGCCCCAGCAAAACCCTCCCATAGCTTCTACTGTTCTGAGGATAAAGAAAAACTTCTTCCATGGTCTCCCAATCTGTGTGCTGTCTGGCTCTTGCCTGCCTTCTGGCCTCATCTCAGATCATTCACTGACCACTTTCTGACTTAGGAGTCACTCTGGCCTTCAGTCAGTCCTTTACCCCGACGTGTGTCCTCCCACCACAAGGCCTTAGCACGTGCCGTCCCATCTGACCTTCCTTCTGATTTTAGCTCCAGTGTCCTTGCCTCAGGACAGCCTTCTGTGATTTCTTCTACTACATTATGTCCTTATATCATAGATGCCCACGAAACTAAGCGCCTCTCCTTTGTAACATGGGTTACCATTGCATTTGTGTGCTCTGCTCAGTTGCTCAGTCATGTCCAACTCTTTGCAACCCCATGGACTGTAGCGCACCAGTCTCCTCTGTCCACAGAACTTTCCAAGCAAGAATACTGGAGTGGGTTGTTCCTTCTGCAGGGGATCCTCCTGACCCAGGGATCAAACCCGCATCTCCTGTGTCTCCCTTGCTGGATTCTTTACCTCTGAACCACTGGGGAAGCCCATTGCATTTTTACTTTTGGGTATGTCTTTGATTAATGTTCTTCTCTCCTGCTTAAGTATATAACCCAGAGTGAGGGTCACAGTCTGCATCATCTCGTGCGACAGTTGCATATTGTGTAAATTTAGTAAATTCAGGTTGAAAGATAAGGCAAGTATTGCTAAAAGCTGAAAATTATTAATTATTAAATAGCACACTTATAAGAACTTATTTTTATATTGAAATCTTTAAAAATATACTGTACATCTCCCCGTCTATATAAGCAGACATGAAAATCATAATTTGATTTTTTTTTTTACTGATTCCTTTCTTATCAGCATCAGTACCTACACATAAACACAAAAACAGTCTCAGAAATATTGAACTAGAACCTTTCGTCTCAGTCCCCTGATTGCTTAATATTTTTTCCTCCATTTTCCTTCTAGGTCTCTTCTTAAAGTTGGTATGTATTTGCATGAGAATGGAAAATCAGACTGGATTGTTACAAGTATATACAAAATAAAAATTCATTGACCCTCAATAATGGTCACAAAGGCCAACTACAAGAGGAACCATGGACTTTTATGCATGGCCTGTGTAACATTTATTTTGCCTGCTTAGAAATATTACTTAGTCTTTAGTTTTCAGTTATTTTCTGGATAGTTGAGATTAAGCAATATTTTCTTGGGCTCTGAAATCACTGCAGATAGTGACTGCAGCCACGAAATTAAAAGACACTTGCTACTTGGAAGAAAACCTGTGACAAACCTAAATAGCATATTAAAAAGCAGAGACATCACTTTGACAATAAAGGTCTGTCTAGTCACGTATGGATGTGAGAATTGGACTGTAAAAACAGCTGAGCCCCTAATTATTGATGCTTTCAAATTGTAGTGCTGGAGAAGATTCTTGAGAGTCCCTTGGACTGCAAGGAGATCAAACCAGCCCATCCTAAAGGAAATCAGTCCTGAATATTCATTGGAAGAACTGATACTGAAGCTGAAGCTCCAATGCTTTGATCAACTAATGCAAAGAGCTGACTCATTAGAAAACACCCTGACGCTGAGAAAGATTGAGGGCAAGAGGGAAAGGGGGTGACAGAAGATGAGATGGTTGGAAGGCATCGCTGACTCAATGGACATGAGTTTAAACAAACTCTGGGAGGTACTGAAGGACAGGGAAGCCTGGCATTGTGCACTCCGTGGGGTCGCAAAAAGTCGGACCTGACTTAGTAACTGAAAAACAACAACAAAATTGATAAAGTTATGTGATGTCTTGCTGCTTATGGCTAAGGCCTCCAAAAAATTCAGATCAACTTAGTTTAACATCATTCTATTTTGTTTTTTATATACATTATTTTTAATCTTTATTTAAATATATTTATTTTTACTTGAATGATAATTGCTTTACAATATTACATTGGTTTCTGCCATATATCAACATGAATCAGCCATAAGTATACGTATATCCCCTCCCTCTGGAACCTTCGTGCCCCCTCCCACCCCTCTAGGAACATCACTCTATTTTAGATAGAAAAAAAATACGTGTCTTTTTTTAAAATCATAAACTGCATGTATTTAATTTAAATCATACATATATCATATATTTATTGTTCATCAACTTAGTTTAACATTATTCTCTTATAGATAGGAAAAATAGATGTCTCTTTTAAAATCATAAACTGCAAGTATTATTGTTTGGTAATAGCAGAATTGAGAATTAAACCTAATTTTTATGAAAAAGAAAACTCTCTTACAAACAAGGCCCCCTCTTCCCAAATCTCATAATATGAAAAGAGAAAAAGAAAAATCTTTTCCATATGAAAGAATCCTGTAATAATCTAGTTCCAAAGATTTGGCTTATATTTTTCTTTAACATTCAGCAATTCATTGAAACTTTAAAAAACATTAGAAATTCTCAGTTTGTATATCTTTTTTTCCATGTGGTATATATAAATTAAAAGAGCAAGGAGCTTAAAGAAAAAGAGTTTTGGGGGCAACTAACCATTTAAATGACATGGGAAAACTGAAAGGGAGAACTGAAAGTGGGAAATTCCTCTCAAATAGAAAGAATGGAGGGGCATCCTGTATAAGTAGCCCACACTCAAGGAGGAAGGACATTCACTCTGCAAACTCTTGGAGACTCAGCTTCAGGACCTTCTAGCAGAACAGGCAGCCCTGGGCCTGATTTCACCATGACCTACCGGTGCCTCCTCCAGATGGTTCTCCTGCTGTGTCTCTCCACCACAGCTCTTTCCAGGAGCTACAACTTGCTTCGATTCCAACAAAGGCGGAGCTCTGTGGTGTGTCAGAACCTCCTGTGGCAGTTACCTTCAACTCCTCAACATTGCCTGGAGGCCAGGATGGACTTCCAGGTCCCCGAGGAGATGAAGCAAGCACAGCAGTTCCGGAAGGAAGATGCCGTATTGGTCATGTATGAGATGCTCCAGCACATCTTCAATATTCTCACCAGAGACTTCTCCAGCACTGGCTGGTCTGACACCATCATTGAGCACCTCCTTGTGGAACTCCATGGGCAGATGAATCGTCTGGAGCCAATCCGGAAGGAAATAATGCAGAAGAAAAACTCCACTATGGGAGACACGACCGATCTTCACCTGCGGAAATATTACTTCAACCTCGGGCAGTACCTCAAGTCCAAGAAGTACAACAGGTGTGCCTGGACAGTTGTTCGAGTGCAAATCCTCAGGAACTTTTCTTTCCTGAGGAGACTAACAGGTTACCTCCGGGACTGAACATCTCCCCCCTGTGGCTCTGGAAAGGGACAATGTGACTTTGAGGTGAGACTCTTTAGCAGCAGAGGCTCTTGAAGTAACTGACAAGGCAATGCACTGGATTTCAATGGACAGTTAAAGACTAACCTATTTTTAAATTGATTTATGCAGTATTTATTTAAACTTTTATATGGGAAATAAATTATTTCTGAAACGAAAGTCAACGTGTTAGTTTTAATGTCAACTTGATTTATGCGACAACACATTACTAAAATTGCAGAGCACGTGGGAGACATTCTTTATAGAATGAGCCTGCCGAGTTGTAGAGTTTCTGGCCCCTGCCCTCAATGAATTTAAAATGAAAGGAAGTCATGTGGAATATACAAGGAGAAAGATGAGAAGGGAAGTGATTTTAGGAGAAGAATTGTGGCGTGAGCCTCTACAGAATTAAAATGTAGACACAAGTAGATGACTGTGGACTTGGAAGCAGGGGCGCCTCCTGCTTCTACACTCTGCCCCAGGGGCTTCGGCCCTCAAGGTAGAATTTGCCTGGCTGTCAGGGTAACTGCAGGAATATTTCAGCTCTTGTGTTTGCCCTTAATTCCTCTATTATCTATGGGATGCCCTGCTTTCCTTTCCACATCCCCCATCCACAGGATTTTAAAATGTTTATGTCTCTCCCCACCCCCCAGCCATGCCCAAGGGTGAGAAGTTCCCTGGCACTTCTGTGACGCTTTTAAGTGGCAGTCCCTTTATCGCACTCTTCATGAAACAGCCAAAGTGTATGGTTGTCTTAGGAGAGCTGGGGTCTCTGTCTGCTTCCGGGGCATAGACGCCAGAGGGAAAAAAGGCTCTGCTTGATACCCCTGCCATCTAACTAGTTTTTTCCCTCATTTTCCCCCCCAGGAAAGCAAGTCTGCTCCTGGTTCCCCCTTCCTTGTTCATACAGGATTATCCTATCTGCTTTTCCTGCTGCTTTGCATCTCTGAAGCCTCATACTCTCTAAAGCCAAATCCAAGACAGGTGTAACAGATGTAGTGGTTTCAGGCCAAAGGAAAAACCAGAAAGCAGGGAAGAAAAGGAAGTTCAGGTGGGAAGAGGGGGTGCTCACTTATCCTAGGGCTTCAATTCAGTTCAGTTCAGTCTCTCAGTCGTGTCCGACTCTTTGTGACCCCTTGAATTGCAGCACGCCAGGCCTCCCTGTCCATCACCAACTTCCGGAGTTCACTCAAACTCACGTCCATTGAGTCTGTGATACCATCCAGCCATCTCATCCTGGGTCGTCCCTTTCTCCTCCTGCCCCCAATCCCTCCCAGCATCAGAGTCTTTTCCAATGAGTCAACTCTTCGCATGAGGTGGCCAAAGTACTGGAGCTTCAGCTTTAGCATCAAGAAATGGAGTAGCCATCATGGTCAACAAAAGAGTCTTGGATGCAAGACTCAAATACTCAGTACTTGGATGCAATCTCAAAAATGACAGAATGATCTCTGTTCGTCTCCAAGGCAAACCATTCAATATCACAGTTATCCAAGTCTATGCCCCAACCAGTAACGCTGAAGAAGCTGAAGTTGAACGGTTCTATGAAGACCTACAAGACCTTTTAAAACTAACACCCAAAAAACATGTCCTTTTCAGTATAGCGGACTGGAATGCAAAAGTAGGAAGTCAAGAAACACCTGCAGTAACCGGCAAATTTGGCCTTGGAATGCGGAATGAAGCAGGGCAAAGACGAATAGAGGTTTGCCAAGAAAATGCACTGGTCATAGCAAATACCCTCTTCCAACAACACAAGAGAAGACTCTACACATGGACATCACCAGATGGTCAACACCGAAATCAGATTGATTCTATTCTTTGCAGCCAAAGATGGAGAAGCTCTATACAGTCAACAAAAACAAGACCAGGAGTTGACTGTGGCTCAGATCATGAACTCCTTATTACCAAATTCAGACTCAAATTGAAGAAAGTAGGGAAAACCACTAGACCATTCAGGTATGACCTAAATCAAATCCCTTATGATTATACAGTGGAAGTGAGAAATAGATTTAATGGCCTAGATCTGATAGATAGAGTGCCTGATGAACTATGGAATGAGGTTGGTGACATTGTACAGGAGACAGGGATCAAGACCATCCCCATGGAAAAGAAATGCAAAAAAGCAAAATGGCTGTCTGGGGAGGCCTTACAAATAGCTGTGGAAAGAAGAGAGGCGAAAAGGAAAGGAGAAAAGGAAAGATATACGCATCTGAATGCAGAGTTCCAAAGAATAGCAAGAAGAGATAAGAAAGCCTTCTTCAATGATCAATGCAAAGAAATAGAGGAAAACAACAGACTGGGAAAGACTAGAGATCCTAGGGCTTACCCTGGGAAAATACAGTTTCCCTAGGAGCTCATGGGGCACCTGGCCAGCATGGATGGGCCACTGTCTTTGTACTGAACCCTTCGAGAACCTGAATTGGTGACTGTTCCCTTCATTAGCTGCCTCCATCCATGTGTTGTGCTGAGCATTTTCTCCTGGAGCAAATGCCTAGGAGTCTGTCTTGCCTTTAAGGGATTCAGCTTTGAAAAGAAATGTTAGGCAAGTTACTGTACAGACAATGAACTTGGAGCTCCCCCTTCCGACGTAAGTTGGGTAAGACACCAGCTGTGGGACCGAGAAGTGTGTCTGTTGCTGGGGTCCTCCCAAGCCAGTCAAGGTCCCTGGAACACAATAAACTTTCCCGCACCCTCCAGCTCCTCACAGTCTGTGACTCCACAGCCCAGCTCTGCCAAAAGCCCTTCTGCACCATGTTTCCTTTCTCCTAGGAGTTAAAAACAAGTCAGGACCTCGAAATGCAGCGTGATAGGGCTGTCTAGAGCAGTCACTGCTACTGCTACTGATAAGTCACTTCAGTCATGTCCGACTCTGTGCAACCCCATAGACGGCAGCCCACCAGGCTCCCCTGTCCCTGGGATTCTCCAAGCAAGAAGAGTCAAGAGGATGCCAAAGTTCGCCTGGGCTGAACGGCTAAACCGGCTGAGAAAGCCAGAGGCGTGGGTAGCCTTGGAAAGGTCTGCTCTGGGTGTGTGCAGGGGACCAGCCGACAGAGGAGAGGCTTCTTCTGCAGAATTAACTGTGCCACAGCTAAGCTTGCTGATCCATCCACAATATCAAGAGTATGTTCATGAGACTTCCCTGGTGCTCCAGTGGTTAACAATCTGCCTTCCAACCTACTGTATAGCACAATGAACTCTGCTCATGTTATGTGGTGGTCTGGATGGGAGGGGAGTTTGGGAGAAATGGATCCATGTATATCTATGGCTGAGCCCTTTCACTGTATACAGAAACTATCACAACATTCTTAATTGGCTATACCCCAATACAAAATAAAAAGTTAAAAAATAATAATAATAATCTGCCTTCCAGTGCAGGGGACAGACTTTCTATCCTGGGTTGGAAACTAAGATCCAGCGTGTTGTGGGACAGCTAAGCCTGTACACTGCAGTTACTGAGCCCATGTGCTCTACAGCCTGTGCGCGGCAAGGAGAAAAGTCCTCTCCCCACAATGAAGAAACCATGTGCAGCAACAAAGACCCAGTGCAGCCAAAAGAAGCTTTTTTAAACAGTATCTCTATCATCGTAGAGGATAAATGATAAATTAATATTAATTCTAATAAGAATGAGGGAGGCTAACCCCAAACTGCATCTGTATTTGCATATGCTAAGCAGCTATGCCACATATAAGGCAGCATGTTTTCATAGACTGCTACATATGAGGAGGGAAGTAATTATTTTATTTTTATTTTTCTGCATTTTACTATTTTTAATATAAATTTATTTATTTTAATTGGGGGTTAATTACTTTACAATATTGTATTGGTTTTGCCATACATCAACATAAATCCGCCACGGGTACACACATGTTCCTCATCCTGAACCCCCCTCCCTCCTCCCTCCCCGTACCACCCCTCTGGGTCATCCCAGTGCACCAGCCCCAAGCATCCTGTACCCTGCATCGAACCTAGACTGGTGATTTGTTTCATATATGATATTATACATGTTTCAATGCCATTTTCCCAAATCATCCCACCCTCTCCCTCTCCCACAGAGTCCAAAATACTGTTCTATACATCTGTGTCTCTTTTGCTGTCTCGCATACAGGGTTATCGTTACCATCTTTCTGAATTCCATATATATATGTGTTAGTTTACTGTATTGGTGTTTTTCTTTCTGGCTTACTTCACTCTGTATAGTCGGCTCCAGTTTCATCCACCTCATTAGAAATGATTCAAATGTATTCTTTTTAATGGCTGAATAATACTCCATTGTGTATATGTTCCACAACTTTCTTATCCATTCATCTGCTGATGGACATCTAAGTTGTTTCCATGTCCTGGCTATTATAAACAGTGCTGTGATGAACATTGGGGTACACGTGTCTCTTTCAATTCTGGTTTCCTTGGTGTGTATGCCCAGCAGTGGGATTGCTGGGTCATAAGGCAGTTCTATTTCCAGTTTTTTAAGGAATCTCCAGACTGTTCTCCATAGTGGCTGTACTAGTTTGCATTCCCACCAACAGTATAAGAGGGTTCCCTTTTCTCCACACCCTCTCCAGCATTTATTGCTTGTAATCATTTTAGTTGGCACCAGAAAACCTCACTAGGAAAGTGCTGGTTCTTGGGAAAAAATACCAAATGGGCCTCTTGCGAAACAAGGTGAGATCTTGAGGTTGTGCATATGGCAACACAAAAGACATTGCCACACCAGTCACATGTTTGGGGGCATCTGTTTTTGAGGAGGAAAGACAGAGAAACACTTGGAGCTGTGATGCTCCCTGGAATAAGGCAGCAGTGAAAAATTTCTAGCGAGGGCAAATAAAGTTGCCTTATAGGCAACCTGAAATCATGTGCGTTGATGTGATGAAATTGTCTCCTCCATCTTCTTCAAACCTTCAGTAGAGAAGGCTGCCCACACAAAGGCCCCACATGTTCAGGGGTGAAATCACATGGCAAGCAAGCAGAGGGTTTCTAGATGTTTGTACACAAACCAAATCAGTGGGGACAGAAGGCAGAGCCGCTTCCCACTCCCACTCCTCTACCTCCCAAGGAAATCATGCAGAAGACATGGATTAAGGGGTCAAGCAGTTAGGAGGCCCTGGCAAACATCTCAGTTAACATAAGAACTTAAACATTGCCTAACCAAACGGACATGTAGAAACGGGTGTAATATCAATGTACATTTGTATGGTAGTTTTTGCACTTAACAAAGCTGGTACTTAGGAATTTCTGGTGTCGTTAGGCACTTTTAGGTCCCAGATGTATCTGATGCAGGGACTTGTTCATAAAGTGCGCTTAAGAAAATGAAAAGAGCATGCCACAACCTGGGAGACACTGTTTACAAATCACATATCTGATGAAGGACTTGTGTCCAGAATGTATTAAAAATACTCTCTCAACTCAACAATGAGAAAATAACCCAATAAAAAGTAGGTGATATATTTGAATGAAAGAGATAAATGAATAGCAAATAGGTACAAGGAAACACGAAAGCCTGCTTCATGCTGTGTGTGTGTGTGTGTGGTTTATATCAGATAATGAGTGTGAAACGGTTTTTGATTACACAGGAACCCGTTTGATTACATGAGGACCTACCATAGCCACTACCCTTCCTGCAGAATGTCCACTAGCCATCCTGGTCCAGTTCTACAAGTGACACACTTGAGGTCTGTCCAGCCATAGGCAAGGCCCTCACTGATACGGACTTCTGTTTTGACTGGTCTGAGACATAGACAGAGAGCCAGCAGCTGGTAGTGCAGCTGGAAGGTGAAGGGCACCCAGAATCAGGTCTTGCTAATTGCAAACATTTTCTCTAAATCTGCTGCACTGATGCTTATTGAGCTTGAAAAAGTAACAGTTTATGAATTTATCCTTTTTTCTTAACATAGATTGTTGCTTTATGAACCTCAGTTTAATTGTCTAAAATCTCTTAGACTAGTTAGTTTAAAACAATCAAACTCTGACATTGGACTAGAATTGCCAGCACTGAAATATACTCTCTCAATTTAGCAGGACCAAGTTAATCACTTACCTTGTTAACTGACTTGATGGATAATACCCCAGAAACTTGTTCCCATCAAACAATTGTTAGTAAATTTGGCTTCAGTTGGCATTCTGTTTCAAAATTTCTGCTTTGGTTTATAATTCCCTGTGTAGCATGTTCTTAGGAAACTCAAACTTCATTAGGAATAAGAAAAAATGGAGCTCCCTTCAAAAGTTTCCTTCCTTCTTAAGGAAATGAAAAGATCTATGACAGACTGGGAGACATATTTTTAAGACACATACATGGTAAAGGATTTTTCAATGGATAAAGAACTCTCAAATCTCAGAAACAGTAAAACAACCCAATAAAAGAGGGACAAAGACTTGAATACATGTCACCAAAGAAGATACTGGGTTGGCCAAAACGTTGACTGTGAAGAAGACTGAGCGCCGACGAATTGATGCTTTTGAACTGTGGCGTTGGAGAAGACTCTTGAGAGTCCCTTGGACTGCAAGGAGATCCAACCAGTCCATTCTGAAGGATATCAGCCCTGGGATTTCTTTGGAAGGACTGACGCTAAAGCTGAAACTCCAATACTTTGGCCACCTCATGCGAAGAGTTGACTCATTGGAAAAGACTCTGATGCTGGGAGGGATTGGGGGCAGGAGGAGAAGGGGACGACAGAGGATGAGATGGCTGGATGGCATCACGGACTCGATGGACGTGAGTTTGAGTGAACTCTGGAAGTTGGTGATGGACAGGGAGGCCTGGCGTGCTGCGATTTGTAGGCTCGCAAAGAGTCGGACACGACTGAGCGACTGAAATGAACTGAACTGAACTGATAACATCTTATGGAAAGACCTGAATGACCTTTCGGGTCAACCCAATAAGGTGGCTAATAGGACAGAAAAAGATGATCGATCAATATCATTAGTCATTAAGGAAATGCAAATTAAAGCCACAATGAGCATCACTGCACGCTTATCAGAAGGCTAAAGTTAAAGACTGACTTCATCGATCATTGGCAAGGATATAGAATGACTGGAACTCTCATTACACTGCTGGTAGAAGTAAACCATGGCAGAATCCCTTTGGAAAACTGTTCTATAGTTTCTTAATAAGGTAAACACACCTACCATATGGCCCAGCTGTTCCACTCAGTTATTTATCAAAGAGAAAGGAAAGCATCTTTCTATACATACACTTGTATATGAATGTTTGTAGGAACTTCACTTCTAATATCCCCAAATTAGAAACAACTCAAATGCCCATCACAAATGAATGATTAAAGAAATGATTGTAGTATACCCAGATAATACTCAACAATAAAAAGGGATGTATCTTTGATACACACAATAGCATGGGTAAATCTCAAAATTATGCTGAATATAAGTCAGACAAAGAATACATTCTGTATTGTCCCATTCATACAAAGTTCTAGAAAGGAAAGCTATAATAACAAAAAGCAGATCAGTGGTTACCTGAGGATGGGTGTGGTGGGACTAAGGAACCAGATGGAGGTAGGAATTACAAACAGACATGAGGAAACTTTTGGAAGGATATGAATATGTTCTCTGTGTTGGTGTCCATGATTTCAAAACCATTTGGTGCATCAAAACCAAATGTTCACTTTAAATATGCAGTTTATTGGATATCAATTATGCTTCATTAAAGTTCTTAAAAACAGATAAGAAGGAAGAAATATAAAATGAAGCCACAGTATCTTGTGTCCCTTTTTCAGAATCAGCATACATTGTTTGATGGCCTACTATCTCTTAATAAGATTCCAAGATAAGATTAAATCAATAGGCCCTTGTGATGTGTGTTTAATCACTAAGTCATATTCGAATCCTTTGTGACCCTATAGACTGTAGCCTGCCAGGCTCGTTTGTTCATGGGATTTCCTAGGCAAGAATACTGGAGTGGGTTGCCATTTCCTTCGCCAAGGGATCTTCCCAACCCAGGGATCAAACATGTCTCCTGCATTGGCAGGCGGATTCTTTATCACTGAGCCTCCAGAGAAGCCCCAGTAGGCCCTTACAGTCTAAGTTCAACATTGTCAGCAGTTAGATTGTAAGAGGTTTTCATGTCACATTGCAATAGTCTCTCATATTTTAAAAGGTTGCCCAAGAAGTTGATCCTCTCCTACTAAAACTCTGGAAAAAAGCCCAGAGCACTTTCTACGTTACACACCCGCACCAACTGCATTTCAAGTTGCAGAAAACAAAGAACAATTTTTTTCTTTTATTGTGGTAAAATATACACAATATAAAATCTACCATTTTAACCATTTCTAAGTGTACAGTTTTATAGCGCTCACTCCATTTCCTCTGTTGTGTAACCATCACCGCACAACCTCAGAGTTTTTTTCTCTTTCCCAGCTGAGACTCTATACCCATGAAACACTAGTTCTCTATTTCCCCTTCTCCCAACCATGGCAATCACCATTTTATTTTCTATCTCTATGAATTCAAATGGGGCTTCCCAGGTAGCTAGGTGGTAAACAATCCACCTGCAATGCAGGAGACGTGATTCAATCTCTGGGTTGGGAAGATCCCCTGGAGAAGGAAACGGCAACCCACTCTAGTATTCTCGCCTGGGAAATCCCTTGGATAGAGGAGCCTGACAGGTTACATTCCAAGGGACTGAAAAAGAATTTGACATGATTTAGCAACTAAATAACAACAATGAATTTGAGCCCTCTAGCTACCCCATATAAGTGGACTCATAGTCTTTATTTCATTTGTGACTGACTTATTTCACTTACAATGTCTTCAAGTTTCAGCTATGTTGTAGCATGTATCAAAATTTCCTTCATTTTAATGGATGAACAATATTCCATTGTAAGTATATATCTCATTTTGTTTATTCATTCCTTCACTGATGGACTTTTGAGTTGCTTCCAACTTTTGGTTATTTTGATTAATGCTGCTTTAAATGTGAGTGTGAAAATATCTATTTCAGCCCCAGGAATTTGTATTTTTTCTAAATCTTTGAGTATGATAACCTGAATTTATTGCATTAGTGATCTTTTAGACCTCAATAGCTAAGTGGCTGGGGGTAATTTACATAAAGACACAAGCTTAACCAGAAGTGGAATTGCTAGATCATATGGTAATTCCATATTTAATTTTTGAGGAATCAAGGTAATTATATTTATGTCTTTATAATGTGAATATCTGCTATAAAGCATAACACAAACACAACAATAACAACTACATTTCTTAAGGACATTTGTTCTTCAAGGGACTCTGCTAAATGTGTTACAAATGTATACCATCTTGTTTAACGCTTCTGAAAACCATAGAGGAAAGTATTACTGTCTTCTTTCTACATATAAGAAAACCAAGACTCGGTAAGATTAAGTAACTTACCCAAGTCTACAGTTGGTAAGAAGAGAGATATATTTGGAACCAGAAACCATGTTTTCAACACCCTGTAATCATCTGTGTGTGTGCGCGCGTGCTCAGTCATGTCCAATTCTTTGCGACCCTATGGACTGTAGCCCACCAGTCTCCTTTGTCCATGGGATTTCCCAGGCAAGAATACTGGAGTGGGCTGCCACTTCCTCCTTCAGGAGATCTTCCCAACCCAGGAATCAAACCTGCGTCTTCTGCATTGGCAGGTAGATTCTTTTACCACTGACCACCAGGGAGCTGTCTGTCAAACTGGTCAAACTGTTAACCTTTATGCAACATCATAGCACTGATCTTACGGTTTAAAGAGAGCACAAGGAGTTCTGTGGTCCAGGGGCTCCAGCTCCTGGCTTTGCTCCAAGGGCTTATCAGGGCCTTCTGCAGAAGGCCTGCTCCTTGCTCTCAAGAAGTTTATCTCCCTTCCAGCCCCACCCATTCAGAAAAGGACTTTCACTGCCTTGCTCTATGGAGATTAGCAGGAAATTCCCATCTGCTCTTCATCAGCTTCTACAGAGAATATTTTTTCTTCAGGTATTTGGAGGCAGCTGTCTGAAGGGTGAGTCAGTTTTCCTTGGTAAGGCTGCATTTCCTTCTCTCGACCACTATGGTTTAATCCTTGTAGCAAGAAGGCTCTGCGTGCAGTTTCCTTTTCAAGTCTCATACCAGTGGCTTTCGTTATCTCATAGGCATGTGTAAGAAAAATGGTCTGTGCCCTATTGTTTAATGGAAATACACAACAAAATTTCTCTTTCCTTTTACCTTTTAACTTGGCTCCTTCTCTTTCTTTCTTTCTTTTTTTTTTTTAAGGAAAATCCAGAGGTAAAACAAATAGTTTTCAAAGCAGAAAATGATTTATTTATCCAGAAAAGAATGAAGTGGCAATTTGTAAATTTAAAAATCCAAATATTCAAAAAAAAAGGCTTATTTTAGTGAAAAAAGCACAGGTTTTATAGACTTGAGAGCTAATGAGGGTTCTGATACTTTCTAGCTGTATCATCTTGGGCAAGTTATGCAAATGGGGGATAGTCATATCTCAAACTTTTGAGGAATAAATGTCCAGGATGTATGATTTGGCTTAGCACATGGCCTCACCTGTGGAAGGTGCCCAGTGTTTAACTTAATTACACATGAATAAAAATGGTAGAAATTTCCCTTTTGTAAAAGATTTTTTGGATGTGTGCCAATTTTAAAGTCTTTGCTGAATTTGCTACAATACTGCTTCTGCTTTAGGTTTTGGCTTTTTGGCTGTGAGGCATATGGGCTCAGCCCCTAGCTGGGGATCTTAGCTCCCCAACCAGGGACTGAGCCTGCACTCTCTGCTTAGAAGGTGAAGTCTTAACTTCTGGACTGCCAGGGAAGTCCCCCAGATTGTAGAAATTTCTCACATAAAATTAAGTGAGCTTAAGGAGCAGCCTTCCCTAAATCTCACACAAAAGGCAAGTCCTTTGGGATAACAAAGGAATGTCATTTTTATCAAAGTCATTTGTACGGATATTGGAAAAGAACATTCAGCATCTCTGATTACAAAGTATAAATGAGACACTCCTAAAATTCCAACTGTCAACATTCTGTAAGTGGCCTCCGCAAAGAGGTCTTAAGAAGACCGATTGTTTTACAAATTTTTGAAATGTCAAGGAAAGATATGGGTAGAAGACTATAGGAAAGGGTGAATAGGAAGAAGAGCCAGGCTTTGTCAGTCTCCTGTGATGGCCTGAACTGTGCTCAGCTGTTACACTGGACATCTGTTATGGCCCACCTGGCATCTAGGACCACCATGGACAGCTGTGGGTTGGGGCCATGCCCAGCTGTGTGAATGGGCCTCTGACCCAGGCTGGGGCACTGAGAGCACAGGCGTCGTCATGGCTACAGCGGCTGGTGAGGAGGAGCTACAACACAGGAGCTGAGGCCAGGAGAGTGACAAGGAGGACTCCGGCTGGAATGCTGAGGAAGAAGGAGCCTCTGTCTATGGCAGCGGGTGCCTGGTTCAGTGGAAGCTTGGGACCAGGACTGCCACTTCCGGCTGCACAACTTATATTCTGCACAGCTTTAGATGGTGCCCTTCTCTGGTGAGTCTGACATGTCCCACATTGGAAGAAATGCTGAGGAATAAAACCAACTCAGAGGAGAGCGGAAGGGAGAGACAGATGATGACACCGTCCTGAATATATTGTTTCAGCCAGCCTGAAGCCAGGTGAACCTTCTTAAGTGTTTCTTATCCGAGCCTTGAAATAGAGGACTGGAAAAGAAGCCAGAAACCCACCCACTCCCTCATCGATCTCCCCTGCTTTTGGAAGTGACCCCATCTATACACCGCTTCACTCTAACTTTCATGAAGTTCTGCAGGCAGGTCTGCCCATCCTTAGAAGTGAGGAGAGATGCTTACCCTGCTGACCTTTTCCTTGTGCGTCCGGTGTGAGCTGCTGTTTACACACTAATCAAGTCAGTGATTTACAAGACTTCCTACAACCTCACCACACCAGACACTGCTAAGCACTGGGCTTACATCCACAAACAAGGTACAGGAACTATCCTCAAGAAGCTCATCTTCAAGGAAAGAAACAGGTAATTATATGACTAAAAATGATAGCATGATGATAAATGTCATTTTAATGTAACGAACTGTTTCTTATAGAAGCCAAGATGTATTCTGTCTGACAGGACTTGAGCAGCGGTCACAGAGAAACTGTTCGAACTTGGATTTGAAGACAGGGTAGCATTTAAAAATAAAAAGGATGGGAGAGAGAACATTTCAGAAAAGAGCAACCTGCGCAAAAGAATCATGAAACAAGTGACCTGTTCAGGGAATGTCACGAAGGACAGGAATTGGGTAAGAGTGAGAAGGAACTGAAGCTGGAATTCAAATTGGTATAGATGCTGAGGGCCTGGAGAGTCGAGTATTTAAGAGAGGAGTGGCCTGGTCAGAACTTTTTATGACAGGGACTCTGGTCACAGCTGGAAGGGGTGGATTAGAGCAGGTTGGGGCTAGAAGCCGAGAGGCTACTGAGGGTTTGAGCATGAGGAGATGGTAGCTGAATGAGGACTGAGAAAGGGTCAGTTTATAGATACCTATGATGAAATTTTTTTTTGTAGAATCCTCTTAGCCTTAATATGCTCTTTTCATATTCACAACTTTACTCCAATATCGCCAGCATCACAGGGATTAATCTTTGAAATGACTGAAATTATAATCCTCAATCAGACTGAGAAGCAACAGTTGGTATTATTAATAAAACACTCCTGTAACCCTAGAATCACTTCCCTGGTGGCTCAGACTGTAAAGCATCTGCCTACAATGTGGGAGACCTGAGTTCGATCCCTGGGTCAGGAATATCCCCTGGAGAAAGAAACAGCAACCCACTCCAGCACTCTTGCCTGGAAAATCCCATGGATGGAGGAGCCTAGTAGGCTACAGTCCACGGGGTCACAAAGAGTTGGACACGACTGACTGACTTCACTTTCACTTTTACTTTCATGACCCTAGAACCTCTTCTCAGCTCACCACAAAGTTAGTGAGGGATCTCTGAAGCCAGAAAGCCTGTGCGTGACTGGCTAGACACAGGGAGCCACCTAAAGAGATCACCATCCTCTATATACGTACTGGGTATAAAGCTATCTCTGTACAACACAGAGTAGGGATTTCCCTGGTAGTCCAGTGGCTAAGACTCCACACTTCTTATGTAAGAGGCACAGGTTCAGTCCCTGGTCAGGGAACTAAGGTCCCACATGCCATGCAGTGCAGCCAAGAAAATAAAAAAGTATTGTTCCTGTCTGACTGCATTTCAACTGCTGTTCTCAGGAGCACTGAGAAGCCTTTCCTATTCAGTGGCAGGTTTTGCCAAGCCTTCAACTGATGGTATAGGACATGTGTCTGCTCTTTAGCTCATCCAACAAAGCTATGATAGTTCTATTTAATGTCTGTTCTCTCACCTACAGATGACATTCTCTTAACCCTGGTGAAATTCAGAGTTTGGTGGCAGGTTGTATTCATTTTCTAAGGCTGCCATAACAAAGTACTGCAAGTTGGGTAGCTTAGAACTACAGAAATCTACTGTCTCAGTTTGAAGGCTTGAAATTCAAAATCAAGGTGTTGGCTTAGGGCTGTTAAGGAGAATCTTAGCCCCGTGCCTCTCTCCTAACTTCTGGTGGTTTGTTGGAATCTTTGGCATGCCTGAGTTTCTGCTGCATCATCCTGATCTCTGCCTTTATCTCTGTCTGCTGTTCCCTCTGTGTGCACGTCTGTATTTAAATTTTCACTTTTTTATAAGGACATCAGTCTTACTGGATTAGGGGTCCCACCCTAGTCCAGGAAATGACTTCATTCCAACTTAGCTATTTACATCTGCAATGACTCTATTTCCAAATAAGTTCACCTTCTCAGGTATTGGGGGTTAAGTTTCAACAGTTAAATTTAGGGGAAAGTGAAAGCGTCAGTCATTCAGTTGTGTCTGACACTTTGCAAACCCATGTGCAAACCCATGGACAGGTTCTTCTGTCCATGGAATTCTCCAGGCAAGAATACTGGTGGGTTGCCATTTCCTTCTCCAAGGAATCTTCCTGACCCAGGGATCAAACCCGGGTTTCCTGTATTGCAGGCAGATTCTTTACCATCTGAGCCACGAGGGACACGTATCAACACATAATACAGAAGATAAAGTACCTCTGTGTCTTCTCCCCTACTCTCTTAGGTACTTCTTTGTGTGGGGCAGAAGGGAGGTATCAACTTTTCTATTGGATCTTGCCTTTGAAAGAGGGTCACTTATCCCCCACCTCAGCTTCCTCTAGTTGCAACAGACAGGGGCACAGACAACTTCAACTTTCCTTGAAATGTTGCTAGGAAGCCAAGAGGAAAAATGGTCAACTAAAATGCCATAAAAATCTTCAAAGACTGTTAATATCATCCCTTCCATCATATATGCTGTAAACTTTATAGTTTAAAAGACCAGAATATATTTGAGGAAAGGGCCTCAGACCAGTTGGCCTCTGTGTGAATCTTAGCAACTGTTGAGGAAGGGGAACCACACGTGGGGAGGGGGATAACATTCAATACTAGCTTCTTCACCTTGGTCTGCAACTTGAACCCTCCTAAAATCCAACATAGTTGAATCCCAGGGATTGATTTCCTACTGTACATCCTACCCCTGAAATGATAAATGTGTTCTGCATGAAAGATATTTTTCTGTTTACTTAACTTTGTTCTTATTTCTTAGGGCTAATAACCTTGGATTTTTTACGCCAAGAGTAAGCTCAGCCTTTCTGAGCTACATTATAATATTTTCTGTGATGATCAACAAAGAAGTTTCCATTTTCAAGCTGCTTCATCTGATAACTTTGGTTTTACACCAGGGTCAGTCCTGGGGAGGCAGGTGTGAAGTGGGTGTGGTGTGCTATTGCATTCTGAATCGCTCTTTGTGTAGGACCTGTTGAGCACAAATAAGAGCTTAAAGATGGAAGATTTCTTTTTTCTTTACTGACTGTTACCATCTGTCTTCCCTTGCTGAAGCATGGGAGCCTTTATTACAAAGCACCACCACCTTTATGGCAAAATGGAATTTCATAAAATTTGCAGAAAGTCTCAGATAGCTCAATTACTCTCTTCTATGTCAGTAAAATCAACAGCATGGTTGGTTGGCCACTAAGACAGAATTTAGCATGAAGCCATGACAATCTCAAATGTATTTTTAGAAAGAAAAATTGAGCTGGACTTGTTTTATTCTGACTCCTTGTGCAATAAACTTTCTGTCTTTCATCATACAATTTCACAGACATTGTTGCCTGAACCCAGCCTCCTACTGGAAATCACTTTAGGTTTGATGCCCCATATGGGACTTTCAGGCTGACTCTCAGTCCGCATTCCCTGATAACACAGCCAAATAAATGCTGCAGTGAAAAAGATGACAGAGACAGCATTCCATTTTTAGATGTCTCGTCACAGGGAGCTGTTACCAGTTCCTAATGAGCCTCTCTTCCCTTTTCTGTCTTGCTTCCCTCTCTGATCATCACTTGGGAATAGAAAAACACAGGCAGCCCACAGGCTGAGTGATTGGGAAACACCGTGCATGTGTGTGTGCTAAGTCGCTTCAGTTGGGTCCAGCTCTTTGCGACACCATGGACCGTGGCCCGCCAGGCTCCTCTGTCCATGGAGATTCTCCAGGCAAGAATATGGATTGGATTTTCATGCCCTCCTCCAGGGGATCTTCCCAACCCAGGGATCAAAGCCGCATCTCTTACATCTCCTGCATTGGCAGATGGGTTCTTTCCCACTATTGCCACCTGTGAAGCCCTAGGAAACACTGAGATGGAACCAAAAAGGCTTTTGAAGGTTCTGAGCAAGGATGATGGACTATTAAGCTGTGATAACTTCCAAGGAGACATCATCTCACTCATCGGTGACATATTTTTCATCAACAAGTCTAAAATCTCCTAACTTTTTCTTCTTATTCTTTTTTTCTTTTGATTGGCTGAAAGTGATAAATGGTAATAACTCAGAGAAAACCATAGCGGAGGGAAGCAGTGGGAGAACAGTTTACAATTCTGATTTGTTTTTTGGAGGCCAGCGTGAGGAACTCCACCCATGGCAAAGGTCATGAGGAAGGAAGCTTGGCATACGCAAAGGCGTGATCAAGCCTCAGGAGACCCCCCTGTTCCTGAGCATCTACCTGCCAAAACCAGAGTACTTTACGGGAGCTCTCCCCCATAACCATTTCTCTCAGAGAAGGAGTTAACTTGCAGCTCCAGTTAATAAAAATTCCTGGGCGTGACAAGAGTGTTTCAACTTACGAACTCTGAAGGTTCTCTGGCCTGCCTGATCAGGCTCGTCCGGCCGCATGTGATTGTTTACAGCCTCCCAACTGTGAGAGGCATGGGATGTTTTAAAACTTTCTAAATACAGACTCTTTTGAGAAGTTAGAAGATCATTAGTATAGTATTAGTGGGTTGATTAGGAATTATATTGGTGAAGGGTTTTTTCATTTGTTGTGCCAATAATTACTGCTAATTCCCTGCCCTGGGTGTGACAAGGATGTCTCAGGTCAAACCTCTCTGCTGACAGACTAGCTCGTGTGACAACCTCTCAACCATAAACAGCACAGAGAGTTTGGAGTATTAGCATAGGGCTTTTTTCATTGATGAGTCAATGATTGCCATCAGGCCTCCATATCCTTAGGCACCTGGGAATATATTAATCAATGTATTTGGAATAAAGAAAAGGAAATATAATAGTTTTTTGATGTTAGCAATACTAGACTTTCTGAGTTAATGAATTTTCTCTTTTGTTATAGATCACTGTACTTTGTTATAAATCACTATAAATCACTATGCTATGTAAAAATGTAACTTTATCACTATCTTAAGACAAAGTAGATCTTAAGGGGAACATTAGTGAAGGGGACATTTGTTGAGCCAATATTTGCTGCTAAATCTCCATATTCCTGCCCTTATAATGAATATAACTAGCATATAGGAGAAATAAGTATTAACCTTTAAGATTAATCATGTTAAACCTTAGGTTAAGTAAATTCCTTTCTTGATTGTAACTCACTACACCCTCACCCTATAGGAATGCAACTTTATTTGGAGGGTGGCGCCTGATTTTAAAAAAAATCACCCCTGGAAAAATAAGTTTTCTGGTTAACTGACCGGTATCAGAAAGGGCCATAAAATGTCAGCAGACCTCATGGCCAGAAGATGATGAAACCTATAAGACCTTTGTATAATTTTATATGAAGCACCTGATTGTGACAAGGGTCAGGTCTGATGACCCCCGTGTGACTCTGTATTCATCACTATGTATAACAAAAAGGTATATAAACAAACCTGAGAAATAAAGAAATCGAATCAGTTTCTGGAAAGACTGACTCTCCCGGGTCATTTCTTTCTTGCTCCCCACTTTCCTGGTTAAATTCCTATCTGAAATGTGGGTACTCACCAAGCCTGCTAATTCTGCCTGGGCTTCTGAGATCGGACTGGGGAGGCCTCAGTGCCTCCTCTCCTTCGGGAAAATGGAAGGACGCCTATGGCCTAAATAGGTGGTGATTGGTATTCCATGCAAACCAGTTATTCAGCCTCTTTTCTCCACTAATTCTCCTACTACACTATCTGTTTCTCATCTCCCTCTATATCTGTAATTAAATAAGTTTTTTCCAGGACGCCGATTCCGTCCCCACCTTCGAATTACCCTGGATCCACTGGGGCTGGACCCCGGCATTTGTTGATCTTAATAAACTTGTCAGTGATCAACTTGGAGAGGATATTCCCTGTGGAACCCATTGTCCAAATGCACCTGGCTGTGACACTAAGTAGTCACCTACCTGGCTGTGTGTGAAGCACATCTTGCCTCCAGTAGAGAATGATCTGTCAGAGATCTTGCCCACCATTAACAGCCAAAATAGGAGAAAAACATGTTTTTATAGGCTTTTCCCCAGGTCCGATCATGTAGTAACAAGGTTTGCAGGGGCTCTAAAATATACTGTGATCCTTAACTAGTTGTAATACTGTTTCCTTCATGGCCAAAATAATCCTGTAATTCCAAAGCCCTCTGCATGTATCACATCTTTCTCAATACAGCATTTTATAATAATTTTTAAAAAATAGGCTCTAAAAAGAGCAGATTAGAGATCGGAACACTCCAGACTTCGGTAGTTAAGTCAAGTGGTTAATAAGTAGTAGCGGCAAGATTCAAAGACCTGCAAAACTTTAATGGGCTCAGACAATGGTATTATTTAGTAATTCTTCATTTCTTTTTTCCAATTTATGTTTATTTACTTATTGTTGAGGCTGTGCTGATCTTTGTTGTTGCTCAAGGACTTTTTCTAGTTGTGGCGAGTGGGGGCTACTCTCTAGTTGTGGTGCAAACAGGCTTCTCTACTGCTCCTGTTGCAGAGCATGGGCACTAGGGTGCATGGGTTTCTGCAGTCATGATGCACGGGCTTAGTTCCTCCACAGTATGTGGGATCTTCCAGGACCAGTGATCAAATTGGTGTCCTTTGAATTGCAAGGCAAATTCTTAATCACTGGGCCATCAGGAAAGCCCCAAATTCTTTTATTTCCTAACAGGGAGATGGGACTGTATTTCAGTTCAGTTGTCGCTCAGTCGTGTCCGACTCTTTGTGACCCCATGAACCACAGCACACCAGGCCTCCCTGTCCATCACTAACTGCTAGAATCTGCCCAAACCCATGTCCATTGAGTCAGTGATGCCATCCAACCATCTCATCCTCTGTCATCCCCTTCTCCTCCTGCCCTCAATCTTTCCCAGCATCAGGGTCTTTTCAAATGAGTCAGCTCTTCACATCAGGTGGCCAAAGTGTTGGAGTTTCAGCTTCAACATCAGTCCTTCCAATGAACACCCAGGACTGATCTCCTTTAGGATGGATTGGTTGGATCTCCTTGCAGTCCAAGGGACTCTCAAGAGTCTTCTCCAACACCACAGTTCAAGAGCATCAATTCTTCGGTGCTCAGCTTTCTTCACAGTCCAACTCTCACATCCATACATGACTACTGGAAAAACCATACTGGAATACCAGACCACCTGACCTCTTGAGAAACCTGTATGCAGGTCAGGAAACAACAGTTAGAACTGGACATGGAACAACAGACTGGTTCCTAATACGAAAAAGAAGTACGTCAAGGCTGTATATTGTCACCATGCTTATTTAACTTCTATGCAGAGTACATCATGAGAAATGCTGGGCTGGAGGAAGCACAAGCTGGAATCAAGATTGCTGGGAGAAATATCAATAACGTCAGATATGCAGATGACTTCACCCTTATGGCAGAAAGTGAAGAACTAAAGAGTCTCTTGATGAAAGTAAAAGAGGAGAGCAAAAAAGTTGGCTTAAAGCTCAACATTCAGAAAACGAAGATCATGGCATCCAGTCCCATCACTTCATGGCAAATAGATGGGGAAACAGTGGAAACAGTGGCTGACTTTATTTTAGGGGGTTCCAAAATCACTGCAGATAGTGATTGCAGCCATGAAATTAAAAGATGCTTACTCCTTGGAAGGAAAGTTGTGATCATCCTAGACAGCATATTAAAAAGCAGAGACATTACTTTGCCAACAAAGGGACTGTATTTAGTACACATTTCTGGGGGGATTCCCTGGTGGTTCAGCAGTAAAGAATCCATCTGCCAGTGCAGGAGATGTGATTTGATCCCTAGGTTGGGAAGATCCCCTGGAGAAGGAAATGGCAGCCTACTCCAGTATTCTTGGCTGGGGAAATCCCATGGATAGAAGAGCCTGGTGGGCTACACTCCATGGGGTCACAAAAAGAGCTGGACCCGACTTAGCAATGAAACAGCAACAACAGTTGTAAATGTGTATTTGAAACAAAAGCATCACTTTTCCCCTTCCTTCCTTCTTCCCCTTTCTTCCTCCCTCTCTCTCCCCTTCCTTCCTTCCTTAGTTTCTTTCTAGACATAGAATAATTTGTAAGGCTGAAAATTCAGAGATAGTGATTTGCAATCATGTTTCTAATTGTGGTCTTTGAGGACCTACTAAGGTTCATCTTTATGGTGGAGGAGCCCAATTGAGTGACATGGTCATGTCTCTCAAAGCGATTTTGAGAGGCCCCAAATGTAAACAGAAAACCTTTACCTTAAAAATATAAAATGACATCAGGATCCTAAACTAAGCAATCCTAACTGCTTCATTCACAGTCAGCACCTGCTTCATTCATGGTGAATGAAAGGGGAGCTTCCGTCTCTTTGTATTTTCACTGTCTGCCCTCCACATTCTGTGGAACGTGTGCCTGCCTTTGCTTAACTAGCGGTGGGAAACCACTTCCCCTCTCTGTGGCCTTCAAAATGACAACCAGATGTTGTTCCAGTCTTTTCTCTCAGTTTTATTTTTCAGGTCTAAACTCATGATTGCCCTCTGGGTTTCCACAATGGTAAGGGAATGTTTTCAATTGAAACAAGAGTTCCTGCCAAAATTAAAAACATGAAAACATGATTCTTCATCACATATTTGGTAAATCCCTGTTGTCCATTTGAAAATCAGAGTTTGGGGGTTAAGTTACAAGAGCACTTTTAAGTGCTGCTTAAAAAAACAGCTGTCTATCTCAAATCACAGACAATTTTTTGTATGCGCGTAAGTATTAAAACTGTATAGATGCAATTTATTGAGGAAGACTTTTGCATGGAACCGTTTATTTATCCATTAAAGAATGTACTGAAATAAATACTGTAATTAAATCATCGTTTAACTACTATCATGAAATGAGTTTATTTCATTAGCGCATTCAAAGTTTTGGTTGCTGTTACATGTTTTAAACCGAATTCTTTTGACTAATGATAAGAAAAGATGACTGTAAAGTTCTTATGTGTTAAGAATTTCTTTGATGGTATCAGGAGATTCTAATTAAGAATCATTTCTTCTTTTTGCCATCAATTCCTTTATTCCTGCTTGCCATCAGCATGAAAGTCAGTTTGTATTTAACATAATGAAGACTATGTGCTAATGAAAACTTCAGCTTTCCTCTTCTTAGTCTTATGTAATTTTCTTACTACAGGGGCTTAATCTGGGTTTGAGTAGAGGCGAGTAGTCGATGTAGCCAATGGTAAAGTAGCTAATATATGTCTAGCACTTCATATGTATGTATCAGAAATTGTGCCAGAGATTTAGCTAGAATATCTCATATTTTGAATTTTAAGAGAGAGATAATTTCATTAGCCCATTTTAAAAATTATTTAATTGAAGCATAGTATATTTACAATGTTGCATTCATTTCTGGTATACAGCAAACTGATGCAGTTATACATATATATATATATATATACACATATTCTTTTCATATTTTTTCCATTATGGTTTGTTACAGAATGTTGACTATAGCCCCCATGCTATAGAGTAGGACCTTGTTGTTTATCTATCTTATATGTAGTAGTTTGTATCTGCTAATCCGAAACTGCTAATTTATCTCTCTCCCCTCTTTGCCCTTTGCTGACCACAAGTTTCATTTTCTATGTCTGTGAGTCTGTTTCTATTTTGGAAATAAATTCATTTGTGTTATATTTTAGATTCCACATATAAGTGATATCATATCATTAGCCCATTTTTAAAGCAATGAAGCCGAACCTCAGAGAGATTAGGAAATTTGTCCAAAGTCACATAATTTTGACATAAATATAAGGATATTTTTATAAATAAATATAAGGATTTAAATATTTGGATTTAATATAAGGATTAAATATAAGGATAAATATAAATATAAGGATTTAATAAATATAAGGACATAAGTATAATCTGACATAAATATAAATATAAGGATTATTTTTAAATACAATATAAATATAAAAATTCTTATGTAGACATATCTACATAAGACATAAATATAAGGATTCTTATGTAGATATATATTAATCCAGACCTTTTGCTTTAAACCTATTTTAAAAATGCAGGAAAAGTCTTTTACATTCAATTATAATCTTAAAGAGAGGTGAATCCCAGGTAAAATAGGAAATCTTTGAGTGATAGAACTGAAATTCATAGTCTCAAGCTGCTTCTGTTTGCTTCACCAGATAGGGAATCTAGTCATGTGTGCCAAGAAGGACTGTTCTCTGTTCTTTGTACTTCAGCAACTCTCTCACACCCATGTGGCTGAGGCTACCATCCTGCCTTCTAACTGTCTTCTCCAGTGATATGGAACTCCCTGAGGGCAGGCAGTGTCTTGAATGTCTTGTGTACAACAAGCTGTAGAATTCACGAGTTTATGATGAATAGTAAACAGATGTGTGTGCAGTCAAGGCTTCTGAATTGTCCCTCCTAGGTTGATGTTCCTGTTGTTTAGGCCCTAAATCCTGTGTAACTCTTTTTTGACCCCATGGACTATAGCCTGCCAGGCTCCTCCGTCCATGGGATTTCCCCAGGCAAGGGGAAATTGGAGTGGGTTGCCATTTCCTCCTCCAGGGGATCTTTCCGACCCAGGGATCAAACCCAGGTCTCCTGCATTGGCAGGTGGATTCTTTATTGCTGAGCCACCAGTGAAGCCCCATATTTACAATACCAGGTTTAAAAACAGTATTAACTTAGAAAAATCCCTATATCATTCTTTCAACCTTCTTTTATTTTTTTTATTGGAGGAAAATTGCTTTGCAATGCTGTGTTGGTTTCTGCTGTACAACATGAATCAATCGTAATTATATTCCCTCCTTCTTGAGCCCCCTTCTCCTCCCCCATCCCCTCTAGGTCGGCAACAGTGCCAGGGTGGGCTTCTCGGCCTCCTTTATAGCTTGTGGTCACCTTTATGTAACCTCCTTCATCTACCTCAGACTTAAAGCCTACTTCATTCATGCTCAAGCAAATAAGACACAAGGATGGCAACTTACCTTCCCCCTATCTCATGACAGACATTGCTAGCTGATTACAGTACTCTTACCATTTATCCCAGATGAAGCCTCAGGATCCTTCTGACTCCAGAAGCCTAAGACCAATTGATTTGCCATGAATTATTTCCGTCATCTCCAGTTTAGAGCACAGTCCCCCTAATCTTGTAGCTCATTCCTTTGCCTCCACTGGTTATGTGATCTTTGGTACATTTAACCTGAGATTTGCTCTTCTTACCTGTAAAATGAGGATTATTTTAGACCCACACTGAGTCTGTAATAAGATAATGTATATGAAAATATATACAATAGCTTGTTTTATTCTGTTCACTTTAATTGTTACCATAATTGTCTTTCTCATTCAAAAAATTCTGGTCTGCCTTCCACACAGTAGTGCATCATTTCGTACAGAGCCTGCACGTAATTGGTTCCCCATAAACGTTAGCCCTGCCCCACCCCCACCGCCTCTTTGTGACTCACTCCTAGTAATGTTACTCACTCATCAATTGTTGGTGGTCACACTATCATCTGTCCCAGTTAAATAAGTTACAAAACATAATGTCTTAAAGAAAATAATTTTTTTTAAAAAATTTCCAGCTCCACTGGATTTTTGTTGCTGCAGAAGTGCTTTCTCTACTTGTGGCAAGAAGGGTTACTCTCTAGTTGCCATGCTTGAATGTCTCTTTTTCATTTGTTTCTACGCATATTTTGATTTCTTTTTTGATTTCTTCTGTGATTTGTTGGTTATTCAGAAGCGTGTTGTTCAGCCTCCATATGTTGGAATTTTTAATAGTTTTTCTCCTGTAATTGAGATCTAATCTTAATGCATTATGGTCAGAAAAGATGCTTGGAATGATTTCGATTTTTTAAATTTATCAAGGTTAGATTTATGGCCCAGAATGTGATCTATCCTGGAGAAGTTTCCGTGAGCACTTGAGAAAAAGGTGAAATTCATTGTTTTGGGGTGAAATGTCCTATAGATATCAATTAGGTCTAACTGATCTAATGTGTCATTTAAAGTTTGCGTTTCTTTGTTAATTTTCTGTTTAGTTGATCTGTCCACAGATGTGAGTGGGGTATTAAAGTCTCCCACTATTATTGTGTTATTGTTAATTTCCCCTTTCACACTTGTTAGCATTTGTCTTACATATTGCGGTGCTCCTATGTTGGGTGCATATATATTTATAATTGTTATATCTTCTTCTTGGATTGATCCTTTGATCATTATGTAGTGTCCTTCTTTGTCTCTTTTCACAGCCTTTGTTTCAAAGTCTATTTTATCGGATATGAGTATTGCCACTGCTTTCTTTTGGTCTCTATTTGCGTGGAATATCTTTTCCAGCCCTTCACTTTCAGTCTCCTTGCAGTGGCTTCTTTTGTTGCCGAACATAGGCTCTAGGGAGCATGGGCTCAATGGTTGTGAAACAGGGGCTCGGGATCTTCCTGGGATCTTCCCTGCCCAGGGATCAAACCCATGTCCCTATATTGGCAGGCAGACTCTCAAGCACTGGACCACCAGGGAAGCCCTTAAAGAAGAATTTTAAAACTATATCTTGGGGCTGGTGCACTGGAATGACCCAGAGGGATGGTACGGGGAGGGAGGTGGGAGGGGGGTTCAGGATGCTGAACACGTGTACACCCATGGTGGATTCATGTTGATGTACGGCAAAACCAATACAATATTGTGAAGTAATTAGCCTCCAAGTAAAATAAATAAATTTATATTAAAAAAAAAAAGCTATATCTTGACTGGTCTCACCAGAAGGGCTTTCTGCCTTTAAGCAATTATTTGTGGTCTTATATCCAAGCACACTGAGCATAGATCATCCTCACTTTAACCCACTGATCTCTCCATGCCTTTCCAAAATGGACCATTCCATGTCTTTGACAAGAATATTCTCTCCACCTGGACAATGTTCTCCAGCTCACCTCCCGCAAGACCCGCTACTCTCTAAGGATGTCCCTGGCTCTTCACTACCATCTCCATTCCCAGACGGGTGACTCAATCTTTCTAGAATTTTCTGCAGACTTTTATTATAACTCATCATACTATATGTAATGGCTCTTATCACACCCCTAGAGGTCCTTGTCGTCTTCTGGTCAAGATGTGAGCATCTTGAAGGCAGAAGTCTTAGCTCCTTTTCTTCATTGTGTCTGTATCCAGAGACCTACAATGGCTAATCTTCAATAAAATTAGAAGGAAGAGTGGGGACTGTTGGCATCTTGAGTCTTCATCAGTTCATAGCACACGAGGGATCATGGCAGCCAGTGGAGAGAGGGTCAGGGTTATAGAGACTCTGATAAATATTAATCACAAGAGCAGCTGATTTCATGAACATCGAGAGTTGCTAGCCGTTGTCCTAAGACTTTTATGCGAATAAGCAAAGAACTGAGGCTCAGAGAGTTAATCAGCTGCTTGGGTTTGTAGGGGATAAAACTGATCCAAACCAAGATGGCCTGGCTTTAGCATTGGCTCTCTCCATCACTCTTGCTTTACTGCTGAGGAAGGAAAAGAGGTTGTGAGCAGAAAGGACATGAGCACAGCTAAACGGCGTGATAGGTGAAGAAAGACAAATTTCACAATTCTGATTTTTCTAGGAAAAGAAATTAACAAAAGTCTCAATGTATGTAATCACTTTAGAAGAGCTTTGAAATGCAAGTTTGTGATAGATCAGGAGAAGGAGATGGCAACCCACTCCAGTGTTCTTCCCTGGAGAATCCCAGGGACAGTGGAGCCTGTTGGGCTGCTGTCTATGGGGTCGCACAGAGTCGGACAAGACTGAAGCGACTTAGCAGCAGCAGCAGCAGCTAAAACCAGGCCTTGAAAGCCATAACAAATATCTGAACAAGTGTTTCACCCAGAGGCAGTCTTGCTTGATTGGAACAAGAACAGACAACATAACTAGAGGAAGGAAAGGGATGAGAGATAAGATGCATAGAATATTTAAGGCAAAAACATTCAGTTTTGTTTTCACTTGACTGATTGTTGGTCTTTCACAGGAGGTAGTTTATATTCATCGTGATTCTAAAACAGAATGTGTGAATGGATGGCCAAAGATGCTATAGTTTTGTTTATCATTGAAAAATAGTGAACAATAAGTGGAAAAGGTCGCAAGAAATTAGGGGGACCCTGAAATATCTTGCAAAACCAAAGTTCCCACAGATACAAATTCAGAAGTGTGGAGACGGTGCAGTCAGAGGTGATCCACAGCCAAGCTCTCTGCAAGGAAGGAATACATTGTTGAGGGGCCCACACTGACCAGCTGGAGCTTGGCATCTTGGTCCTGAATGCTACTTCTCTCCCTGACCGCCTACTCCCTGGTCTGTCACTTTTGTAGGAGGGGCAACTGGAAGATTTTACATTTTGAAAACCTAGGAGGAATTTCCTCTGAGATATCTAAAGGACAGGAGCAACTTCGGATTCTTCCATGCTTTAAAAGTTGACCAGTTTCCAAAGGAATGCGTTTTCATGGCCATCCAAGAAATGCTACAATGGAGCTCCAATGTTTTGAAGCCTGAATGTCTCCTAATATTCTTGGAAGTGTCAGGGGAGTGTGTAATTTCCTTGATTCTGTCTCGTCACAACAAAAATTTGAAGCTAGAGACCAGCATTATAGCTCTCAGATGGGCCAGCATTACAGCTCTTGGACAGACCAGCGTCACAGCTCCGTGTTATAGATCAGTTTTATTTAGAAAATAAAGGAAAATACATCCTCGAGGCATGAGGGCATGACGACCCAAACGATGCAAAGAGAGAGAGACAGCGGGAGAGACAGAGAACACACCCCCTTCCCCCACCCTTTGGCTCCTCTTTTTATGTGTTTTTTCTCCTCCCCCTGGGAACTGCCCTGTGTAAACTGGGCTAGCCAGGAGTGCTGTTTGTGCTACGTGAGGTCCTCACTCTGGTCCTTGGATCTTCCTTTGTTCTATTTTCTTGGGCTTTCCCCTTCCTGTCTTTTAGCCATTGCCATTCTGGACTCCTTTTTCCTATTCTAACTACCTAACATCCAAAAGTCATAAACATGAGCGGGGACAGAAACATGTCTTCCACCCTAGCATCATCCCAATCCTAAGCATGTTCTCTTTGTATTCTGAACATTACATGCATTGATTTTAAAAATGCACAATGTGAGAGTTGCAAGTTAAGTTTTATTTGGGGGCAAAATGAGGACTGCAGCCTAGAGACAGCTTTCAGATAGCTATAACAAACTTCTCTGAGGAGGCAAGGGCAGGAGCTAGGATATATAGGAATTTTGCATCAAAGGACAGATAGTTGGGAGCATCAAAATATTACTGTTAATTAAAGAAACCACATATGCCAAGTTAAGGAATTTAGAGCTTTTCTATGTATGGAAAGATGCAAGAATCCGAGCTCACTGAAATGGCTCTTTCGATATGCACCTCAGCAACCTGGTGCCAATAGCCTGTATTTTCCTATCTTGAGTTTTCTCTGGGCTCAGCATAGGGAGTAGCTGCTGTCTGATGGCTCCTAGATGGCAGGTATTCTTTTCAGCCCTGTGTTTCTTCAGGGCTCACCAGCTCACAATAGAAAGCTGCAGTCACTGATGACTATGACATCTTTTGTTTACTGATATGGCAGGAAACATTGCATTTCTCACTGTGATTTCATAGAAGAACAAAGGAAAGCATGGGAATGAGAAGATAATGGTGGATAAGGAGAAGCAAGGTAAAAGGAGAAGGGGGCAAAAGAGGATGAAAAATAGCAACAACTTCTGATATGCAGATGATACCACTCTAATGGCAGAAAGTGAAGATGAACTAAGGAGCCTCTGGATGAGGGTGAAAGAGGAGAATCAAAAAGTTGGCTTAAAACTCAACATTCAAAAAACTAAGATCATGGCATCTGGTTCCCACCACTTTACGGCAAATAGAAGGGGTAAAAGTGGAAGCAGTGACTGACTTTATTTTCTTGGGCTCCAAAATCACTGTGGATGGCAACTGCAACCATGAAATTAAAAGATGCTTGCAGAGGGAGGGAAAGATGGCGGAGGAATAGGACGGGAAGATCACGTTCTCCCTCACAAATTCCTCAAAAGAACATTTCAACGCCGAGCAAAATCCACAAAACAACTTCTGTAGGCTGGCAGAGGACATCAGGCAACCAAAAAAGCAGACCATTGTCTTCAAAAACAGGTAGGAAAAAATATAAAAGACGAAAAAGGAGACAAAGGAGGTGGGGAGGGAGCTCCATCCCAGGAAGGGAAGCCCATCCCGGGAAGGGAAGCCCGTCCCGGGAAGGGAATTTTAAGAAGAGAGGTTTCCAAACACCAGGAAACACTCTCCCTGCCGAGTCTGTGGCGAGCCTTGGAAACACAGAGGGCAACATAACAGGAAGGAAAAATAGATAAATAATTAAAACCAAGAGATTACAAGCCCACCAGTAACTCCCCCAGTGGAAAAGCAGCACAGACGCCTGCATCCGCCATTGGGAAGTGGGGGCAGGGCAGGGACGCGCGGGAGGCGCGGGCTGCAGTGCTTTGTAAGAATCGGGCAGGAACGCCCCACGCTCCACCAGAACGATCTAACTTGGGCTAGCAAACCAGACTGTGGGATAGCTACCACGCGAAAAGCTCGAACATAAGACACCGCCAGGACCCAGCACAGAACAAAGGACGGAACGGAAAAAGCCGGCTGCAGACCATTCCCCGCCGGGGACAGGCAGCCAGAGCCGTAAGGACTGGAAAGGGGCAATTGCAGACCCGGAGAGACTTTACTTACCTAACTGCAAGCAGGCTCCTTTGCTAAGACTTCTGGGGGTGCTGGACAGTCACAGTCTGCCTCACGGGGTGCGCCAGCGGTCCACCCAGAGAGCTGAGCGGCAGCGGCGGAAAAGGTGACAAGCCGCGGCGATTGCGCTCGCCAAACTCCTGAGCTACTCGGACCTGGGAAGGGCACAAAGCGCAGTCCCAGCCGCATTTGTGCCTCTGAGGGCTGCCTGAGGGCCGAACCTGAGCGGCTTGGACCAGGGAAGTGCACGCAGCCCAGGGCCGGCCCCAGACGGTTCCCGGCTGAGCATCGTAGAGCCGGAGCGGTTTGTGCTGCCGCGAGGAAGGACAGGTCAAGCGGGGCAGAGATACTGTGTGCACACGACAGTGCTATTTGTTTGCAGCATCCCCCCTCCCCACAGCGCGACTGAACTAGTGAGCCTAAAAACCAGCAAACAGAAGAAGTTAAACAGAGGAACCACCTTGGAAGTGAGCCCACACGGCCCATAACATCAGAGAAAAGCAAGATATATTTTTAATTTTTAATATTTTTAAAATCATTCTTTTTTTTTTTTGCCTTTTGCTTTTTTTTTCTTTTTTTCCGAGCTTTTTTTAATTGTTAAGTCTTCTATTTCTCCTCTAATTTTTATTTCTATAACCTAGTATTACTATTTAAAAAAAAAAAAGACTTTTTTTTTTTTTTAAGGCAAACACCATATATACTCTTTGGATGGTTGTTGGTGTTTTGTTTTGTTTTTTTTGTTTGTTTGTTTTTAATAATTCTTTTTTTCTTTCTTCCTTTTTCCTTCTGCTTTTCTTTAATATTGTATCTTTGAAAATCCAACCTCTACTCCAGATTTTTAATCTTTGTTGTTAATTTTGTACATTTAAAAACCCAAACTTCACTACCCAAGTTTACCTGAGAGCGAGATTACTGGCTTGTCCACTCTCTCCTCCTCTGGCCTCTCCTTTTTCTCCACCAGGTGGCCTCTGTCTCTTTTCTCCCCATCTCTTCTCTATCCAACTCTGTGAATCTCTGTGTGTTCCAGATGGTAGAGAACACCTAAGGAACTGGTTACTGGCAGGATTTGTCTCTCTCCTACTCATTCCTCTCTCTTATCCTCCTGGTCACCTCTGTCTACTTCCTCCCTCTCCTCTTCCCCGTATAACTCTGTAAATTCCTCTGAGCGGTCCAGACTATAGAGCGCACATAAGGAAGTGACTACTGGCTAGCTTGCTCTCTCCTCTCTTGATCTCACCGCATCTCATTCCAGTTACCTCTAACTACCCCCTCCATCTTCTCTTCTCCTTGTAACTTAGTGAACCTCTCTGAGTGTCCCTCAAGGTGGAGAAACTTTTCATCTTTAACCTAGATGTTTTATCATCGGTGCTGTATAGATGGAGAAGTCTAGAGGCTACTGTAAAAATAAAACTGAAAACCAGAAGCAGGAAGCTTAAACCCAAAGCCTGAAAACATTAGAGAACTCTTGAATTCAGGGAACATTAAGCAATAGGAGCTCATCAAAGCCTTCATACCTACACTGAAACCAAGCTCCACCCAAGGGCCAACAAGTTCCAAAACAAGACATACCACGCAAATTCTCCAGCAACACAGGAACACTCCCCTGAGCCTCAATATACAGGCAGCTCAAAATTATCCCCAAACCTTTGATGTCTCATAACCCATTACGGGTCACTCCACTGCACTCCAGAGAGAAGAAACCCAGCTCCACCCACCAAAACTCCAACACAAGCCTCCCTAACCAGGAAACCTTGACAAGCCACTGATAGAACCCCACCCAAAGTGAGGAAGCTCCATAATAAAGAGAACTCCACAAATTATCAGAATATAAAAAGGCCACCCCAAACGCAGCAATATAACCAAGATGAAGAGACAGAGGAATACTCAGCAGGTAAAGGAACAGGAGAGTTGCCCACCAAACCAAACAAAAGAGGAAGAAGTAGGGAATCTACCGGAGAAGGAATTCCGAATATTGATAGTGAAAATGATCCAAAATCTTGAAATCAAAATGGAAACACAGATAAACAGCCTAGAGACAAGGATTGAGAAGATGCAAGAAAGGTTTAACAAGAACCTAGAAGAAATAAAAAGAGTCAAAATATAACGAATAACACAATAAATGAGATCAGAAACACTCTGGAGGCAACAAATAGTAGAATAACGGAGGCAGAAGATAGGATTAGTGAAATAGAAGATAGAATGGTAGAAATAAATGAATCAGAGAGGAAACAAGAAAAACGAATTAAAAGAAACGAGGACAATCTCAGAGACCTCCAGGACAATATGAAACGCTCCAACATTCGAATTATAGGAGTCCCAGAAGAAGAAGACAGAAAGAAAGATCATGAGAAAATCCTTGAGGAGATAATAGTTGAAAACTTCCCTAAAATGGGGAAGGAAATAATCACCCAAGTCCAAGAAACACAGAGAGTCCCAAATAGGATAAACCCAAGGCGAAACACCCCAAGACACATATTAATCAAATTAACAAAGATCAAACACAAAGAACAAATATTAAAAGCAGCAAGGGAAAAACAACAAATAACACACAAGGGGATTCCCATAAGGATAACAGCTGATCTGTCAATAGAAACTCTTCAGGCCAGGAGGGAATGGCAAGACATACTTAAAGTGATGAAAGACAATAACCTACAGCCCAGATTACTGTACCCAGCAAGGATCTCATTCAAATACGAAGGAGAAATCAAAAGCTTTACAGACAAGCAAAAGCTGAGAGAATTCAGCACCACCAAACCAGCTCTCCAACAAATTCTAAAGGATATCCTCTAGACAGGAAACACGAAAGGGTGTATAAACCTGAACTCAAAACAATAAAGTAAATGGCAACGGGATCATACTTATCAATAATTACCATAAACGTAAATGGGTTGAACGCCCCAACCAAAAAGACAAAGACTGGCCGAATGGATACAAAAACAAGACCCCTCTATATGCTGCTTACAAGAGACCCACCTCAAAACAGGGGACACATACAGACTGAAAGTGAAGGGCTGGAAAAAGATATACCACGCGAATAGAGACCAAAAGAAAGCAGGAGTGGCAATACTCATATCCGATAAAATAGACTTTAAAACAAAGGCTGTGAAAAGAGACAAAGAAGGCCACTACATAATGATCAAAGGAACAATCCAAGAAGAAGATATAACAATTATAAATATATATGCACCCAATATAGGAGCACCACAATATGTAAGACAAATGCTAACAAGTATGAAAGGGAAATCAACAATAACACAATAATAGTGGGAGACTTTAATACCCCACTCACACCTATGGACAGATCAACTAAACAGAAAATTAACAAAGAAACGCAAACTTTAAATGATACATTAGATCAGTTAGACCTAATTGATATCTATAGGACATTTCACCCCAAAACAACAAATTTCACCTTTTTTTCAAGTGCTCATGGAACCTTCTCCAGGATAGATCACATCCTGGGCCATAAATCTAAACTTGATAAATTCAAAAAATCGAAATCATTCCAAGCATCTTTTCTGACCATAATGCATTAAGATTAGATCTCAATTACAGGAGAAAAACTATTAAAAATTCCAACATATGGAGGTTGAACAACACACTTCTGAATAACCAACAAATCACAGAAGAAATCAAAAAGAAATCAAAATATGCATAGAAACTAATGAAAATGAAAACACAACAACCCAAAACCTGTGGGACACTATAAAAGCAGTGCTAAGAGGAAAGTTCATAGCAATACAGGCATACCTCAAGAAACAAGAAAAAGTCAAATAAATAACCTAACTCTACAACTAAAGCAACTAGAAAAGGAAGAGTTGGAGAACCCCAGAGTTAGTAGAAGGAAAGAAATCTTAAAAATTAGGGCAGAAATAAATGCAAAAGAAACAAAAGAGACCATAGCAAAAATCAACAAAGCCAAAAGCTGGTTCTTTGAAAGGATAAATAAAATTGACAAACCATTAGCCAGACTCATCAAGAAGCAAAGAGAGAAAAATCAAATCAATAAAATTAGAAATGAAAATGGAGAGATCACAACAGACAACACAGAAATACAAAGGATCATAAGAGACTACTATCAGCAGTTGTATGCCAATAAAATGGACAACGTGGAAGAAATGGACAAATTCTTAGAAAAGTACAATTTTCCAAAACTGAACCAGGAAGAAATCGAAAATCTTAACAGACCCATCACAAGCACGGAAATTGATACTGTAATCAGAAATCTTCCAGCAAACAAAAGCCCAGGTCCAGATGGCTTCACAGCTGAATTCTACCAAAAATTTCGAGAAGAGCTAACACCTATCCTACTCAAACTCTTCCAGAAAATTGCAGAGGAAGGTAAACTTCCAAACTCATTCTATGAGGCCACCATCACCCTAATACCAAAACCTGACAAAGATGTCACAAAAAAGAAAACTACAGGCCAATATCTCTGATGAACATAGATGCAAAAATCCTCAACAAAATTCTAGCAATCAGAATCCAACAACACATTAAAAGATCATACACCATGACCAAGTGGGCTTTATCCCAGGGATGCAAGGATTCTTCAATATCCGCAAATCAATCAATGTAATTCACCACATTAACAAATTGAAAAATAAAAACCATATGATTATCTCAATAGATGCAGAGAAGGCCTTTGACAAAATTCAACATCCATTTATGATAAAAACTCTCCAGAAAGCAGGAATAGAAGGAACATATCTCAACATAATAAAAGCTATCTATGACAAACCCACAGCAAACATTATCCTCAATGGTGAAAAATTGAAAGCATTTCCCTAAAGTCAGGAACAAGACAAGGGTGTCCACTTTCACCGCTACTATTCAACATAGTTCTGGAAGTTTTGGCCACAGCAATCAGAGCAGAAAAAGAAATAAAAGGAATCCAAATTGGAAAAGAAGAAGTAAAACTCTCACTGTTTGCAGATGACATGATCCTCTACATGGAAAACCCTAAAGACTCCACCAGAAAATTGCTAGAACTAATCAATGAATATAGTAAAGTTGCAGGATATAAAATCAACACACAGAAATCCCTTGCATTCCTATACACGAATAATGAGAAAGTAGAAAAGAAATTAAGGAAACAATGCCATTCACCATTGCAACGAAAAGAATAAAATACTTAGGAATATATCTACCTAAAGAAACTAAAGACCTATATATAGAAAACTATAAAACACTGATGAAAGAAATCAAAGAGGACACTAATAGATGGAGAAATATACCATGTTCATGGATTGGAAGAATCAATATAGTGAAAATGAGTATACTACCCAAAGCAATTTACAAATTCAATGCAATCCCTATCAAGCTACCAGGCACATTTTTCACAGAACTAGAACAAATCATTTCAAGATTTGTATGGAAATACAAAAACCTCGAATAGCCAAAGCAATCTTGAGAAAGAAGAATGGAACTGGAGGAATCAACTTGCCTGACTTCAGGCTCTACTACAAAGCCACAGTCATCAAGACAGTATGGTACTGGCACAAAGACAGACATATAGATCAATGGAACAAAATAGAAAGCCCAGAGATAAATCCACACACATATGGACACCTTATCTTTGACAAAGGAGGCAAGAATATACAATGGAGTAAAGACAATCTCTTTAACAAGTGGTGCTGGGAAAACTGGTCAACCACTTGTAAAAGAATGAAACTAGATCACTTTCTAACACCGCACACAAAAATAAACTCAAAATGGATTAAAGATCTAAATGTAAGATCAGAAACTATAAAACTCCTAGAGGAGAACATAGGCAAAACACTCTCAGACATAAATCACAGCAGGATCCTCTATGATCCACCTCCCAGAATTCTGGAAATAAAAGCAAAAATAAACAAATGGGATCTAATTAAAATTAAAAGCTTCTGCACAACAAAGGAAAATATAAGCAGGGTGAAAAGACAGCCTTCTGAATGGGAGAAAATAATAGCAAATGAAGCAACTGACAAACAACTAATCTCAAAAATATACAAGCAACTTCTGCAGCTCAACTCCAGAAAAATAAACGACCCAATCAAAAAATGGGCCAAAGAACTAAATAGACATTTCTCCAAAGAAGACATACGGATGGCTAACAAACACATGAAAAGATGCTCAACATCACTCATTATTAGAGAAATGCAAATCAAAACCACAATGAGGTACCACTTCACACCAGTCAGAATGGCTGCGATCCAAAAATCTGCAAGCAATAAATGCTGGAGAGGGTGTGGAGAAAAGGGAACCCTCCTACACTGTTGGTGGGAATGCAAACTAGTACAGCCACTATGGAGAACAGTGTGGAGATTCCTTAAAAATTGCAAATAGAACTACCTTATGACCCAGCAATCCCACTGCTGGGCATACACACCGAGGAAACCAGAATTGAAAGAGACACATGTACCCCAATGTTCATCGCAGCACTGTTTATAATAGCCAGGACATGGAAACAACCTAAATGTCCATCAGCAGATGAATGGATAAGAAAGCTGTGGTACATATACACAATGGAGTATTACTCAGCAGTTAAAAAGAATTCATTTGAATCAGTTCTGATGAGATGGATGAAACTGGAGCCGATTATACAGAGTGAAGTAAGCCAGAAAGAAAAACACCAATACAGTATACTAACACATATATATGGAATTTAGGAAGATGGCAATGACGACCCTGTATGCAAGACAGGGAAAGAGACACAGATGTGTATAACGGACTTTTGGACTCAGAGGGAGAGGGAGAGGGTGGGATGATTTGGGAGAATGACATTCTAACATGTATACTATCATGTGAATTGAATCGCCAGTCTATGTCTGACGCAGGATGCAGCATGCTTGGGGCTGGTGCATGGGGATGACCCAGAAAGATGTTATGGGGAGGGAGGTGGGAGGGGGGTTCATGTTTGGGAATGCATGTAAGAATTAAAGATTTTAAAATTTAAAAAAAAAAAAAGAAAAAAAAATAAATAAAAGATGCTTGCTTCTTGGAAAGAAAGCTATGACAAGCCTATATAGCATGTTAAAAAGCAGAGACATCACTTTGCTGACAAAGGTTCATACAGTCAAAGCTACGGTTTTTCCAGTAGTCACGTGTGAATGTGAGAGTTGGACCATAAGGAAGACTGAGTGCCAAAGAATTGATGCTTTTGAACTGTGGTACTGAAGACTCTTGAGAGTCCCTTCGACAGTAAGGACATCAAACCAGTCAATCCTAAAGGAAATCAACCCTGAAATTTCATTGGAAGGACTAGTGCTGAAGCTGAAGCTCCAATACTTTGTGAAGAGCTGACTCACTGGAAAAGACCCTGATGCTAGGAAAGATTGAGGGCAGGAGGAGAAGGGGATGACAGAGGATGAGATGTTTGAAAAGCATCACCAACTTAACGGACATGAGTTTGAGCAAACTCTGGGAGATGGTGAAGGACAGGGAAGCCTGGCGTGCTGCAGGCCATTGACTCACAAAGAGGCAGATATGACTTAGTGACTGAACAATACAATGAGAACACATGGTATGCGATAGCATTCCAGTTTTATTTTCTTCTTGATGGATTAATCAGGTATATGTGAGCCTTTTCTCGTGGAACTGAAATTTCAGCTTTATCAAACATTAAATTCCTACATATGTTGAAATCCATTCCTGGAATTTTGATTGTCTTCCATTGTTCAATTTGTTTGCTCCTATACCAATACAGTATCTTATGCTTTATTGTCTGGCAATGCATATCCTCCTCACATATGCATATTCCTCTTAATTAATTTTTTGGCTATTATTATAAATTTGTTTCCCTGTATGACTTTAGGATTATTTTCTCCAATAAAAAACTTTTCTTGTGATTCTAACTATAGTTGCTTTCCATTGATAGATTAATCAGAGAATATTTAAATTTGGAAGATATTAAGGATTCCATTCAAGAAGATTGTATAATTTCCAATGTTTCATTTTTTAGTCTTCTACAGTAAGATTTTATAACTTCCTTCTTAAAGAATGTGTATCTTTCTTCTTTATATTAGGTATCTTTAGTTTTGTTACTTTTGTGAATGAAATTATAATTCTGTTTTGTTTTAAATTGATTATTGCTTTTATAGAGAAAGGATTTAACTTTTTTTAAAATTAAGGCTCATAGCTGGACTTTTGGAAACGTGGAACGAGATCACCCAGCCCTGTAAAGGCAAGCCTGAGCTAACAAAATAATCAATTAGGATTAATGAAGTTCAGTCCCAAATTTTGTTCTAAATTTCTGTCTCCCAGTAGCTCCCTTACCTGTCTATTCTCTTATTTGGACAACTATTTTGCAGTTCTTTTCTGTTTTTTCTTGACTGAATTCTACTTGTCATCATTCAATGCCACACTTGCCCCTCGGGCTAGCCTGAAAGGATGCTGCTTCTTAAGGGCTGCGATCCAGTAGAGGACCAGATTCACCCCGTCTCACAGGTAACCTGATAGACATCACTTATGCGATCTCAGCTATTATGGAATAAGACTTTTATACCAGTGATGTAAAACAGTTAACTATCTCTACAATGGTCATAAAAGTTATCTGTGCAGTAAAGATTATTTCTAATAGCAGATAAGAAGTCATTATAAACTCTAAGGATGGCCATTTAAATGTGGTTATATTTGGCTCATAAACCTTATAAATTAACAGACTAAATCTCAATGCAAGGTTAGCCTTCAACAATAATGGTAAGTAAGGGAAGTTTCCTTTATCTTCTCTTAACTCTGGTATCTAATATGATAATAATGCAATTTAGCCATCTTGTCTCCCCCGTACTGCTACTCCGTGCAAAGGTCCAATCTCCACTACTCCCAATACCCTCAACCAGACACAGAGAAATCAGACTTTTGTCTGAACAACCGGCAAACACAAGCACATCTGACTTACGACAGCTTCCTGCTTCTGTGTAGACAGTTCTCATTTAGAAAACCAACACTTCATATTGAGTTTAATTTGGCTTTTTGACCTGGCTCACAATGGAACTCTCTACTTCTGAGTTGATCTCCCCTCCTCCTCTCAATCCTCTTACCCCCTCACCCCCATCCCACCAATACACTTACTGTGACCTCTTCTATAACTTGCTCCCAATCCAGAACATACACTGAACATTTTTTTGCTGGAAGTCTAACTCAAATTTCCTTTAGGATGATAATTCCTTTTAATTCCTTTGTCTACCATAGCCTGGGGCTTCCCTGGTGGCTCAGATGGTAGACTCTGATTGCAATGCAGGGGACCAGGAGAAGGGAATGGCTACCCACTCTAGTTGGGTTGGATGGCATCACTGACTCAAACGCCTTGAGTTTGAGCAAACTCTGGGAGATAGCGAAGGACAGGGAAACCCGGAGTGTTGCAGTCCATGGGGTTGCAAACAGTCAGACACAACTGAGCTACTAACACGTTCACTTTCACCATAGCTTGACCCCTTTCCAACCATCACAACCCTCCCTGCTCCATCCCCTTGGTCTGTCTTCCCCAGGTTTCTGCCCAATTTGATAGGCATGGATACGACTTAGTGACTAGAAAAAAAATAAAAACCCGGGCTCCACCTTCAACTGCTGGAGCAAGTGGTTCATCCCGTTGGCCTTTGGCAAGGGACCCTGACTTTGTTTGCATTTGAGGCTTGGCAATTATCACATTTGGTCCTCATAAGGCAAGCTGACTAGGGTCTGTATCATACCTTAAGAAATGAAGGAGCTGAGACTCAGAGAGGATTATTACTTGTCCAACATTACACAGAAGTGAAATCTAAACTTGAACCCAGGTCTTCTGACTGAAAATTCCTTGCTGCCTGAAATAATTTCTTTGTTTCTGAGCATAGATTAAAAAAAAAAAAAAAAAACCCAAAACAAACAGCCATTTAAAAATGACTTGAGGGAGTTTGGGATAAGCAGTTGCAAATTATTACATATGGAATTAATAAACAAGGTCCTATTGTATAGTGCAGGAACTATATTCAACATCATGGGATAAGCCATAATGGAAAAAAAATATAAAAAAGGATGTACATATGTATACAATGGAGTCATTTTGCCGTATATTAGAAGTTAACAAGACAGCAAAAAAAGACACAGATGTGTATAACGGACTTATGGACTCAGAGGGAGAGGGAGAGGGTGGGATGATTTGGGAGAATGGCATTGTAACATGTATACTATCATGTAAGAATCAAATCGCCAGTCTATGTCCAATGCAGGATACAGCATGCTTGGGGCTGGTGAACGGTGATGACCCAGAGAGATGTTATGGGGAGGGAGGTGGGAGGGGGGTTCATGTTTGCGAACGCATGTACACCCGTGGTAGATCCATGTCAATGTATGGCAAAACCAATACAGTAATGTAAAGTAAAATAAAGTAAAAATAAAAATAAAAAAAAGAAGTTAACACAGCATTGTAAATAAACTGTACATCAGTAAAAAATAAATTAAAAAATACTTTGAGGTGTATAAACAACTTGAGGATGGATAATGTGTCTTTTTGTCTTTAAATGCATCCAGTCTCCCAAACAGCTAATAAGAGCTCACATAGTACAAGGTCAAGCACAAAATATTTTGATAAACAAACATTAATTCTGGGGAAAGTAAACACAAAGAGCAAAATGAAGTATCTAGTCAGTCATAAATAAAGAAGTACGAACATTAACATCTCTTACTGCTGATGGCTTTTCTAAGAACAGCACCTATTGAAAGCATTTGAGATAAGGAATAGATTTTGGGTTTATAGAACATCAGAACCAGATCATGGAGATCTCTATGATCTTTTTTATCTAATCCTCCTCAATTAACAGAAGAGCTAACATTGAGAAAGCAATATGGAATAAAACAATCTGAGAGGCAAGACTTTTGTTTTTCAGAAACTCATTATTTAAGGAAGGATTCTTTCTAGTCAGTGTTCTTTGAGGACCAGCATTTCCTACCATTATGAAGCTATAAAAATACACAATATGAGCTATGCTCAATTTAAATATACAATAAAATTCAATAACTTTTAGATAAATTAATGTTTAAATTGCAACTTTATCCCTTCAGTTGTGTAACTTTCCTTATTCAAAAAAATGATTACAAAAAATGCTGCAGCTTTGCTTTTTGACTCTGTTTATATCATACAATCACAAAGTCTTAAAATTTTAAAGCCAAATACATTTTAATTTAATCCTAGACTATCAAAAAGCAACCCTGCCTTTAAAGTGATTTGGATATATGTTAACAATAATAATTTTATCTAAAGAGATCAATATAAAAACGATCTTAAAAGTATTTATATCTATGACCCAAATAATGTTTCCATCATTAGAACACTAAACCTTATCTAAAAATTACTGTATTAAGTTGGTTTTCTGTGAGTGGCTCCTCTAAGTAGTTTGGAAAGTGAATTAATCTAAAGAAAGCAGTTGTTAGTAATCATAGACAACAGCATGGAGCAAAAATAAATAGGAAAATTGTATGTGAATTTAAATAAAACCTTAATGGTACCTAATAGGGATAACAGTTTGGAATTACACTAATGTGATTTATCTCCTTTGCATTTCTTTGTATGTCACCTTCTTCCTAACCTGCTGGCTTTGCCTTAGATTTGGGCTGGTTGTAGCAAAGCTGCAAACGGATGGATTGAGTTTTCTCTCAACCTCCATATGCTGAGTCTTTTTCATTTTGGCTACTCTCATAGATGTGTAATGACATCTCATTGTGGTTTTACTTTGCATTTCCCTAATGACTAATGAAGCAGTGTCAGACTTTATTTTGGGGGGCTCCCAAATCACTGCAGATGGTGACTGCAGCCATGAAATTAAAAGACACTTACTCCTTGGAAGGAAAGTTATGACCAACCTAGACAGCATATTCAAAAGCAGAGACATTACTTTGCCAACAAAGGTCCGTCTAGTCAAGGCTATGGTTTTTCCAGTGGTCATGTATGGATGTGAGAGTTGGGCTGTGAAGAAGGCTGAGCGCCGAAGAATTGATGCTCTTGAACTGTGGTGTTGGAAAAGACTCTTGAGAGTCCCTTGGACTGCAAGATCCAACCAGTCCATTCTGAAGGAGATCTCTTTGGAAGGAATGATGCTAAAGCTGAAACTCCAGTACTTTGGCCACCTCATGCGAAGATTTGACTCATTGAAAAAGACTCTGATGCTGGGAGGGATTGGGGACAGGAGGAGAAGGGGACAACAGAGGATGAGATGGCTGGATGGCATCACTGACAGGATGGACATGAGTTTGAGTAAACTCTGGGAGTTGGTGATGGCCAGGGAGGCCTGGCGTGCTGCGATTCATGGGGTCGCAAAGAGTCGGACACGACTGAGCGACTGAACTGAACTGAACTGGATGACTAATGATGTTGAACAGCTTTCACGTTGTTGTCATCTGTGTATCTTCTTTGGTGAAGTGTGTTCAAATCCTTTGACTGCTTTTTAATTAGGTTGTTTGTCTTTTTATTATTGAGTTTTGAGGGTCTTTGTATACTTGCCTACAAGCCCTTTATTAGTTACATGCTTCATAAATACTTTCTCTCAATCTATAGCTTATCTTTTCATTTTATTAAAAGTGACTTTTGAAGATTCGAGTACCTAAGAAATACTTGCTTAGATATTTAAGAAGTATCTGAAATGTGAAAGGTTGGATCTAAGACACCTCTGCGTAACCCAAGGGCACAAGGGTTTTCTCCTATTTTTTTATCAGAATTTATATAGTGTTAGGTTTTACATAGAGTGTCACATTTTGACTCTACTATATGTAATAGAAAGAAAATCAATACTTGCCAACCAACACTGAAAAATCACATCAAACAAGTTAACATAGCATGATGGTTAAGAATTCAATATCTGGATATGGACTAAATGGTTTTTTTTAAACTTTTAATTTTCTATTACAGTATAGCCCATTAACAATGCTGTGATAGTTTCAAGTGAACAGCAAAAGGACTTGACCATACATACACACGTATCCATTCTCTCCCAAATTTCTCTCCCATTCAGGCTGACACATAACCTTGTCAGAGTTCTCTGTGCTATACAGGAGGTCCTTGTTGGTTATCAGTTTTAAATATAGCAGTGTGTATACATCCATCCCAAGCTCCCTAACTTTCCCTTCCCCGGCAACCGTAAATTCATTCTCTTAAGTCTGTGAGTCCCTTTCTGTCTTATAAGGAAGTTCATTTGTATCATATCTCTTTAGATTAGAGATGGACTAAAGTTTTAATCTCAGTTTCAGCATTTAAATAGCTGTGTTGATCTTGGTCAAGATATTTAACTGCTTTGACCTTTTTCTCTCACCTATAAAATTAAGAATAGTTCCCACTCACTTCATAGGGTCACTCTGAGGATTAAGTGAGATAACTCATAGAAAGCAAGCACACACATAGTGTGCTTTACAGTGAACTAAGAGATTTTTTTGAATGCCAGTACTTCCTGTGATATTCACTGAGAGCAGAGATTCTGGAAAATAATATAATCATGTGAGCTAAGAGATTTTTATAATGGCTCCTGCATGGTTGAATAAACTAATTACACAACTGAACATATTTGTCTTGGAATAAGACATAGGATAGATTGGGGAGTAATGATGTCCAAGAAGTAGAAGGTTTAGTCTTCTGAATAGAATAGCAAAGACAGAAGCCATTCAAAGGATGAATAGTTTAAAGTTCTGGCAGAGAAGTAGAAGCAATGCTTTGGATCAGCTGGAAAAGAGTGATCATTGAAGCTGAGAGTGTATACAGGCAAAGATTACAATAAATGACTATGATTAATGCCCAAGTAAGATAACTAGGCAAATATGGCAGAAAATTTTCACCATGCTGTAGAAAGAGATCTCAACACAACTTCAACTAGATTTTTGATGCCTGTGAAATAAGAGATTGGACCACATAATCTCTAAGGTTCTACGTGGATCTAGCAGCCGGTGAAATTTCCAATCAGTGCTATGGGACTGAGTGTGGAAAGAGAGAGAGGCTGCGGTCCTTGAAAATTCCAAGTGGTTGAAATAAACAGGAAATTCAGGATAGAAAGTTATCAGAGTATAACTGGTTCCTTATAGAGCTTTTTGTCGGTAATGGAAGAAAAAGGGGCAATAGGGCACTTTTCCAGAATCTCTGCCCTCAGTGAATATCACAAGTACTGGCATTCAAAAATGAGACTGCCAGGGAATGGGAGGGGAAAAAATGCAGGAACAAGATGATGAGTAGGTGGATGGATAAATATCCTAACTCAGGATATTCAACCACTGGATTTAATTTCTCTTAAGATCACTGTGAAATGGTATACTTTGTTACTTTTTATGTCTGGTTTTAAAAAATCTTGAGCCAATATGTTACTGCCATAACAGTCATCTGCATGGAGATAAAGCCATATGTGGAAGTGTCTGTGCTATGGCTTATGGGGTGGCAAAGGGAAAAGATGGTCCCGGTTAGACCTTAGAGGAAATAGAGTGGGGATGGCGGGGAGGGGAGGATACCTAACTAGAGAGAGAGGAAGGAGGGAGGCGCAAGCAAAGTCCAGCATGGCACCAGGAGGAGGGGTGAAACTGGTAAATGCCTTGGACTTGAGGAAGAGATGCAGGAGCTGTGGATGGGGGCTGTGTTTGATGATAAGAGATCACTCCCTCTTGGCAGTCCTTCTGCCTTCTCTCCTCTCTCTCCAGGCCATCCAGGACTTTCTTCCTCTCTTGCTGCTTGGCCTGGGCACTGATGACACCGATGACTGATTAGTCACCAGTGTTTGCTTGTAAATCAGTTTTCCCTTTAGATCAAACGCTCCCCAAGAGCAAGAACTGAGTGCATGCAGGAGAGATCAACGGCAAGGGAGTCTGATAACTGAGGAATCAGGCCTTTTGCCTGAAAAGGTGTGAGGGAAGGCGCGCTCACAAGCATCCTCGCCGCCGAATCGTGACTTTCACAGCTGAGCGTCCTGAGAAGCGCCCTGCTGGGGCTCACGCAGCCCGGAAGGCTTTGGGACCGCTTGACTGCACGCTTCTGGAGATCAGGGGTCAGGGGTGGGATCTATTCACTTCCTCCAGGCTGCAACTGGGAGTCTCAACCCAAAGACTGGGAAGCTGGGTAAGGAGCCCGGTGAACCTAACTTGGGACTAGGGTGTGTTGGGGTCCCCGCCAGGCCAGCCCAGCCTCGCGCACCAGCCGAACCCCGCTGCCAGTCGTAGTACTGCTGGCTCCCGCCGCCACAGGAACTTCACGAACTTGGTTTTCTTCTGGTGCCCATTGCACGACCTGGGTGTTTTTTTTTTTTTTTTTTGTAGATTGCTGAGTGCGGAGAGGCCCCGCCCTTCCGCGCCTGGCAGCCCAGCCGCCAGCCACTCCTCCCGCGCTCCCCGGCGGGTGTTCCTTTCCAGACGACGCTGGAAGACTTGGTGGCGGCGGCCCATGGGACCCGTGGCGCTGCCCGCCTGGCTGCAGCCCAGGTAGGGCGCTCGGCCCGGAGGGTGGGGAGGGGGTCGGGAGGAGGGGCCGCCAGGGGGAAGGGTGCGGGTGGGAGGGTGTGGGTGGTGCCCACATAGTTCCGCGGGGCGAGCACCCGCCAGCGCCGGGGCAGCCTTACGCCTCACGTTCCCTGGGGCTCTGGACAGATATTAGCTAATACAATGTTCTCGGCAACCCTAGGAATAACTGTTACTTTCCCCATGTTTCAGCAGAGAAAGGTCAGGCTGCGTGGCCGCCCTTCCTTTTGTACGCTCTCTGCGGTCTTTCTTCTCTTCCCGTTCCTCCGACCTGGAGCCCTTCCCTTTCCTTTTCTCTACCTGCTGCAGAAGCACCAAGCACACGTGTAGATTTCAGGGGCCCCGGTTTTCCAGAAAAACTGATTCAGTGTTATGAGGGTAGAGCCTGAGATGTCTGTGTTTATCCCACAAGCCAAGTGACTGCTGTAGGTTTCAGGGAGGCATTCCTTTCCCCTACTTTTTTAGTAGTGCCGTAGTCATCTGTAGGGGTACCCGAGTGCACTCATCAAGCTACATTTTATCTGCTTCTCAATTTATTTCCTTTATTTCTCAGAGGTTTCATATCTCCAGCTAGGAAAAAAATCTTGTCTACCCCGATCTGGCTACTTCCACCACTTTTTAGAACCAGAGACAACACTTCAAACAGTGCTTCCTCTGACCCCCTCAAACGTGTATCTGTTCATCTTTTCTTAGTCATATCCCCATCAACCAATTTTCAAACTCAGCTTCACTTCCCTTTTCTGGCCCTTAAACTGCTTTCTATGTGTGCCTGGTGAAGGAAACTATCTACTCTTGCAAACTATAATAGGCAGTGGTAAGATACTGACCCCAATCACAAAAATGCATTCAGAAATCAGTTCAGTTCAGCTCAGTCGCTTGGTCGTATTCAACTCTTTATGACCCCATGGACTACAGCATGCCAGGCCTCCCTGTCTATCCCCAACTCCCAGGGTTTACTCAAACTCATGTGCATTGAGTTGGTGATGTCATCCAACCATCTGATCCTCTGTCGACCATTTCTCCTCCTGCCTTCAGTCTTTCCCAGCATCAGGGTCTTTTCAAATGAGTTAGTTCTTTGCATCAGGTGGCCAAAGTATTGAAGTTTTATCTTCAGTATATTCAGGAACTGATTTCGTTTAGGATGGACTGGTTGGATCTCCTTGATGACCAAAGTACTCTCAAGAGTCTTCTCCAACACCACAATTCAAAAGCATCAGTTCTGCTCTCAGCTTTCTTTATAGTCCAACTCTCACATCCATACATGACTGCTGGAAAAACCATAGCTTTGACTACACAGACCTTTGTTGGCAAAGTAATGTCTCTGCTTTTTAATATGCTGTCTAGCATATTTAAAGTTGGTTATAACTTTTCTTCCAAGGAACAAGCATCTTTTAATTTCCTGGCTGCAGTCACCATCTGCAGTGATTTTGGAGGCCCCCAAAATAAAGTCACTGTTTCTATGGTTTCCCCATCTGTTCACTGCAAAGTAATGGGACCGGGTGCCATGATCTGAGTTTTCTGAGTGTTGAGTTTTAAGCCAACATTTTCACTCTCCTCTTTCACTTTTATCAAGAGACTCTTTAGTTCTTTGCTTTCTACCACAAGGGTGGTGTCATCTGCATATCTGAGGTTATTGATGTGTCTCCTGGCAGTCTTGATTCCACCTTGTGTTTCATCTAGTCCAGTGTTTCTCATGATGTACTCTATATATAAGTTAAATAAGCAGGGTGACATATACAGCCTTGACATAATCCTTTCCCTATTTGAAACCAGTCTGTTGTTCCATGTCCAGTTCTAATTGTTGCTTCTTGACCTCCATAGAGATTTCTCAGGAGGCAGGTCTGGTGGTCTGCTATACCTAGCTCTTGAAGAATTTTCCACAGTTTATTGTGATCCACACAGTCAAAGGCTTTAGCATAGTCAATAAAGCAGAAGTAGATGCTTTTCTGGAACTCTTGCTTTTTCGATGATCCCACGAGCAATTTGATCTCTGGTTCCTCTGCTTTTTCTAAGTCCAGCTTGAACATCTGGAAGTTCACAGTTCACATACTGTTGAAGCCTGGCTTGGAGAATTTTGAGCATTACTTTACTGGCATGTGAGATGAGTGCAATTGTGTGGTAGCTGAGCATTCTTTGGCATTGCCTTTCTTTGGGATTGGAATGAAAGCTGACCTTTTCCAGTCCTGTGGCCACTGCTGAGTTTTCCAAATTTGCTGGCATATTGAGTGCAACCCTTTCACAGCATCATCTTTTAGAATTTGAAATAGCTCAACTGAAATTCCATCACCTCCACTAGGTTTGTTCATAGTGATGGTTCCTAAGGCCCACTTACTTCGAATTCCAGGACGTCTGGCTCTCGGTGAGTGATCACACCATCATGATTATCTGGGTTGTGAAGATCTTTTTTGCATAGTTCTTTTGTGTATTCTTGCCACCTCTTCTAATATCGTTTGCTTCTGTTAGGTCCATACCATTTCTATCCTTTATTGTGTCTATCTTTACATGAAAAATTCCCGTGGTATCTCTAATTTTCTTGAAGAGATCTCTAATCTTTCCCATTCTGTTGTTTTCCTCTATTTCTTTGCGTTGATCACTGAGAAAAGCTTTCTTATCTCTCCTTGCTATTCTTTGGAACTCTGCATTCAAATACGTATATCTTTCCTTTTCTCCTTTTCTTTTCACTTCTCTTCTTTTCATAGCTATTTGTAAGGCCTCCTCAGACAGCCATTTTACTTTTTTGCATTTCTTTTTCTTGGTGATGGTCTTGATCCCTGCCTCCTGTACAATGTCACGAACCACCATCCATAGTTCTTCAGGCACTCTGTCTATCAGATCTAATCCCTTGCATCTATTTCTCAGTTCCACTGTATAATCATTAGGGATTTGATTTAGGTCATACCTGAATGGTCTAGTGGTTTTCCTACTTTCTTCAATTTAAGTCTGAATTTGGCGATATGGAATTCATGATCTGAGCCACAATCAGCTCCTGGTCTTGTTTGGCTGACTGTATAGAGTTTCTCCATCTTTGGCTGCAAAGAATGTAATCAAGCTGATTTTGATATTGACCATCTGGTGATGTCCATGTGTACTCTTCTTTTGTGTTTTTGGAAGAGTGTGTTTGCTATGACCAGTGAGTTCTCTCGGCAAAACTGTATTGGTCTTTGCCCTGCTTCATTCTGTACTCCAAGGCCAAATTTGCCTGTTACTCTAGGTGGTATTTCTTAACTTCATACTTTTACATTCCAGTCCCCTATAATGAAAAGGGCATCTTTTTTGGGTGTTAGTTCTGCAAGGTCTTGTAGGTCTTCATAGAACTGTTCAACTTCAGCTTCTTCAGCATTACTGGTTGAGGCATAGACTTGGATTACTGTGATATTGAATGGTTTGCCTTGGAAACCAACAGAGATTATTCTGTTTTTTTTTGAGATTGCATCCAAGTACTGCATTTCAGAATCTTTTGTTGACTAGGATGGCTACTCCATTTCTTCTAAGCGATTCTTGCCCACAGTAGTAGATATAATGGTCATCTGAGTTAAATTCACCCATTCCAGTCCATTTTATGTTCACTGATTCCTAAAATGTTGATGTTCACTCTTGCCATCTCCTGTTTGACCACTTCCAATTTGCCTTGATTCATGGACCTAACATTCCAATGATTGAATTACCCTGCCTGGGAATGCCACCATTGCTACTCCCTTCTTGTAACTATAAACTAGTTATCCTTCAAGTTACGCACTTAGCAGGAACACATTGACCACATGGACCTCTCTCCATCCATATTTTATTTTCGAAAATACTCAAAGCTAACTTTGCAATGCTTGCTTTTATCCCTTGGGGAGCAGCAAAGTTAGAGGTTTATCACAGCTGAAAGTGAATGTTGAAATAGAACCATATCTGGCGCTAAACAAACCCAGGATGGTCCCTGTAACAGATAGTGTGTGCTTTTGAAATCTCATGGGGGTTAGAAGAGTATCCAAGTTAAAAACTCGGATATGGATTAATTGTCTCTTGCTCGCTCAGATTGGCCAGTAAATTAGTTAAAAAACATGTGTATAATGCTGAAAAGGTGATTATAAAGGAAGTGTTTAATGTGTTTAAAGGAAGTATTTTCTTGTATTTTTTGTAGGTATAGGAAGAATGCCTATCTTTTCATGTACTACTTAATCCAGTTCTGCGGCCACTCCTGGATATTTACAAATATGACAGTCAGATTCTTTTCATTTGGAAAAGGTAAAAGCCCAAAACAGTTTTGAATTTTTAACGTTTAATCCTCATTTTCACCTAGTCCTAGTTATAATTTAACTTCTGTGAACTTCACCTAATATCCTTCACTTCTCTGAAATTTAGTGACCATATTTTTCAGTAAGCATGCTTCATTCTTAATGCAAAAACCAAAACCTGTTTGGAGGAGGCGGTAAGTAAAATGAGGGAAAGGGAAGTGAGTTCTCTTTGAGTAGGCACTGGCTCTGAAAACATAGACATGCCATTGGGGTGTACCATTTCCCTCTTCCTTTTTTGGTTCTGCACCAAACCTTAGCAGATCTGGTGTGTGTTGAAGAAATCTGTAAATTCCTGTGTAACTTTTTCTTTTTCCACGTAGAAATTAGAAATTAACCAGTTCTTGTTTCTTATTCCCCAGGTTTAAGGTAACTGGAAACTACTAACAAATGAAAGACAAACTCTATATTCCCCAATCGTCTATTTAATCCTTTTAAAAGGCAATGTGTCCATAGGAAAATGACACATTTTGTAGATGACTCATCACATATAGAGGAGTTAGCGTTAAAGGTTTAAGTCATAAGCTTTCTCCAGTTTCCTGAAAGTAGGGATTTTTAAATGCATTGAAATTTTCAAAAAAATGAATCATTAAATGACTGTCAAAATGAAATTCTTTTCATTTTCCATCCCAACATGGATAAGGGTCATCACAGTTTCCAACTGTTGCATGACTTGACAATTTGAGCAATTGCTGGTTGCAGCTAAAAACAAACATGTAGTGTGTATCTGGGATAAGTCATGCTCTGCTCATCAATTCAGCCTTTGATATCGTGAGAAAATTAATCTTTTTCTGTGATACCATAAACTATTTGATGTTGCTTTTTTTTTTTTTACTGCAGATTTGCGGATAAATTCTTGCCTTTGTTAAGAACCTCCAAAGATATAACTTGAGGGCTGTATTTCAACTTTTGAGTGTCGGGAGTCCTCAAGCAGAGGACAGCACAGGTGTTTGGAAAACTTCCTTTTGTTTTTAGGAAAAAAGCATCGCTTCTAGACCTTGGAAGTTAGCTGTGGCTTCGAGGGCCTGTTATAGGTCATTCACAACATTAGTAACAAGACATGAATTTATTCTTATGCTGCCTGGCTTTTCCAGTGGGGGGAAGTGCCTTAGGCAGCAGTATACTTATTTCTTAATTGTGATCTTGCCATCCATAATTAGAGAAGTTGCATTTTATTAAAGAAACACAACCCATTTCTACAGAAGGCAGCTTGAAAAGAACTATGTGGGAGGTCAGTACAATTTCCAAATCAGTGTATAAATTAAGTAGCTCAGTAGCACTCAAGCACCTGGAGTAGGCACCAGCTGCCTTCTCCCTTCAGGGAGCCGTGTGACTGATCATGCTTTTATGGCAAGTAGGACTGTATATGCCTCAGGAATCATCCATAAAGTGGGAATGATAATAATGTCTACCTCATAGAGCTGCTGAGAAGAGAAACCCTTCGATAAATTACTATCATGTGAATGATCACTAGGGAGTGAAGACGATAAAGATTTCCCTAGACGTTTCTTAATATGGCAGGATTTCATTTAAAAACCAGCACATTTATTCTATTTAGAGAGACATTTGTTTCTGTCCATTTCAGCTCTGTCAAATGTAGTGTTTGTTTGGAGCCCTCTGCAATGGGCCCAACTCACCAAAATCCAGAAAGCACTAACCATGTACGTGCAGGACATAAATGCTATATAGATGGAAGCTGTTATTTGATATCATGGCATCATTAATGCCATTTCATAAAGCTTCTCTGAAATCGTATTTTCTCATCTCTGTCATTTTCTTGTCCATAGACAAGGAATGGGCACAGCAGTTTCTCTAATAAACTCGCTTTCAGCCTGTTTTCACTGATGTAGTCTAGAGTCTAACTGTTTACTTTTATGCTGAAATTCCTTTAGAATCATATAAATGGGGAATAAATGCTTTAGCTTTGGTCATAGAGCCTTCTTTTTCAAGTTTCAAATTCGTTCTGAAAGAGGAGCAATTAAACTGTATAATGATGTGAAGTGCTTTCTTCGGTTACATGGTATTTGTAATTTAGAAATCTAGGAAATTTCTCACATGTACAAAGGAAAATGAAGTAAGGAATCTCAGTTGTATTTCAAACTGCTTCCTAGATTTGGGTTGTGATCTAGATTTTACTTACTATGTCTGTATTTTTAATTCACTGGACACAGATTCAATGGTTGACACTTTCTATGCAATTGGACTTGTGATGCAACTTTGCCAGTCTGTTTCCCTTTTGGAGTTGCTGCACATATATGTTGGCATTGAATCAAACCATCTTCTTCCTAGGTTTTTGCAGGTAGGTCTTAATCACATTGTTTATATTATAGAATCTGTTGCATACGTAACTTTGTTCTGTTTACAACCTCTCAACTTTACGGCAGTGAAAAAGCCAACCTTTGCTAATGTGCAACCCAAGTCACTAACATGGAGAATTCCATGAAAAAGTGACCTCATCCTAAAATACTGCATTGTCAGAATTGCCAGTTGGAAGCATTCAGAGAAATGATGCTTGCTGCTTTGTGCAGCACTATAGTGATCCTCTACTGGGACGAGATTTCATATCCACTGCCCAGTCTCACTATGCCACGGCCTTGGGCAGTGTAGTACAGAGGAAAGGCATAGGATGGGAGCCATTCAGACTTGGGGTTTGGTGCCTGGCTCCTCTACCTACACTGGGATACATTAACCACCATCATCCAGCTCTTTAGGGAAAAGGACGCCACCTACATTACCTGGAAAAGAATAAATTTGCAAAAAAAAAAAAAAAAAAAATGTACCCTTCATCTAAGTCCAGAGATTAGAATACTCCCCAGCCATTTCTTGTTCATTCTGCCCCTAGTACTGAACACAGTTACAAAGGAGTGGTCTTTTGTGTTTATTTAGTATAGCATCTACTTGTACGGGCTTCCCTTGTGGCTTAGCTGGTAAAGAATCCTCCTGCAATGCAGGAGACCTGGGTTTGATCCCTGGGTTGGGAAGATCCCCTGGAGAAGGGAAGGGGTTTCTCCAGTATTCTGGCCTGGAGAATTCCATGGACTGTATAGTCCATGGGGTCGCAAATATTTGGATACCACTGAGTGACTTTCACCACTTGTACAGACCTGGGAATGCTGTAGACTTGGCTTCAAATTGGAAAAGACTCTTGAGAGTCCCTTGGACTGCAAGGAGGTCCAACCAGTCCATCCTAAAGGAGATCAGTCCTAAGTGTTCATTGGAAGGACTGATGTTGAAGCTGAAACTCTAATACTTTGGCCACCTGATGAGAAGAGCTGACTCATTTGAAAAGACCCTGATGCTGGGAAAGATTGAGGGCAGGAGGAGAAGGGGATGATAGAGGATGAGATGGTTGGATGGCATCACTGTCTCAATGGACATGGGTTTGGGTAGACTCCGGGAGTTGGTGATGGACAGGGAAGCCTGGCGTGCTGCAGTTCATGGGGCCACAAAGAGTCAGATATGACTGAGCGACTAAACTGAACTGGCTTCAAATTCCAGTTCTATCTCTTAGTTATATGAGTTTAAACAAGTAATGTAATTGTTCTGAGCTTCATTTTCTCATGTGATATGCAAATAGCCTGTATATTCTGGAGTAACTGAGAAAGTGGGTAGGATAAGTTCCTAGCACTTAGTTAAGAATACAATACCTGGTAGCTGTTGCTGTTATTTTAGGTATCATTTGTTCCTCTGCCATGTCTTGAGCCCTAGATGACCGTGTTCCTTTTAAAGGCAGGTTGAAGGAAGATGGGAAATTCACGGGTAGAGATTTAGTATAGGAAATCATTGCTGAATTAAGACAAGAAAAATTAAAAAGTGATATTTTCCATAAGGAGAGATAAGGGTGGCTATATGAACATACATTTAAAATTTACAGAAAAAAGTATTTTCATTAGTATAATTTTAACTATTTGTAAAATAAATGTTAAAAAATGTATAACTAAATGTGACAAATTTGCATTGTAAAAATAATTAAAATATTAGAATCTGATTGTATTGCCAGCACCTAGCAAAGTGCTTAGAACATAAACACCTTAAATTTTGTTGAATGAAATAGTGGCATAGATCTTTATATTAAAATTTGCTGAAATATCATGAAAGTTTAAAAGATGGAAATCAGAGTATAATCCTGAGGAGCCTATCGAGAACTCTGCATTACAAGTTGATAGGAGATTTTAAATTTTGCTTATTCATTAGACGTGGAGAAATAGTATTAGGATGAAGTTACTTTAGTGTTGAAATATCAAATGTAAAGTAAAAATTGGGGCAATATCTAGAGTACAAACTAAGAATAGTTAGTTAGCTAGCTAAGACCTACATGGAATTGCCTTAAATGTATGTCCTTACAATACGAAAGGGGGTACATACACATCTGTCCCAGAAAAGTGAAAGTGAAGTCGCTCAGTCGTGTCCGACTCTTAGCGACTCCATGGACTGTAGCCTACCAGGCTCCTCCCTCCATGGGATTCTCCAGGCAAGAGTACTGGAGTGGGTTGCCATTTCCTTCTCCAGGGGATCTTCCTGACCCAGGGATTGAACCCAGGTCTCCTTCATTGCAGACAGCTTCTTTACTGTCTGAGCCACCAGGGAAGAGGCATGTTATTTAGGAACAAGATTTATTGATATGTATTATCTGTAAACAACTTAAGATGCATATAGCATTGCTTAACATTAAATGTACAGGCTTCCTGGGTGGCTCAGTGGTAAATAATCTGCCTGCCAAAGCAGGAGACATGGGTTCAATCCCTGGGTCAGGAAGATCCCCTGAAGAAGGAAATGGCAAACCACTCCAATATCCTTGCTGAGAAATCCAGTGGACAGAGGAGCCTGGTGGGCTACAGTCCATGGAGTCACAAAAGATTTGGACACATTTTAGCAACTAAATGCTAATTTTAGAAAACAGAATTAACCCAGGTTAAATGAAAGCTGTATTCTAGCATATGGAATTATTTTTCTTGGAGTATGATCAAATTCATCTGAATCTAAGTCATATTTTCTTTTGGCATACCTTTTTAGACTTTGTACTTTTTTAAGGCTAAATTGGATAATAGTAATTTTATGGTAAAACAGTTTCAAAGTTAAGAGCAGTGTTATTTTAGTTATTTCCAAAGTAGGAAATGCAAATGAGAAACTGGACAGGTAAATTTGTAAGAAAGAAAAGCATCTTAAATATGTCTCAAAGATCTACACAGTATTTCTGCTTTCCAAAAGTATGTAGGCTTGTCCAAAAATAGAAATTGTTATTAGAAATCCGATTTCTTGCAGTTCTAGAAATTCCAGGATATTTAAGCATGATTTTAATCCCTATTAATTGCAACTCTATTAATTTATAGAAGTATGATCACTTGTAATTGGACTGTATCCTGGTTTGGTAATTAAAAAATAATGGCAAGTATACATTGGCACTTTTATTTGAATGTGAGGAGGCAAAGTCTCCTGTTGATGGGGCTCAACTGGTTTTTAAGTCTTTGTTGTTGGGAGGAATCAGGGAATCATCATAGTAGGGAAGACAGTTCTTCTCATCCTGGGCCAATTATTATTAAATTTTTGCTATGATATTTGTCTTCCTCTTTATCTCTTTGAGATTTTATCTGTCCTCTGTTTCTTTTATTCATTTACTATCTTTTCTGAATAGTTTTTCTGAATAGGTTTTCAGAATAGACATGATGTTCAAAAAAGCTTCAAAAACCCACGTGGTCAGGTCCAAAGTTTCATTTTAACCCCCTTCCTTAGAATTCTGTAGACAACTAGAAGAATTCCCACATTATAAGATGACTCTGAGGCCCCTTCTTTAAAATAACCAAACAAAACTCTAAAGCTGTGTAATCGTTCTTGGTTTTCCTGTTTCCCCATCTTTAAATGAAGAAACCGTAGTTAAGAATGTAGCTAAGCTACTCACACAATACTCATAGCTGATTGCATACGGTATTTTGAAAAAATGCACAATATCTAGCTACTTTGAAGTAGATTGAAGAGAATTCTGCTCATGTGTGTTATTATTTTGACATTACCTTTGTGACACTGGTAAGTCACAATAGAGTTGTCTTTTTTGTAAACTGCTTTGCCAAAATATGAAGATGAGTAATTCCCCAAAGCAGTAGGAACAATTAGCTAGTTGAGCAATTAGAATCACAGGTATAATATCAATTGATGGTGGTGTTTATATATACATATGTATATGTGTATACATTTTTGTAGCTCACAAAAATATGTTTGTTTTCTTCTGTACATTTTTAAATGTTTTATACTCATCTTTGTTTGACAGGGAAAAGCCATTGTGATTTTCTAATATTACAGTTGCTAAAGGAGAAAGGGCTTCCCTGGTGGCTCAGAGAGTAAAGAATCTGCCAGCAATGCAGGAGACCTGGGTTTGATCCCTGGGTTGGGAAGATCCCCTGGAGAAGGAAATAGTAACCCACTCCAGTATTCTTGCCTGGAAAATCCCATGGACAGAGAGCCTGGTAGGCTACAGTCCATGGGGTCGCAAAGGGTCAGCCACAACTGAGCGAGTAACGCACTAACACTAACCAAAGGAGAAAGAGAGGGTAAGACCTGTTGACAATAACACTATGATAGTTTAACAGAGATGTATATTTTATATATTTTTAAAAAATACAGTTTAGGGGAAAAGAGCAAAACTGCAACAAATAGTTGTTTATATACATCCATTTTTGTAAACACTTACATGGCAATGAAAATTATATCAGGGAAAAAATTTTTGATATTTTAAAATTGTAAAACGGGAAAGTAAAAAGGTCCAAAAGTAGCATATAAGTATAGTTAAAAGTGATAATTGAAAACTAGGCCTCTCTTCTGTCCAATCCCTTGCTCTCAAATGAGTGTGCCTATTTCATTAGCTTGATTTTTTTAAAAAGTTGAATTGGAAATTAGTATTTTAGTAGATTAAATCAAAACGACTTGGCTTTTATGGAGCGGAAATGCCATCAACCTTGAAATATTGATTTTGAAGGATTCTGTTCTGACTTTGCTTGTGTAGAAGCCTGAGAAAGAGGTCTTTATTGATATATAATAGCTTTAGGATGTTTCAACTCAAGGAGAGGGGAAAATAATCCACAAAATTAACCTTTGTGTATTGACATTAAGCTGATGTGCCTTTAGGAAACCTTCAGAGTTATCCATTTTACTCCTTTAGCTTTTGAGAGAGGCTTGAAATGCAAAGACTGTACATAACTGAATTAAAATGGCTAAATTCTGTCCCCTGACCTTTGCATCACAATAAACACTGCTGCACATGTATTCATTTGACACAGTTTTTAAATCTATAAATCAAAATCCTGGGAATTATTACCCCCACATTATTGTGATACAGAAATTCCACTTTGTGTTACAGAAATTCCATTTGTGAGCTCAGATTGCAAGAACAATCCTTTTTTTTTTTTTTTTTTTTCCAATAGCACATCCTCAGGACAAACAGGAGTCTGTTGTCAGAAATCACTCCAAAGATTTCACAGTCGCAGATTTTGTAAGAAAAAATGTAAAGTCTGTCCCCAAGGAGAGTGTCTTAAAACAAACCCTTTTAGAAACACAGCAAAGTTTCACCCTAATCTCTTTTAATCCATGAAGCAGGTGCTTCTTTGCATTGGTAGATTAAATAATCTTTTTTCCCCCTATGAAATCATATAATTTTCTCTCCAGTTTTGAGTTGGGAACAGGCTTATATTGTTAGAGATAAAAACTGTACTGAGGATTGTGTCATGCTATGAGATTCTCAAAACTTTGCTTCCTGAAAATGAATTATATACACAGTTCACTCTGTAGGTAGGATTTTTTTTTTTCTTTTTTCTTTTTGGTACCTTTTGTATTTCATCAGTGAAGTTCTTCAGTGTGATAGTTATAAAGCTATTGTTGTTCAGTTGCTAAGTCATGTCTGACTCCTTGCGACCCTGTGAACTGCAACACACCGGGCTTCCCTGTCCTTCACTGTCTCCTGGAGTTTGCTCTAACTCATGTCCATCAAATCAGTGATGCCGTCCAACCTCCTCATTCTCTTTCTCCCCTTTTCCTTTTGCCTTCAATCTTTCCCATCATCAGAGTGTTTTAGTCATAGTATAATTTTAAGGATGCTGAGATTAGCTTTATTTATTTATTGATAGTCTTGACTGTCTACAAGAAAAATATATTTTCTTACAAACTATATTTCTTATAAACTAATTACTACTTTAAATTATACTTATTTTTATCTCCAGTATAATGACTTAACACAAAAGTTAAATGACTTACCCAAGTTCACATAAATTGTAAATGGTGGAGCAAAAATTTGGATTTGGGTTAGTTTTCCTGAATACTCAACTATTATGCTACACTTGTTTACAGTGTCTATCTCACAAACTAGGACATAAGTACCTATGTCCTTATAGGCTGGGACATAGCCTACTTCTTAGGCTGGGATTTGATCTTGTTCATCTTGCCATGTTCACTGGGATTCAGAAGAGTGCACTCAATAAATATATATTGTTTGATGAATAAATAAACATATACAAATAGTATTTAAATACTTTTGTCTTACAGAAAATAATTGGTGACTTTTCAAATTTAAGGGTATGTGTCTGAAGTTCTCAACAGAAGTTCATAGGATTAAAGTAGTTTGGGTTATCCTTTTAGTAATGTAATAGTCTTTGAAGCTACTACTTAAAGACTTATTAAACAACTACTTGATTTTTAAGACTGTAGAAATTCTCTCTATAGTTGAAGTATGATTTTTACCCCTTCAATAGTTTCTAACTAATTTGCTAGCTGCCATTAAAAAACTAACACTTTAATTTTATCAAATTAAGTTCTTTAACAAAGAACACTTTAATTTTAGTCATTGCTTAATCTGGAGTTCAGAATTCCCAAACAGAACATAAAACTGCAAAGTAGTTTTATAGTTTTTGAGTTAATTTTTATATATTTTGAGTTGGCCACATTACCACCATGTTTAATGTGGCCCAAGTTAGTGTTTTCACTGTGCTTTTAGTCTGCCTGTTTGAGTTGCACAAAACATTACAAGACCCTTTATTAGTAATTGTCATGTTCTCATAGGATTTTGTCTAAAATGACAAAGTGCTAAGTTGTCCCAAGGATAAAGCTCTAAATAACTAGTCAACAATTATATGTAAAGAAAGTAATAAATTTTAAAAATCTATTCTTGAAAATTGTTTTGGTGTTGATTCAGAAAATCAAGGAGATATTTTTAAGTTTTAACTTTTCAGGAGAGGCTTTTTTTTTTTTTTAGAATAGACTGTGACCTAGACTTTATATCTGCTTCCCTGGTGGCTCAGATGGTAAAGCGTCTGCCCACAATGTAGGAGACCTGGGTTCAATTCCTGGGTCGGGAAGATCCCCTGGAGAAGGAAATGGCAACCGGCTCCAGTACTTTTGCCTGGAAAATTCCATGGATTGAGGAGCCTAGTAGGCTACAGTCCATGGGATCGCAAAGAGTGGGACACAACTGAGCAACTTCACTGGTTCACTGATAGACATTATATGAGGGTATAGCCCATTAAAAAGCAAAGGTGAAAATGTCTTAGTGTCTCAGAACAAGGAATTTAGAATGACATGATTTTGATTCCACATCTATAGGCAAGTCATTTTCACTTTGTAAAATGACTACAAAGAACACTTTCTTTGTAAAAGGCACAAAATAGCAGTAGCACTTCCTGGGGTTGTTATGGAGATTAAATGAGATGGCATGTGTTTAGATACTGGCACAAAGTAATCAATAAATATTGTTTTTTTTTAAAAAATCAACTTAGGAATATTGCCAACTACATTCTCCCATTGTCTTGCCATTGAATGGTCAAGATAGAGTTAAATAACCATCAGATAATTTGTTAATTAGACAGACATCATAGAGGGGGTGATGGGTCTGCACATACCTCTATGTATGTGGTTGTGTTTTGGGGGCATGCTTATTGCCTCTTCTATGCAGTTGGGATTCCATCACCAACAGTCCCTTAAGTGATTATTTTCAACAGTGTTTCTTTGGGCAGCTCCAGCCCCTCTTAGGAGATTCTTTTCCCTCCCTACTCATCAATTGAGGGGCAGCCTGGCATCAGAGATTGCTTATAACTCTGGAAGCCAGGAGACTCAGGATATATGTTTCCAGGTCTGCCTCTAGGTTGGGCAAATCACTTGATTTCCTTATTTGTAAAAAGGTGGGGTTGGACATGTATCTAGTAGAGCCCCTAGAGATTTGTCTTATCTGAAATAGCTTATGTTCTTTATTATAGTAGTCAGCCATGTAATTAGAACTCTGTTTGTGTGCACACATCCATGTGTTTATCTCCTGAGATTTTGATCAAAAATTAGATAATTTTCCCAATTAGCAGACACTGATGAAATGTAAGATTAGGCAGTGCCTAAGTACTTGTTTGCTGCTAAGATCTTGTTATCTGAAGGTTGCTGTGTGTCACGGCAGCAAGCTCGGATCATTCAGTAATTAATCATTTCAGTTAAGTCTACTTCATTACATAAATATGGTTAAGTCAAGAAACTAGAGCATTGAAAGAAAGATGAACAAAGGAAAAACTGCCAGGTAGGTAGCTTCCATCGATTGACTAAGGTTTGAATCGTGTCTAATTTCCTTAGCTAAGAAGTAAGGGCCCTCTTGGCTCACCAATGTGGTTATAAACAGGCTGATACAGCTTCTACATGTGAATTTCTGATCCTCTGGCCTGATATTGGCAAATTTTGGATTTCTCTGCACTAGGTGATTTTCCAGGACTAACAGGCTGTGATTCGAAGTCACAGATTATCCAAGTCTTTTCTCCCTGATCCACTTTAAAAGTAAAGACAGCTACTGAAAGACACAAGTCAGCCCTCGTCTTTATCAGTAATATGCTCTCTCAATCTCAGGGATGTTTTCCTGTGACCACTGTGAGGAAAGTAAAATATTCTATTAAAAACCAACAAAAATGCAGAATATACAAAGTATATTAATACAGCATAAGAATACATATATTTAGATTGGAAAGAGGAATGTGTATTTCGAGGTCAGTAATTGGAGCTAAGCCATTAGTGTGTGCGTTCTCAGTGATTTACAAATGTTTACTGACTTGGAAAAAACATGAATTTGTTGAATTCTTTTCACTTTCCACTAGCTTATGAAGGTTAGGATTATACTATTTCCCTTCCCTTTCTCCCCTTCTCCCACCTCTTAACTCTCAACACCCCTGCACCACCCCTCCCTGCCAAAAGAAACTATGGTGGCTTCTTGTTTGGATGAAATGGCAATTTCTTGGCCTGACATTCAAAACTCATCACAAGCAGCATGTTTTCAATTTTATCTCCCATGGTTCTGTTTGTGCACTTCCTTTCTGGCCCTCAGGGATGTTTTGGCCCCCAGCACAGCTGTCTTTTCACACCTCTGCCTCTTTGCTCTGGCTGCTCCCCAGGATGCCCACTCTCCTATCCAGTCTACCTGACAAACCCTGTCCATTCCTCAAGATCCAGCTGAAATGTTGCCTGTCTCCATATGTCTCTCTGCATCCTTTTCCCGCACAGTTTATCTCCCCCACCTCTCCTCCCATACATGGCCCTTTAAATGACAGCATTACTCACACTGTGCTATAGCAAATGCCCACATTCTCCTACCGTTGCTACCCTGTGTAGCAAGGACGATGCTTTTCATTGTGTATGTTGTCTTAGCATCTGATATGTAGTGGACACCCAATGAAAGCTTGTCAAAGTGAGTAAAACCATGTGTTCATGTGTCACAAGAAGGGACATGCTGTGATTCGGATGAAATATCTGTTATCTTTTTATCCGTTACGTTCAATTTGGAGGATACAGAAAAAAAGAAATCAGAAAGGAGGAAATGAAATTGACCCATAACCTTACTCCCCCAGAGATCGTATTAATTGTATAGTATACATATTTAGAGTTAAAGCATATTTTTTAAAAGGAACTTTGGTTCTTAACATTAGAAAATTACCTACATGCTAAACAGATGATCCTAATTCTTGACTTTGCTATTTCTTTTGTTAGCTCACAGAAAGAGTAATTGTCCTCTTCATGGTGATCACCAGTCAAGAAGAAGTCCAAGAGAAATACGTGGTGTGTGTTTTATTCATCTTTTGGAATCTGTTGGATATGGTTAGGTAAGGAGGCAAAATAACCTGTTAAAGCCAGATTACTTTCTACAGTGAAACCAGTATTAGTTGCTTGTGTTTGATTGCTCAGAGATAAATATATAACCTCTTTTCATATTATTTTATCTTGATATGGAAATGTATTTCTTGTGTTCTCCATAATGGGCATATCAAAGATAGTGAAAACCTACCATGGTATTACAAGAGCGAATCAGTGCATTCAGGCATAATACCAAATGGGAATAAACCTCACAGCTGTTTGCTAATGAAAGGCATTCTCTGCAATTGCTCTGGTACATGTTACTTTAGTAAATAAAGCCAGACTTTTCTATCATAGACACAATTTACAAAGTTGGTTTCTTTGAATTCAAGAGTATTTTAAATATAGGGCTTTATTTCTTTGGGGTGAAAAACACACCTCCACAAACATATGTGTATACAACTCCAGCAGGTTCAAATAACTGAAGTTTGTTCATGAACTCACTGGGAATCCTTGGACCTCAGGTTTGGAATCCTTGCCCTAGTTGGTGTTGTGTTGACTTCTAAATTCTAAAGCTTTGCAATGAGATGAGCCTAGTAGTATCGCTACCAGCAATGCTGTAAAATAGCCTCTTTGCACAGTGGCTCACTTTGGAGAGGTTCCTAACTGCTACTTCTTGAGAACTGTCCCTCTTGCTTGAAAGACCTGGATGTGAATGGGTAACAAAAGGCCGCAGCATTTTAGCAGAGGTTCTATAAATTCTTTATTGTCAAAATCTTGGCTGAGTTAAGATATTCTAAGCAGAATGAATTAAAATGAAATATTTTGTTGAATTAAAGTGACTATAATTCTTTGTTATATATAACTTAGTTATTTCTCACTTTTAACTGAAAGATTTGTGGACTTAGGGCAAACTTTAGGGACTTTTATAGCCTGTGACTTTCTGTTTATGAGACATGGAGCCTCATCTGGGACTGTGTCTTGCTTTCTTGTTTTTTTTTTTTAATGTACATCATTTTTAAAGTCTTTATTGAATTTGTTACAATATTGCTTCTGTTTTATGTTTTTGTCCTTTGGCCACAAGGCATGTGGGATCTTAGCTCTCTGACCAGTGAGCAAACCCTCACTCCTTGCACTGGAAGGCGAAGTCTTAACCACTGGTCTGCCAGGAAAGTCCCAGGGAACTGTGGCTTTCTGACGTTTTATTCTCTGGTATACCCACTTCTTTCAGTGTCAGTCCAGTCTCAGATAAGTTCAGTAGGCCCATTAGAGAACAAAGTAGTTTTGGCATTGAGAGTGGTATTGTGATGTGATGGAAAGACTTTGGGACATAGACGTAGAGGATCTCAAGATGAACCTCACCTCTGCTACTTAACTGCTTGGACAAATCGTATAATCTTAAAAATAACAGCAGTGGGATAATTCATGGACCTTAATATTTACCCTTTTAAAGTATAAAATTTGTTGATTTTAGTTTGTTCAAAGATATGTGTAACCATCACCAGTATCTAATTTGAGACCATTTTCATTGCCCCCCAGAGGAGCCCCAAATCCATCAGCAGTCATGCCCCTTTCCCTCTCCCTCCCAGCCTCTGGCAACCTCTAATATATTGTCTATATGGATTTGCCTGTTCTGGACATTTCATATAAATGGAGTCACATAATGTGCTTTTTGTGATTGGTGTCTTTCACTTAGCATAATGTTTTCAAGGTATAGCCATGTTGTAACAGGTATCAATATTTTATTTTTATGAACTGAATAATATTCTATTATACCAATATACCAATTTTTATTTATTCATTTGTCAGCTGATGGACTTTGGGCTGTTGCTGCTTTTTGGTCAGGAGGAATACTGCTATGATCATCCATGTACAAGCTTTTGTGTGCACATATGTTTTCATTTCTCTTAACCTAGGAGTGAAATTCCTAACTGCTTAACCATTTTGAAACTCTTTTTTCCTGTGTAAAGTGGGGTTAGAATTAACTTCCAAATTTACCTTAGAATGATGTTTTGAAAAGCAGTTTCTTCAACCTGATGAAAGTATCTGTAAAAACTCAACAGCTAACACGATGGTTAATGGTGAAAGACTGATCTTTCTTCCAAAGATCAGGAACAAGACAACAATGTTTACTCTTGTCTCTGCTATTCAACATTACACTGGAAGTTCTAGGTACAGCAGTTAGGCAAGAAAATGATATAAAAGTCATCCACATTAGAAAGAAAGGAGTAAAATTATCTCTATTGGCAGATGACATAATTTTATATAAAAAAAATCATAAGGAATTCACTAAAAGCACTAGAATAAGCTGGTTCAGCAAAGTTGTAGAATACAGAATTGATATACGTTTGACCCTTGAACAGGGTGAGGGTTGGAGTGCTGACTTTCTGCAGAGTTGAAAATCCATATATAACTTTTCATGTATAGAGTTCCTCTCTGTCTGCAGTTCTGTGTCTGCATTCAACTAACCAGAGAGTGTAGCATTGCAGTATTTACTATTGAAAAAAATCTTCATATAAGTGGACCCATATAGTTCAAATCTGTGTTTTTCAAAGGTCAGTTTTACAAAAATTAAATGTATTTTAATGTACCCATTTTCAAGGGCCTATCCTAAAATAAAATTAAAACAATTCCATGTACAATAGCATTTAAAAAGTACTTGGACATAAATTTAATAAAAGATGTGCACAACTAGGACACTAGAAACATTGTTTAGAGAAATGAAAGGAGATCTAAATAAATGGAAAGCTGTCCCATGTTTGTGAGTTGAAGACAATGTTTTTAAGATGGAACAGTTCTCAAGTTGATCTTCTGCATTGCAGCTTCAATGTAGAAGTTGAGAAGTTGATCCTAAAACACATATGGAAACCTCAAGAAACCAGAGTAGCTAAGAGAATCTCGAAAAAGAAGAACATAGAAGATTCACACTTCTCAATTTCAAAACTTACTACAAAGTAACAAAAGTTGCACACATCAAGAGTGTGATACAGACATAAGGATATAGCATGGAATAGAATTGATAGTTCTGAGATAAACTTTCAAATTTATGGTCAGTTGATTGTTGACAAGATGCCAAGATCATTCAGTGGAGAAAAATAGTGTTTTGGAATAATCTTTCAATCAAATAATGCTGGGCCAACTATATATCCACATGCAAAAGAAGGAATTTGGTTTGTTATTCCACACCATATATAAAAATTAACTCAAAATGGATTAAAAACCCAAACAGAAGAGCTAGAATTATAAAACTCTTAGAAGAAGACATAAGGGTAAATGTTTTTGATCTTGGATTTGACAATGGATTTTTAGGTTTAAAACCCAAACCACAAGCAACAGCAAAAAAGAGACACACTGGACTTCTACAGAAATGATTTCTAAACATATGAAAAGATTCTTACCTACTCTTGTAATAAGAGAAAAAAACGTCAAAGTAGTGAAATGCCATTTTTTTCCTTGTATTGGTAAAGAACAAAAAGTTTGATAACATGCCATATTTTGTGAGTGCTTACACTACTGATGTATATTATATATAGTGTATACACAGAGATAGGCATACGCAAAGAATTTTGAAAAGAGTATATAAGAGTATGTTCCCATTGGACATTGCCTCTGAGAAATGGAATGAGGATCCTGGAATGAATGAAAGATTTGCTTTATGCATTCATGTTTTCAAAATTTTGGATTTTGTTTTGCCATATGTATGCCCTCCTTCTCCAATAGTTCTAAGTGTAGTCCCTGGGCCAGTGGCATCAGCATCGCCTGGAGCTTGTCTGTAATACAAATTCTCAGGTCCCTTGAATTAGATGTTCTGGAGATACCTAGCAATTTGTGCTTTAGCAAGCCCTCTGAGTGATTCTGATATATGCTTAAGCTTGAGAAATGTAAAGATATTGACTACTTCATCTGTTATATCACAAAGGCAGGTTTAAAATCACCTCCTGTACTCAAAACATGCTCCTAAGGCCCATTATTTAGTTGTTTACACAGGATGGCCCATTTTTTTAAAAAAGTTTTAAATTATTTCCATAGATATTTATAGGTCTGTCTGTCTTAAGAAACTTAGCTGCTGTATAAAATGGGGTTGGCTTCCAAGTGAAACTGAAGTCACTATTTGAGGAAACTTGTAACTGTAATTTGCTAAGGGACAAGAGTTACATTTTTCTCTCTCTCTCTTTTTTTTTTTTTTTAGGTTTTATTTTTATTTTTTATTTTTTTAGTTTTTTATTTTTTAAATTTTAAAATCTTTAATTCTTACATGCATTCCCAAACATGAACCCCCTCCCACCTCCCTCCCCATAACATCTTTCTGGGTCATCCCCATGCACCAGCCCCAAGCATGCTGCATCCTGCGTCAGACATAGACTGGCGATTCAATTCACATGATAGTATACATGTTAGAATGTCATTCTCCCAAATCATCCCACCCTCTCTGAATGGATAAGAAAGCTGTGGTACATATACACAATGGAGTATTACTCAGCCGTTAAAAAGAATTCATTTGAATCAGTTCTGATGAGATGGATGAAACTGGAGCCGATTATACAGAGTGAAGTAAGCCAGAAAGAAAAACACCAATACAGTATACTAACACATATATATGGAATTTAGGAAGATGGCAATGACGACCCTGTATGCAAGACAGGGAAAGAGACACAGATGTGTATAACGGACATTTTTCTCTCTTTACCTCTATAATTATCTATGATCCATAATTATCTATGATCCACCCCGTGAGACAAGCCAGACTGACAGGGTTCCTCTCCCTCTGTTTTTCACCTCTTCACCTGCTTACATTATAGGAAATAACGTACGGAATTTGCATGCTCTCCAGTGTTATCTGTGTGTTCAGTTACAAAGTAAAGTGTTTTCTTCTCCTGTTATCTCCCAGACACCAGCAGCAAATGTCTATGAGCAAACTTGTCTCCTTTCAGGTACACTTACAGCATGTTGTCAGTCATTGGAATATCCTATGCTGTCTTGACATGGTTCAGTCAAACACTGTGGATGCCAATTTATCCTTTGTGTGTTCTCGCTGAAGGTAGGAAAAGAGTGACTTTTTGTATTGTTTACTGACAAAGCAATAATGGTTCACAACACTTTCTGATGATTAAATTACTATTTTTGCCACTGTTCAGCTGACTCAGTGTTATCTCTCCTGGCATACTTCCCTTGATGCAAAGAAGCAAAGCATTAAAAAGCAAAGTTAGAGGAGGAAGCAGTTCTGTACAGTAGACAAAATATGGGATGAGGAATGAGGACATCTGAGTGCAGGCCCTTACCTTTATTAACTCACTGAGTTTTGGGTAAATCATTTAACCTAAGTCTGTTTCCTCATCCAAAGAGGGTTTAACGTTTAGTGACTCAGTGATTATTTTTAATGCATAGAAATTCAGTTCCCCCTAGCAGGACTAGCCTCCTCACTTACCAGCTATTATGCAGCCTACTTTGTTAGAGACAATTAACTCCACATATAGATCAATCATCGGTTTCTCAGGGAAACATTTCTCAACTTCCTCATCTACACCAATTCCCCCTATGAATCTCTTTAGTAAAACCTTAGCAGTAATTAGACACTTGCGTGATTCTTTGATTAATATAGATTTCCCTGTCTAGGCTCTAAGCTTCACGGGAATACAGGGTTGTCTTTGTTTCTCCCTTCCTTTCTCTTATGAACCCAATGTACATGATCAATAAACAAAGAATTATTAAATACAGTGTGAAGTAAGCTGATTACTAAGCCTACATGTAAAACTTAAGCTTAAAATCAAGTGATTAAACACATCTATTTGCAAAGAGCTTGAAGATATTTGTGGAATATAAGCTTCCTTCTGTAATAGATTTAGCAGACAGGAAGGAAACTCTGAAACAGACATGATAAAAGTTTTTGAAAACCAAAGGCATAAAGAAATGAAGAGAGCACATGTTAAGGTAACTAAGGGAAAACATTCAGAAATATTTAAAATAAAATGATGGTGACATTGATAATAATTGTAAAGTATATATGATATACCCACATGTTTTCTATCTACCAATGACCAGAGAAAAAGAGCTTATATTCTAGTAAATCATATTAAGTATAATCTTAAAATATATTTTGTTTCAAAAGGAAGAATTATTGAGTTTTGAAATTAGGCTATGCCAAAAGAATCTAGAAAATCTTAAAAACTATAAAAAATGGATTGCACATTTATTTGAGAACAAAATCCCTCACTCATTGAAACATTTATTATTAAGTACATTCATTTGATAGATAATATGAAGAACACTGTAAAGAATATATAAAGGAATAAAGTAGAAATATGACTAATATTTTCCTAAGAATAAGGGATTGAATAAATATGTAGTAGACTTTTCTTTTTATTCTGTAATTGTAAGCCTTCTTCTTAGGAAAGCTATGTTTGTATATGGTTGCTGTAAAATGCATATTCTTTTATTCAAATTAGATTCATAAACTTATTCTTGCAATTAAAAAAAGCATATGCAGAAAAATTTTGAAAGCATATATAACAAAATGTCAGTAATGATTAATTCTGGGTGGTGGAATGTAGGTGACTGCAAGTTTGTACGTGTCTATATAGTTCCTTTTTTTTTTTTTGGTGTCAAGTGCAGACTTTATGCTGATGCCACTGTCTGGCTATAAAATCTGTAGGTACCTGAGTTTTCCTCCATCTTTTAAGAAAAGAAATTAAAAATAATAATTTTAGACTCACAATAAGTTTGCAAAAATAGTGCACTGTTCCCATGTACCTTCACCCAGCTTACCTCAATGATAAAATCTTACATAACTATAGTACATTGTCATTTTATTCCATGAAATGTTATTAAAGGTCTATATATGAGATATAATTCCATAGAATATTCAACTCTTTTTATTTGACAAGAGCCTCCTCCTTCAAAGTAATTGGAGGCCAGCATTTCTCACACTATTCCTCAGAATTTTTATCAAGTACTGCTTAGGATGGGGAGGAAGAAGGAGCTATTCCAAGACCAGTTAAACTGAGGAAATGGGTGAAACCAGTTTCTTATTGCAGAACTTGACAGAATCTCCATTCTACCAATGTGTGTTGTGAAACTCTAAGAGGAAAATATATGAAGCATTTTCCATGTTTTGTTCACTCATCTGTCACCACTACTTGTGACTAAGAGGACAGGTATTCTGAGATACCATTTTTGGTACAAACTACTATGTATAAAATAAATAAGCTAAAAGGATATGTTATACAGACAGGGAATATGGCTGATGTTTTATAATAACTATAAATGGAGTATAGCCATTTATACTCCACTATACAAAATTGTGAATCACTCAGTTGCACACTTGAAACTTATACATCAACTATACCTCAATAAACAGAGAAACACAGTAAACTCTTTCTGTGTAGGCACAATAAAATAAAACAAGGATAAAAATTCAGCAGATCACACTGCTGTAATGGCCTTGCCAATTTGATCTTCAGTGCATTTCCATACCAAATTATATTTTGGCAAAAGGATTCAAAACCAAATCAAAATCAAATTCAGAATATCCTTCAATTGTGCTAACATACATACATATCCTGTAGCAAGTTAAGAAGGGAAACCTTTATGATTCGTTTTTTTTCTTTAAACAGCATTTACCATCTATCAGTCGCTGCCTTATTTCGAATCATTTGGCACTTACTCCACAAAGATGCCCTTTGACTTATCCATCTGTTTCCCATATGTGCTGAAAATATATCTCATGATGCTCTTTGTAGGTAAGTGGCTTTTCTGTTTTGTTTTTGCATTCTTCCTGTGCTTTTTGGTTTGTGCTGCCATCTACCTTAGTATCAATAGAAAGGTCTGTAAACACGTGGGAGATGAAAGAAAAAACCTGGAATGATGAACTGGACCTTATTACCTGTTAGTAAAGCACTTAGAAGTTATTTCTAATGGTTTTTGTAGGACATTATGAGATCAAATATATCACTGTATGAACAAAAAGTTTTACTGGCAGAAAATGTAACTGCTTTGTGTATAAAATTTTTACCAACAGACACAAGCATCTATAAAGAAAATCAGGATGTCAAACTAAGTAAACTTGGCTATCTTTGGATTTCCCATTTGTATCTGTTTCTGTTTCCTGTTTGTTTGGCCATATGTGCTAGCATTTCCTAGCAGGCAAGTGGGAATAGGTGCTAACGACTCAAGAAAAATATATGGAGCAAAAAGTTAAGCTGAGAAAACCTGATCAATTAATTAATCTGTCCAGGAAATTGAGAAACAGCCTTCTGTTGTTAAATTTTAGTTTCATCAGCTCTAACCCTCATACATCCTTAAGATAAGTATTACCTCTAGAAGATACCTCTATCAGGTATGTAAGAACAACACATAAAAGAGAAGACAAATGTGAAACTTTGGGGGGAATGGAGAGAGCTAAAGAAAGGGGGAAAGTTCCTTCTTTGTAATATGCAGAAAAGGAAGATGGAGGAATTTACTTCCCCTTCTGCAGAAAATCTGGTCACTTTTTAAGTATTCTTCTTTGGGTCTCCTTTGCAAGTGTCTTCCTCCTGGACTCCAGGCAGTATGCTGTATTTCAAAACCATGGTTCTTTTCAAAGAAATGGTTGTTGCTGCTGCTTCAGTCGTGTCCAACTCTGTGCGAACCCATAGATGGCAGCCCACCAGGCCCCGCCATCCTTGGGATTCTCCAGTCAAGAACACTGGAGTGGGTTGCCGTTTCCTTCTCCAATGCATGAAAGGAAAAGTGAAAGTGAAGTCGCTCAGTCGGGTCTGACTCTTAGCGACCCCATGGACTGCAGCCCACCAGGCTCCTCCGTCGGTGGGATTTTCCAGGCAAGAGTACTGGAGTGGGGTGCCATCGCCTTCTCCAAAGAGATGGTTAATCTAATTTTGCCATTTTCTTCTCTACCTTAGGTATGTATTTCACCTACAATCATCTATACTCAGAAAGACGAGACATCCTCAGAGTGTTTCCCAATAAGAAGAAAATGTGAAGCATAGCACTGGGATGTGACATGAGAAAGAAGAGGCTTGTGGAGTCAGCTGCAGGAAACACAACAGGGGAGGCATTCTGGTGAACAGATATCTAGTATTTGACAAAAATCGCTAACATGGAATAATTGCACTCCTCCCTAGAACTCTTGACATACACAGCAGTCTGTTTTTCTCACATTGTTTTTAGCCCATATACTCTTTACAACCTGTTTCACCAAAGCTGTGAATTTTACACAAGTTAAGTTTGTATCGTGTGAAGCCTGACTATTTTCCTGTAAAGTTAATGAGAAGTAGGATTTTAACTGGAGTAGATTCAGTTAAACTAAGAAACCAAAGTTGTTAATTTAAATGACATCTATTTACATCTGTTTCTTTTCGCTTCTGAGTTCCCATGTAGCAGCTACTCTGTGGGAGGGGAGTGATGGGTAATATGCTCTGTGCTTTTCTAGAATAGCCCATTTTATAGACTGATATCACTGTGCCCATAGTTAACCCCCACCTTAAACATTAGACAAATTTTGAAAATAAAACATTTTTCCAAACACTGGAAGAGTATTTGTTAATATTACACAAGTTGATTGGACTTCGCTGTCTTAAAAGAGGACCCTGAGGAAAACAGATACATGTAGCCCATTGTTCACAGCCACACGGTTTACAGTAGCCAAGACAAAGAGGCAACCCAAGTGCCCATCAACAGATGACTTGTTTCACAAATCATGCCCCATATTCCTTTTTTGGAACATTTAATCAGGTCATATACATACCTTACATGGAGATAAAAGGTACACAAATATAATAAATCAATTTAAAGAAAACTGAGAACTAGTGATGCTTCAGATTATTTATTACTGAATTATTATTGCTAATTACTATAAGCCGTATATGTCATCACTTACAGGTTTTAAAAATGTTCCTTTCTTTGAAGATCTAAAATATATATGAATAATTTACTAATAGAATTTTTGTACCTTCAGTATATCATTTATTTTTCTTGAGAGAATTATAAAATCTTGTTATCCAATAACTATGTAAAAATAGTACTAAACATTGTGTTAACAATAAGAACCAAGTAATGGGAATGTCATTATAATAATGGGTAAACTTATTTCCACTAAATAAAATATTTAAAAAGAAACAATTGAGTACTGCTAAAGATAGTTGGTATATTTATATAGTTAATAATTTTTGGAATTTTAAAATAAGTTATTCTTGTAAGAAGCTACATTTTATTTTGCTCTTGTTTTTATTGGAAGTATAGTTGACTTAAAATATTATGTTAGTCAACTGTACAGTATAGTGAGTCAGTATTTTTGCATCATATGCCATTATTGGTTGTTTTAAGTTAATGGGTATAATTCCCTGCGCCACACAGTGTATCCTTGTTGCTTAACTGTTTCACTTATAGTAGTTTGGTAGTTCCGGACCCTTAATCTGTTATGTCCTCCAGTCCTTTCCTCTTTGGTAACCACAAGTTTGTTTTCTATGTCCGTGAGTCTGTTTCTGTTTCCCATATAAATACATTTGTATTATTCGATTCCACATATAAACGATATCGTAGTATTTGTCTTTCTCTGACTTACTTCCACCAAGTACTAATATAATATACTGCAGGTCCATCCAGGTGGCAGGCAGTATTTCATTCTTTTATGGTTAACTAATACTCCATTGTATATGTAGGGCATACCTTCTTAATTCAATCATCTGTTGTTGGGCACTTGGGTTGCTGCTTTGTCTCGGCTACTGTAAACAGTGTGGCTACGAACATTGGGTTGCGTGCCTCTTTTTGAATTAGTGTTTCCACTTTTTCTGGATATATACCCAGGAGTTGCATTGTCAGGTCACATGTGCGTGTGCATGCACGTCTGACTCTTTTTGACCCTGTGGATTGTAGCCCAGCAGGCTCCTCTGTCCATGGGATTTTCCAGGCAAGAATCCTGAAGTGGATTGCCATTTCTTCCTTCAGGGGATCTTCCTGACCCAGGGATCAAACCCGTGACTCCCGTATCTCCTGCATTGCAGGTGGATTCTTTACCGCTGAACTGCAGGGTCATAAAGTAGTTCTATTTATAATTTTTCTAAGGAGCCTCCACACTCTTTTTTATAGTGGCTGCACCAATTTACATTCCTACCAATAGGAATTCAGATCCTGCTGATTTTTTGATTGGATTGTTTTTCGATGTTGAGTTGTATGAGCTGATTGTATATTTTGGATTTTGACTCCTTGTCAGTCACATCATTTGCAAATATTTACTTCCGTTCAGTAGGCTGTCTTTTCATTTTCTTGATGGTTTCCTTTGCTCTGCAGAAGCTTTAAGTTTAATTAGGTCCCATTTGTTTATTGTTTATTTTGTTTTGTTTGCTTTTGTTTCAGTTCAGTTCAGTTCAGTCACTCAGTCGTGTCCCACTGTTTGCGGCCCCATGAATTGCAGCACGCCAGGCCTCCCTGTCCATCACCAACTTCCAGAGTTCACTCAGACTCACGTCCATTGAGTCAGTGATGCCATCCAGCCATCTCATCCTCGGTCGTCCCCTTCTCCTCCTGCCCCCAATCCCTCCCAGCATCAGAGTCTTTTCCAATGAGTCAACTCGTCGAATGAGGTGACCAAAGTACTGGAGCTTCAGCTTTAGAATCATTCCTTGTTGCCTTAGGAGAAAGCAAAAAATATTGCTGTTTTATGTCAAAGAGTGTCTTTCTATGTTTCTTTTAGTTTTATGGTTTCCAGTCTTACATTTAGTTCTTTAAAATCTGTTTTGAGCTTATATTTGTAATAGTGTGAGAAAATGTTCAATCTCGTTGTTTTACCTATAGCAGCCCATTTTCTCCACTACCACTTATTAAAAGGGCTTCCCTGGTAGCTCAGTTGGTAAAGAATCTTCCTGCAGTGCAGGAGACCCAGGTTCAATCCCTGGGTTGGGAAGATCCCCTGGAGAAGGAAATGGCAAACCACTCCAGTACTTTTGCCTGGAAAATCCCATGGACAGAGGAGTCTGGTGGGCTGCAGTCCATGGGGTCTCTAAGAGTCGGGCACAACTGAGCAACTAATACACTCAAACATACACACTTATTAAAAAGACTGTCTTTTCTCCACTGCATATTCTTGTCTCCTTGGTCATAGATTGCTGCTGCTGCTACTGCTGCTAAGTCGCTTAAGTTGTGTCCGACTCTGCAGCCCACCAGGCTCCGCCGTCCCTAGGATTCTCCAGGCAAGAGTGCTGGAGTGGGTTGTCATTTCCTTCTCCAATGCATGAAAGCGAAAAGTGAAAGTGAAGTCTCTCAGTCGTGCCCGACTCTTAGCGACCCCATGGACTGCAGTTTACCAGGCTCCTTCGTCCATGGGATTTTCCAGGCAAGAGTACTGGAGTGGGGTGCCATTGCCTTCTCCGAGTCATACATAGATTAAGTGACCCTAACTGCATGGGTTTATATCTGGGCTCTGTATTCTCTTCCATTGATCTGTGCCAGTACCATGCTGTTCTGACTGTAGCTTTGTGGTAGAGTCTGAGGTCCTGGAGGGTGATATCTTCAGCTTTGTTCTTTTTTCTCAGAATTGCTTTGGCAGTTTGGGTTCCATATTCTTTTGTGGTTCCATGTTAATTTTAGGATTATTTTTCTAGTTCTGTGAAAAATGTCACAGGTATTTTGATAGGGATTGCATTAAATCTGTAGGTTGCTTTGGGTAGTATGTCCATTTTAATAGTATTAATTCTTCTAATGTGAGAGCCCACCCTTTGTGTTTTGATGAGAGCATTTAGTCCATTGACATTTAAAGTAATTATTGATAGGTATGTACTTATTTTGTTGCTTTCTTTTCCAATTGTTTTTGTAGTTCTTCAGTGTTCACTTTTTGTTTCTCCCATTGTGGTTTGATAATTTTCTTTTTTAGTGTGCTTAAATTCCTTTCTTTTTGGTTTTTGTGTATCTTTTGTAGGTTTTTGATTTATGGGTACTATGGGTTCATATATATTGGTTCATAGTTGTATCTACTTGTTTTAAACTGAAAAGATCTACATTTTTTACCCCCCTCTCCCACATTTTGTGTTTTTGAAGTCATATTTTACATCTTCATGCTTACCCCTTACTGTTGATTGCAATTATAGTTGCTGTTACAAATTTTTGCTTTTGTTTTGATCTATGTACTGCCTTCTTTAAGTGATCCTTGTCCTTATATTTGCCTTTCTTATTGGGATTTTCCTTTTCCTATATTTTCTTACTTATTTTCCATTTAGAGTGGATTTTTTTGACATTTCTTTTAACTTTTCTTTTAGATTTCGTATTGCTGGATTCTTTTAGTTTCTACTTGCCTGAGGTCTTTATCTCTCCTATTTTAAATGATAATCTTGCTGTGTAGAGTATCCTAAATTGCAGGGTTTTTTTTCCCTTTCAGGATTTTGAGTGTATAATGCCCTCCCTTCTGACCTGCAAACTTTCTGCAGAGAAATCAGCTGATAGCCTTATGGTGGTTCCTTTGTATATGGCTATTTATTTTTCTCTTGCTGCCTTTAGAATTCTCTCTCTCATGCATGCTGTTTTAATTATGTTGTGTCTTGGTGTGAATCTGTTGGGGTTCGTCTTGCTTGGGACCCTGTGTGATTCCTGTATAAGAGAATCCTGTATAAGGGTATTTAGGTTTGTGAAGGTTTTAGTCATAATTTCTTTAAATAGGTTTTTGATCCTCTTCTTTCTTCTAGAACCCCTGTAGTGTGAATGTTGGCACTTTTTATGTTATACCATAGATCTTGTATGTTGCTTTGTTTTCGTTTTCATTTGTCTTTCTGTCTGCTGTTCTGATTGGGTGATTTCGATTATTCTGTCTTCCAGGTCACTCATGCTTTCTTCCATGTCATTTAGTCTGTGATTCAGTACTGCTAGTGTGCTTTATCAAAAATGTGTGTGTTAGTCGCCCAGTCACGTCTGACTGTTTGTGATCCCATGGACTGTAGCTGGCCAGGCTCCTCTGTCCATGGAATTCTCCAGGTAAGAACACTGGAGCAGGCTGCTGTTCTCTTCTCCAGGGTATCTTCCTAATCCAGGGACTGAACCCGGGTCTTCCACACTGAAGACAGATTCCTTACCATCTGAGCCACCAGGGAAGCCCTTATCAAAAATGGATAATTCAGTTATCTATTTCAGATTTGGTTTTCTTTATAGTCTCTAGTTCCTTGTTAAAATAACCTGTGCTTAGATAAATTCTGTCACCTAATTCAGTTATCACTTTTATTACCAATGTTTTGAATTTGTCTGGTAGACTAATTATCTACCAGTTTCATCATTTTTTTCAGAATTTTTCTTTTCCTTTTCACCTAGCCATCTCTGTCTCTATGGATTTAGGTGAAACATTTATCTATTATGGTCTTGAAGGGGCATTTTTATGTGAAAGTGTCCCTATGTAGACTGTGTGTGCCCAGTGTCTTTGGTGTGAGGGCTAGATTTAACATGGACAGGAGTCACATTTTTCTCAGCTTGTGCTGTTCACTGTCACCTTGGTATGGCATGTGGCTGGTGTCGGAGGAGCAAGAGTCTGTGTGTGGTGTGTGGCAGGACTTCCTCTCTGCTCACTGGCCATCACTGCCCTGTCAGGGGCAGGGTCTGCTCCCAATTGATAGAGCAGGTGCCCAGACAGTTGGGCCTGAGCTGGTTCTGTTCCCTTTAAGTGTGTGTTTTCTTCTCCCTCCACTGAGGCCTTTGCCCCAAAGGAGGGGAGTGCTGAAATAAGTGGGGCTTATGTGCTTATAGGGCTTCCCTGGTGGCTCAGACGTTAAAGTGTCTGCCTAATGCGGCAGACCTGGGTTTGATCCCTGGATCAGGAGGATCCTCTGGAGAAGGAAATGCCAACCCACTCCAGCACTCTTGCCTGGAGAATCCCATGAACGGAGGAGCCTGGTGGGCTACAGTCCATGGGGTCGCAAAGAGTTGGACACAGCTGAGCGACTTAACTAACTAACTGTGTGCTTATAGAGGTAAGATGTGCTGCCTGTATATGTGTCTGTAGCTCTGCTCAGATGCAGCCCAAGGTTGCATCTTTGCCCCTGTTGTGGTAGACCCTGAGATCTACCACAAGTGCAGAGATCTAGTGCTGTTTCGGCATGGAGTGGGCAGTGCTGGAGCACTTGCTTAGCTGCGACTGCAGTGGGGGGGGTCACAGTGTGGGGGTACAGGAATTCTGTCAGAAGTCTGGACTGCTTCTGGGGTGCTATTTGAGTCACCACCAACAGTGGCTGCCACTGCCCTACTTGAACCTCATCTGAGCCCCCCAGTTTGCCTCTGCACCCCTAGGTGGAGTCTTTTCCCAGGAACCAGTTGCCCTAGATCCAGTGCCATGCTGTGGTGTGGAGTGAGCAGGGCCGTGGTGTCCATTCAGCTGGGACAGGGGAATGCGGTGAGGTAGCACTCACTAAGGCAGACTCTCTTTGCTCTGTTGGCAAGCCAGCACCTGTGCACTCCTCACCAGTGGAGTCCAGGGCTCTCCAGCTTTTCTGTCTGTCTTGGCATTTCTCCAAGCAGCCAAGGGGCTTCTCTACTCCATGTAGGACCCCAAAATTGGGATGCCAGGTCTGTGGGTCTTCCCCTCCTTACTCCAAAAGGTAAGCGTCTGCCTGTGTAATCTCCCTTTTCCTCTTAGTACCCTCCAAGGGGTACAGGTCGCAACCCAACGTTTTCCTTCCAATTCTACCCAATTATGTAGGTGTCTTTCTTGCAGCCTTAGTTGTAGTTGTATGGGCATTTTCCTGCCAGTTCCTAGTTAGCTTTGCATGAGAATTTCAGAACAATTCTTGCATATACATGTAGTTTGGATATGTTTGTGGGGGGAGGTGAGCTCCACATCCATCCTCATATTCCACCACCTTGATCCCCTTTCTCTATTTTGCTTTTATGTTGCTTATTTCACTTCTAAAAGTTCTTTAGGAGTTTTAAAATATGGACCACTTAAAAAATGTTTATTGAATTTGTTATGTTTTGGTTTTTTGGCCATGAGGCATGTGGGATCTTAGCTTCCTGACCAGAGATCAAACCCACACCCGCTGCACTGAAAGGTGAAGTGTTAACCACTGGGCCGCCAGGGAAGTCCCACACTTCTAATTTTTTTTTTTAAATGAAAACTTTAGTGGGTAAAGGGCTTCCCTGGTGGCTCAGAGGTTAAAGTGTCTGCCTCCAATGCGGGAGACTCGGGTTTGATCCCTGGGTCGGGAAGATCCCCTGGAGAAGGAAATGGTAACCCACTCCAGTATTCTTGCCTGGAGAATCCCATGGATGGAGAAGCCTGGTAGGCTACAGTCCACGGGGTCGCAAAGAGTTGGACACGACTGAGCGACTTCATTCACTTAGTGGGTAAAGAGAACAGACTCCCTTTGGAAACTTTAGATGACTTAGCCTAGCTTCCTCCCAATAAAGACAGCAACCTCCATTGCTGAAATATATAATACGATTTTCTTTTCTTTTTTTTTTTTTACTGGCATATAGTTGCTTTACAATATTGTATTGGTTTCTACTGTACAGTGAAGTGAATGGGCTATACGTGTACATATCCCCTTTGTTGTTCCCATTTAGATCACCACAGAGCATTGAGCAGAGTTCCCTGAGCTATTCAGTAGATTCTTATTAGTTACCTATTTTATACATAGTATTAACTATGTATAAAATATCAGTGTATATATGTCAATTGAAATATGTTATTATATATGAAATATATCTCATTAAGATGAAGATAAAGAATTAGATAAACTAAACTTTATGGGATTATTGTAAGAAATTAAAATTTTATAACTTTAGCTTTTAAACCAGATTACCTGAAGAACCTTCCTACTTCTCCAAGTATAAAACCAAACAGTAAATTTATAATTCTGGTAATTTTGGAGCAGAGATAACAATTCACAATATTTGAGATACGTGCAACAATTGTAACATTAAAAAAAAAAATCTGTGATTTCCATTTTTTACCAATTGTTAATAGTACTGTGGCTGGCTGCCTATCTTTACTGAAAGAAATACATTTTGATAGAGATTGGTGAAAATAAGGATGTCGGGTTTTTTCCCACTCAAGTTTGTGTTCCGAAGATTAAGAATCTGAGACAGTAAACATTTAGTTAATCAGATGTTACCCAGTTTGCAAAGCTGTTATCTCTGGCTATCTGTTTTAACTACATCCACCAAATCTTCATTTAATTTTGTTCAGTGTTATCAAAGGCTTACTTTCTGAAATCTAATTAATATAGATGAAATAGGAACAACTAGATATTTTAAATGTAAGAGACATAACTTTTAAAATAAACTGTTTCTGGAGTTTCAAGTGCAAAGTTGTATTGTGTGAGGTTCCATGTAACCCAAGTTACAGAATACTAATTATTAATACATCAGCAGTGCTTTGGTGCTAAGGGAAAAAAAAAAAAAGGTAAAACTTAACTGAATCAAAACTGCTTTGGAGAATTTATTTCATCACTCAGCAAAAGTCTACCAAAAAATACAAGTGAAACACAAATAATATCATCAGAGTCCTTGAGATTTTCCTTTAAGAAGACAGTTGAATGAAAACCAATAATTAACACTTCAAAACACATCCATTCAGTTTAGATGTGTTTTGTTTTACTCCCAGCATGCTTTTTCAGAAACACTCTTTATCTTGGTCTTTTCATTCAATAGAAAGGTTAACCGTAATAGAATGAGTTGGTCCCTCGTTGGCTGTATACATATGCCTATATTTACTCAAGAAACTGATTTTGTGCCTGCAGTATGTCAGGTACAGCACAACATAATAAATCTTTACCAGACTTCCTGTATACAGGTTTGTTGTCAAAAAAGGTACTAGGTCTCACTGAACTTCCTAAGCAAAGTTCACTTTTTTTTTTTTTATTGCATCTGCTATCTTGAGCAAATCAATCACTTACAAGAATCTGTATTTCTTTCAAAAGTTGAAGGAAATAATATCATCAATATCTGTTTCTCCAAAGAAAGAATCATACATTTATTTAAATTTATGTACAAAGAAAAGTATTATTTTATTGTGCTAAAATATTAAAGTGATTTAAAATTAAATCTCCCCTTTCCCTGACAACTTCTTCTCATTGGTTTATTTTGGTTTTAAAAACATCATGTCTTCCTTTCTTCCAGATAATTTTTACTTTCTTCTTCTGGGTCTAAGTGATAAGCTAATTTTGATATGGCATTTCTCCAGGACAGTTTTTCAGAGTAATTCCAGGAAGCAAGAGTCATAGAATTAACAAGAGTACCTGTTTAGAATCCAGATTTTTGGGCTCCATGAAAGATCTGTTGAATCAGAAGCTTTGGTAATGAACACAGGAGCCTGCATTTTGACAGGTTCCTCAAATGAGCAGCATGTTCACTACAGTTTGACAGCCACTGCTTTTGAGTCTAATGTATTTCGGTTTGGATAGAAAATTGCTGACAAGAACTATTTATATAAAAGCCATCATGGAATGTAGTTCTCTGTTTATAGAATTGAGATGATGGGGCATTCATTTTTTTCTTATATAGTTTTGAACCCACTAAATAGGAATAATTAACAAATTAGTCTATCTTTGCTAAGGATAGCTAGAGTTTCACATCTCATCTTAAAAAAGGTTCCAGTCAATTTTATTAATATATGAAAATCAATTAGTAAAAATACACCTTAATTCATCAGAGAAATGCAGGAATTTGTCATGGTATTCAGCTGAACTATGGGGCCCTGTGATACATAATGTGGAGGTAAGAGCATTGTTTTTTTGTGTTTGCTTGTTACTAATGTACAATAAAGTGGCTGCGAAGGCCGAGAGGAGCTACCCCACGTCTGAAGTCAGGGGCAGTGGCCGAGAGTGCCAGGCTGCGACGGTGCAGGAACGGCTGAGAGGAGCCACCCTGCGTCCGAGGTCAGGGGCAATGGTCTGGAGGAGCCACCCCGTGTATGCGGCCAGGGTCGGAGGCTGGGAGGAGCCACCCCACACCCAAGGCCAGGGGTGGCGGCCAGGAAGATCAACCCACGTCCAAGGAGCAGTGGCTGCGCTGGCGCAGGAGGGCCTAGAGGAGCTATAGGCCCTAGTAGAAGGTCAGGAAGGGCAGCGGTGAGGAGATAAGGTAAGGAGCAGCAGCTGTGCTTCGCTGGAGCAGCCGTGAAGAGATACCCCACGCCCAAGGTAAGAGAAACCCAAGTAAGATGGTAGGTGTTGCAAGAGGGCATCAGAGGGCAGACACACTGAAACCATATTCACAGGAAACTGGTCAATCTAATCACACTAGGACCACAGCCTTGTCTAACTCAATGAAACCAAGCCATGCCTGCAGGGCAACACAAGATGGGGCAGGTCATGGTGGAGAGGTCTGACAGAATGTGGTCCACTGGAGAAGGGAATGGCAAACCACTTCAGTATTCTTGCCTTGAAAACCTCATGAACAGTATGAAAAGGCAAAATAATAGGATACTGAATGAGGAACTCCCCAGGTCAGTAGGTGTCAATATGTTACTGGAGATCAGTGGAGAAATAACTCCAGAAAGAAAGAAGGGATGGAGCCAAAGCAAAAACAATACCCAGCTGTGGATGTGACTGGTGATAGAAACAAAGTCCGATGCTATAAAGAGCAATATTGCATAGGAACCTGGAATACCAGGTCCATGAATCAAGGCAAATTGGAAGTGGTCAAACAAGAGATGGCAAGAGTGAACGTTGACATTCTAGGAATCAGCAAACTAAAATGGACTGGAATGGGTGAATTTAACTCAGATGACCATTATATCTACTACTGTGGGCAGGAATCCCTTAGAAGAAATGGAGTCGCCATCATGGTCAACAAAAGAGTCTGAAATGCAGTACTTGGATGCAATCTCAAAAATGACAGAAGAATCTCTGTTCATTTCCAAGGCAAACCATTCAATATCACCGTAATCCAAGTCTATGCCCCAACCAGTAACCCTGAAGAAACTGAAGTTGAATGGTTCTATGAAGACCTACAAGACCTTGTGGAACTAACATCCAAAAAAGATGTCCTTTTCATTATAGGGGACTGGAATGCAAAAGTAGAAAGTCAAGAAACACCTGGAGTAACAGGCAAATTTGGCCTTAGAATGCGGAATGAAGCAGGGCAAAGACTAATTGAGTTTTGCCAAGAAAATGCACTGGTCATAGCAAACACCCTCCTCCAACAACACAAGAGAAGACTCTACACATGGACATCACCAGATGGTCAACACCAAAATCAGATTGATTCTATTCTTTGCAGCCAAAGATGGAGAAGCTCTATACAGTCACCAAAAACAAGACCAGGAGCTGACTGTGGCTCAGATCATGAACTCCTTATTGCCAAATTCAGACTTAAATTGAAGAAAGTAGGGAAAACTGCTAGACCATTTAGGTATGACCTAAATCAAATCCCTTATGATTATACAGTGGAAGTGAGAAATAGATTTAAGGGCCTAGATCTGATAGAGTGCCTGATGAACTATGGAATGAGGTTCGTGACACTGTACAGGAGACAGGGATCAAGACCATCCCTATGGAAAAGAAATGCAAAAAAGTAAAATGGCTATCTGGGGAGGCCTTACAAATAGCTGTGAAAAGAAGAGAAGCAAAAAGCAAAGGAGAAAAGGAAAGATATAAGTATCTGAATGCAGAGTTCCAAAGAATAGCAAGAAGAGATAAGAAAGCCTTCTTCAGTGATCAATGCAAAGAAATAGAGGAAAACAACAGAATGGGAAAGACTAGAGATCTCTTCAAGAAAATTAGAGATACCAAGGGAACATTTCATGTAAAGATGGGCTTGATAAAGGACAGAAATGGTATGGATCTAACAGAAGCAGAAGATATTAAGAAGAGGTGGCAAGAATACACAGAAGAACTGTACAAAAATGATCTTCACGACCCAGATAATTACGATGGTGTGATTACTCATCTAGAGCCAAACATCCTGGAATGTGAAGTCAAGTGGGCCTTAGAAAGCATCACTACGAACAAAGCTGGTGGAGGTGATGGAATTCCAGTTGAGCTATTTCAAATCCTGAACGATGATGCTGTGAAAGTGCTGCACTGAAAATGCCAGCAAATTTGGAAAACTCAGCAGTGGCCACAGGACTCAAAAAGGTCAGTTTGCATTCCAATGTCAAAGAAAGGCAATGCCAAAGAATGCTCAAACTACGGAACAACTGCACTCATCTCACACGCCAGTAAAGTAATGCTCAAAATTCTCCAAGCCAGGCTTCAACAATATGTGAACCGTGAACTTCCTGATGTTCAAGCTGGTTTTAGAAAAGGCAGAGGAACCAGAGATCAAATTGCCAACATCTGCTGGATCATGGAATAAGCAAGAGAGTTCCAGAAAAACATCTATTTCTGCTTTATTGACTATGCCAAAGCCTTTGACTGTGTGGATCACAATAAACTGTGGAAAATTCTGAAAGAGATGGGAATACCAGACCACCTGACCTGCTTCTTGAGAAATCTGCATGCAGGTCAGGAAGCAACAGTTAGAACTGGACATGGAACAACAGACTGGTTCCAAATAGGAAAAGGAGTACGTCAAGGCTGTATATTGTCACCCTGCTTATTTAACTTATATGCAGAGTACATCATGAGAAACGCTGGGCTGGAAGAAGCACAAGCTGGAATCAAGATTGCCGGGAGAAATATCAATAACCTCAGATATGCAGATGACACCACCCTTATGGCAGAAAGTGAAGAGGAACTAAAAAGCCTCTTGAAGAAAGTTAAAGAGAGTGAAAAAGTTGGCTTAAAGTTTAACATTCAGAAAATGAAGATCATGGCATCCAGTCCCATCACTTCATGGGAAATAGATGGGGAAACAGTGGAAACAGTGGCAGACTTTGTTTTTTGGGCTCCAAAATCACTGCAGATGGTGATTTCAGCCACGTAATTAAAAGACGCTTACTCCTTGGAAGAAAAGTTATGACCAACCTAGATAGCATATTCAAAAGCAGACATTACTTTGCCGACTAAGGTCCGTCTAGTCAAGGCTATGGTTTTTCCAGTGGTCATGTACGGATGTGAGAGTTGGACAGTGAAGAAAGCTGAGCGCTGAAGAATTGATGCTTTTGAATTGCGGTGTTGGAGAAGACTCTTCAGAGTCCCTTGGACTGCAAGGAGATCCAACCAGTCCATTCTGAAGGAGATCAGCCCTGGGATTTCTTTGGAAGGAATGATGCTAAAGCTGAAACTCCAGTACTTTGGCCACCTCATGCGAAGAGTTGACTCACTGGAAAAGACTCTGATGCTGGGAGGGATTGCGGGCAGGAGGAGAAGGGGACGACAGAGGATGAGAAGGCTGGATGGCATCACGGACTCGATGGATGTGAGTCTGAGTGAACTCCGGGAGTTGGTGATGGACAGGGAGGCCTGGTGTGCTGCAATTCACGGGGTCGCAAAGAGTCAGATACGACTGAGCGACTGAACTGAACTGAACTGAATGTACAATATGATATAATTTTCTAGTGTACAATATTATATAATTTTCAGGTGTACAATATAGTGGTTCACAATTTTTAAAGGTTGTATTCTACTTATAAAACATTGACTATACTCCCTGTGTTGTACAAATATATCCTTATAGCTTGTTTTGTACAGTCATTTGTACCCCATAGTTCCCTACTCCTACTGTGCCCTTTCCCCTTTCCCTTTCCACATTGGTAACCACTGGTTTGTTTATCTGCAAATTTGTTTCATTTTTGTTATATTCATTAGTTTATTTTTTATATTACATGTATAAGTGATATCATACAGAATTTGTTTTTCTCATACTTATTTCACTTAGTATAAACCCCTCCAAGTCCATCCATGTTGTTGAAAATGGCAAAATTTCATTGTTTTTCATGACTGTGTAGAATTTCAATGTATACATATACTACACCTTCTTTATCCCTTCATCTGTTGTTGGATATTTAGGTTGCTTCCCTATTTTGGCAATTGTAAATAATGCCTCTGTGAACATTGGGGTGTGTGTATCTCTATAGCATATTAAAAAGCAGAGATATTACTTTGCCAACAAAGGTCCGCCTGGTCAAGGCTACGGTTTTTCCAGTGGTCATGTATGGATGTGAGAGTTGGACTGTGAAGAAAGCTGATAGCCGAAGAATTGATGCTTTTGAGCTGTGGTGCTGGAGAAGACTCTTGTGAGTCCTTTGGACTGCAAGGAGATCCAACCAGTCCATCCTAAAGGAAACCAGTACTGGGTGTTCATTGGAAGGACTGATGCTGAAGCTGAGACTCCAATACTTTGGCCACCTCATGTGAAGAGTTGACTCATTGGAAAAGACCCTGATGCTAGGAGGGATTAAGGGCAGGAGGAGAAGGGGACGACAGAGGATGAGATGGCTGGATGGTATCACCGACTCAATGCACATGAGTTTGGGTGAACTCTGGGAGTTGGTGATGGACAGGGAGGCCTGCTGCTGCTACTGCTGCTGCTAAGTCGCTTCAGTCGTGTCCGACTCTGTGCGACCCCACAGACGGCAGCCCACCAGGCTCCCCCATCCCTGAGATTCTCCAGGCAAGAACACTGGAGTGGGTTGCCATTTCCTTCTCCAGTGCATGAAAGTGAAAAGGGAAAGTGAAGTCACTCAGTCGTGTCCGACTTCTCGACCCCATGGACTGCAGCCCACCAGGCTCCTCCATCCATGGGATTTTCCAGGCAAGAGTACTGGAGTGGGTTGCCGTTGCCTTCTGGCGTGTTGCAATTCATGTGGTCGCAAAGAGTTGGACACAACTAAGCGACTGAACTGATCTTTATTTTTAATAATTTTATTTATTGGCTGTGCTGGGTTTTCGTTGCTGCAGGGCTTTTCTCTATTTGTGGCAAGTGGGGGCTACTCTTTAATTGTGGTACACAAGCTTCTCATTGCAGTGGCTTCTCTTGTTGCTGAGCACAGGCTCTAGGGCACACAGGCTTTAGTAGTGGGGTGCATGTATCTTTTTGAACTAGTGTTTTGGATTTTGTGGGGGATAAATACCCAAGAGTGGAGTTTCTGGGTCATATGGCAGTTCTGTTTTTAGTTTTTTGACTCACTGTCTTCACTAGTGGCTGCACAAGTTTACAGCCTCAAAAAGAGAGTATGTGGCTTTTCCTTTTCTCCACATCCTTGCCAATATTTGTTATTTGTGTTCTTTTTGATGACAGCCATTCTGACAGGTGTGAGGTAATATCTCATTGTGATTTTAATTTGCATTTCCCTGATGGCTAGTGATATTGAGCATCTTTTTATATACCTCTTGGCCATGTGTATGTCTTCTTTGGAAAAATGTCTATTTAGGTTTCTGCCCATTTTAAATCAAATTGTTTTTTGATATTGAGTTGTATGAGGTGTTTATATATTTTAAATACTAACCCCTTATTGGTCATATCATTTGCAAATATTTTCTCCCATTCAGCCTTTTTTAAATTTTGTCAATGGTTTCCTTTGCTGTGCAAAAGCTTTTAAGTTTAACTAGGTGACAATGCTTATTTTTGCTTTTGTTTCCTTTGCTTTAGGAGACAGATCCAAAAAATAGTGTTATGATTTACGTCAAAGAGTTTCCGTTGTATGTTTTTTCCTGGGAGTTTTATAGTTTCCAGTCTTATGTTTAGTTCTGTAATCCATTTTATTTTTGTAATTGCGTGAGAACATGTTCTAGTTGTTTTACATGTCACTGTCCAGTTTTACCAGTACCACTTATTGAGTAGACTGCCTTTTCTCCATCGTGTATGCTTGCCTTTTTTAAATCATAGATTGACCATAAGTTTATATCTGGGTTCTAGTCTGTTCCATTGATCTGCATGTCTGTTTTTGGGCCACTGCCATACTGTTTTGATTTCTGTAGCTTTGTAGTATATAGTCTGAAGTTAAGGAGTGAGATTCTTCCAGTTCTCTTCTTCTTTATAAAGACTGTTTTTACTATTTGGGGCCTTTTGTGTTTCCATACAAATTTTAAAATTATTTTTTCTATTTCTGTGAAAAATGTCTTGGGCATTTTAATACAGATTGCATTGAACTGTAGATTTCCTTGATCATTGTAACAATATTCTTCCAAAACATGAACACAATATATCTTTCTGTTTGTTGTTTTCAGTCTCTTTCAGTGTCTTATAGTTTTCCAAGGTCTCTTATTGCTACTTCCTTAGGAAGATTTATTCCTACATATTTTATTACTTTTGATAGGATCATAAGTGGGATTGTTTCCTTAGCTTCTTTTTCTATTGCTGTTAGTGTATAGAAAAGCAACCAATTTTTGTGTATTACTCTTGTATACTGCAACTTTACCAGATTCAAGGGTGAGCTTTAGTAGTTTTTTGATGGTGTCTTTAGGATTTTCTGTTTAGCCATGTCACCTGCAAACAATGACAGTTTTACTTTTCCGGTTTGAATTCCTTTTATTTCTCGTCTGATTGCTGTGACTAAGATTTCCAATACTATATTGAATAAAAGTGAGAATGGACATCCTTGCCTTGTTTCTGATGTTAGAGTGAATGCTTTTAGCTTTTCACTGTTAAGAATGATGTTAGCTGTGGGTTTGCCACATATGTCCTATATATATGTTGAGGTAGATTCCCTTTATTCTCACTTTCTGGAGTATTTTTATCATAAATGGGTGTTGAATTTTTTTCAAAAGCTTTCTCTGCATCTATTGGGTTTTTTTTTCCCCTTCAGTTTGTTAGTGTGTTGTATCACACTGATTTGTGGATGTTGAAGTATCCTTGTATCTCTGGAATAAATCCCACTCAATCATGGTGTATGATCCTTTTAATGTATAGTTGGATTCGGTTTGCTCGTATTTTGTTGAGTATTTGTGCATTTATGTTCATCAGTGATATTGGCCTATAATTTTCTTTTTTTGTGGTATCTTTGCCTGGTTTTGGTATCAGGGTGATGGTGGCCTTGCAGAATGAACTCGAGAATTTCCTCCTTCTGCAATTTTTAAAACAAGTTTCAGAAAGATAGATGTTAAACACTCTTCCTTAAATGTTTCATAGAATTCACCTGTGAAGCCATCTCATCCTGGGCTTTGATTTGTTGGAAGTTTTTAAATCACTTTCATTTTTAGTCCTTGTGATTGAGCTGTTCATATTTTCTGTTTTGTTCCTGGTTCAGTCTTAAAAGGTTGTATGTTCCTAAGAATTTGTCCATTTCTTCTAGGTTGTCCATTTTATTGGCTTATAGTTGTTTGTGATGGTCTCTTATAATCCTTTGTATTTCTGTGGTGGCGGTTGTAGTTCTTCCTTTTTCATTTCTAATTTTATTGATTTGAGTCCTCTCCCTTTTTTCCCTTGCTGAGTCTGGCTAAAGATTTATCCATTTTATTTTCTCAAAGAACCAGCTTTTAGTTTCATTGGTGTTTCCTGTTGTTCATCTCTGCTTAATTTATTTCTGCTCTAATCTTTACGATTTCTTTCCTTCTGCTAACTTTGGGTTTTGTTTGTTCTTCTTTCTCTAGTTGCTTTAGGTGTAAGGTTAAGTTGTTTGAGATTTTTCTTTTTTCTTGAGGTAAGATTGTTTTGTTGTATATTTCCCTCTTAAAACTGCTTTTGCTGCATCCGTTATGTTTTGGACCACCTGTTTTCTTTAGTTTCGTGGCCTGAGATGTCCCAGCACTGGTGCCTACATACTGTTGGACCAGGGTGTGGTGGGTCTTGAGGCTAATATGCTAGATAGAGGAAGGATTCCACAGTGGCAGCCCACCAGCACCAGAGTCCCTGTGATAGAAGTAGTTCCCCAAGAGGCCGATGGCAATGTCTTTGTCAAGGTGAGCTTCAGTTGCCTCTTAATTCTCTGGGAGACTCTCCAAGGTTAGTAGGTACATCTGACCCAGGCTCCTCTCAAATTACTTCCTCTGTCCTGGATCCAGGAAAGGTGTCAGATTTTGTGTGTGCCCTTTAAGAGTGAAGTCTTTATTTTTCCCCAGCCCCCTGGGACTCCCTAAAGTAAGCCCTGCTGGCCCGGAAAGCCAAATGCTCTGGGGGCTTATCTTCCTGGTGCAGGATTCCCGGGCTAGGGAGCTAAATGCGGGACCTCTCACTCCTTTGGGAGAAGCTTTGCAATTGTTATTACTCTATTTTTGGATCACCTACCTCGGGGGGAGGTGGTTGGTGTGAGATTTGACTGTATCACAATTCTGTTATCCCTACTTGTCTCATTATGGCTCCTTCTTTATATATTAAGTTGTAAAATATATTTTCTGGTAGGTTCTGTTCTTTTTTTATTTTTTAACTGATGGTTGTTCTGCACATAGTTGTGATTTTGGTGCACCTGTGAGAGGAGGTGAGCTCAGGGTCCTTCTGCTCTGCCATCCTGCACAGTTTTCTCAAGAACATTGGTTGTGATTTCAAATGCAGCCCCAGTATTTACTAACTGAATGACTCTGAGTTCTAACTTTCTCAACTGCCCAAGGTTGTTGTGAAGAGCAAATGAAATTTGGTAAAGTAAATAAATCTTTGTGAATTATAAACAGCCATACGGACATAGGAAATTTATGTTTCCTAGAGGCTTTTCTTTATTACATGATGTTTTACTGATTTATATTTTCTGAATGTAAACTCCACAAGGGCAAAAAATGTCATGCCTTGTTTACTTTGTACTCCAGAACCTTATATTGTAGTACATAGTAGATATAATTGTGCAACTCTGAGTTTGTGGATTACTACTACAATATCCAGAAAAACTATATTTCTAAAAACTATATATCTAAACATATCAGATTAACTACATGATTTTTTTGGATTTACCTCAAAGGTCACCTCATGTTCAGAAGACACATATAGAGGTTTTTTTTTTTTTTTAAGAAACTTATGTAAATCTTTCCTTAATGTGCTACTTGCTTCTATTAACAGAATGTATTTACTTAAGATGTTTCCGTTATCTTCCCAAGTCCCAGCATATATGTCAGGCCCATTTCAAGTATTATAGCTACTATTTATTGTCAGGGAAATGTACAAAAATGAAAGCATTTCTTTTATATTTTAGAATTTATGAAGCATATTTCTGAATTCTTTCAGCTCTCACAACTACTTTGTTAGGTGGGTTACTTCTTTCATATGAGAAGTAAAACCGAAGTCATGGAGTCATCAATGTCATTTTTATTCATTACCATTTCTAACAGTTTGGAAGTTATTTTACAAGTTCCCTGTGTCTGGCAAGAAACAATGCTCTTTCTAAATTGCAGTTTCAAAGAATTTTGGTTTATGAAGATTAATAGATTACACTGTGTCATATATTAAAAAGATGAGACTTAAAAGTTTCTAGGATCAGTTTTGCCATACATCAACATGAATCCGCCACAGGTGTACATTAAAATAAAGTAAAATTTTAAAAAAAAGAGGAAAAAATAAGTTTCTAGGATTAGAATAAAGCATTTCCCTCCAGAAATTATAAAAGCAAATTATCTTGTCCAGCACCACAGCAGTGATTTACACTTGAAGATGATGCTGTGAGGGATCTTTCCAGAAGAGTGGTGAAGGATATGAACTGTCACAGCCACATTCTCTCCTCTGGTTCCATTCGGAATGCCTGCAGCTTCCAATAGGCTGGTTGAGGGCAGAGACCTGAAGACTGGGCTTACAACTCTGGCTTTTAATGAAGGCTCTTAACCACATGGTCAGATTTCTCTTCTAAAACAGCAATTTGCTAAAATGTTTACCCCAAATCTAAAACTACTGCTTGCTTTCAAAGTAACTAAGATAGCTCAAGATAACAGTTGCGTCCTTAACAAAGACTTACCCTTTATATAATTATAATATCATCTTTGGTTAAAATCATTTTGGAGAACTTGTGGCAATTAGCTTAAAAAAGGCTATTAACAGCTTATTAGTTTCCATGGAGCCATTACATTACAAATAAAACACAAAGATTTCAGGCACTCGCCTGGGTCCCAACATCTGTTTCAAACATATACTTTTCAAATCAAGGGTCAGACTGTTTGGATACATCTGAGACACACAACATAGACTTAATCCCACACAGTGCTTTGTTTTTATACCCCAGCATACTATTTGTCTTGGCAACTTGTGATTTCAGAAACTAACAGAAGATGACTTATAAGGAAACTTTTCCTTTTGTATATAGTTTGGAACTTTTCCTTTTGTATATAGACTGGTCTCAAAAAAGCAGAGACTTCTGGTTTTTGGAGAACAAACTAAAATATCCTAAAGGAATACCTTCATTCTTACCTGAGGTCAGACAGGTAACCAGGAGAAAGGGTCTTATTATTCTAGCGAGCTACATCCTTAGAATAGTTGGAATTTCGAATCTTTAGAGCTTCAAATTTAGAATCTGATAGTTTAGACTCTTCAGTGCTTCCCATGAATAGGAAAATCCTATGAATATTAAACATAAGACTGCTGAAAACAAAGAGGGGAGCTAGGGAAGAGAGGATACAGATAGATTTTATTTCCTCCCTCTTGTACTCTTCTGTTTTCTTGTCAGGGCAGGAGCAAGGACAAAGCCTGATTGAGAAGAAACTGGGCCGAATTGAACAAGGCAACCTGGGTCTGGAAGACTGGGCTGATTCTTCACCCCTCTCGTGATCATCGGCAAGTCTTTCTGCTGACTTGTAGGGGGTGGGGATGTCAAGAGTAGTTGGTCAGCGCCCACTTCCTGTTCACTATTCTTATTGCCATCCACGTTTGCCAGCTGGCTGGAAATGTAATATCCTTCAATCCATGAGGACCTGCTCTTTTACACTGTAACTCTGAGCTTCCCAATTCCAGAGGCTTATTAATATGAGGCAGGGGGTTTCTTTTATCTGATTCCAGCAATCTATGGCACCCCACTCCAGTACTCTTGCCTGGAGAGTCCCATGGATGGAGGAGCCTGGTGGGCTGTAGTCCATGGGGTTGCTAAGAGTCGGACACAACTGAGCGACTTCATTTTCACTTTTCACTTTCATACATTGGAGAAGGAAATGGCAACCCACTCCAGTATTCTTGCCTGGAGAATCCCAGGGACGGGGGAGCCTGGCGGGCTGCTGTCTATGGGGTCGCACAGAGTCGGACACGACTGAAGCGACTTAGCAGCAGCAGCAGCAGCAGCAATCTATATTTAGCATGAATGAAGTGTAACCCTTGGTGGGAGTTTTCATCCAAAAGTGGGTGCTGACAAGCCTGATGCAGTAGAAAGAGCTCTGGGCCTGGGGTTCTAGAACCTCGACTCCAAGGGTAGTAGCTCAGCTATGTATTAGATGTTTTCTTCATTTAAAAATTGAAAATAACACCTCTTTGTAGTATTGTAATAAGGGTAAAATAAGATAATGCCAGAGAAACTCTAGTCATTTATACTCTTGATACCTAGTAATAAATGTTAGAAGAATTTCAGCCTCTCATTGGTAGGAAATACGAGAGAGTCAAGGTGGGTGGGAGAGAAGGGGAGACTGGCTTCTCACAGAAATGTTCTCCATTTCTGCTTCCTTAAAACTCATTTCCCTGTAGCTCAGCCTCTAAGGAGGTAATAGAAATGAAATACTGGTGATGCAGTTAAGTACTACCTGAGTTACGTACTTCCTTTCCTCCTTTTCTGTAAGCATCTCGGCACCCTATGGAGTTCAGCAAATTTTGAGATGTGACCTGGAAACAGAGTGTGAATTACCCAGTGAACCACAAATATCTGACACCTGGAATCATAAATCCATATATTTGGAACATTAGTAGAGCTGTTTTTAACCCAAGTGGTAGGTAGGCTTGGTGACAACATGAAGGTACATGCCACAGAAGGTATATTATTCCCGTGGCACACCTTTTCTCCCCCGTAATTCCATATACACTTATATCACTGTGTTTGTATGATTGGCTAAAGACTGCCCTGATTAATGGCTGCATGAAAGAATAATAATTAACAATCAGAGCAAAATTAAATTCCTGGCTGATTGCGAGCCCCTGAGTAAAATGCAACCCTTAAGGATACTGTCACGTTCCTTACATTTACTTGCCTTTATGCCACCAGTCACCCTAATTAAGATAGAGATTTGTACTTATTAAAAACATATAATCTTTTGATCTTTCGAGGAGCTATTTGCCATTTTTTCCTTGCCTAACATCCCATCACCTTTCTTCTGGGGGGAACCCAGTTCAGGTGGATGGACATATGACCCAGGCCTGGTCAGTTAGAGTGCCTACCCCCACACCCCACGTTGCTTCCATCATACCTATGAACAAAGACACATTTCCTTTCTTATTCTGAACTGGGTAGCTTTCACTTGCATTCAAGAGACTCAAGCATAAAAAATTATAGCCAACACTTTTGGGTCTGATTTAGCAATGGTTAACACCATGCTTATTATTTAAGCATGTAGAGCAGTTCCAAGAGTGTTTTAGCAGTAAGAATAAGAAAACATGTCTAACTTATTGAGTCAATAATATCCTCTAGAGACTTCATGGGAAACAGATTCCGCTGTCACCTCTATAGTTGGATTTTGTGAGCTAAACTTCCACCCTGCCTTAAAACAAAAGTCAACACGCACAGATTTCACAAGATTGTTTTACTAGAATTTAGCAGGGAGGAGATGATATAGTCAAATTTTCAAAAAAGAAAACCTTCAGACTGATCTCAGCCAAATAAAATTCAAGTTCTTATTTCAGTCTCAACTGGCCTGGGTACTGAAGCAACCTCTCTGGGCATGCACTGTTCAAACTGAGTTGTGTGGCCACCCTTTCATGCCCTTGAGCTCTCTGCATCATGTCTCAGCAATCCCAGACACGAATTCTGAAAAATTCCTTCCGCCTATATGGTTTTCCTCATCCAGCTGAGAATGCTGCTGGCTACTGTGAAGCTGTTCACCAACCATAGGCTCTGGTCCATACAGCCTTCTTCTTAAACTCTGGGAGAACTCTCAAGGACAGCAGGGTAGCTAAAGGGGACAAAAAAAAAAAAAAAAAGCACACTGTTTCATTTGGTGCAGTTACATTTGAAAAGATCATTTAGATAAAAAAAAGGTGTCAGAACAGAACTTGACTTGTTCCTGCTTGGCTAATCTATAAGAATTACTATCATGCCTTAGACAGAATTTTAATGGAAGAGACCATTAGTAAAGGTTGAGGAAAAGGTTTGTTTTAAGTTACTTTGCAACCAGCTAGTGGGAAATTCCACAAAATTAAAACAAACTGACCTCTGGGGTGCTGGTGATGCTTTTTTTCTTAATCCGAGTGCTGACTACATAGGTATGTTCCCTTTGTAAAAATCTACTTGTGCACTTTTCTACACGAATATAACTTTTCCACTAAATGTCTTATTAAAAGGTAAACAAACTGATCCTGTAATGAAGTTAGGTTCATGGGCTCAATTTAAAGTAAGGAAGTTGTGTGTAATCCCTCTAGGTAACTTATTATATATCTTATTTTAGAATATGAATATAAACATCACTATATTGTGGAGAAGGCAATGGCACCCCTCTCCAGTACTCTTGCCTGGAAAATCCCATGGACGGAGGAGCCTGGTGGGCTGCAGTCCATGGGGTCGCTGGGAGTCGGACATGACTGAGAGACTTCACTTTCACTTTTCACTTTCATGCACTGGAGAAGGAAATGGCAACCCACTCCAGTGTTCTTGCCTGGAGAATCCCAGGGACGGGGGAGCCTGTTGGGCTGCCGTCTATGGGGTTGCACAGAGTTGGACACGACTGAAGCGACTTAGCAGCAGCAGCAGCAGCAGCAGCAGCAGCAGCAGCAGCAGCAGCAGCATCAATATTTTGATATATTTTTGAAGTATAATAGTGTGAGAGAATGAAGATAAGCCAGAGTTACACAATAATTATGTGTGACTCTAATAAGCCCTTGAATATATGACCAAGTGAACATGTACTTCCTTGACGCAAATAACAATTTCTCACTGGAATTAACTGTTATCTTCATGACCTAAGACAGTATATGTTGGGAACAACCAATGGTATTATATGGACCCATGGCCCTTAAAAATGAGTCTAAACTCCCCAAGGGAAATAAGTGGAGGAAGTCCTAGTAGCAAGTTTCTTGGGAATGGTCAAGTGAAAATATGTCAGACCACTGCTCTGATCCTCAGTGAAGCTCTGTGGTTGATCAGAATCACCTTCCTACACATGCCCTTCCACCCACTTTAGAGGTAGAACAATACATTAGATAATTCTTGCTTGTTAAGCAATCAATACAATACACCATACTTAAAGCAAAATATGGTCAGTTATCACAAGAGTAGGCCAACAGGCAACTTTCCCAAGGTAAGACTTTCCAGTGCAGTAACTTAAAGCATGTCAGGGGCATCAATGGCAGCCACTGGGAGGATCCTGATCCCCAAGTCCCAAGATGTGGATGACAGTACAAGCTGTCTTGGACCACAGAACCAGCACCCAGAAGACATTTGAGGTTTCAGTAAAAACATATATGTAATTTGCACAGAAAGACTGCTTATATTTGTGGATCCTGCAGTCATAGTTTAACAGTCAATAGAGATGTATAAAAAACACGCTGCTGCTGCTAAGTCACATCAGTCATGCCCGACTCTGTGCGACCCCATAGACGACAGCCCTCCAGGCTCCTCCGTCCCTGGGATTCTCCAGGCAAGAACATTGGAGTGGGTTGCCATTTCCTTCTCCAATAAAAAACATGAAAACCATCTAAATGCCTGGAAGCATGGGAAATGTCCAATTCCCCTGGAAAAATACTATACAGCCATGAAAAACACTTATGCAGCTAGTGTAAGAATAGGTTAAAATGCTTTTAATAATTTTAAAGTAAAAAAAGGCAGTACTCAGAGCATGTATGTACATTTTTCAATTGGCTATGATTATAACAATGTTAAAACTTACACACAGAGGGAGTAACAGGAAAAATAATCAAAATTGTTATTGTGCAATGGGATTCTGGATTCCTCTTTGCTTATTCTTTTTTACTTTTCTGAATTTTCTAATTTTTATTTAGTCATATTTTATGATTACAAGAAAACATTTAAAAAACACTTAAATAAAAATTAAAGACCACGGAACTCTTCTTTTTAAATCTACTTTCTAATTCAAAAATGCCACATTGGTGACAGCTTCAGATTGCTTCTCTAAATTGAACCAAGATGACCCTTTCAGGAGCCAGCATACACTAGGATGCTGTTCTCCAGTACAGACAACACTGGATGGTTTTCACCTATGCTGGGTATAAAGGATGAAAGTAATACCTTTTAAAAGATCCTTGGATTTTGCTGAGAGTCCTTCCTTAGGGCTTTCCATGATGCTGAACAGCCAGTCAATGAACTAGAGTGAAAATGAAGAATTGTATCAGATAAACAATCTGAGGATCGGTAAGACATCATTCAAACCCTTGGACCTGCACATATGCCTAACAGGACAGCAGTCCCCAGATAATACAGTCCCCAGATAATACTTGCCTGGGCTGGGAGAGTGAAGAGATGTGACCAGGCACAAGAGATGGAAATGTTGGAGACAGCTCTCAGTTAAATGACCCAGCAAAGTCAAACCTCCTTCTTTTGCTGATTATCCTGGGACTTACTATAGCTTAAGAGTGGAGTAGACAGGGGCCCAGAGAGCCTCTGGTGTGCCATGAACATTCTCTCTCATTCTAAGAGATAGAATGGGGCCTCTCATCATTCTAAGAGGCCCCAGAAAGAGTAAGAGCCTTGCCCAAGTCCACTCCCCATGACTGGCAGAGTCAAGATCTGAACCAAGTACACCTGGCTTCAAAGCCTCACACTCCTTCACACCATGCTGCCTGCCACCTGGTTCTGTGTGCATCAGGCCTAGGCTCCTAGGTGGATAGTAAATGGGTAAACACATCAGCTGTAAGCCCCTGTTACTAAAATATGTTTCTGTAGCTATGCATAGTTTTTGTGCCCAAATGGATATGAAGCCAAGTTGAAATGCAACAGAAAAGGCATAAGACAATTTGCTAGGTAGACCCAAGCGTGTTAACTGCAAATAAATCCTGCAAACAAGGTAGAAACTCCACATACTCATGAGTTTGACTGATCTCCCAGGTACAGCCAAAATTGTTTTTGAATTAGATACTGGGTGATTTCATTGACTGAATGTTCCCTGTCTTGACTCACTAAAAAACACCAGTCATAAGTACTAGGCATTTTAATTTTGGACATAGACTGTGGGTTGAAAAGAAAACAGAAAAATAAAATATTCCTAATTCCCTGCTTTAATTAAAATTTTTTCTTAATTTTCTTTTCCTCAATTTTGTTTTATCATATCCTGCTGGTAAGTAAATAAGTACTACAAATACGTAATCTATGCTGTAGTCCAAAATGAACAGGGTGTCCCAGACCAGAAATAATTAAAGTGAAAAAGAAAATAAAAAATTAGAGTTAATAACACTAATGCTTATCAGGTTTAAGAAAACAAAGGGATTTTATTTGAGATGTTCAATGGAGTTGTTCATGGCTGAGCTGTGGGTCCACAGTTCAGAAATATTTTTAAAGACTCAGGTTCAGATTTTACAAGTAAGCCACAAAGTTAGCTGTAAGCTTTCAGCCTCATAAAGATCCAGTTTAATTAAATGGGATTCAAAAAAATCCTTCAATTGACAATTTAAGACAGGTTAGAGCCATGCAATGAGAAATATAGGATGCACCTCATTTTCAAATGCTCTGCAGGACAGCTAGTAGCCTGGGGAAACTCTATTAAAAACCAAAGGTACTCCCTATAGTTTGTGTTTTCCTGAGGGCAAAGGTGATGACATTAGGCCTTTACAGATCTCCCCAAGGTATCTAGGCCAGAAGCACCTGGAACGTGGCTACTACATGGAATGAGCTGTGGGGAGCCTTAAATATGGTAAAAGGTGGGCATTCCAGATTCACAGTCCCCCTGGAAGATTTCCACCCATGTGTTGGTGATCACCCCCTCCCTTGTTCATCAACTGTATCCTTACCACGTGTGAGCATGCTCTGGCATGTCCGACTTTTTGTGACCCACTAGGGCTACTGCAGCCCACCAGGCCACTCTGCCCATGGAATTTTCCAGGGAAGAATACTGGAGTGGGTTGCCATGTCCTACTCCAGGGGATCTTCCCAACCCAGGGATCAAACCTGGGTCTCCTGCATTGGCAGGTGGATTCTTTAACACTGAGAGCCACTGGGGAGGCTCATCCTTATTGTACCATCTTGCAATTTTGAACTTGCCTTCCTGTCTGTCTTCACTATGAAATTTTGAGCTTTCAGAGAGTTACTCATCCTTTATCCCCAGGATCAAGAACACGTAAGTCTTCAACAAATGAAGGCAAGCGCAAGCTCCACCTCAGCCCTAACTGTAAGCAAGTTGTTGCCATTATCACTGTTGTTTTCAGTCAGCAGATACCCTGAGCCTGAGCTACCCTCAATCTCTGAGGCCCTGCATCTGGCTGAGATCTGAGACTGAGTAAGCAAGCCTGTTGTGTGACTCAGGTTGCACTTATCTCCCACTGCAATTCTACAGCAGAAGCTGCCGAACAGAAAACGGCTGCCTGCCCTAAAGCAGGTGGCTGCCCGCCTCACCTTCTGGGTCTGTTCCTTCCATGGCTCTTTCTGCAGCAGAAGAGGCATGCTACTGGGAAGGAGAGTGAGAGCCTCCTGCAGAGTGACCCTGTGTAATGGACTCCTGCCAAGCAAGCTTGATGCTGGCCCAGCTGGGCCATTTTCCTGATGCCATGGTAACCAACTGGCACTGAGGCCAAGGAGGAGAGGGGCAGCGTGATCTGCCCATGCAACCACTGCGGCTGCAAAGATCAGCAACAAGAAGTCCAAAGCCTACGGCAAAGTAGAAACAGGGTTAGGTCACAGACTTTAACAGTGCAAAGTAACACATGTTCACACATACAGCTCTCATCGGGAGGAAATGTTATCTTCCCCCTCGCCGAAGCCTTCCTCCTGCCCCACCCCTACCCCAGAAGAGGAACTGGATGGGATAGCAAACCATTTCTATGCTTAATTCAGAAGGTTTGAAGGATCCTCTTTCGTGAGTAGAGAAGGCCCAGCAGTTTCATTATTATTGTTCTAACATTTCAAGAGGAACATAATTTATTGAATGCCTAATCATACTGAGATCCAAACATTCCTCCTCTGTTTTGGTGTTTTCAAAGAGATTTAAAAATTAATTAAGAGAGATATGAACAGGGATATTAAGGTTTATTATCATGTGGCCAAAACTAAAAAAATATGTATAGTATATTCTGTTTTTGAACAGAAACAACATATGACTTTCCATATGCATTTAAAAAATCTGTTTAGAATCCATGCATTTAGATTTTGTAGACTAGACATGTAGAAATGGTGATAACAAGAGCTACCTCTGAGTTACTGCATTACTGTGATTTAAATGATTCTTGCTGCTTATTTGTATTTTCTAAGTTTCAAAAGATTTTTGTAAGAAAGCAGAGAAAGTTAATATAAACTTTGGAAATAAGAGGAAAGCTCAAAAAAAAAGCTTAAAAAGTACCCCTCAATCTCTTAAAATGCCTAATCTCATTAGTAAAAATTTCAAAAAGACACACAGCCCTGCAGAAAAGCTGGGCAGAATATCAAACAATATCTCAGGTTACACATATTTTACTCACACAAGTAAACAGCAGATCTATGAAACATGGCTATGGAAAAATACAACAACAAGAAAAAATGCACAGCTGAGTCAAGAAAATGGCAAGAATAGGAAAGTGCTTCCTTCATTTTTTTTCATTAATGTTTTTTTTTTCTGGTCTTATTCACCTAATACTAGTGATGGTTAACCTCTTTGGGTCATAGATCATTTTCAGGTGGGGTGAAAATTCCCCTTCAATATGTGCGTGTAAGTACTGGCACAAACACAGATTACTTGCACACACTTCAGGAACCCCTTCAAACCACGTGTTTAAAGCCAAGCTCTGGACCACGGTGGAGGCTAGAGCCCTGTACCCCACAGTCTTTGTGGGATCCAGCTCAAGTACACAGGACCCTAGATTCCCCCCCTAGCCAGAACTTCTGTGTACTGCCTGTCAAGGGAGGTGTTCTGCTGAAAATATTTTTCAAAGGGCAGCTGTGGGCATCTTCAAGATTCTGGTAAGAACACCCATTTCCTGTGATGTCAGAGAATTGCCATCCTTGTTTCCCAAAAATGAGGGGAGAAAAGAGAGCTGCAAGCAGCAACATGTTCCTCTTTTGGGAGACTAAATATACTCTGTATTTTAAGAAAGCCACAAATGACTCCTCTAGACTGTACCTCATCAAGAGCCACGTTCTGAACATACATTGACTGGTAAGCAACATTTCTGATATAACCCATCAGTTCCAAGAGCCACTCCATTCTCTTCAACACGCCTGAAACAAAAGGACATGTATTACCAGACCATAGTTTTTCTTTGCAGTGTAAGATAGATCAATAATAATTATCATAACTAAAGCAAAAGACCCGCTGAGGACTATACAACAGCTACAAGTCCTCTTATGGTACCTGAGATTGTTCTCACTCAAGAGATTTTTTTTAATACTGTTCACATCAGATGACCTTATTTTGGTCTTTATTTTTATTTTATTTTATTTTTTTTAAATTTTAAAATCTTTAATTCTTATATGCGTTCGCAAACATGAACCCCCCTCCCACCTCCCTCCCCATAACATCTCTCTGGGTCATCCCCATGCACCAGCCCCAAGCATGCTGCATCCTGCGTCAGACATAGACTGGCGATTCAATTCTTACATGATAGTATGCATGTTAGAATGCCATTCTCCCAAATCATCCCACCCTCTCCCTCTCCCTCTGAGTCCAAAGGTCCATTATACACATCTGTGTCTTTTTTCCTGTCTTGCATACAGGGTCGTCATTGCCATCTTTCTAAATTCCATATATATGTGTTAGTATACTGTATTGGTGTTTTTCTTTCTGGCTTACTTCACTCTGTATAATCTGCTCCAGTTTCATCCATCTCATCAGAACTGATTCAAATGAATTCTTTTTAACGGCTGAGTAATACTCCATTGTGTATATGTACCACAGCTTTCTTATCCATTCATCTGCTGATGGACATTTAGGTTGTTTCCATGTCCTGGCTATTATAAACAGTGCTTCGATGAACATTGGGGTACATGTGTCTCTTTCAATTCTGGTTTCCTCGGTGTGTATGCCCAGCAGTGGGATTGCTGGGTCATAAGGTAGTTCTATTTGCAATTTTTTAAGGAATCTCCACACTGTTCTCCATAGTGGCTGTACTAGTTTGCATTCCCACCAACAGTGTAGGAGGGTTCCCTTTTCTCCACACCCTCTCCAGCATTTATTGCTTGCAGATTTTTGGATCGCAGCCATTCTGACTGGTGTGAAGTGGTACCTCATTGTGGTTTTGATTTGCATTTCTCTAATAATGAGTGATGTTGAGCATCTTTTCATGTGTTTGTATTTTTAAAAGCTAAATTTATTCTTCAAACCTGATAAAATGGTCAAATGCATTTAATGGAATTTCTCAACACTAAACACTGGGAGAAACTGGGCATGCCCATGAGTTAGTAGTGTTAAATCTTTGATAATTAATTGTTCTTATAGTCCTCCCTTGCTTAAAGTTCTCAATTTATGACAAAATCATACAGAATACCTATCCTAAAGACATTTTAAAAAGCACCAAAACCAAAACCCAGCTGTAGTAGGCTCAACAGAGAACAAACATTAACATAAATATTATTTTTTCCTTTCAAAAATGAGGATTCCCAGCAAAGCAAAGACTACTTGGAGAGATCTTCAAAATTTAGTGCATGAGAGGAAAATGGCACTGTGTTTGTGCCAGTACTTACACACACATATTGAAGGGGAATTTTCACCCTGGCTGAAAATGATCTATGACCCCAAAAAGGTTAACTACCACTAGTATTAGGTGAATAAGACAAAAAAAGAAAAAAAGATTAATTAAAAAAAAAAAAGGAGGAAGCACTTTTCTACTCTTGCCATTTGAAAATTCAAACTAAATTTGCAGGCCAGCTGGTTACAACCAAAGGCAATATCAAATTTATTTGTTTCTTTCATGTAGCTTCATGCTTAATTGGGAACACCTACTGGTTTTCTACCGGATAAATACACTTCTGAGGTCGAGTGAAAAAAATCTCATTTTTCATCACAGGTTCACTTTTCCTTGGGCATGCACTAAGGTGGACAGGAGACAACTATCTCAGTTGCCAAAAAGGAAGAAGAATCAAAATTTCCTACACAATCTTGCAAACAGTATTTAAACTGCATTTGTCAGTCTTCTCTCATAGCCTTCAAAATACAAGAGATGGGGAATATGGCTTACAAGGGGCTTCTAGTCACATCCAGTCTGATCAGAACCTGAACATAGATTTGGAAAATTACAAGCATATGACCAAAGGCATGGAGGAGAAATGAGGGCGCTCCCTATTTATTTTTTTCCTCCTATTAATTTTTAACTGGAGGATAACTGCTTTACAATATTTGCTGACCTTTGCCATACATCAACATGAATCAGCCACTGGTATACATTTATCCCCTCCCTTCTTAACCCCCTCCCCCCTCCCACCCCTTCAAGTTGTCACAGACCCTGGGTTGAGGGAAGTCTCTCTTTAGATGACTATTACAGCATAAATGTCGAAAACGGCCTAAAAGTTGCACCATTCATTAGCAGAGCTTCAGGCCTGCAGTTTCTGGCGTGAGGATGTACTCAGGGTGTCCAGATTTTATTTTTCTCACCCCTGAGAAGTTCTTCTCTAGAATAACTATTTAATTTGTGCTTGCTGCTTTCTTTTTCCATTTGTTAAATGACCACCCAAACGCCATGTTCATGCAAACATCAGGAAGAATCCATTAGCATCCATCTGTTTGAGAAACAGGAGCAAGCAGATTCAACCTGGTAAACCTGCTTATATCTCTGTGGGCCTGGAGGGCCAAATATGAGATCCAAATCTCCAGCAGAATTTATTCACACCTCCGAAGAGTTGATGCTGTGAGCTGTAATGGTGCTGCTCATTTGGGGGTAACAAGTCCTCACCCGTGTCAAGAAGCCCTAACCTAGTTTTTAAGTTGAGGAAACAATGATAACCTCAAAGAGATGGGAGGCATGTTTGTCTGTCCCGATGTGCTCCCTGGCTGCCCTTACCGGTGTTGGCGTGGCTCACAATCCGTGCCTGGTACAAGCTGTGCAGTGTCATCCAGGCCAGCGTGTCTTTTTCACGGTGCCGGACAGCAACACTGAGCACATCAGTCAAGCCCATCAAGGGGAATCGTCCTTGAGAGACCAAGTAGAGCCTGACAAAGGCAGCCTTTTCTAGGCTACTCTGCAAAAAAAGCAAATTGTTCAGTTTCTATTACATTAACTGAAGTTGTTACAGAACCTTTGGGCAAGGGCAAAAGAGAAAGGGTGAGTTTGAAGCTGATTACCACTCCAAATGCTAAAACTGTTTCCTGCACTGTGTAACCTATCTGCCTGTGTGCTGTCTTAAAATGTACCTATAGACAGTTGTAATGTCACCTTTTGTTTTCTCATAAAAACCATCAATGATTTCAAGGGTCAACTGATGTGTGTATTTAGTAAAGACACACAAATAATAACAATGGTAACCAACAAATACAGTACTTACAACGTGCCAGGCACATTTGAAGCACTTAACCTGTGTTAATTTGGCATTTCACAAAGTTTGGTACCCAGACCTCTGGGACCCCAAGACCCTTTTGGAAAAGAGGGTCTGTGAGGTCAAACTATATTCATAATAGACCCCAAACAGGAGTAATATTCATTGTAGTTTGTACTGACACTGGCAATTTTTTAAAAAGCTAGTTTCATTTAAAATATCCTTGTAAGCAATAAAATTACTAGTTTTGTTAAGCCTCTGCTCTTGAATATACATCTTTGTAATGTTCTGTATGACCAAATGGGAAGCATGCATAAAGCTCTTGTGTTGCACCCCCAAGTGTGATGGTCATCTCAAGGAGAAAGTTGTGAGAGGCAGTTGTGAGCTGAAATAGCCACTCTTTTCACAGACCATTTACTTGAAAGAATGACTGATAAACAAACGATGGTTATGAAAACTGAGTATTTGATTATTTTTTACAAGTGAAGGAAGTGAGACTGCCATTTCCAAGGAAAATACTTGACAGCCATTAGTGCCAATGACAAAATGTGTGCTTTTAAGCGAAAATTAGATTTTTGGAAAATCTGTATCTGCTACTATGACTTTGGCAGCTTCCCAAGATACATGTAAGACATACATACATAAAAGACTTTTCTGATGAGGTTGCTGTCACTATTTGTAATAGTGACAAATACGATGTTTTGATGTTTATAATGAAATGTACCAACATTTGGAAGATTTTCAAAATTTAGCGACTCAATATTTTTGAAATGACCAATATATCTTACAGATCTTGCAAGTGTATCTTAAAAAATCATGCATTAGTAAAAGATCCATAGTGCAATGGACCAATGGATTTCATTGTAATAGAGTATGTGATGTTCACCGACCTGCTTTCAGATTCCACACTGCAACTAACCTATAAGAAACCACCACTTGGTGAGTTTTGGTACAATATCAAAGAAAGATATCCACATGTTATCTGAAAAGACTACTAACACTCTTTCCCATTCTACCTTCGTATCTGTGTGAGGCTGGGTTTTCTTCACATACTTCACCAAAACGACATCACAACAGATTGAATGGAGTAGCAGCCATGAAAATCCAGCTGTCTTCTATGAAGACACTGAGGAGACTTACAAAATGTAAGACAAGGCCACTTTTCTAACTTTCTAAACTAACCTGTTTTTTGGAAAAAAAAAATTTTCTTCCATGTTAAAATGCAATGGATTTATTACTACTTTTAAGTAATGTTCTAAAAACTTTCTAGTTTTAATTTCTAACATGGTAAACATTGACAGATAGAACCCACATAAACAAAAGCTCTTTGAAGTCCATGATAATTTTTAAGACACTAAAATGGCCCTGAGACCAAAACGTTTGAGGACCACTGTATCAATCATTTCATTCTCGTAGTAACACTGAGCAATACATTACTATTATCACCTCCTTTACAGATGAGGAGACTGAAGCACAGAAGTTAGGAAACTTGCTTAATGCCATAGAGTAAGAACTGAAACCCAAGGAGTCTCAGCTCTTCACCTGTACTTTCTTATCTCTGTTCTTTCTAGAAATGAATAGAAAAACAGAGGGCTCAGCAGAACACATACTCTTGGGGGGACATCAGAACACAATTTAGAATGTTCTAGTGACAATGTTCTGAACGGCACTTTAGAAATGCAAGTGAGTAACATAGCCACTTTGAGCTTTAGGTACCACAAAGTAAATTATGTTAACTTCCAACTATACAACCTGAATATAATAACAAGATATAATACATTACATGAATGTAATAATTATGATAATGTTATTACTGAATCCTTGCCTTGGGTCAGGCACTTTTCCAAAACTTAACATGGATTAAGTCGTTTAACTCTCAAACCGACACTAATAGGTATGTGCTATTATTTCCCTTTTATAGATCAAGAAACCGAGGTAGAGAGAGAATATGACACTTAACCAAGGTCACATTGCTAGTAAATTAGAGACTGGATTTCACACCCGAGCAGTGAGGTGCCCGAGTGCATTCTCTCAAGCATTTCCTTTTAAATTGCTTGGGCTGTGCTGTGCTTAGTTGCTCAGTCATGTCCGACTCTGCAAGCCCATGGTCTGTATGTAGCCTGCCAGGCTTCTCTGTCCTTGGAATTCACCAGTCAGGAACACTGGGTGGGTAGCCATTTCTCCAGGGGATCTTTCTGGAGAATTCAATGGACAGAGGCTACAGTCCATGGGGTTTTAAAGAGTTAGACACAACTGAGCGACTAATGCTTTTTACCCATAGGGAACACTAAAATGTTCTTGATAAAGTGCGATTAATTAGGTTAAAAAGTTATCATTCATCTGTCCATTTATACTACTACATATGTATAATGGAATATATATTACTCAGCCTAAAAAGGAATGAAACTGGGTCATTTGTAGAGATGTGGATGGACCAGAGACTGTCATACACAGTGAAGTGAATCAGAAGGAGAATAATGCCGCACATTAATGCATATATGTGGAATCTAGAAAAACAGTACAGCTGAATCTGTTTGCAAGGCAGAAATAGAGAACAAATGTATGGACACAGAGAAGGGAACGGGGAGGTGGGATGAACTGGGAAACTGGGATTGACATATGTACACTAGCGTGAATAAAACAGATAACTTATGAGAACCTACTGTACAGCACAAGGAATTCTACTTGATGCTCTGTGGTCCCTAAATGGGAAGGAAATCCAAAATAGAGTGGATACAGGTACACAACTGATTTATTTCTCTGTACAACAGAAACTAGCACAACAACGTAAAGGAACTATGTTCCAGTTGAAAAAAAAGTTATTCATTCATCTACCCATTTATACTACTGCATAGCCAACCGTACTAGGCTGGACATGAGACCCCACAGTGAAAGAGAGAGTTTCCTGAAATTGGCCAGTAACTAACAAATATGAAACAAAGTGAACTTCAGCCAAAAGGACACTATAACCATATCAACTGTAATACCCATCTCAATAATGGAAAAACACATGGATATGTTATTACCTCGGTAATCTGGGCAATCCGATTGGCTTCATCATCGGTCATTTCCGAGAGGCACTTTGCTACGCTGATATACAGCTCTAGATCATTTCTCTGGTAAAGAAAAATCCCAAGCAAGTCAAAATACAGTGTAAGATAACACCTGTTTTCTCACTGCTCTGACAAATCTTTAGCTTTGCTTATCTCCATGAACAGCAGCTGATGAGATTTTAATTTTAACCAAGCCACAACTCGTGGCCAACTTTATATCATTTAGGAAGCATCTTTCCTGTTATTTGGTGTATTTTGCTTGGCTGTACTTTTCCCTCCTGATCAGAACCCATCATTCTCGATGGATTTTCTACTTCTTTGTACAACTACATTTCAGAAGTCTGTTGGGGGAGGGGCAAAGCTAGTATTAAGTCACCTGATGCAAATATTAAGTGTGTTGGACAATACGCCCAAACATTCCTCAGGTGTAAGGGTTTCTGAACTTGCTCATCTTCTACAGGCATTTGGTAAAAGACCTGAGAACAAATTTCCTGGTGCTACACTGGTTAACCTGCTTCAAGGCATGCTCAAAACTTTGTTTCTAAATTTTCAACCTCAATTTAGATTTTGGAAGCAAACATTCTTAGTGAAGAATGTGGTTATTTCTTGCTAGTCTTCCCACCACATTCTTAAAAACATATACCTCCCCGCTTTGCCAAAAAGGCTTTAAAAAATCCCAAACACAAATTGTCAGGAATGCAAATATTTTTGTTCCTCACCCGAATCTTATTTGGCAGGAGGTCAAAAATTTTCCTAGTAGCCTCGCTGAGCAGACTCCAGAGGTGGTGGGAAGGGCTGGGCAGTTTCATGGCCTGACTCAGGCCCTGTAAGGCACTTGGGCGTAACTCAGGACTGGAGAGTGGGGAAGCTGCTTTAAAAACTGCCACCATTAAGCTTTCAACAAAACCCACGATCTGTTCATCAGAGACATGTTTTATCCATGAAGGCACAGATAGGAGAAGGTATTTCTTGATATTCAGCTGAAAGAGAAACCAAAGAGGTCAGATGTAAACAGGCAAGTCCGGGTTTGTAATGCTCAAAACCTCTAGGTCATCACCGTGCCTGAGGGTAAAATGAAATTTTAAAAGGTTCAGGTTGCTTCCTAAACCCTCATTTCCCCACAGCTTCATGGGCAAATGGACCACCAATGACTGTGATGTTAGCTGCTTCAGTGACTTCTGATCTAGGGTGCCTGTGTTGATATATGGTATCTGCCAATCCATCTGTGAACTACTCATCTCAAATCTTGGGTCTTTCCAGTGAGGGGAATAAAATGCTACTTCTCAAAGTACATGACAGTTGCTATTCAGTCTTAAAAGGTCACATTTGCTAGCCAGAAAAGCTACTGGAGATGAAGGCTCGACTGCTGGAAATTGGCTAAACAGAATATTTGATATTATTCATTTCTTCTTCTGAGAAAGCATGAGAAAATAATCAGGGGAACAGGAGTTCTGGGGCCAATTCTGAGCCAAGAAGAACCAGTCATGCATGTGAAACTGACCACAGTGTCTTAGAGTTCAGGATAGCTAAGAAGGGGCACAGTAATGATAGCTATGAGCCCTAGACTGTAAGGAAGCAGGCTTCAAAAGTTCTTAGTAAACGTTAAGTATGATACTAAAGGAGCAGCAAGTCTGAAAGAAGTGTTTTATAAAATAAAATCTGACAAAAATCGGTAAATTTCTAAAAAGATCAATGTAGCTGCATGAGTTACACAATATTTCACATTAAAGAACATGCCATTTCAGATCTTTTTTTTTAAATGAGAAGGTACATAATTAAAAAATGAATTTACAATTTGTTAATTAACAAAGATAATAAGAAAGGTTCCTAATCAAAGATGAATATTAAAAAAAAAAGGACAGATTTAAAGGAGAAATGGAGGGATAACTAAAGCCTAGAAAAATATCTGAGCTCAAGAAAACAGGCAGTTAGAATTATAGATGATTTAAAAGGAAGGAAGCATTAATAGAACAGTGTTGAAAGCACAGGCTTTTGAGTCAGCCAGTGTTTCCATTGATGAGCTATATAACCTTTGCTTAACCTCTACTTGCCTCAGTTTATCAACCTGTAAAATCGAAATAATAAAAAAAAATCTACTTCTCAGAGGTGAAATAAGTGAGACACAAAAGTTCTCATATTGTACGATTCCATTCCAAAGAATTTCTAAAATTTATATGAAATGTAAATTTATATGAAAGTTCTTTAAAGTAACAAAATTATAGAGACCAAAAGAAGATCAATGGTAGCCTGGGTCTGAGATTGGGAGTGGGGATTAACTATAAGTAGGCACAATGGAATTTTTTGGGGGTGGTGGAAATGCTATTGATGGTGGATGAAAATGTATAAATGTACTAAGACTCATTAAAATTATATACTTAAATAGCCATATTTTATGGAATATAAATTATAACTCAATAGAGCGGTAAAAAAATTAGCCTATCAGGGTTGTACATATGCATGCGTGCTCAGTCGCGTCCAACTCTTTTGCGACCCCATGGACTGTAGCTTGCCAAGCCTCTCCGTCCATGGAATTCTCCAGGCAAGCATACTGGAGTGGATAGCCATGCCCTTCTCCAGGAGATCTTCCCGACCCAGGGATCAAACCCGTGTCTCTTTCATCTCCTGCACTGGCAGGTGGGTTCTCTACCACTAGTGCCACTTGGAAAGTCCCTGTCAGGGTTGAAGAGAGATTAAATCTGATGACTGACAGTGTTCACTGAGTGCTTACCAGCAGGAGGAACGTAACAAGTGCTCATTAAATGGCAGCTAGATGGGAGCTGCTTGGAGCAGACAGGTCACAGCAGCTACAGATGTCAATGACACTGCCCTTAAATTAAGAAGAATTAGGAGATGTAGGAAAAGTTTTTTAAAAAATAAAAACAAGAGAGTAGAGACTAAAGTCAAAAGACAAGGGCTTTTTCAGGAAAGACTACTGTCCTCCACTTTTGATACTAGCATTCTTTTTGGACTTCAAATAATTTGACCCGGGAAGAGAAGAGGAGCCTTGCCTAACTTTTTTGTGGTTAACAAAGCTTTGGGGTTCTTAATCTGGCAGGGAGATTAGTAAAGTGAGTAACAGACTACTTGGAAGATTAGCCAGGGCAATTTGAAAATGTTTGGGCACAATGTTTAGCCCTGGAAATGCACCTTAAAAACAAGCAAAGTAACAGAGTATTCTGTTGCCCAGGTGCCTATTGAAATTTATACGGAATTCCAGAAGACACTTGAGTGTGGGCAGTTCAGCAGACAGCTTAGTGATCTGGAAACCCTAAGAGAGCCTCCCAGGCTTCCAGGAGTTGAGCACTTGATGTAATGATACTAAGATATTGACCCCTTTTACTATTCTCAAGTAAAAGTAAAAAGCAGATGCCCATGAGAATCTACATGTGTTAGTAAAGAGATCCATATCAGTTTTTAATGCACTCATGAATTACAATAAAGATGATTATATACATAAAAAAGATGAAATAATAAGAGAGCTTTTCACCATTCTCAAAGAATTAAAGCCTCCAGCAATAGAAGAATTTAAAAAAAGGAGATCATTTAGCTCATAATCAATTGGTGAACCTCTAAGGAATCGTGGAATATGCTTTTTCTGTCCTAACTTGAAATGTAACCGAAATGATACATCTTTGCTTATTTCGTATCTTTAAATAATCTTACCCCATTCTTCCTACCTACCCTTAGTGTATACCCTGGAAGCTGCTGCCACTTCTGTCACAAAGACTAGGCTGGATCACGTCTTCCTCAGCACTTTACTCCAGCGGAACACCTATGGACAGAGATGTCCTACTCTCTCCCCCTACACCCTCCCACGCACACCCTCTGGGGTCTCTAATTTGATCCCTAATAAGATCCTACCAAGCTTTCAAGGCTCACCTTAATTGCTGCCTTTCTGTGAAAGGGAGGGATGAGGGATTGTTTATCCAAAGCATGTGGATTTGCCTTTCTTTTAATCCCTGCTGTAATGATTATGTAGATCATATAAACAAATAAACCCAGGTTCCAGTAACTCTACAGCTTTCTACCTGTGTGGTCCTGAGAGAAAGGAACTTGAATATCTCTGATCATCATTTTCCCTTTTTCTTGTAATAAACATGAAAAGCAGGAAAAGTCGAAAGCATACATGGTGATGGTTACGGCAGAGTTTCAAGTCCCACAATTTTCCAGTCTCCTGGCCAGCTACTGTCAACTGCTCACTCCTTGTGAGAGCCCACATGTCCACTCTTGACTTTGAGAACTCACACCCAAAGGAATGTTGGTCTCCCCCACAACAACTATACCCTCCTGTTGCTCAACACCCTTTATTACTACTTACACTCAGACCATGGATCAGAGGTGGCATCACCCACATTCCCAACAGTGCAGTGACATTCTGGGAGGACTGTGCCTGGGTCACCATAATTTCAAGACACAGTTGCTGAATCTCGTCACCTGAAAGAGAAGAAGGGGGAAGAATATCTGTAATGTAGGTAGGTGCCTCTTGTAACTCATGTTTAGGTTTCAGTGTCCCCAGTAATACAGCTAAAGGTAAAAGAACTCTTGTATGATGTCTAATGGTAATGGAACTTCAGCAAACCATAAGGTATTTCAAGAGACGTTTTTAGTTGTGAAACAAATGAATGTATCCAGTAAGGATCTTATCTGTAACTGGTAAGGATCTTGAACTAGCTTGGCAAATTTCTCTTACAATGTCCAGACAAACCTAAAGACTCAAATGCTATTAAAAACTTGAGAAAATTCTAGCTAAAAATCTCATTTTTGTTTTTTCTCTCCTCTCCACCTTGCAATCAGCACATAGACAAATCCAGATCTGGAAGGATTTAAAGAGGTCACATTCTCTAATGATCCAGTCTTTTTAAAGCCTGATCCCCATCTGCAGATACATCTTCCTAACCAGGCCTTTTCTTCTTTTTACTAAAATACCAACATCTTCAACATAGCACATAAAAGTGGGGAGGGGCAGGGGAACATAGTTTTCAAATGAAATCTCTGGATATATAGTATGGTGACACCATATCTTACATAGGATTAGGTTCAAATGAAAGCATTCAAATGAAAAACTGTGTTTAGTTAAAATCATCTTTGATTATCCCGTAAATTGCACATAAATTATAGTATACAAAAAGATATTTTTGTATATCATATGTAAGAAAGCACCTACTGTAAATAATAGAGGACTCATACAAATACACACACATATATATACATCCATAATTTATAGCACTGTTAACGTTGTCCTCGCTCCCTCTTTTTTGGAGTTGGGGGCACAAATATTGATATATGAAGCTAAATTTCCATATGCTAATATGCTAGCTCCATCACAGAATTTGCTTTGGACAAACAGAGGTGTGCCTTCCCTTTACCTCTCACCACAGAGTACCCGGGATAAACAGAATAATCTGTCTGCATCTAACCTCTGGAATTTGTGAATATGTTCCCTTGCTTGGCAAAGGAACTTTGCAGATGTGATTAAGGTTAAAGACCTTGAGATGGGGAGATTATCCTGGATTATTCAAATGGACCCATTAATCACATGAATCCTTACAAATGGAAGACCTTTCCTGCCTTCAGAGGATCAGAAAGATGACAGCATGAGGATTCTTTAGCCCCCTGCTGCTTGCTTTGAAGAGCAAGAAAGGGAGCCACAAGCCATGGAGTGGGCATCCCCTAGAAGCTGGGAAAGGGAGGGGAATGGGTTCTCCCCATCTCAGTCTGTCTGGGCTGCTGTAACAAAACACTACAGACTGGGTGGTTTATAAACAACAGAGACCTATTTCTCACAGTCCTGGTGGCTGGAAGTCCAAGATCAGGGTGTCAGCATGGTTGGGTGTCTGGTGAGAGCCCTTTTGAGCTGCAGTCTGCTGGCCTCTTCCTGTCTTCACAGTGTGGACTGAGGAGTTCTGTGGACCTCTTTGAGAAGGACACTAATTCCATTCATGAGGGTTCCTCATGACCTAACTGCCCTTGAAGGACCCACCCCCTAATACCATCACACTGAGGGTTAGGATCTTAACATATGCATTTTCAGGGAACACAAACATTCAAGCCGCATCACTCCCCTGGGCAACAAAGGAAGGAATGTTGTTCTGCTGATACCCTGATCTTAGTGAAGTGAGAACTATGCTGGACTTCTGACTTACAGAACTGTAAGATAATAACTCTGTATAGTTTCAGGCCACTACACCTGTGGTAATTTGTTATGGCAGCAACAGAAAACTAATTACAGCATCCCATAGGGCATTTCACTGAAACCTGGAGTTCTGCGAGTGCAGCCTGATCACCATCAAATCAGGCTCTCGTGATCTACCCTGCATACCCAGCAAAGTGCACATCTCAGCCAAGTACTGTTTTGATGAGCGCATCTGGTATATTTTTTCAAACCTCCTCCTCCTCCTCAGCTATTTAAAAAGTGACTCAGTGAAGTAACCCAGCTGTCCCACCCAAGAAAACAAACCTTACATTCCCAGAGGTCCATTCAGTCACTATCAATTGTGACCAAAAAAATCTCATTTTCTATTCAGGTCACAACCTAAAAGCAGAGTCTGAAGACCAAAGAACATGCGCTATTTACCAAAGTTTAGCCTCATAAGTGGAGAGAGGAGAGCAGCCCAGTTCACAGGAGGATACTGGTGGTTTTCTCCAACAGTTGCTATGGGTTTCATCACAACTTTGAGAAGGGAAGGGGGCACAGATTCAGGACCTGCAACAGAAAGGAAAAAAATAATAAAACACCTCAATAGCATCGTGAAAGTGAAAGATGCCAACTTGCCCTCCTTTTACTTATTTCAAAGGATTTGGTATCACAGCTTCAGCTGTGTTCAACCTTTCAATTCTGTGCCCTTCGAGTCAATCCCACTTGCTACAAACTTTGCTCCCTCCATTCTCCTTTCTCTTATTTGTTTCCAGTCTTTCCTTCTTGTCTGGATAGGAATGTTCCACATTGCTAATTAACTCTCTTCCATGCTCTCCCATATCTTTTCATTGAATTTCCTAAAAAGAGTAACTTATTCTATGTTACTGCTTTATCTCTGACTCATTCTTTAATCTACTTCCAGAAGAGGAGATAATTACTGCCACTCAGGTCTATCCCCTTCTCAGGATAAGGGTTACTTCTGTCCCTGTGGCTCTAAATGGTTCCACTCTGTCCCATGCACTCTTCGCTGCTGCTTCTCCTCAGCTTGTGCCGTGGCTGACAGCTCCACAGGTGAACATAACAAAATAGCTAATCCATAGTTTAACCAGCTACTTAAGACACAGCACCATGACTTTAGTGATATATTCTCTTAAAAAAATTTTTTTTTTTCAGGTGGGAGGTAATTTGAAATTGAAAAAATCAGATGCTCTAGCAGTTTTGAGTGGAGCCATAAATTAAAGCCAAGGTTGGAGTAGCCAGTGAGAATCATGAAGTGAAGTTACAAGGAGGTCAGAAATGATGTATGAAAAACCAGGAGACCAAGAAGGAGAAGTAAAAGCAGCAGCAGGATCAATATAGGTAGCAGAAGGCAAATCAGCATTAGCACAAAGAGAAGCGGAATTAACGAAAGGGGGGGAAAAGAAGCAGGGGTGGGCTCAGAAGACAAAGCAGCAGCAGACACTGAAAAGGGGAAAGCCAGGACGGGGACACGGCCAGCAAGAGGAAAAACAGCTACAGAAAGAAGTGTGGGAAAAGGAAAAGTGCAAGAGAAAGGAGAAGCAGAGGCAAGAATGCAGCTAAATCAGCAGAATCTGAAAAGTGGGAAAGCAGAAGTGGGCATAGAGTCAGCAAAGGAGAAACAGCTGCTGAAAGAGGAGCATGGGAAAAGGAGAAGCAGAGTCAGAACAAGCAGCAGACTCAGCAGACCATGAAAAGTGGGGAAAGCAGAAGAGGGAACAGAGTCAGCAAAAAGAGAAACAGCTGCCGAAAGGAGAAGCATGGGAAAGGAGAAGTGCAGGAGAAAGGAGAAGCAGCGGCAGAACAAGCATCAGAATTAACAGACCATGAAGAGTGGGAAAGCAGAAGAGGGGAGAGAGTCAGCAAAAACGGAAACAGCTGCCGAAAGGAGAAGCACAGGAAAAGGAGAAGCAGAAGCAGAATAAGCAGCAGAATCAGGAGACCATGAAAACTGGGAAAGCAGAAGTGGGGACAGAGTCAGCAAAAAGAGAAACAGCTGCTGAAAGGAGAAGCACGGGAAAAGGAGAAGCAGAGGCAGAACACACATCAGAATCAGCAGAACATGAGAAGTGGGAAAGCAGAAGTGGGGACAGAGTCAGCAAAAAGAGAAACAGCTGCCGAAAGAAGCATGGGAAAGGAGAAGCGCAGGAGACAGGAGAAGCAGCGGCAGAACAAGCAGCAGAATCAGCAGACCGTGAAAACTGGGAAAGCAGAAGAGGGGACAGAGTCAGCAAAAAGAGAAGTAGCTGCTGAAAGGAGAAGCACGGATAAAGGAGAAGCAGAGGCAGAATCAGCAGCAGAATCAGCAGACCATGAAAAGTGGGAAAGCAGAAGAGGGGACAGTCAGCAAAAACGGAAACAGCTGCCGAAAGGAGAAGCACGGGAAAGGAGGAGTGCAGGAGAAGGGAAAAGCAGAGGCAGAAGATTCAGAATCAGTAGACGATGAAAAGTGGGAAAGCAGAAGTGGTGGTAGAGCCACCAAAAGAGAAACAGCTGCTGAAAGGAGAAGCCTGGGAAAAGGAGAAACACAGGCAAAAGAAGAAGCAGAGGCAGGATAAGCAGCAGAATCAGCAGACCATGAGAAGTGGAGAAACAGAAGTGGGGACAGTGTCAACAAAAAGAAAACCAGCTGTATAAAGGAAAGGCATGGGAAAAGGAGAAGCTAAGGTAGAAAAAGCAGCAGAATCAGCAGACCCTGGAAAAGCGAGAAACAGAGGTGGGGCAGTCAGCGAAGGAAAACTAGCTACAAAAGGAGCCTAGAGAAGCGGGTAGTATATGCATAACCAGCAAGAAACGTGGAACAATTAGTAGAAGTTGAAAAACTGGGAGAAGCAGAACCAGAAACAGATCAACAAAAGGTCACACAATGAAGAAATGAGAAGCACAGGGAAAAAGAGAAACATACAAAAATGGACAGAGTTTGAATAGACATTTTCCCAAAGATGGTACACAAATGGCCAAAAGAGATATGAAAAGATGCTCAACATTACTAGTCATCAAAAATGCAAAGCAAAACCACAATATCACCTTATACATATTAGGATGGCTACTATTTGGGAAAAAAAAGAATGAAAAGAAAAAAATACCAAGTGTTGGCAAGAATGTGAGGAAACTAGAACCCTTATATGCTTTTGGTGGGATTATAAAACAAAAGAACCATGATGGAAAACAGTAAGATGACTTCTCAGAAAATTAAAATAGACCTACGTAGCAATCCCACTTCCAAAATACAAAGTAGACTTTCAAAGAGACATTTGTATGCTTATATTCGTACTATTCACAATAGCCAAGAGCATCCCAAATGTCCACTGATGGATAAGTGTATAAACAAAATGTGATATATACATACAGTAGAATAGTATTCAACTTTGAAAAGGAATGCTGTTATATGCTACAATGTGTCCTCAACTTTGAGGACCCTATGCTAAGTGAGATAAACCAGTTGCAATAAGACAAATGCTGTATCAGTTCAGTTGCTCAGTCGTGTCCGACTCTTTGTGACCCCATGGACTGCAGCACGCCAGGCTTCCCTGTCCATCACCAACTCCTGGAGCTTGCTCAAACTCATGTCCAAGGAGTCGGTGATGCCATCCAACCATCTCATCCTCTGTCGTCCCCTTCTCCTCCTGCCTTCAATGTTTCCCATCATCAGGGTCTTTTCCAATGAGCCAGTTCTTCGCCTCAGGTGGCCAAAGTATTGGAGCTTCAGCATCAGCCTCAGTCCTTGCAATGAATATTTAGTACCGATTTCCTTAAGGATTGACTGGTTTGATCTCCTTGCAGCCCAAGGGACTCTCAAGAGTCTTCTCCAAGTGAAAAACATGGAGTGAAAGTGAAAGTTGCTCAGTTGTGTCCGACTCTTTGGAACCCCATGAACTGTATGGAATTCCTAGGTCAGAATACTGGAGTGGGTAGCCTTTCCCTTCTCCAGGGGATCTTCCCAATCCAGGTCTCTCGCAATATAATCAGATTCTTTACCAACTGGGAATCAGGGAAGCTATCAGGGAAGCCCATTCCTTTCAAACACCACAGTTCAAAAGCATCAATTCTTTGGTGCTCAGCTTTTAACTTTCACATCCATACATGACTACTGGAAATCCATGGCTTTGACTAGATGGACCTTGGTTGGCAAAGTAATGTCTCTGCTTTTTAATATGGTGTCTAGGTTGATCATTGCTTTTCTTCCAAATGCTATGATTCCACTTAAATCCAGCAAGTAGAATAGTCAAATTAACAGATAGGGAGGGTAGAATGGTGGTTACCAGGATCAGGAAAGGAAGAAAGGGTAGTTCTTGCTTAATGGGTACAGAGTTTCAGTTTTGCAAGATAAAAACATTCCAGAGATTAGTTTCACAATGATGTGAATATAGTGTAACCCTATATAAATGTATTCTTAAAAATGGTTATGATGGTAAATTTTATGTTTTTTATACTTTAAAAAAGTTAAAAAAAGGGGGGACTTTTGGTTTTCAGTTCTACATGTAAGAGCTTGGCAATTACCACTCTATTATAAATGTAAAAAGCTAAACAGACTGAAGAATCAACAATTCTCTTGGATCCTTAAGAAAGGGAAAAGCACAGGGCAAGATGCTGTCTCCAAAACCAAAGAGACAAACAGATGAATACAGGGAGTCGTGGCTTATCTGAGCAGAAACTCAGTGGAGAATGCTGCTTGAACAGTGCTGCGGCGGGAAAGTCTGGACCACCTTTCGTGAAATGCTGGAGGCTCTATGTAGACAAGTCCTATGCCAACAAATTTGATAACCTAGATGAAAGCTGTCTACAGACTCAATACTTATAAGATTTCAACAATTTTTTTTTTTTTCAGAAATGGAAAAGCTGATTGTCAAATTTATATGAGATTGCAAAGGGGGCCCAAATAGTCAAAACAATTTCAAAAGAGAAAAACTTAAAGGACTCACACACATACCAATTTCAAAACTTACCACACAGCTACAGTAATCAAAACAGTGTGGTACTGGCAAATCTAAGGTTAGACATATATTAAAAATGAATTGGGAGGCCAGAAATAAACCCAAACATTTATGGTTAATCGATTTTTGACAAGGGTGCTAAGACCGCTCAATAGAAGAAAGACGGTGTCTCTTCAACAAACACTGCTGGGATGACTGGATATCCACATGCAAGTAATGAAGCTGCTGCTGCTCAGTCGCTTCAGTCGTGTCCGACTCTGTGCGACCCCATAGACCGCAGCCCACCAGGCTCCCCCGTCCCTGGGATTCTCCAGGCAAGAACACTGGAGTGGGTTGCCATTTCCTTCTCCAATGCATGAAAGTGAAAAGTGAAAGTCAAGTCGCTCAGTTGTATCCGACTCTTAGCGACCCCATGGACTGCAGCCTACCAGGCTCCTCCGCCCACGGGATTTTCCAGGCAAGAGGACTGGAGTGGGGTGCCATTGCCTTCTCTGAATAATGAAGCTGGATCCCTACTAATACTAATGCCATACAGAGAAACGAACTTAAAGTAGATCAGTGATAATACAAGAAACTATAAAACTCTTAGAAGAAAACATAAAGATAAGTCTATTGATCTGGTCATGGATTCTTAGGAATGATCAAAAACATGAGCAGCAAAAGGAAAAAAATAAATTGGATTGGGGGTGATGAACATTGCTCTGCAATTTGATACTTGTAACAGTTGTATAATATTGTGAATGTACTAAGTGCCACTGAATTGTAGACTTTAAAATGGTTACAATGGTAAATTTTATGTTATGTATTTCAGCACACACACACAAACACAAAAGAAGAGAAAGGGATGAAGCAGTCTTTGGGATGAAAGGCAGGATCCATGATATGACGCAGCCCTGGCAAGGTAGACAGAAAGAGCAAGATGAAGTCTTGATGCCTGATATCTTTCTGCCTCTGATGCTCTGAGGGTTGTGAATAGTATCTGTCCTTATATTTCTGAGAAACCTATGAATCCTTGCAGTAAATACTGAGTCATTTGAAGCGAGTCACTGTTTTCTATAATAAAAAGCACTGTGACACATAATTCCTATCACTGCCTACGCTCTTCTACTCATAGAGTCACAGACTGCTTATGCATCGATGACTAGTGAACCCATCCTTCTAAGCCAGGCCTTTCTCTGATGTTTTAGAACTTCAGCTATCTCAAGGATCAGCATGTTTTCTTAGTAGTCGCCAACAAACCTCCTTATCTTTGCCTCTGCTGACTTGGGAAGGTAAAATTAGTAGTGTGCTTTCCAGTGCTGTTTTCCTCCCTGCCAACAAACACTTTTTTGCTTTTTGAAAATGTTAAAAGCTCAACATACCTGCCACTCTTCCATGCTGTGTTACCAGCAACTAAAGCTTCATTTCTCCTCCACCTTGGGATGTAATACTAGGAGTACAGGAGATACTATCAAGGAGTTAACTATTGCCATTACAAGGAGAAGAATTTCTAACCAAGAAGAAGTAAATATATTCACAAACACATTCACTTATTCAACGAAGGATCTACCAGCTACGAGACAGTGGAAACTGTGCTGAACATGGCAGAAGAGGTCACCACGGAGCCGACATTCTAGTGAGAGGACGGACAGACAAGGAAAAATCAGGCGTGATTAAAAAAAATGCTGTAACAGGAATTACCTGGTTGGGTATTCCCATAACTCTATACTGATTACAAACACGTGGTGACTGTCCACACACAGAGTCGGCTGCAAATTGGGGTCTTTGATTTCACAAAACAACAACAACAACAACAAAATTTAAGATGTCTTTTGGGGGACTTTTGGCTCACAATTCACAGTCTGATGAATTGGCAGATAGTATAGTGCCAATCTGGGCATAGAATTATTCTTCTCTCCTACTAAGCACATAAATCCAGTTCTATATTGGAAATCTTTTAATTCATAAGCAGATTTCTATTACATTTTTTTCTCAGATCAAGTGTTTTTATAATTATATAAAACTATATCCCAGTTCCTTCTACAGAATTCACTAGGAAATTTGCAGTTTCCAGAGGATCTAGAGAATCAGGGAAGACATTAAACCTGTCTTCTAAACCAGGACTCAGTGTGAAATATGACTATTTTTAGATCCTTTATTGTTTAGGGGCTTCCCTTGTGGCTCAGCTGGTAAAAAATTCCCCAGCAATGTGGGAGACCTGGGTTTGATCTCTGGGTTGGGAAGATCCCCTGGAGAAGGGAAAGGCTACCCGCTCCAGTATTCTGGCCTAGATAATTGCATGGACTGTATAGTCCACGGGATCGCAAAGGGTTGGACACGACTGAGCAACTTTCACTTCACTTCACTTATTGCTTAGACAACGAGCTCTCCCTTGAAAGGACAACAGAACGTTCACCAGTACCTGCACATTACTATCTATACACTTGGTATGTTGTTTCTATACTCTTTAGAACTGACCTAATATACAAGGTTCCCTGGTGGTGAGAGGGTAACAGACAGGAAGGCCAGTGGTCTCCAAATGGAGGAAACAGGCTGCAAGACTGACATTTCTTATCTCTCTCTTAATTGGCAGGAGGAAACCAACAAGTGTTGAATTTTTTCCCCTTCTCTATACAAATTTAACTTCTATGCAGAGTACATCATGAGAAACGCTGGGCTGGAAGAAGCACAAGCTGGAATCAAGACTGCCGGGAGAAATATCAATAACCTCAGATATGCAGATGACACCACCCTTATGGCAGAAAGTGAAGAGGAACTAAAAGCCTCTTGATAAAAGTGAAAGAAGAGAGTGAAATAGTTGGCTCAAAGCTCAACATTCAGAAAATGGAGATCATGGCATCTGGTCCCATCACTTCATGGGAAATAGATGGGGAAACAGAGGAAACAGTGTCAGACTTTATTTTTTTTGGGCTCCAAAATCACTGCAAATGGTGATTGCAGCCATGAAATTAAAAGACGCTTACTCCTTAGAAGGAAGTTATGACCAACTTAGACAGCATATTAAAAAGCAGAGACATTACTTTGCCAACAAAGGTCCATATAGTCAAGGCTATGGTTTTTCTAGTGGTCATATATGGATGTGAGAGTTGGACTGTGAAGAAAGCTGAGCGCTGAAGAATTGATGCTTTTGAACTGTGGTGTTGGAGAAGACTCTTGAGAGTCCCTTGGACTGCAAGGAGATCCAACCAGTCCATTCTAAAGGAGATCAGTGTTGGGTGTTCTTTGGAAGGACTGATTCTGAAGCTGAAACTCCAATACTTTGGCCACCTGATGTGAACAGCTGACTCACTGGAAAAGACCCTGATACTGGGAGGGATTGGGGGCAGGAGGAGAAGGGGATGACAGAGGATGAGATGGCTGGATGGCATCACAGACTCGATGGACATGAGTTTGAGTAAACTGCGGGAGTTGGTGATGGACAGGGAGGCCTGGCATGCTGCGATTCATGGGGTTGCAAAGAGTCGGACACAACTGAGCGACTGAACTGATACAAATTTAAAAGGAGGTATATTTTAAAATTCTTTGTTGCCATGATGACACCTGGCTCCACCTGAACTTTTCTCAAACCTTGAGCTAACCAATGTGTTTTTCTTATGGAAATGTTTGTCTTAAGCTATGTTAATGAACTATGTATTTACCCTAGACTCTTTCAAGTCGGTTCCACCTAAGATTCTGAACCTATTTGACAAAGCTGTATGTTTTACTCACACATTGTTCTCCTAATCTAATCATTTTATGGCCTGGGATGACTCACCTGGTGCCAGTGTTATCTCAAAACGTACGTTGTGGGTGAGGGGCCTGGTGCCACTCTCAGTTTTGAGAAATCTCCTTTCTATAATTAACAGCTTGCTAGTAGCTATATAAGATCCATCTAAAGACTAGCAGGGGGGCACTTTCTGCCCCCTTCTGATGTCTATGTCAGAAGCTTTCTCTATCTCTTTTATACTTTGGTGGTAGTTTAGTTGCTAAGTGGTGTCTGACTCTTGCGACCCCATGGACTGTAGCCTGCCAGGCTCCTCTGTCCACAGGGATTCTCCAGGTAAGAATACTGGAGTGGGTTGCCATTCCCTTCTCCAGGGGATCTTCCCAACCCAGGAATTGAACCCAAGTCTCCTGTATTGCAGGCACATTCTTTACCGACTGATCTCCAAGGGAAGATATCTATACTTGACACTTTAATAAAACTTTATTACACAAAAGCTCTGAGCGATCAAGCCTCGTCTCTGGCCCCAAATTGAATTCTTCTCCTCCAGAGGCCAAGAATCCCGGTGTCTTTCATGGTTCAGTAACAACCTTTCAGTGGCTCAGATGGTAAAGAATCTGCCTGCAATGTGGGAGATGTGGGTTCAACCTCTGGGTCAGAAAGATCCCCTGGAGAAGGAAAGGGAAACCCACTCCTGTATTCTTGTCTGGAGAATTCCATGGACAGAGGAGCCTGGTGGGTCACAGTCCATGGGATGGCAGAGTCAGACCTGACTAACTGAGCAACTCAGTCAGACTGAGTGACTAACAAACAAACAAAACAATATACAAGCAAGTGTCAGAAATGAATAGAACTTGTCAAATGGAGCACAGGATATCCAGTAAGTGCTATCATGCAATACATCTTCCACTTTTCAAAAAAGCAGAGAATTAGTATGGACTAACAGAGCTTGGATCACACAGAATTTTTCACTATATTTACATATAACTAATTCTGACACTAACTGGAATGAAAGAAATTATAGTAGATGTTAGGAATGGAGAAAATACCTGGTAGTTCTAAGCATGTGGGGGGACGTATGGAGAGAGAGGTGGCCCTAAAACGGGAGAACAGAGTCACATGGTTCTCTCCCCAGAGATCATCAGCATCAGACACAAGAATCCATACCTAGGGTATGGGAATGATCAGCTCCCTTATTATAGAGCTCTGTCTTTCACACAAGTGCCTCAGATAAAAAGAAATACTGGAATGCTTCATAGACAATGGATTTAGAACTCAAAAGGCCCAACAGTATTTGTTAAAAGGATCCAGATGTTTTAAAATCTGGGTACAAAGTTGCTTTAAATCCCGCACCCAGTTGACAGCTTCAAAGAACCCTGATATAAATGGCATATCCGAACATAATGCATTACAACAGGACCCATTATCACACATACTTTGGCTACACAGAGGATCCGATCTCAATGCTATAATGCACATGCGTAACCCTTATAGGAAAAGTCTGGTAACAAGTAGGCTAACAGTTGCTGGTGTGTCTATGCTCCATCACCAGCATGATGTCACTTATATAGTGTGGCTATATCTTTACCTTCTCCATCTTTAGCACTATTTAGAAGAAATGTGTGTGTGTGTGTGTGTGTGTGTGTGTATACATGATTAAAGCAGAACAACAGATATTTGAGAACTGTTAATATGCCAAGTACTCTATACTAAGCATTTAGGATTAAACACAGAAGCTCTTCCTGCCCTTGAGGAAATTACAGTCTAATGGGAAAGATGGACTTTAAACAAAGAATCAAGAATAATTAAGCAGATAATTACACATATGTAAAGTACTACAAAAAACATAAAGGAATGGATCACACAGCAAATCTCTACCAGTCTGGGAACATCTAGGAATCCTCCCTCGCCTTCCACTGAGGAAAGGATGTTTAAAACAAGATGGAAAGGATGAGCAGGATTTTTCTAGAAAAGGCCTTAGGAAACACAGGTAGACAATATGAAGACAGCAGGCATATTTTTGCAGATGCTAAGCCCCTTGCCAGGAACCATTATATAATCAAGATCAGTACAGTTCAGTTCAGTCGCTCAGTCATGTCTGACTCTTTGTGACCCCATGGACTGCAGCATGCCAGGCTTCCCTGTCCATCACCAACTCCCGGAGTTTGCTCAGACTCATGTCCATTAAATCGGGTGATGCCATCCAACCATCTCCTCCTCTGTCTGCATTGCTAATCAAGATAGCTGTTGACAATAGCTGGTGATTCTGATGGTTCAGTCAGATACAGGAGTTGGTAGGATGTTCTGTCTTAGGACCAACTACGTCATCTGGTGTTGCCAGAAACAAAAACATCCCTGAGCCCGTGAGCACCAGGAAGGCTGCCAAGCAGGGTGGCTGCCCAGTGGAAATCAGGGCCCAAGAGAGAGAAAGGCAGGTTTAGCAGGACTCTGGCAAATGTATTGAGACTAACAGGAGCTGGGTTTCTTACAACTCTAGAGGTTACACACAAGAAGAGGAGAATGCAGAAGGAAATCTGTGATGCTGGTTTGGAGACACTGGTGCAAACTCATGGTTTTCAACACACGTAGCTGCTAGACACGGAAATGCAGACACATGTGAGAGAGAAAGAGAAGGGAGGGGAGGGAAGAAGAGAGAGAACAAAGTTTCTAAGTGTCCACTGAGAGGGCCTAGGAGCACTGACGAACTCAGGAGCAATGTAGTAATTTGTACTCAGGTCTTGACTTCTAATTATCATTCTCCACTAAAAGACAGTTTAGTGAGTTCTTAGGCTGCTACAAGTCTGAGGATAAAATAAGATGGACCTAGAACATCTTTGTGTGCCATAAACAAAAGGATGTACTCCAAGAATGATGAGGTTATCTCAGAAGGACGCAAGAGGCAGAGGCTCTTACCTAATCTGGAACAGTGTGAGGACAATTTAAAATAACGAATAATAATAATTAACTACAGTAGGAGTTTAGTGGTCCATATCGAAAGACAGACAGACAGAAAGAAAGAAGAAAGACAAGAAGGAAGCACAGAAAGAAGGGCAGGCAGCTTTTCCTTACATGAGAGTCTCCAAAAAAATGTAAATGGGATAATGGAATTTTCTTTTTCTTACTTATAGCTTGTCGGGTTACATACTTCCCTGTGTGTGTGCGCTCAGTCGGGTTTGACTCTTTGCAACCCTAGGGTCTGCAGCCCGCCAGCCTTCCCTGTCCATGGGATTATCCTGGCAAGAATACTGGAGTGGATTGCTATTTCCTGCTGTAGGGGATCTTCGCGACCCAGGGATTGAATCTGCATTTACTGTTGTCTCCTGCATTGGCAGGCACATTCTTTACCGCTAAGCCATCTGGGGAGCCCCCAAAAGAAAGTCTAACATTTAATTAAAAAAAGAAACCACATCTCAAACAGTAAATACATACAAAAATGTTCATTCCTTCTGACAATGAATGCAAATTAGCCTTAAGGCATCATTTTATACCTGCCTGGCTTTTATTATAGTCATTTGTTTATCTAAATGAAGGTTTGCTTTGTAATATGATAACTAGAAAGGGGTTATTCTTTGTTTTCTAAGCACTGTTATATAAAATGACTCATAAACTCATAATCCTTATAAAAACTCTAGGAAGAAGATTCAATTATTTTTTTCACTTTACAGAAGCAATTGAGCCTTACAGACTTAAGCAGCTTGCCTGAAGTGACACAGCTGAGAAGCCATATAAGTGGGCTATGAACCCAGGCAGTCTGGCTCCCAAGCTTTTAACCTCTATGACAAGCTGCTATGATATTTATACAGGGCTGAGGTACTGAAACCTGATACAATCCTTCTGAAGAGCAATGAGGCCATGCCATCCTTACAGTCATCACATCCTCAGAGTCTAATTATAAATTGATGAGAATTTATCCTAAGGAATGGTACATTCACAAAGATATTCTCTATTATGGAAACATTTTAGATGACCAATAAGGAAATGGGTTAATTATGATTCATCAACTTGGCAGAATATTCTACAGTCAGTCATTTAAAAATGGAAGTTATGGAGATATATGGAAAATAGGGAAATGTTTACAATACAATATTAAGTTAAAGAATACAAAGCATATGTATACTGGGAAACATGTAAACATTGTCTGTACATAAAAGGAACAGATTAAAAGGTAAAATCTTAAAATGATAATAGCTGTTAGAAAGGGCTTCCCTGGTGGCTCAGATGGTAAAGAATCTGCCTGCAATGCAGGAGACCTGGGTTCGATCCCTGGGTCAAGAAGTTTTCTTGGAGAAGGGAATGGCAACCCACTTCAGTATTCTTGCCTGGAAAATTCTATGGACAGAGGAGCCTGGCAGGCTACAGTTCATGGAGTCTCAAAGAGTCAGACACAACTGAGCAACTAACATATGCCGAAAGCCATGGGATAATTGTTTACTCTTTCAAACATTTTTATGATGTTTACAACAACAAAAAATAGAAATTAAATACTCTCCCAACATACTCTGTTAACACTAGTCTAGAGAGCAATGCTCTTCATACTTTCCCAACCCTCCTTATGTAGGAGATTAGTGGTGATCATGTCCATTTACATGGAAACTTGTTATATATTTTAAAAGACAATAAAATAATATATATTTTATAATGCAATATAATCGAACACACACACAGCTAGAGGACACACACTGCAATATCTATTGAGGCTATCTCTAGGTAGTGAGATTACAGGAATTCTTTCTTTTTCTTCATACTGTTTTTGAACTTCATGTTATACACAGGTTGCTTTGCTCAGTTGTGTCTGACTCTTCACGACCCTATGGACTGTAGCCTGCCAGGCTCCTTTGTCCATGGAATCTTCCAGGTGAGAATCCTAGATGGGTTGCCATTTCCTCCTCCAGGGGATATTCCCAACTCAGGGATTGAACTTGAATCTCCTGAGTTGGCAGGCAGATTCTTTACCACTAGTGACACCTGGGAAGCCCATTATACACATGTGCTCATTTCTGATAACTTTGTAAAAAGAATTGTATTGGTAAGCTATTACTAAACTAACCTATTTAATAATAATATACTTTGGTAACCAACTTTATAATATCAACAGAAAAACAGGATAGTTTTCTCATATCATTTATTCTATACTCGGAGTTCACTAATTCTGTCCTTTTGGTTAGACTCATCAACAATTATATCTCATGCTAGTAATCCAAAGATGATCAGTCAACAATCTACCTACTTATAGTTTATGTACAAGTCCAACTCTTATACACTCAAATCACTGACCAATGAATCCATATCAAGAAGGAAATGCCATTCATAATGACTTAATTTTAAGGATTTAAATATGTTTTCCTTAAAGTAATACTTTTTACTGTTAACTTTAAAGCCTAGTAGAAAAATCTTGGAAAGTCATATTCCCTAGCAAGAGATTGGTAAGAAAATAACCCTAAATTATTAGTGAAAGTGAAGTCGCTCAGTTAGGTCCAACTCTTTGTGACCCCATGAACTATACAGTCTGTGGAATTCTCTAGGCCAGAATACTGGAGTGGGTAGCCTTTCCCTTCTCCAGGGGATCTTCCCAACCCAGGGATTGAACACAGGTCTCTCTCATTGCAGGTGGATTCTTTACCAGCTGAGCCACGTGCACAGAGTCTTAGCCATTGGACCACCAGGGAAGTCTCCCTTAATTATTAGGTAGAAATATATAACCTTGCTGCTAAGTCGCTTCAGTCGTGTCCAACTCTGTGTGACCCCATAGATGGTAGCCTACCAGGCTCCCCTGTTCCTGGGATTCTCTAGGCAAGAACAGTGGAGTGGGTTGCCATTTCCTTCTCCAATGCATGAAAGTGAAAAGTCAAAGTGAAGTCCTTCAGTCGTGTCCGACTCTTAGTGACCCCATGGACTGCAGCCTACCAGGCTCCTCCATCCATGGGATTTTCCAGGCAAGAGTACTGGAGTGGGGTGCCATTGCCTTCTCCAATATATAATATTATCACCAAAAATAAATGATGACTTTCAGTAAGTACTTTTAAGACAGTTTAACTGTTTTATTTTAAAATTAGGAAAAATCTTGAAATCTGAATATACTCTGAGGTTGAGAAAAAACAAATATCAGAAATCAGGAGAAAGAATAAATGAATAGAAAAGAAGGAAAAATAAGAGCCAAAACTTAGAGGGCCTTAAGAAGAAAAAAATAATTCCAGAATAGGAGGAATTAGATTATAAGCAAATTTTAAGCCCAGCACAGTCAATAAATATCCATAGGAATAGATTATGATGATGACAAAGGTTAAGCAATATTACATCTGCCAGGAGGTGGGACTATTAGGGAAGAAAAGAAAATGTTATAGAGTATAGCAAAAAACCAGTTATATTCAAAACTAACTGAAGTCTTTCAAAAATGGAAGGAATTTTATCTATTTGGCATGGTTTTAAAAATGTAGGCCTGTGTAAAGGAATGGATACTATGAACATCTGGTATGTTCTATCGTATGAGTATTAAAGTGGGCATCTAAAATGAGAAAAGTCCTAAACATGAGAAAGCAGACTAATATATTCACTGTCTCAGATCTGATTGGTTAAAATAGAGATCATTTCATCCAATCTCATCCCGGCATACATGTGGATCAAGGATAACGTATAACACGGTTCTTCCTCTCCTAAGTTATTAAATGGCACACAGAGGCAATGGAGCCATGCTATCCTGAAAGTTTTCTCCCTTTTGCCTATGCCAAGCATGATTTTTATTCTTTCAAGCCATTTCTTCCTCAAAAGAGTTCACCAAAGTTGTCATCCTTCCTATCAGCAGCCCCACTGGGCTCTGATGAGTGACATCCAGACATTTAAACTCAAAAGCTGCTTCAGAAGGGAGTTATTAAAATTCAAATGAGCCGGGCATATTGAAGAAGAAAACACTCGTTTGCATGCACACCTCCGCGTTTGGCCATCCCATTTAGACCCACAGAGCAGGGTCTGGTTTTGTCTTTGTAAATGGGCTTCCGAGGCGGAGGTCAGCCTCCCACGGCCCCCACTCCTCTGGGGTCATCATTAGTAATGTGTAAGGCTGAATAGATTTTCCTCGGAATCTAGTCAGGAAACCTGACAAAAAGGCAGCCCTCTCCCACAACCTGAAAATGCCAAAAATCTGATTGGTAATAAGGCATTTTTTAAATACTTCATTTACTTGTCTTCAAATAGCTTTAATAGCAAGATTTTACACAACATTTCTGATGTCAATTTCACCTGATGTTTTTCAGTTTTGGAACAGAATATTTCCTATTGTATCATGACAGACCAATCATAAAAATGTTACATTTTATCAAGAATTTTCCACAAGATTCAGAGAAAATTCACTTCTGCTAAGAAATATGAATCTAGGGAGCAAAAGGAGACTTTAGTCACTAGAAAAGGAGTCTGTGTTTCATTTGGTTTAAGAATCTAATAAGATCTAATAAGAAATATATCATGGAAAAATCTCACATTAGCATCATTTTAAAAGTTTATAAAATATCAGTGAGCAAACAAAAACAAGCCAACAAAAAACTAGAGCAAAAATATATGTTCCTAGAATTATTCTAGCCATGGGAATTTTAGATGTTCCTTTAGTAAGAATTCAATTTCCTACTAATGGAGACATCTCTGCTACAATATCTACTTTAAAAAGACTTACTTTATGGCAATATATAAACAACTCCATATTATGTGTGATAAATGGCATGGTCATATATACACATATCTTGTGTGACAATGATGTAACATTATACCAACTTTTACTGAAGATATGAAAAGCAAGTTAGCATCCTCACAGCTCTAGGATAACAGCACAATTTCTGGAACTCCGGAAACTAAGGGAAATTTATGTCCAAGCTATGAAAGTAGTTTATAACTTGGAAGCTCCAGGGATTACTGTACCCAATAGAAACTTAGACATCAAACATGACCTCTAACGTCCCTTCCAATGGTAAGATTTTATTCCTCCATGACCTCCATTAGTCAAATTTTCTTCCTCTAGATGTCTGCATTTTAATTTGTTTAAAGACTTTTCCCCTAAAATCTGGATGAATTTGTTGTAATACAGGCATCGGTTTTGCCCAGACTGACACAATCAGCCCAACGAAGAATGAAACTAGCAAAACATCAATGGAAGGACATTGCATAAAACTGGTTCCTGAGCCACAACACACTCAGTTTGGATCCATTTTTTCCTCAAAGCATAAATTTATAGATGTGCAGCATTAACATGCATTTACTTAAAAATTTATGTGGGATTATTTTGGCTCCAGTTAAAAACAAAAGCACTAAATCTCTGTCGGTTGTTGGTGGCAGCAACAAAGAATCACAAAGGCATTATTGCAAAGAAAAAGAACACAAGCTAGAATTAAGAACCAGAGCCAGTGATTCCAACCACATAGAGTGATCACACAAAGTTCAAGAAGACCTACCTCCAAGTCAGGTCCTGTAATACAAATGTGCGTTTTCTCTTTTTAGGTCACACTTGCTTGAAACTGACAATGAAAGTAATGCGCACTTATACTTTTGAAATGGCCAAAAGGAAGACTAGCTATTAGATTGGTAATTTCAGGAGGATACACAGTATGTATGTTTGTGTATCACTTATTTTGTAGTTGGTCTCCTAGTCAGCTCTACTGCAAAGATGATCTGGCAGGGGGAATGATTCACCCTTTCAGATTTGTACTGTTTAATCTACAGAAGCAAGCTTAGGGCATACAAACTTAACAGGTAGAAAGAAAGAATTCAAGAAATGTGCTCACTTGCCTTTTTTTCCTCCTGTAACGAAGAAGCCAATGGCTGCTCTAATAAAACTGCTTTCAGGCAAATAGCTGTAGTCAGTAGGCACTGTGGAGACAGAAAATGATCAAATTAACCATGAACCTGGCAGGACTAATGAAGGAAAGATGATGCTCTCATGCTGCCATATCAACCTGGAGACAAAGCGGAGATGTTTATGCCATTAATCTTAGAACAGTACTCTGTGGTTGCAACTAATTCTATTAGATTAAGTGGCTGGCCTTGAAGTAATCACTGAGACTATGCAAGCAAATCTAAAATGGTGGTAGATCTGGGAGGGGCTGGAAAAAACCATAGAAGGCGAAAATTGTACTGAAGTGTTTAAAAAAAAAAAAACACCACAATACCCTTTTCCACTTTGACATATCAAAAGAACTCCAATCCAGTGACCTCCTCTGTGTCAGCAAGGAGTCCTAAGCTGGACTTCTAAGCTGAGACTACCATTCTATGGGCTATCAAGGGCATCCTGAGTCAGATGCATGAACCACGGAAATACGTCCATTAGTATTAATGCTAGCCACTCTTATTTCATGAAACAGGGATCTCTATGTGACCAACACATACAAAAAACCAGATGTGCCTGCTGACCTGAAATAGCAAAGCAGTGACATTTATGCTAATTGAGTCCTGGGAGTTTCCTAGATTCTTTTCCTCCTGGTTCCCCATATTGTTTCATGAGATGGTTTTTACTGGGACAGATGGCTCCACTGGAAAATTCCATCAGAAATGAGCAGTTGTACTTTTCCAGACACACAGTCATTTTACTCCAAAGAACCTGAGTGTAAGATGATTCACTACAACTGACCTTGAATATATGTGGGCCAGACTATGTAGCCCATAGCATAACAATGACAAGCCTATGTAAAAAAGCAAAAGCCTGACATAAACATGCTACTTTTACCAGGACATTGAGAGACCACTGTCCTTCAGGACTAGCATTACCAAGGGTTTCCAATGACAGTGTTTTTATTTTCTTCTTCCAGTTTCAATATGACAGCTTCTCTGGTATCTCAGTTGGTAAAGAATCCACCTATAATGCAGGAGACCCTGGTTCGATTCCTGAGCTGGGAAGATCCCCTGGAGAAGGGATAGGCTACCCTCTCCAGTATCCTTGGGCTTCCCTGGTAAAGAATCTGCCTGCAATGTGGGAGACCTGTGTTCAATCCCTGGGTTGGGAAGATCCCCTGGAGAAGGGAACAGCAGTATTCTTGCCCACTCCAGAATTCTTGCCTGGAGAATTCCATGGACAGAAGGGAGGAGAATTCCATGGGCAGGGGAGCCTGGAAGTCTACAGTCCATGTGGTTGCAAAGAGTTGGACACAACTGAGCAACCTTCACTTCACTTCACGGTATGACAGCTTTTAAATGTATAAAGCTCATTATGTGGGGAATGCTGTGGAACCATGCCCTATTTCTATAGCCAAGGAGTGACTGAAGGCAGGGAAATAGTAATTACAGGGAAACAGCGGCCCACGTTTCTGGTAATGCTGTCGGTAGACTTCCTGTCAGGGGATATGTGAAACTAGGTTTTAATGAGGAATCTTTGGTACCTAAACCTCCCTGGCCTGAGTCCAAGGGAGCCAGTGGTCAAAATTCTATAAAGAGCAAGGAGCAGATATAGGTCCCAGTGTATTACACCGATGTCTTCCCCAGAAAATCTCCAAGTACATACATAAATTAAGCATGTGGGAACTGCAAAGATTTTTATTGCTTTTATTAAAAAGCAATAGAAATGGAAAAAATCTTGTTGCATTAAGACCTAGGATTTTAATTCCAAGGCCAAGGAGATGTACATCTTTTAAAGTACTTACCTCAAGTCTTTTCTCAATGCAGGGGCCAGAAGAACTCCAGCCATATGAAGAGTCTTTTAATGAAATATGAATGTTAGGCAAACTAGATTACATCTAAGCAAGTAAAAAGAACTCTGTTCCAGGCTTCAGGGATCTGATTCCTAGTTTCCGGATTTCTCACTAAGCTTGTCCCTATGTCATGTGATCTTTCTGAGTCTTAGGTTCTTTGTAGAATATGGTGTTAGACCCAACATCTAAACTGATCTCTAAGGGAGGAAGAGAGGGAGAGTGAAAAGGGCACAGACTTTGGCGGCTGACAGCTCTGATTTCAAACAGTGTATTTCCCACTTAACTGCTACGTAACCCTGGGCAAGTCAGGAGACTTCTCCATGGTCCATCTTCCTCTGACGTAAAAGAGGGACAGTAACACGCAGCCCCGAGGGTGGCTGTGAAAATTAACGCTCTTAACAAAGTAGATGGCCCCACGTCAGCACCCCGCCTTCCAGCTCCCGTGGTCTATGACTCCAATCTTACCCGAGGTTCTACTTTGATTTGAGGACAGAGTAGACAGATGAAGATGTCCTAGAAGCCAGATGGCATTTGACTGAAGACCAATCACCCCAGACACACTGATGACCTATGAATGAAATGTCAACAGTTCAACGATGGGCAAGATACAAATTCCACTCAATAAAAGGCCACACACAGAAGGTCGTTAATCTTTTATGAGGTGGTAGCTTGGCTGGTAAATGAGAAGTTGTACGACAAGATGTACTCTCCTCTGTGTGGTACACTAAATGTGGGACATAGAGGTGATCGATAAGTGTTGCTGAATGAAAGAATGAATGAATCTATCGGTCACGACAGGAGGGATCAGTGATTGTCTCAGATTTCACTGAGTCAGACTGGTCTGAAGGAGCTTCCAAAAAACGGGAAAAGAAAATCCAAAATGACAGTTGCTTAGGACTAAAACAGGTGTAAAAGTAGAGGAGATATTATTTGGTTCCCTTCTTTAAACAGTGCTCTATTACTATTTTACCATTCATAATATGATCTTTTAAATAATATTTTTCATTTATAGATTTTGTTACCCAAGTTATAGCAATTTAAGTCTCAGGAATTTTTCGAGAATATAGACATTCATACATGCAAAAGACAGTTTCTTCTGTTCCAGGATTTGTTTGCTTTCAAAGGCATGAATGACTATAACTCCTTCATGTGGTGAGTATTATAACCAGCTATATTTTACACACACAAAAAAAGACAAACAAGTATGCCAGGTGAAAGCCTAGGACACAAAGTTCTACATGTGGTAAGAATGCAACTATGCGGAAAAAATAAGAACGCTTATAAAGAAATATGACCACGTGTGAGTAGCAGCTGCTTCAGGCTGAGAGGAGCCTCAGTGATATTTTTTTCGCTTCTTCCATTCAATGACTGTCATGATGTTTTAAACAAAAATCTGAAAATATAAAATCATTTCTAAGCAGATGGACATTTTTATTCTTTAGCCAAGAATAACTCTGACAATTATTCACCCAAATACTTTTAGTGACATCTGAACTAGTGCCTCTTGACCATTCAGCTTAGCTATCTGCCCTACCCTTTGACTGCCTTCTATTTTTCCTTGTCTAGAGGGCCTGACATTCTTTGCAGGGTCAGGTTTTAATTTTTAAGAGAAACCAAAGCAACTTAAGTTAACTCAATAATTCCAGCTTTCTTTTTTTCCAGAGGTGGTGCATGTTGGTCAGCAAATACAGGGCCCTAAGCAGTTTTCCACTGCCCCTGGAACTCACCATGAATAACCAGAGATTTCCCCGTTTTCTATGTAAGACAGTTTGTATCATGAGAGAGAAACAGACAACAAAGGGGAATAAGGATTTGAAAGGATTTGAAATTCCACTTAAGGATTTGAAATTCTTCTCACCTGAGTTAAAGTTCTAATGACTTCATTAAGTCTGCCTTGAGACTGAGAGGACTGGATGGCTTCTGACTTCAGCTGAAAGAAAAAGGGGAAATAACCATTCAAAAAAGTAGATAATGATACACCCACCGTATGAGCTGTCAACATCTAAGCTATGGAATAACTTTTTCTTCTTCTTCTAAGTCACTTCAGTCGTGTCCGACTCTGTGAGACCCCATAGATGGCAGCCCACCAGGCTCCCCCGTCCCTGGGATTTTCCAGGCAAGAGTCCTGGAGTGGGGTGCCATTGCCTTCTCCAACGGAATAACTTATGTCTTTATATTTCAAAAACAAAAACCGTGAGCTCCTTGAGGGTAAGATCCGTGTTTTATTAAATTACTGATGTCCTAGGGCCAGCTCAACATTCAGAAAACGAAGATCATGGCATCGTCCCATCACTTCATGGGAAATAGATGGGAAAACAGTGGAAACAGTAGCTGACTTTATTTTTTTGGGCTCCAGAATCACTGCAGATGGTGACTGCAGCCATGAAATTAAAAGACGCTTACTCCTGGGAAGAAAAGTTATGACCAACCTAGATAGCATATTCAAAAGCAGAGATATTACTTTGCCAACTAAGGTCCGTCTAGTCAAGGCTATGGTGTTTCCTGTGGTCACGTATGGATGTGAGAGTTGGACTGTGAAGAAGGCTGAGCGCCAAAGAATTGATGCTTTTGAACTGTGGCGCTGGAGAAGACTCTTGAGAGTCCCTTGGACTGCAAGGAGATCCAACCAGTCCATTCTGAAGGAGATCAGCCCTGGAATTTCTTTGGAAGGAAGGATGCTAAAGCTGAAACTCCAGTACTTTGGCCACCTCATGAGAAGAGTTGAGTCAATGGAAAAAACTCTGATGCTGGGAGAGATTGGGGGCAGGAGAAGGGGATGACCGAGGATGAGATGGCTGGATAGCATCACGGACTCGATGGACGTGAGTCTGAGTGAACTCCGGGAGTTGGTAATGAACAGGGAGGCCTGGCGTGCTACGATTCATAGGGTTGCAGAGTCGGACACGTCTGAGTGACTGAACTGAACTGAGGGCCAGTTCAGTGTGGCAAGTAGCAGTCACTTAATAAACCTTTACTGTATGAACAAAGGAATGCCTTAGAATTACTTGTAAATTTATACATACATATGGGCTTCCCTGGTGGTTCAGAAGGTAAAGAATCTGCCTGCAATGCAGGACACTCGAGTTCAGTGCCTGGGTCGGGAAGATCCCCTGGAGAAGGGAATAGCAACCCACTCCAGTACTCTTGCCTAGAGAATTCCATGGACAGAGGAGCCTGACGGACTATAGTTCTTGGGGTCACAAAGAGTCAGGCGTTACTGAGAGACTAACACATTCACTTTCTTTCAAGTCTACAGTAGAAAAGCTTTTAAAGTTTTTAGAAACTTTTAAAGTTTATAGAAAGCATAATTACATAGATACATATTTAAACATTACAGATGCAAAGTGGAGTTTCCTATTTCAAATTTTTGAAATTTCTTAGAATCCATTTGCTTTCCTCAGGCAGAGAACTTTATAGAAAGTATATAAGTTGACTAGGTTTAACTCCTATAACCCAAATAAAACAAGGAACAAATTTCTACAAAAAGAATTCTTGGCCAAGAGCATATATAAAGACACCAGAGAGCCCAGTGTAACCATGACCATGAGCATACATCGGTCTTCCTTAGCATGCTGAGATACTGGGTATTCTCTCCCTGCTGTGACTATGCACACATTTAGGTGTCACCCCCTTTTTTTTTTTTTTTACCTGCATTACATCCCCTTCGGAGCCTACCAAGGCCACCATGCCGTGAAGAGCTGCCAAGCAAAGCATTGTGGGAGCACCCTGAAAACAAAGCATCAGAAAATGTCAAGAGGGGAACAATCCTTGGGTTTGAATTTGATAAGAATTATATCACAGAGAAACAAATGGTCAAAAGGGTACAAAATTTGTAGGGTCAACACAACCTACATCACTGAACTGAGGAAGGCAGCAGACTTGAATAAAGTAACTAAGTTAAAGTTGTTAGATCCCAGGTGGCTTCTTGCTACTTTTTAGTTTTCAAAACCACAGTGCTGTTATAAAATTAAAACACTAACAAAATAGCCAGCTTAAAAAAAACAAAAACTACAATGGTTAACAGGATGTATCATTCATAAGGCATTAAAAGTACATTGTCTCTCTCATTTGATACTGCCTATTTTATGGTTAAGCTTTTATGGCAGTGCCTATAAATGGTCCAATAAAGTGGCTCTTTTTCCTTTATAAAAATATAAAATAATATGCAGGAGGTGCCTTCTACCTCTGTTAGGACAGTTTTGATCCAGGCCGGAAGCAATCTGTTGCCCAAGTCTTCAGCTTTTCCATGTCCACACACAGACAAGCCGTGAATGATGTTTCCTAACGCCAGGGCAAAACCTGAAGTCTGTCAGAAATAAATTTTAAAAAGAAGTGAGAGAAAAGAAGACTGGCACAGATCAAGAATGTTCATGTACAGCAAAACAAACACTTTGAGGGGCTCCTTTCCTACAGACATGTTCTGTTGCCATCTGTACATCAGAGATTTAAAAAATCTAGACAAGTTTGCAATAGAAACTGCAGCCTAGTTGTAAGGAATTCAGTTTCAGTGAGTGGTATATTTCAGGAAAAGAACACTGCACTAGTGATTGACTTGGGTCAAACACAATCCAAATTCTAAGAAGACAGTTAGAGTGAAAATATCAAGGTGAATCACCCAAGCCTTGTCAATCTCCAAACAAGAGGAGAAAAAGTCCTGCAGTGAGTACAGCATATGAAAATTCTACATTTTGGTGTTTGCAAGATCTATGCTTTTTTTCTGATTTTTACATTACTTTTGTATTGAAGTATTGTTGATTTACAAGGCAAAATCTATTCTGAATGTAAGCCAATAGGCCTATAACCATAAAATAATAACAGTAAAATACAACATAGGCTTAACACCTGGCCTGAATCCTGTAATAACCCACAATAGCCAATATTAAGACTTTGGAGAAATCTAAAAAACAAACAACCAAGGAAACAAAGTACAAACAGGGAAATTCTAGAGCATGCATAATCAGAAGTAGTATTGTTCCCCCTCCAACTTTAAAAAATTATGGCAAAATATGCGTAACATAAAATTTACCATCTTAACCATTTTAAGTGAACAGTTAATGGTATGAAGTACATTCACAAAGCTGCGTGACCGTCACTCCCCATCATCTTTAGAACCTTTCTCATTTTGCAAAACTGAAGTTCTATACCCATTAAACTTTAATTCCCTATCGCTCCTGCCTCAGCCTCTGGCAACCACCATTCTACTTCCTATCTCTACACTTCTGATCGCTCTGAGTACTTCACATCAGCAGAAACATGCAGTGCTTATCTTTTTGCTATGGGCCTGTTTCACTCAACATAATGCCCTCCAGGTTATCCACGTCATAGCCTATGTCACAATTTTCTTCTTTTTGAAAGCTGACTGATATTTCAGAGGGAACATTTTAAGGGTATTTCATTTACATTGCAGTAATCTAAATTTTCCTATATATTTAGTCATGAGCAGAGATTGTCTGCCTTGAATTTGTGGAGGTTTTACTTGATTATTCTATGTATTTTTATCTTTATGAATTTTTATCTCTAGCCTTACATAACTCTTCTATTCCCTAGCCATGTGCTTTAAGATTTTATACAGAGCAATAATTGGAGAGAGCAAAAAGACTTTCATACTCGTACCAAAAAAGAAAAAAGTGTCTATAGAGGATAAAGAGAGAAAAAGATGTCTGTAGATACTGGCTAAAGCCGTGGATAAGAGTTAGACGTTTCTCATTTCTGGGCACAAAAAAATACTTCATTAAAGTCAAATCCAGAGTAAATCAGAACTAGGACATCAAAGCAGCCTGAAACCCACAGAGGAATAACCAGAAATTCCACCTGCTGGCTGTTGTCCACTAACAGTCGAAGCTTGTTCATGACCTCTTCGGCCTCCACTGCCTCAACGATGCCGGCACTGAACGCAGATGTACATACACAGCTGAGGGTATAGGCAAGGACCTGAGAAGAAAAGATAGCAGAAACACGGGTCTCCATGAGGGGAAATGAAAGAACACGGCTTAGTTGACACGAATACTTTCTCAAACTTACCCCTAGGATAAGGATTGTATTCGAGCACGTCCACCACGGACTGGGCGCTGTTCTACCACCTAACTTATTTGTTGCTGTTGTTACATTATTGTTGCTGCTGTTGTTTAGCCACTCAGTTGTGTCTGACTCTTTGCAATCCCATGGACTGTAGCCCACCAGGCTTCTCTGTTCATGAAATTTCCCAGGCAAGAACACTGGAGTGGGTTGCTATTCCGTCCTCCAGGGGATCTTTCCAACCCAGAAATCGAACTTGCGTCTCCTGCACTGGCGGGTGGGTTCTTTACTGCTGAGCCACCAGGGAAACCCCAACTTTTATATTTCATAACAATATTATGAGATAGGGGTTATTACTTTCTGGATAAAAGTTTTGAGGCTCAGCTACACATAGCTAGCAAGTGACAGAAGCAAGATTCAAACCTGGGTCTTTAGACTAAATCAAAAAGTTCCTTCAACAGTAGAAGTCGAGTTTCATCACCCGTGGATACTGCTAACGGCCATGGACTCTGATCCAAGGTCAAATAAGAGGGGAAATTCAAAGAAGTAAAACGCTGCTACATTAAGATTCCCTGGTAGAAGCAGTGGAGCATGATAAACGAGGAAGGTAGGTTTCAGAGTCAGATAATTGTGTAAACTACGGATAATACTATTTACTTCAGAGCACTGGTATGATTTTAATATACAAATGAATAAATAAGCGAACATATTATAATCTTTTAAAAAATGCTGGGAGTAGAAACAGAATATTTAAGTGCATATCTAAAATTGACCACTGACTGGCCAAGTAACTTTAAGCAAGCATGGCCACTCCATCAATTTGAGCTTCCATTTTCCCAAATCAAGGTGACGCATCCCTCCCTGCGCTGGCGTTTTCATGATGAATCCCTCCCTCACAAAGATGCTGTTAAGACAAAGTAGAAATGTTCAACTCCTCACACTGGCTGACACAGCATGAAAAGAAGAAAGACAGTTTCTAAGGTAGAAATTGGATAACATAAATCAGAGGAGAGGAAAAACCAAAACTGCTTTCTCGAGGCCTTCTAAATCAAAACATCAGGACAGACAGATGCTTCAATTTATAAAAACCTTGTTTTCCTTTATTAATCGCATCGTTCCTCGCTTATGAAATTTTCTCCTTCGGCTTAAAAAAATACGTAGTTTCCAATCATGCTCTGCGCTGCTTTAAACATGGAAATGCGGTGCATGTCTTAGAACAAAACTTCAAGCCTCTGTGCACCAAAGAAATCCACCGATTCAACAAGGCCTATTGCTGAAAGCAGAGGAGCCGAGCCGGGAAACACAGCAGCCATTATGCGCTCATCAATAGCTTGTGGGCAGGCTGGGAGAAATAGGATCTGCTCTAATGAGAGGGAGAATCTGGCCAGGCCAAGAGGTCGGCCCAGGCACCTCCCAGAGAGAGGAGCCTGGCGACGAGGCTTCACCTGGGCTCACAGACACACGGGCCTCAGACGACCTGGTGGACGTGGTCAACGCATAGACGGGGGCCCAGGATTCCAATTCTGCATATTTTTGGCGCCATCACAGAAAAATCTTTTCATTAAGTGTGGCAAAGGGAATTTCCTCAATAATTTTTCACGCTGGCTGACACCAAAAAAAAAAAAAAAGAAAAAGAAATCAAATGCCTTTTGGATCTGTAACTTCTTAAGCTTATCCCTGGCCATTTCTTAAAGTTATATTTGGCTTGATCTTAATTCTAAAAATCTCCCTTTAACCTTCCTCCAGAAATTGCAGTTTTCTTAGAAACTGCCTTCTAGTGATGCTGAGTTAGGGTTCTGTATTCATTCAGGGCTCTTATCTTATATGCCACATGTAAGTCTAAGTTGATTTAAACAGCTGCACTATTTGAAATCCTTATGATCGAATATATAGGTTGTTTGCCATTCAGATTTTCTCCTTAGCCCTGTTGAAATTGAGGAAGGATTTAGTTTCAGAGTTACCAACACAGGGGAAGTAGAAAATAAGCAGCAAGAGCAAGACAAAAGCCAGCAGAGGGAAGGGAAGTGGAACCTTGGTCCCCTACCTCCTGGAAGGTTCTGCTCTGGCTCCCGCTGTCATCCAGGTATTCGGAGAGCTTCCGAAGCGAGGCTGCCACGTGAACTCGGGACTCCGTCTGGCCGCTGTGACTCATGAGGGACAGGACGAGTCCAACTCCCAGTATACAGCCCGTGCTTGGGTGCCAAAAAAGATGAGGAGTGAAAATTACAAGAGATCCATGCCCTCGCTCTTCACTTATCACGGGAGTCAACAGTGCTCTACAGCCCAAGGTGAGCTGGCTGGATGTTAACTGCAGACTGGTGTACACGTGCACCCTATAAGCCCCCCACAAGGACTGTTGTTGTTTAGTCACTCAGTCGTGTCCGACTCTTTGAGACCCCATGGACTATAGCCCACCAGGCTCCTCTGAGCATGGGGATTCTCCAGATAAGAATCCTGGAGCAGGTATTTCCTTCCCCAGGATACCCACCATCCAGACAGGTGTCTATGGCCCATGCTACTATTGTGTCCCCAATGGAGAAAATAGATAAATACATCAAATAAATACATGAAATAGTTTGACAGGTTCCTCCCTGGTGGGGCAGTGGGTAGGAATCTGCCTGCCAAAGTAGGGGACATGGGTTTGAGTTGTGGTTCAGGAGGATTCCACATGCCTTGGAACAACTGAGCCTGCGTGCTACAACTACTGAACCCCTGAATCCTAGAGCTTCTGCTCTGCAACAAGAGAAGCCCTCTCGGTGAGACGCCTGTATATCCCAACTAGAGAGCAGCCCCCAAGATAAATAAATAAACAACTTTTAAAAGAGATAAAATGAATTTTTAAAAAAACAAAACAGTTTGACAAACTCTGAGAAGGAGGTATAAAAATGAGGAAACGCTGCAGTCCTCTCCCCACCTAGGCTGAGAGTGCTCTGATTAACTGCATAGAGAAAAGCCTAAACTTCAGGGTATGATATGAGGACATCTGCCTAATAACAGGGTGGGGAACAAATGCAAGGCATGGTTACGAGGTACTGCTCAGAGCTTCATGTTTCCTAGTCAACTTCAACAAGTGGAATTTCTGTCTCAAAGAAACTGTGTATTTGTCTGCGCACAATGACATTAATCCTCTTCTCCCCTCTGATCCCTCCAAGTACCACTGGGTCAGGAGAGAAAATGGACAAATGACAGGCTTGTCAAAAGTTACCCCATGTGACAATTCAATTGGAATCCTGGGCTTTGTGCCCCCATTCCCCTGAAAGAATACACATCCATTTAAAGAAAAGAATTGTTCTCCCAGAAAACCTCTAGTCAGTATGATAAGATAATGCGGCTTGAGGGTAATTTTTTACTCTTTTGAAAAAGTTCTCCTATCATCACTGTTGTTTTTCAAGTTGAGGAAATGCTGACTTTTTCAGAAATCATCCTTACTCCTGTTTGGCTTGCCTCGCTTCCTGATACCTGCTGCTTAAGAAGACATTCCAGGGTGTCTCTCCAAGAACATATTTCAGTGCCCGTATGTTATACGTTATGTCATTTTACTCTTACATAGCATCTCTGGCTGGCATCAAGACCCTCACACGTTTCTCAAACATCTGTGACAACGCGGCTCCCACCTCTGATAAGAGCTGCCCAGAAGGATGGAGAGACTACAGGATTTGCTCAAGGTCAAGCAGAGAGTTTCCAGAAGAGCGTGGACAGAAGATGAGATTTCTTAGTCTTCCCAGTCCAAACCCAGCCCCTCTTGGCACCCTGCGTGATGCCAGGATGGAATGCCTACGAGAAGGCAACATGTCTCAGGTGTGTTTTCCCAGGTTCTATTGCACAAAAATCTGGCATTAGAAAATCTTGTATCAAGCAGTTACTTCAGCAACACTCCAAGTCAGGCAGGACTGCTGTTTTGGCTTACATGAACTTAACAGCAAGCTCAACTAGCATAATGCATATTTTAACCAGTGAAATCAACATCTAACATCTGAACATTATGTGCTTTAGAGACAAATCACATTTCTGAAAGAGGAAAGGTTGCTGTTGATTAGAATGGATTTAAAGCCTTAGTTTTCATTTATACTCTATAGGAAAGTTTTTTGGCTATCTTTCTATATTGATGAATATAAAAACCTGAAATTAAACCAAATATATAGTTAGACAAATGCGATTAATACTTTAAAATTTAACTTTTTCTCCTCGTTTGACTATGTAACTGCTACTTTTGCTAATACCCTGTACTAATTCACTTCAGACAATTATAATGATAAATTCTGATGAAGATTATCTGGGATTTGATTTAATTAGTGTCCACATTCTTCACCACCCTCCATGAGGGTAGGTACCTTTTCTGTTTTTTCCCCTCAATATTTGTGGCACCTAGCACCCTGCTTGACAGGGACAGGCATTCAACCAACATTTACTGAATGCTATAGAAATGACCACATGCAGAGTTTCAAGAGAAACTAAAGCTGAGAGAACATCTATCAAGGAAAAATATCCTACCTCCTCCCCCAAACCCCCCAGATTTGATTCTCATATTCAGTTGGAGGCAAAATTTATGAGTGGAGGCAAAATTCACCGAATATAGCATCCAAGATTCAATCAAGAAAACCTGATTTCTATTTTTTGCCAGACTAATTTAGGAAAGAGGTGTCAGGTTCATGAGGGAAAAAGATTCTTCTCAAAGCTCCCTTAACTACTGGGGTTCATCCTTTTCAAATAACAGGCAGGTATCTAAGCCTTACTTTTCTGGGCACACAAAAATCTCTATCCCGCTCCTCTTTTGCCACGGGCACAAAGGTCGAGAGAAAGACATCCCAGTCTTTAGTTCACGTTTATCTAAAAATTATCACAGCAGAATTATTTTGGGGCAAGGTTATCATCCATTGGTATAATGACTTTTAGCTGACTATATATGGGTGCCAATATAAATATGTTAGATTGTACACATCTATTGACCTTCTGAACTGTTTCCATCTACTCTAATTTGTTCCAGCATACACCAAGAAGGAAGTCCTAAAGCTTCATTTCTGATGTTTCCTTCTGACTTACGAATCTTCTATATTTTAATGTACCTTTTGTCCTAAGTCTTAAAGATTCTCCTAGGTGTTTAGTTCTCCTAGGTGCCAACAAAGGTCCTCCAAGGTGCTGACAAAGGTCCGTCCAGTCAAGGCTATGGTTTTTCCAGTAGTCATGTATGGATGTGAGAGCTGGACGATAAAGAAAGCTGAGTGTCGAAGAACTGATGCCTTTGAACTGTTGTGTTGGAGAAAACTCTTGAGAGTCCCTTGGACTGCAAGGAGACCCAACCAGTCCATCCTAAAGGAAATCAGTCCTGAATATTCATTAAAAGGACTGATGCTGAAGCTGAAACTCCAATACTTTGGCTACCTGATGTGAAGAGCTGACTCCCTGGAAAAGACCCTTGATGCTGGGAAAGATTAAAGACAGGAGAAGGAGACGACTGAGGATGAGATGCTTGGATGGCATCACCGATTCAATGGACATGAGTTTGAGCAAGCTTTGGGAGTTGGTGATGGACAGGGAAGCCTGGCGTGTGCTTAGTTTAGCATTTCTACACATTTGCCTCATTCTAACTTCACTGCTCTACCAGCTCTAAACTGAGATTAACTTGGGCAGAGGTAGCTCTCACATCTTTCTGTCTATTGAAAACAAAAAGGAGTTGTGTAGATGGTGTCTTAAACAGATGAAATAAATCATGTTAGATACAAATTTGGGGTTTTAGACTTGCTAACATAAATTCCTTATAAGAATACTAACAAATGATGGAGATAATTTGAGTTTTAAAATGGTATGCCCCATTATGTCATTACTTATTTGAATCTCTTATCCAAGCATATTAAAATGTCACTGGCAAAAAGAAATTCTGAGTCTTAAGATCTATGCAATTCTGACATGTATGTTGCTGTATCAACTGAGACCTGATATATTTTTCTAAAATTAACCAGAGATGAATCTTCAATTCCCTAGTTTATTGTAGGTTATTCTGCAGATTAAGTAGTAGGCCATCTAATAATTAGTTCTAATATCAGTTAACATTTGTATAGCGCTTTGCCCTTTACAAAGCGCTATTCAAATGTTATTATATTTGTAAAAGCTCAATAGTAATTAACCAATGCTCAGGTCATAGATGGATAATAACATGACTTGTTAGGGCTGGGAGGATGGCAATGGCCAATAAGTACCACTAGATGGCAGCAAAATGTAAGCGATAGGACCCCAAACACCAGATGCTGGGTTCTCTCAGCAGGGACAGGTCCATTAAATCCAAGAAGCGTGGTGGATTTGCTTTGGGTGAATTCTATCACTTGAGGCAGCATGCTCCTAGATCTATCAACTGCCTCCAGGTAACACTTCCAGTATTTCAGGTGAGGGAGGACCAGACTCCTGTAACCTCACTGGATGGGGGAATATTTTGTGCCATGAGCCAAGCATTCAGGTCTGCGTCAAGTTAGAATTTCTGTTTTGCTTTTAATGGTGGACAATATCTGCACAAAAGGGGGGGGTTAAAATCAGCACCACACCATCAAGTATCAAATTGCTTTCTTTCCACTGAAATGTATTCTCCATGCTGTGCTAAGCAAGAGAAAGAAAAGTCTGACAACCTGGGTTTTTCTCCTGAATCTGCCACTGAGGGGTGTGACCTTGAACCAGTGTCCTATTTGAGACTCATTCTTTATTTGTAAACCGAAGTGATGATGACTCCTGCTTTAGTATTAATATTTAGGGTATAATCAGGGCTTCCCATGCGGATGAGTGGTAGAGAATCTGCCTGCCAATGCAGGAGACGTGGGTTCAATCCCTGGAAAATCCCCTGGAGTAGGAAATGGCAACCCACTCCAATATTCTTGGCTGGGGAAATCCCATGGACAGAAGAGCCTGGTGGGCTACAGTCCATGGAGTTCCATAGAGTTGGACATAACTGAGCAACTAACACTTTCAAGAATAAAGAAAGGAGGTAAGAACGAAGAAATAAGAATCTTATTACTATATTATAAAAAGTTAATTTTAAAGTTAAATATGCTTAGACATATGAAGGTTTTTGATGTATAAATACCCCTACTTTGGCTAATTCAGTTAGCTCCATGGTCCTCCCTACACTCAAACAACATTCCTATAAACTAGTAGAGACAATACATGAGAATCACTCCTGATTGTTCCAACTAGCTGAAAGTTTACAGCAGGCTAATCACATCCCCCACTCCCCAGATTTAAATACCCTGAGCTACAGATGTGTTGAACACCTTTGGGGCCAGGCAGGAGAAAGAAGGAAGTGGGGAAGGGAAGGGAGGGAAATTTTTCTTACTCCTTGGTTGTAAAAGGCAACACCACCAACATGTGAATTAGGCTTAAAAATCTTCATCAGCCCCCAAAACAGTTAAGGATCCTATCCCTCCCATTAATCATTCTCTAAAATTTGAGACTTCAATTATGCCTCCAAACTCTTTCTTTGCCCATACTCAAAACCACACTGTTAACATGTCATCTCATCTCCGAAGAATTCAACTTTAAAGTGTGATAAAGCAGGTGCATGTCAGGGGTTCCTATCCAACCTTAGCTTGCATGTGAAAGATCTCATAACTACCACCTACTAAGTGAAGATCTGACTTCACTTACACGTGATGACATATGTGATCCCTTCAGTACTTCCACCATCACGCTCTTGTAAGTCTGAACCTAACAGGTGAGATGGCATGGAGGTCACTTTAGATTATCAGTTCTTAAAGGCCAGACATTTAAACACTGATAATTTTGGTAAACACTGATCTAACTCATATTTGAACAGTACCCATGATAGTATGAAGTAAATGAATTAATAGATTGGAGTTTATAATAGATTATAATAGATGCTTATAATCTGTTGAGTTTCCTATTAACTTCAACCCCAGAAGATCTAAACACAAGCTTCCAACATAGGAAGGTCCTAAAAGGTCCAATGCAGGTTCTCATTGGTGCAGTATTTCATAAGGCATAATAAAACTGTGTTTATCTTCCCACACAAACCACATGGATGAGACAAAGCATTCAATCTCTCACTAAACCAGTATGTTTAACACCATTTTTTTTGAGGTTCTTTTCTGATTATTCTCTTTTGTTTTTGTTTTTTATAACTGGAATGAGAAAATAAATTTTAAGATATTTAGTTTAATAGAGAAAATCTTTAAAATGCACAAAGTTTCTTTTGGGGAAGGGATCTATTAAGAGTGAGGAGGGTGGGAACGCCTGGTGTAACCTGTTTCCATTTTGATGCCTTTGACACGATTTCATAAGGAAATCTAAACTATAAGTCGAAGCCTCTCTTAGTCAAATCAAATTCAAAGAATATTTTCAACAGACCTTTAAAAAGGTTGTCATACATACACATCCTGAGACAGATGTCTCATATGATAAGTACAAGACAGAATCTAAGGTATTGGAAACTTAACAACAGCCACAAAATGACATTTGTGCTCTGTATGGAAACAATTGTCTATTGTCCAAGTTGTCTATTTTCTGAAACATGGTTTTCAGAACAAATAAGCTTTAGCCACAGATTTTTAAAAATTATTATTCTGAGTAAAGGAATTCAGGACTGGGTCCTACAAATATTTCACCATAGAATGAAACATTTTATAGCAAAGAAAGATCCATTCTCTGAGCATCAGAGAGAGAATGGAATCAACATACTTGTATTCAAGACTAGGGTCAAAGCAGCAGTTTTCCAGGGCATCCAAAGACTTCATCAGAAGAAGGTTCATCTGTTGGCTAGATATATCACTGGGTGAAGACCAAGAGCGAAAAATGAGTTATTGAAAATCATGCAACTCTCCAACATATTTACTATATAATATTTTGCTCTTAGTATTTTACAGAAAATCACTTCATTAAACAAACATGAAAGTAGCAAACAGCAATACCGATGATGCACATATAACCTGCAAACAGAGAAACGGAGTCAGAGAATTCATTCAATAGTTAGGTTTCTGAATATTGTCATTACTTGCAAACCAGTGTTTTGCGTTTGCTCAGCTCATTCAAGTTTTAAATCACTGAAAAACAAGAGCTCAGAATTCCAAAAAGAATATTTCTAGGAATGCTAAGGTGACTTTCCTCAGAGGATGTACTAACCCGCTCAGCTGATACCATCAATGATCATTCCAGATCCATCTGGCCCTTCTGATTTTATGTGTCAAATATGAAGGTTGTTCAGTTCTTTTTTTTTTTTTTTTTTTTTAAGGAGACAGAAAAAACCTGGCCCTTTATTTTTCTGCCTTTATAAAGTAATTGATGTGAATTTTGTAATTGTGAGAACTTAGTGAGAACTATAACTTCTAGGGTAAAACAAAACTTAAAAGGTAGCTCTATGTCTGTTCTTTCAGGCAGAGTTGTGGGCTTCATCACCGACACTTTATTATCAAGGGGTCCCTGCATTTAAGCTCTCTGGCTGAAGTCTTGGACCATACTGAGTGGAATGCAGTTCCAGGAATGTCAGCCAGCCAGAGAGCACTTTAAGTAATATCCTCTCCAACCAAGACTATAGTGGTTTTGCCTGGGGTGAAGGATTACATTTTGTGATGAGAAAACACGCACACAAGCACACACAATCTTAATAACTGTTAACTAAGTAAGTCTTATAGATGTTCTCTGGAGCAAAGTATACTTAAATATCCTAAACAAATGCTAAAGAGGCTGAACTATTAATAGAATCCTCTGGGAGTTATGACAGAAGCAAGCTTTGGAATAATATGCTTTTCTGAATAAATTCTAGACTGGAATTGAAATTCAGGAGATTTTTCATAAGCCTTAGCAAGGAAAAAAAAAATGGTTTGAATGTCAAAATTCTTTTACACAAAGTGACTTTTCATTTTTGAGACCAAGATATTGTCCTGATCCTCCTGTCACTTATTTGATGTTGTTGATTATTCAGAGTTAGTAGCCCTCAAAACACTTTAGTTTTGGAAAAACAGAAATTTTCTCCAAAAATGTCATTACCTGGTAAAGACTGTCATTATCTAGTAAAATATTTATTAGTACCAAAAGACAAATATTTCAGATTCCCCTGCTCTATGAAATTAGGACCTCCCTAATTCATTTCCAAATTCCATGAAATAGGGGCTTCCCTGGTGGGCTCAGGTGGTAAAGAATCCATCTGCAATGCAGGAGACCACCTGAGATGCAGGAGACCCAGTTTCAATCCCTGAGTCAGGAAGATCCCCTACAGAAGGACATGGCAACCCACTCTAGTATTCTTGCCTTGGAAATTCTGCGACAGAGGAGCCTGGTGGGCTAGTCCAGGTGGTCACAAGAGCTGGACATGACTTAGCAACTAAAACCACCACTATTGTGAAATAGCAAGGTGGGAACCATGAATAATCACATTAATGTCTGCAGTACTAATACACCAACCAGAAGGAGAATGTTATCAAATGCAGGATCATTATGGCAAAGGTAAGATCTGCAGTCACACCGTGGGCGCTCTGCCAGAGAAAGAGCTTTCTGGTGTCCCTCCCCAGGGTTTCCTGCAGATGCAGCCAAGTCGGCAGATGGAGGTGGAAGGCAACTTAAGAACCAGGGAAGGATGCTTTAGGAGAATCACTGTAGGTTTCTCCAGGTAGTAAAATTAAATCAACCACAATGCAAGTCTGTCAAGCCCTAAAACCAGCAGCATCTCCTCCTAAATTGAAAAGAAGAGAGTGAGAGCCAGGACAGGATGAAATGAGTTGTCTGGAATTAAAAACTGCCATGGCTCATTTTTAGTTGTAAAACATGTAGCTTGAAAAGAGACTGAAGGAAGAACATGAACACAGATGGTGAAGAGACTGCCATTTGTAACACAGAACCAAAGAGGGGAGGGGGGAGTCACTCTCAAGTTTTAAGTCTTTAAAAGTACTTTGCGTTCTACCACTCACACACAAGATATGCAGCAGGCCATTCGTATGCCAAGGGCAGCTTCTTGTTTACGGCCAGGACCAGGCCTGTGTATACTAATACTGGTGAACAGAACAGAATGAATATTGTGGAAATGTCTCATTTATGATCACAAAGACTAAGCCTATCTTCCCAAATATTCCATAGATGTTTCCAAGGGCTGAAAATGATCATCTGAAATATAGTGTTTCCCTAGATCCACAGCAGTTCTCATAAAGGAGTCACATACTGATGTTTGCACAAAACTATGGGAATTAACAAATGTAAACTTAACCACTGGTTTCAAACAGAAATCTAAATATAGCATAATGTCATCCAATTTACCCACATCAACACCATTTCCTGCCTTTGGACAGATGGTTTCTGCCAGCTAGGGAAGCATCAGGACTGCTAACATCAGAACAGAATGCCTCTCCCCACTGGCCCTACTATTTCCAATGGAGGAAAATGGGGCTGAAATACCAAGTCAGTGACATCTAAAGATTCATGATCTTCAGATATTCATGTTGTACCACACTACCATCAATCTGGATATAGAAAATTCTAAGATCAGTTATAAAATAAAGAATAAATATAATGAACACCAAAACTAAAGTAGATTTGTGCACAAGGAAACTTTTTTCACTAGTGGAATTTTCCACCTGGGTCTTTGATATTCTATTAGCTCCATTCAAGAGTAAAGCTAGCAGTCTACAAATGAGCAATCAAACTGAATAAAGCACCCAGTATAATATGCACAGATTAAGACTCTTTAAGGATTACTAAAATGTAGCCAGGGCACAGGATAAAAGCCATACTTAAGACCGGTACATGCAGTTCTCGGGTGATTCAGTGAGGCCCGCACCCTCAGGCACAGGGCTACCCCAATCTTTCCTCCCATTTTATACTGATATCAATGAATGAGCAGTCATTTTCACCCTTATAAACCAGAAGGAAAAGATGCTTTTTAAAATTTATAGCACCATATGATTAGACTTTCCTCATGTCTATTACACAGGGCTCTCATCTAAGCGTGAAATGATTTTCAAGTAATCAATCACTTAAAAGAAAAGCAACCCTTAAAACAAATGAATATCTCTGTGATGATATTTGAGAGAGACAAATTCATTCATAAAAGAGAAAAAAGGATCAACCTGCTCAAATTGAAAAGTTTAGCACCACAAATAGCTCAGATATAATGTGAGTGTGTGTGTGTCTGTGTGTGTGTGAGAGAGAGAAATCAATCACCTAAGTCACAAAGAGGAAAAAGAGGAATATTTTAATAAACTGTACCTGAGTTTCTCCTCACACAAGCGAGAGAGAAACATCCCCAGTGCAAGGCCCATGTGGATTTGCACGGCTTGAGACTCATCAGCGCTTGGTTTCCCAGGTAACCTGGCAGTCAGCATGTTCAGGATTTCCTCAACCTTCTCTTTGCAAGAGATAATGAAAATTGGCACCAGGAGAGACAAAGCCGTGGCGGCCGCAGAACGGGCAATGGCACTGGCCGTGTTTTCACCGGAATAGGATTTCTAGGACATGCCAGAGAAAGAAAGCAAGGGGTTGGCCTTTTGTTTAAAACATGAAGGGAGCACACCTATCACGAAAGCACGATATAATACAAGCTTCTGTTAAACCCACCCTCGCCACTCCAAAAAAATTATTAGAAAAATAAATCTCTTTCCGTGTTTATCTACAGGTTACCTCCTTACTCTTAGAAAAACAATTTGCTGCTAAGCCATTGGTTAACTAATAGTATCCTTTTAAATTTGAAAAAAACAAAAAACAAAAAACAGCGTTTCCTTTTAATGGGTGTGAATTCCCTCCCTATAAAGCTTGAAACAATTTCGGGGTTTTGAAAGCCCACATGTGTATATAATGAAAAAGCTGTAAGTGAAGCTATCCAAGCTTGGAGCAACCACCGAGTCACATTATACATGTCCAGGAAGCCCGGAGTTTTCTGGGAGACAGAAAAGGGGTTAGGGTGGGAGCAGTTCAAGTTTAGTTACAGAAGGGTAAGTGCAAGTAGAGCACAGGGAGCTATTGGCAGATCTCCCAAAAATTTTGGTGGGAATGTTTCCCAGTAGATGGATTATTTCCTACAGGGGGTTAATTCCTTTTAATTAAAAAGGAAGTTGAAATCCTAAAAGCCTCTGGTTACAAAGCAATAACCAGCTATTCAAAATGAAACAGAGAGCCTATAATGCTCCTTTCCTATATGTAATTATGGGAAAAGAAATGAATAACAGCCCTAATAAAATGACAGGGCAGCTGAATCTGAACAGCTTGTACAAGAATCCTGCGTTAGAGAGTTCCACCAGACATTATATACACTTATCAATATGTCTCAAGTGAGGAAGAAAGCCCGCTGATCATTCCTGAGTATTACCCACTTCAAATTTGCAGACACACAATAAAGGCCGTGTTGTCCCTTGCAGTCAAAACACATTAAAAAGTGTTTTTAATTCTATCCTCATTTGCTCTCTAAGCTTTAGTCCTTTAAGGATAAAAAGCAAACATGTGCTAAGGGATTCTTTAAGTTAATACAGCGCTATTACAATGACAATGCTACTTAAAATGACCCAGCTGCTAGGACAAAGGAAATAAAGGAAGTGGCTTTTGAAACAGCGGTTTGAAAAAGTATAATAACACAAGACTTACAAAGGTAAGAGGCAACCTGGAGCTGCCTAGTAAAGACATTATTTTTACTGGTTTGCAAGAACTAAGCAGCACTATTAGAAATCTAATAGATATCTTGTCCTGGGGCATATCTGAAGCATATAGCTACTGCAAAGACCTCCATCTAAGCTAACAAGTTCTTCATCCATCGTTAAAGAAATACAAACACTTCTGACAGAAAACAAATTATCATAGAGAAAGTACTTCTTTGAGCAAAATCTATTTTCCAATATCATTATATGTTATCTAGTAAGTAATTTTTTTTGTTCTCTAGTCAAAAAGCTGGCTCCTGACCCTCAGCCCTAGATGGGTACACACCAGGTCCAGGGCAGAAGCACACACAGAGGCCAAATGTTGCACAAAGAAGACCTAAGGCGATGAAGTTTCAGGCTAAACTCATAATCTTAGCAACAGTTCAGGACCTGCGCTATATTTTCATTCAAATCAGCTATAATTCTCTGCTACTCAGCTGATTGTCCCATGATCCCTATAATTCCCTAAGCAATGGATAGCGATAAGGTAGAACCGAAATAATTCCATGCAGATACAGAAATACAGCATGCACGACAGCCAGTTAAGGGAAAACAAAACGTAAACCAACAAAGTGTGGTTTCATTTTGCTTCAAATCTTAGCATATAAGCATGAAGAAAGAGAATGACTAAGTAACAGGTGCTTTTATATGACCAACAACATTACTTGGTATTTATAGAGCATTTTGCCTTTTCATTTTCCCATAAATTATATAATTGGATCCTCACAATCTTTTATAAAGTTGGCAAAGCACTCATTTTTACCTTCACTTTACAGGAAGGGAAAAATCAGATGATAAGTTAAGTAGCTGTCAGGTCAAGGGTCACAAAACTAATAAGAGGTAAAGTTGGGGCTACAATCACTGCAGATAATACTGTTCAATAATCTCAGTTTATAAACAAGTATACAAAGGGCCAGACCAATGAACTGAACTTCCTGTGGTCACATATCCCAAAATGAAAAAAACTGACAAGAAACAGGATCCTCCATATTCAGCCAATGTTTATTTTACTTCAACACTTGCCTCTGATTATACATTAAAATAACTTAGAAAGCTTCCAAAATGTTGATACCCAGGACACATTCCAAAGCATTTAAATCAGAAGTGAGGCCTACACATCAATATCTTATATATATATATTTAAAGTTCCTCCGGTGACTCTAATGTACAGTCAAGGTTGAAACATATCCAATGTATAGCTAAGGCCAAGATTTACATTATATCATAGATTTCATGTGAACAATTGATACTAGAATCAACTCTTGAGTTTCTAAATTGTTTTTTTGTTTCTCAAACTTACATGATAAAACGAGGAGAAAAAGTGTCCTCTGGGTTGGTAGTGGCTATCAACGATGACCAAAAGGGTATCAGATACCATGGAAACCCAGTCTTTCACTGACAGGAAGTGAGGCTGAACCTGCAGACGAAGGAAAACATGAAATGATAATGGGAAAAAAAGAAAAAACCTAACCATTGTTTCTAGATCCAGGGTACAATCTCCTTCTGAATAAAAGAATGAAGAACTATTAAAAACTAAACTTCATCTGCCAGGACCGCACGAAGTAGACAGGTGTTTGACAAACACACATTCTAACCTGCACCCCCACATGAATACAGTTTACCTTTCAGACAGAACTTAGCAGAGGTGAGAGGACGGGGGCTGCAGAACAGAACAATCTGAGAGTTGCTTACAGTGTTCCTGTGTTCAGTGAGGATAATATGGAAGTTTAAAGGGAGAGATGTGCAGGGAAGGCAAATCAAACCTTCCATTTGACTTGTCATTTCAATAAAGCAGCCAACAAAATGTTTTGACCACTTCCAGCGTGGCTGCTTATTATCACTGTATTTATCATTCACGAATCATCACAACTGCCTAGTCAAGTAGATACGAAAACATAAATGATCTTCAGTTTGGAAAAGATGAGGAAAGAGAATGAAAAAACAAACACAACAACAACAAAACCCAACTCAATAAAAAGAGAACTTGGTTTTAAAAATCATTCATGACAACAGATGTCAAAGAACATTCATTAACTTACACGGTAACACCCAGGTGGTACTGTAAAAGCTGAAATAGTTTAAGAATCCTTGGAATTAATTCCTTGAATCAAAAAAGACCTGCTTCTTAAGATCTTCAGTTGTTGGTCAAATGCAGAGTTGAATGAAGTTTGAAAACTTCAACTTTAGTCAAATAATGAGGTCTTGAGTTCATGCTGAGTAAAAGTCAAAGGCAAGGTCATCAAGAGTAAAAGAAAAGCCCTGTCTTTGGCTTGGATGGCTCTTCAATGTTTTGTGGACTATGTGCTTTGTGGACAGGACACAGATTCAGCGAACAGAGAATAGGAGAGCCTAGAGCTCAAACTCTGAGCTAGACCTCCAGTTACGACCGAGGCAAACATCCTGCACCACCGGTAGATCTACATATAAATAACACCAAAATAAAGGGGTCCTAGGAAGGCATGTTTACTTTTTAGGTTGTAGATCTACCCAGCATGTTGCTTCTGCTAAAGTATTCCATACCTTTTTCAAGGATATGAAACATTTCCTCTCTAAAAGATTTTCGTCTTCCTTATTATTAAAATAAGATTCTGGCCTTAAATTACCATATGGTAACTAGCTACATGTTTATCCTTCATGCAATAATCCCTTGGCCTCCTTCTCTTCCCCACAGGTAATATACATGTAGAGATTTTGCCACACTGCATTATTCTTTTGTTTACTGGTAAGAGCACCCTTTGGGGAATTCCCTCCTTCAGAATTTGAAGCCTGGTTAAATGTTCAATCAAGCTACTCATCCTACCCTGCTGAAGGTGTAGGACTGGGACTCGTGGGATTTCAAATTTTAAGGGAGTGATGCAAAGACAGTAAGTGACTAGAGCTGATCCATCCTGGTAGGAGTCGTCTGCCAAGATGGTTCATCAGGACCTGTGCCTGGACCCCTGTTCTTCTCTCAACTTGGTTTTTAAGCTTTACCTTCAATTCTGTGCACGTCCAGATTCCTTATTCTTCTAGCTCCTTTTTAAATTTAAATTAAGAGTTGGTTTCTTGCCCCCAAAGAACCCACCAAAAAAGGAACCATGAAAAAAAGAATACGAGTGGTCCAAAAGGCACTCTTCAGGGACAGAGACAGGCTGAAAAGCATTGAAAAAAAAAAAAGCCCATTTTTTTGCAAGTAGAAGTGGTGAAGTATATACTGATACTCTTGATAATAGTTACTATTACTGAGTATTTACCTGCCATTGTACCTTACATATATAACTTTATTTAATCCTAACAATAATCCTGTCTGGTAAGTACTATTATCCCCATCTTATAGATGGCAAACAGGCTCTGAAAGGTGAGGAGACAACAATAGGATTTAAATCCTAATACCTGTGCTTACTAGCTCTGCTCCTACTCCAGAGACTATGTTTTTTAACCACTTGACTATATTGTCTCCAGATAATGATAGCTACCAGATAATGGGGCTTAAAAGGAGAATGAATCCAAGCTTTTTTATTTTGACAGATATGAATTATCTGAAAAAGTACATTGCAAATGAACACTGGCCAGCTTGCCACATGTTTAATTAAGAAATAAATGCCTTGCAAAAATGAATAGGCACTTTGTCATTGACATCTACAATTAAAATGCAAAGTGCAATTTTTTGCAGTCAGTAAACACTGCTTATTTATCATTTTTTGACAGCACTGTTCACTTTCAGTAAGCCTAGTTAACCTCCTAAGATTGGTTACCATGATGTAATCACAGAAAGACAACCCCTGTTGCATAAAATTGGCACCTTCAAATGGAAATGACCACTTAACTGTGATGGAGAAAGCAAAACAGAAAAGCAGCGAAGAAAAGTGTTTTAGAGGACACCAAGGCTTCTGGTGTAAAGGTGCATTGGGTAGCAGAGCCCACGACGGTAATCTCCTAAATTCAGAGCCAGGCTTAAGGAAAAGTCTCACTTTTCACACGTTACACAACCAAAGCCCAGTTGGTTCTAATCAACCTTAACTCACCTCCAGGACTCCATCAGAGTCTGAGCAGAGGCTGGCTTCATGTTTGGAAACGACGACAGCAAGGCTGCTTAAGGCTAACAGCGCGTTGCCTTTGACCACCGGGCTGTCTCTGTTTAAAAAGAAAGAGATCCCAAGAGAGGATTTGGGGGCATTAACCAGAGAAGGCAAGGCGCTATTATAGGGAGGGCAGATGAGGTCAAAAAGCACTTCCACCCCTTCACAGAGCCTTGGAAACACAGGTCTGTTTGTTCCCTGGAGTTAGAAGCTTCTGTCCTTCTTCTGATGCTAGTGTTAATTTTTAACTCTTCTTATAAATGTATGGTCATTATGCTTTGGGGAACCTAAAAAAAATCCAAGCTCAGATATCTAAGCTCCTTCTCCCTAAAATTTTTTATTTCATCATTTGACCTTACATTTCCCAAGCCATCTTCTTCAGCATCATCTTCAGTCAATATACATGTATGGATTTATTTTAGAAGCCCAGCCAAGGACAGTTGTGTGAATAAGCCCAGCAGAATGGAATTGGGCCCTGGCTTTTCTAAAGCACTGGTATGTGGAACCAACTTCTAGTGAATTGCTTCACAAAGCACACTTCACTAGCAACTCGACACACTGGCGGCTTTCTCCTCCATCACTATCATTTTCCCCTTCCCTCTCTTACTATGCCAAAGCCAGCAACCTTAGAGTCAGTCTGTAACATGATTCAGAGCCCCTAAAGAAGATGCAAAAAAGGCTTGTTCTCAGGCAGTTTGGACTGAGAGATGTCTTTCTATATCATCCAAATGTCAGTTTTCTAATATTGGCAATAAATCATCAGTTTAACTTCTGAATTTGGTATCAAGAAAACTGAATCTCTTAAATATACTTACTACTTGAAAATGTACATTTAATATTATTCCATAATTCCAAAGTCCTCCTACCGAGTAAAGTCCCCAAGGGGTCACTGATGACATGCTCTTGGCCTGCTGACTCCATCATAACAGAACTCAGGCAACAGGGTACCCTTACCACCAGACACTTCAGTTCTCAGTTAGTCCTAGGATTGTGTGTAGTGCTAGTCGCTCAGTCGTGTCTGACAGTTTGTGATCCCATGATTTGCCCATGGGATTCTCCAGGCAAGAACACTGGAGTGGATAGCCATTCCCTTCTTCAGGGGATCTTCTCGACCCAGGGATGGAACCAGGGTCTCCTGCATTGCAGGCAGATTCTTTACCATCTGAGCTACCAGGGAAGCCGGGTTCCTATAAACACAGAGAATGTTTCTCTGAACCTGGAGCTCGGACCTGAACTTGAACCAGTGTGTACATCTGAGAACGACTCCCTGCTTACCCTGGTGCAGGAAGAGAACTGATGCGTGGATGTCCAGATCTGATCCCCAGGCAAGTCTAGTACATCCAGCCCTAGGCCACAGTCGTGACCGAACATGTGAGTTAGTGAGCGTTAACAGGTCAGTATAAACTTGTGTTCTTGCACTTCTGTTTCCATTTGGTAAGAATGGAATTCGGGACTCGTCGTTATCAAGTTCTTCCATCTATCAATTCCTCCAATCCTCTCTTCTTTCTCCCGCTCCCTCTCTAGGGTTGATTAAACTCAGTAAGGCTTTGTACTCTGGGTCATTTTGTTCACTCCTTCTCCAATCATTTCTCTAAGAGGCCTGTCATATGTTTGATAAGACAACATTTACATTGTGGGATGGGGCAGGGGGAAAGAACAGAAAGGAAGACTTGAGGTTGAAGGAGTTTTGCAAGGAGGATTACTGGCAACTCCTATAGCTAATAATAAAATCCCAGTAAGTAAGGCAAGATGTGGGCATTCCCAGGTGCCCTAGCCAGAAAACCAGTTAAAATCAAAATTAAATCTTTTATGTCTAATATTCTCTCTTTCCTTTGGCTGAGACTGTCTTGAAGTCTGTTCTGCAAAAATGATCATGAATCCCTGAAGTTAGATTTTTTAAAAAGTTTTAAATTCTCGGTGAATGTATCACCCTGAAGAAATTCTTAGATGGGCACCAGAAATTGCATAACAAATCTTCTAAATCAAGAATATTGGTCTGGACCTTCCCTAGCAGTCTGGTGGTTAAGACTTCATCTTCCAAAGCAAGGGGTTCGGATTTGATCCCTGGTTGGGGAGCTATTGTGTACCAAGAACCAAAATATAAAACAAGCAATATTGTAACAAATTCAATAAAGACTTTTAAAACGGTCCATATTAAAAAAAAATTGTCAAGATGACATAAAGTGTCTTTTTAACCCTAAAATTCTAAAAGAGAATTTATCCTCAGTTTTGAAACAGTGTCCCAAATAATTGTATTTGAAAAGTTTCACTGGTCTTTACATTACTAAGCATGTATTGCTTTTGTAAAATGGAAAAAAATATATTTAAAGTCACTGGTAATTAGATCTTTGGATGAAGACTAAAAGCATATCTGTACATTAATCTTTAATAGAAAAAAAAAAAAACAGTCACACAAGGTATGCTTAGGCCAAGTTACACATTCATAAAGGTACTGTGACTAGCTCTTCATCATCTTTACACTCCCCACGGGCCTTGCATAGTGACTTATGGAGAGAAGACACTCCATAGATACTCATGAGACATATTCAAGGAGGAGCTAGCCAGGTGAAACTCTAGAATTTGTTCAGCAAAAACTCTTCACCTTGTTGATCACATAACTATCCCCAACCAGTCAAGTAGTGGTGGCTAATTTGCATAATAACATGTCAGCATCAGTACAGTATTTATCTAGGCAACACCACTGACATTTTAATTAAAGTGTCCTTTGAAACGGATGCCATTAACCTAATTAAAAAGCTCAAGGAAGGATGAGCTACACTGATGCTTTCTTAGGGACAAAGTATTACATTACATATTAGTGAAGTGACCCAATCCTTTGGGGATTTTTATCTTTAGGTTCAAACCTATTTAATTATTAACAACAAAAATAAACTTACATCAGTCTAATCCTGTGACTAGTGTTTTACTTCCTACATTTAATTTATGCCTCAGAACAGAATAAGCCCTACATTGGCCCAAAGGAGCCCGGTGGCTCAGTGGTAAAGAATCTGCCTGCCTGCCAATGCAGGAGACGTGGGTTCAATTCCTGGGTTGGAAAAATCCCCTGCAGAAGGAAATGGCATCCAGCTCAAGTATTCCTGCCTGGGAAATCCCATGGACAGAGGAGCCTGGTGGGCTCTAGTCCATGCGAAAGAGTTGGACATGACTTAGTGACTAAAACGACAACCACCACCACCTAAGGCGGCCATAGTCCAAGGAACAGAAGACTAAACTGGCAGGAGGTGATAAGGGGGTCCTCACATGATTGGAGGAAGCCAGTGGGAAAAATTACAGAGAAGGCAGCAGAGTGATTTTTTTCTTCCTCTCTATCATTAATCTCTCAGCCTCTGGACCTTAACTATCTCCTGCTCACTTGTGAATCCCTAGTATTGTCAGGATGGTTTTAATAAGATAAGATCTATAAAATACTTTGAAATGTTTGATGAAAAGGTAACACCATGAGAACATAAATTATTTTTACTCAATATCACTGGGAATGTGAACACACTTTACTTAGGTATTAGTCATGAAATGATGTTTTGCAGATTTGAAGGTTAAAGTCTTGGTGAAATAAAATTTTAGAATGGAATCTGCAAAAGCTACTGCAGAGGCAAAATTACAGTCTGTTTAATAGAAAGACACTAGTTTCTTCAGCATTTGAGCATTTGTTGCAAATGTCAGGGCATTGTTTTTAACAGGAACTAAGTAGACTATTCAATAGAACAAACTGAAAGGTAGAGGTTAAAGGCGGTCCCCATCCCAGCCCCTCCTCCCCTCCAATAAGAAGCTGAATGCTCTCCCACTGTGTCTGCAATTCACCAAACTACAGAAGCAGGCACAAATGACTTCCTATGGAACGCTCTCTGTACTTTAGTTTTCATTTTGTCAACAGATACGTCAGCAGGTATTTCCCAGGGCTTCCCACAGAACTGAGGGTAGGGGAGGATTACCACTTCTCTTTCCCTTTATTCAGAGGACATGAGGCTGAATAGTGATCAGGTACCAAGATCAAATTTTACAGCAAACTATCTGTGTAAGAAATTGCCAGTGGAAAGTGAACTCTAAGGTAGATTATGTTTTTATCTTTTTTTAGGCAAAGCCTATTTAGCTACAGAAAGTTCTGGGAAATGAGAGAGATCAACTATACTGTAGTTAAATATTTCTAGATAATATGGACTTTCAGTACATATGAAGTCCTCTAGGTCAAAGGTATATCTATATTATTTGGTGAATAAGAAGAAAGGAAGTCAAACAGAAATGGCAGCAACTAAGGAGAACAGTGAAAAGAAGTCTATGTAACTGACATGTAACTTACTCCCAGGAAAAATTAGGCAGCATGCTAACAAAGGGACTTAAAGAGATTGTTCAAGCAAGTTCACTAGGGTATAATTTTCTCAGTGAGAGATGGCTTCAGATAAATAAAAAGCCTTAAGGTAGCAATGCTCAAGCTATTTTTGTTAAAGTAATCATAAATATATGATAGAAACTGCCTTTTTACCTGAGTCTTCACATTAGTTTTTAGTATTAAAAAATTCAATATTTAGATACACTTGGTCCAAGAGCACCAAGAGAATAAAAGGCTCTGTCTTAAATTATTTACTGGCTCACACTTGAGATTTAATCTATTTGTAAAACAGAAATAACTCACATTAGCAAGGACTTCTTGCCCTGTACTAAACTGTAATCCTTTAAATCTAAGCCAAAGCACAGAGCATTTTGTAAAGTGTACAACATGGACATATCTTTGATGTAAAAGTTATGTGGCTGTACTGCTTTCTCTGTATTTTCACAGAAAGACGTAGTAAAAATTAACTGCATATGAGAAAGGACAATGACTGATTTTTTAAAAAAGAACTAAAAAGTCCTTTAAAATCCTTATGAAATGCCTGAAAAGGAGAAATTATTCATACTTGTAAGGGGAAAAAATGTTTATAGAAAATTTCTGGTAAGAGAATAAATGGATCTTACTTTGCAGCTGCTTTGGTGATTTCATCAGTCAACATGTCTCGAACCCTGCAATACAGTTGGAAAACAGGTATGAGATCTTACAGTCGAGCAAGAAAGCAATCTTTTTGCTTATTCATCAGTTAACAAGAACCTCTGGCAATGACTCCAGATCTTAAAATTTCCATGTGGAATTTTAGTGTAAGGTGAAAGAACTTAATAAAGGGCTTCACCTCCAACATAGTCTCATCTGCTTATTCCTTAGATTACTTAGTAGAAACAGGGAAGGAGGTGAATGTAGCTCATGTATAGGCAGTGTCGTCATGGTATACACTCTTACGCTGAGTGGTGGGTATACAAGTGTCCTGTATATGACTCTTTGTTATGGACTGAATGTTTGTGTCTCCTGCTCCAAACTGACCAACTGAAATCTTAACTGAATGTATGGCATCTGGAGGTGGGACCTTTAGGAGGTGATAAGAGTGAGGCCCTCATGCATGGGATGAGTGTCCTTACAAGACAGACCAGAGGGCTTGCTTTCTCTCTGCTCTCCACCAAGTGAAGCTACAAGGAGATGGCAGCCCACCAGCAAAGTTAGGAAGCAGGGCTTCACCAGCACCATGTGGGCTGTCACCTTGATCTAGGGCTTCCCAGCTCCTATAACTGTGGGAAATAAATTTCTGTTGTTTAAGCCATCTGGTCTATGATATTTTTGTTACAGAAGCCTAAATAAGACATTCTCTCTTTTCTACACAGGAGCTCATCAAGACAACAATTTATTACTCCCAGATTATACATAATAGCATTGTCACTATGTACGTATATAAAATAAAATTTCAAATGTTGGCTACAATATACTTAATATAATTTTAATATGTTTATATGAAACTAATATAATTTTATATGTCAATCATACCTCAATTTTTAAAAAAACATGGTTATAAAGTTGAACTAAAAAAACTACATTTATGGATTTGAAAGGAAGGTACTGTTCAGTCGTGTCCGACTGTGTGTGACCCCATAGACGGCAGCCCACCAGGCTCCCCCATCCCTGGGCTTCTCCAGGCAAGAACACTGGAGTGGGTTGCCATTTCCTTCTCCAATGCATGAAAGTGAAAAGTGAAAGGGAAGTCGCTCAGTCGTGTCCGACTCTTCGTGACCCCATAGACTGAAGCCCACCAGGCTCCTCCATCCATGGGATTTTCCAGGCAAGAGTACTGGAGTGGGCTGCCATTGCCTTCACCAAGGGAAGGTATGTTCAATTCAAATATTCATAGGGGTTTTTTTCATATTAGAGTCTTAAGATAAAGTGAAAAACAATCATCGACAAATTTATATTAAGAAGACATCATAAATATTTTCACTATACACTTTGAGTTTCATAAATTTAAAGTTTTTATAACTATATAAATGTTTTACAAATATAAATTATATTTGCATTTATAAGTAGTTGCATTTAAAATAAAATCTTAGCTATCCAGTACTCTCAGAATGAGTCATTCTTAAGAGCCAACTTCTTCAGATAGTTGCAAACTGATCCTTAAACCTGTACTTTATAAAACCATTTGATAATAAACTTCTCTAAAACATATTGTCCTATCTTGGCCCTCCTAAATGGAGTATAGTGCGTTCAGTGCATTCTTCTATTGGTCAATGTGAAATATTTACACATGACGACCTGCCTGTACTTCTACATAGGGTGACAGCCTCCACTAGGTCCCTCCCCCTCCCTACGCGCCCTCTCTGCCGCATCACCAATTCTTCCTTCTCCACTTGCATTACTCCCCGCAGCTCGTGAACACACTATGACATCTACCATCGTAGGGAAAGAAGCCCTCCAGCTATTGCCCCATTTCACTGCATCTCACACCGCAGAACTCACTTAAAAGAACAGTTTATACTTAGGACTCAAGTTTACCTCCTTCCATTCTCTCTAGACCCTTCTATAATTTGGCTTTTGTCCCTACAAAACAGCTCCTTCTTGGTTAACAATGACTGTCAAGAGGCCAATCTAATGCTCAACTCTCAGTCTCAGAGCAGTATCTGACACAACTGATTGCTCTTCTCTTGAAACACTTTCTTCCTTAAGTGTTTACGGTGGCTTTTCAGATTCCATTCTCTCTTGGTTTTCCTCCTACAGTGCCGATCACTGATGTTCCATCTGCTTTACTGGCTCCTCTTCACCTGCCCTATTTCTAAATGTTGAAGTGCCCCAGGGCTCAGTCCTCTGACCTTTTCTCTGTCTTTGCTCATTCCCTAGATGACCTCATCCAGCATCTTGATGTTAAATGCAGTCGGTATGCTGATGGTTCCCAAATTTATATATCCAGCCCTGAACTCTAGACTCATAGTCAACAACCTACTTGATAGCTCCAAACTATAGGTCTAATTAGGCATCTCAGGCTCAGCATGTCTCAAATCTAATTTCTACTCTAGATAGATCTGTTTTTCTGTAGTTTTCTTTATCTTAGTAAATGAGAATGCCATACTTTTACTTATTCACAGTCAAAATCTTAGAGTTATCCTTGACTTCCATTTCTCTCTCACATCCTTGATTCCATATGTCACCGTGTATATTTGGAATAGTATAGCTAACATACCACTCCCCAGATTATCATTTTCAGAAGATGAAACTAAAACCATGTGTAAAGGAAAATAGCAAATAGGAAGCAAAATCCAAATGCTTAATCTCTAATCTTAAATCCAATGTCATAATGTTTTAAACTGCATTGCTATTTTTAAAATGAATCTGGGAAACATAACTTAGAATAGAATTATTTAAACATGCGAGTACACACACACACACACACAAGCTTCTGCTTTTCTACATATGCCAATTGTTAGTAAATTAAAAACTGAAACCCAAGTAACCTTTGAACAGATTTTTATATTAAAGAAATCTGTGGCTACAGGCAAAGTTATTTATTAGATTCTGGGCACTTCACTTAGATTTAGGCTGCTGTAACATTAATCTGACAAGGTATTCATCCCAACCTATGTAACAACTTAAACTGCTTTTAATGTGCCAGCACTTACACATTTCTAGATAATATAGTGGGAATTCACTGGGGGATGTCTGCCAAAGAAAGTAAAGTCTAAACATGGTAAAGTTGTTCCTAGTAATGAAGATGTGTTGAGGAGGGAAGAGCAGGGCAGGGGAAGGTACTCTTTGACTAAATGAGTGAGAAAAACACTCAACTTTATTCAAAAGCATGTAAAATTATCAATTACAGGGAAAAAAGGGAAAAACAAACCATTTTCACACTGCTTAAGAAAACAATAAAAATATATAAAATCCATGAATAAAGCTCTCCTCCTTTTATCTGGGGAGAAGGTGGAAAATACATCCATCACATCTTTGGCCATTGCCCACTTAGGCTCATAGAGAGGTTCAAATTCCAACATTTAAGTCTTTAAAGGTAGTCACCTTCTCCTCCACAGTTCATTTCCCATAACAAATAATGAGCACAGAAAGCCATGCCCTTACCAGAGCCAGGCTGTGTTTTTTTTGTACTGCACCTCTTCAGGTCCTTCTTTTCCATGTTTTAACTGCAATTCCAGTTCTCCTATCCTTCCCTGCAAAAAGCACAGCATCTATCAGCATGCAAACTCTATGGCCAAAATGATTTTAAAATTTCTTTGGAAAACACTTAGGTAACAGATGGATCCTTTCCCAAGTAGCCTTTAGGTGTTCCTGATAAGATAGCAGATTATGACAGAGGATGTGTAAGGAGAGAGAATTATATGACTGCTAGGGATTTCCACATTCACCAAATAAGTATAACCTGCAGCAGTTGTATATTTGGCAAATTTAGTGCAGAGCATTAAATGTTGGGATATCTATTAAAAGCAGATTTGAAGTCCATACGGCCCATTCAACAAATCCTCCATATAGTAATAATCTGACTGTGTCAGCAGCTGCTAATTGGAACCGACACAATACTGAGACTGGATTACCAGCATTCCAACAGAACGGTTAGAAAATGAGGAAGAAGTACATAATACTTAAGATTTAGGTAAGGTGTAACAAAAAGGATTATCAAACAGCTGCACACTACATTTCTATTTCTTGACTAAACTTACAGACATAATTCTCCACCAGTATCAGGCCAATATATATATATATACACACACACACACACACATATATATAGCTAATATCATCATCCTGTTAAAGGCAAAACCTTCAAATATTTTTTTTTTTTACACTCAGAATTATTTTGATCAGATGCTTTCCCCTTTCCTGCATCACCAGTTAAATTATTTAAATGTAGTTAAAATTCTGGTATATTGATACACCTTGAATCAAACAAGAACTTATTATTATGTATTACAGAGTAATACCAAACTGTTTGCAGAAGTGTTTTGTGTGGCTTTTGTTCCCACTAGCAGTAAACGACTTCTGGCTTTCTCACATCCTTGACAGCATTTGGGATTGTCAGGCTTTTAAATTCTTACCATTTTGGGGAGTGTGAAAATGGGACCCGTTACAGTTTTAATTTTCATTTTACTATTTACTGAGATTAAGCATCTTTCCAAATGTTTAAAGACTATTCAGGTTTCTTATTCTGTTCATTTTTCTACTGGTTGATTTTTCTCGTAGATTTTAGAGTTCTAGGGTGTGCTCTTGGAGAAGGCAATGGCACACCACTCCAGTACTCTTGCCTGGAAAATCCCATGGACAGAGGAGCCTGGTGGGCTGCAGTCCATGGGGTCACTAAGAGTCAGACACAACTGAGCGACTTCACTTTCACTTTTCACTTTCATGCACTGGAGAAGGAAATGGCAACCCACTCCAGGGTTCTTGCCTGGAGAATCTCAGGAATGGGGAGCCTGGTGGGCTGCCGTCTATGGGGTCCCACAGAGTCGGACACGACTGAAGCGACTTAGCAGCAGCAGCTGCAGTAGCAGTAGGGTGTGCTCTACAGAAGAAAAACGTATCTCTCTATATATTCTAGAGAGGGAAGCAATACAGCTTTAGGTTAAGGATGTGGGTTCTGAAATCATGATGTTTTAACCTAATGGCATTTCTATTTGCGTGCTATGGAAATTTGGGCAAGTTACTTCACCTCTCCAAGCTTCAGTTTCCATTTGTAAAGTATAGCAAACACCTGACTTATGGTATTACAGTATCACATTAAATAATGTGAAAAAGTGTCTATTTAGTATAGTGACTGGGAATAATTGCTACCATTATCAGGTCTGCTGTAAAAAACAAATCCCCCTTATTATCTTCTTATAAGCTATTCTCTCATGAATATATATGTATATAGAATCTTCTTGAAATAATTCATATTTTTAATCTGCATACTCTCAAAGAGTAAAAGGTTCCCCAAAATGTAATATCCAGACAATACAGTTACACGTCCCTGTATTTCTCTCATACACTCTCATTACTGGCCTGTAAGCTCATTGACAAGGACAAGGACAATTTATCCAGCTAAGGAGGCCCTGTATTTTCACAACCTCCAGCACATAGGGCTCACCAGTTCAGCACACTGAGATCTGGTGGGCATTCTGTTCACGTCCTTCATAGTTCCTATTTACTTCAGTCAGTGTCCATCCCCATCTCTGTGTTTTCAATGACAGAATCCTGACCTTTTCATTCTCCCTCTGTCTCTTGGAGTAAGGTATCAGAGATGGTCAAACTGGCAAGATATTAATATTTAATATTGATTGTAGCCTTCCAGGAGGGTAGGCAAAACACAAAATCATGCCTATTGCCTGCCTCTGTTTATTATGCTTCTTAAATCATTCCTTTTTCCTCCTAAAATATGTACGTTCCATAATGCTTTCCATAAAAGATAAGAAATTAAAAGGTTAAAAATCGTTCAGAAATTAAAAAAACACACAAAAAGGCCGGTATACGTGCAGCCTCTTGAGAAGGTCCACTTTTCTGATCTCTCCTGTAGCCATAAATCAGTACAACTCTACTGTGACTAAGTACCTTTTTCCTTTTCCCTTTCTCAGAGTTTTGGTTCTTCTCAGTCGTCTCTTCTGAAATGTCTCTAACTCCTTCCACCCAGTCAATGTTAGACTATTTATTCAGACCCACTTTGCCATCCAGTTCTTCACCTACTGATATGAGATCCAGTGGCATTTAACTCAGTCTCCTCTGCTTCTGGTTAACAGCTACGGTTAAGAAGAGGGGGAGAGGTGGGGGGAACACTCATTGAGAGAGAAAAGGCTGAAATAATCACTTGAACTGAGATTTTTGGATGGCCTGTAGATTTCAATTATTAATTTATCCATTGATCTTCCTTAAAAAAAAAAAAAAGAAATACCCTCAGCCTGTGTAACTACAAGTTGCTAATTACAGTGAGCAATTTTGCCTAATTCTAAACTTGCACACTGAAAACAACCTTTACAAATGGTCAAAGAGTAATTTACTAGTAGTCACAATTCCTGACTGGTTTTGACTTCAGATTATTGTGTGGCCAGCTGACCAATGCAGGAAACAAGTATCTTCAGTCAACCTATTTTTAACCCCTCTGTCCTGTCTGAGGTCATAGTCATAGTCCCTAAGGACCCTTTACACAAAGGTTGGAAACCTTAACCTCCTTAGCATCCCTCAAAAGGAGCAAGGTCAAGTCGACTGGACGGCACCTTACCAAAATGGACTCAAAACCGTCAGTCAACCTGTAGCTGCATTTTTCAACTTCATGGGAAGAAATTCAAATACCTCCCCACGTCAATCACTTTGATATGCTTATAATTCAAAATCCCATGTTCTTGTGGAAAATTAGATGAGGCTAGAAGCTGATGCCCAAGCGAAAGCCACTAGAAGTGTTCAAATTGCAAACTTATTCACATTACAGTCAACCTCCAGGGAATAATGCAGAATGTACCTTTCAGAGTGTCTCCTAGGCTTATTGAATAAAACATGGCTCCTCTAAATGATGTTCCAGTCTACAAAACATGTCTAGCACCAGATGGAAGTAACTACACCTCCTGTACCAAAGAGCTATCCTCCAGGACGGAAATTCTTGATATAGACGAGGAGTTTGGCAGTTGCTCTAATTCTTCTAAGATCCTGTAAATTCTATTTAAGTGTGTGGGCTCATTAAAAAAAAACACACACAACCTGTTGAACAGTTAAAATGCATCAGCACATCAAATAATACTGATAGCCTATAGAGCACTGCTATATTTTTAAAATAATACTGAAAATCTTTTTACAGCCCCTACTTTGAGTTTTAGCTCTTAATCACCAATTCTCATCGGAACTAGACTTATTAGAAATCCAAAGGAAAGAGATTTTAATTGATAAATAAATACACATAAAGATACATATGTCACCGACAACAATAGAAAAGGCAGAATAATTGACCTGTATTATTACAAAATACTCAGCTGGATTTTCATAAATTGATCTCGAAAATATTAAACCAATTTGCATTATTTGTAACAACTAATGATGGTATTGGGCTGCCCAGGTGGCTCGGTGGTAAAGAATCAGCTTGCCAAAGCAGGAGACTCGAGTTTGATCTGTGAGTAGGGAAGATTCCCCTGCAGAAGGAAATGGCAACCACTCTAGTATTCTTGCTTGGGACATCCCATGGACAGAGGAGCTTGGCGGACGACAGTCCATAGAGTTGCAAAGAATCAGAGGCACACAATGGTGGTGTTAGGGAAAAAGCATGACATGGTTGCAAAGACTGTGGCTCTGGAATCAGACAAATCCAGGTTAAGTTCTAGCTCCCTCATTTACTGACTGTTGGGTTGTGTGCTGTTTGCTTTGCTTTCCTGCTAACCCTGCTTTCCCATCTATAATCCCATTCTACATGAGGTTAACAATACCTACTTCAAAGGGCTTCTGTAAAGATGAACTGAAATACTAAATGTTACATGTTGGTAGGCAGACACTAGTCATTTAATAAAGGTCTTATTATGAAAAGGAAACCATAGAGTATTTTTTAAAAATCAATTGCTTGTCATCTGCATGTTATATACCATGAGTGTATGCTTAACTGCTCAGTTGTGTACAACCCTTTGCGACCCCATGGACTGTAGCCTGCCAGGCTCCCCTGTCCATGGGATTCTCCAGGTAAGAATACTAGAGTGGGTTGCCATTCCCTTCTCCAGAGGATTTTCCCAACCCAGGGATCAAACCTTGGTCTCCTGCATTGCAGAAGATACTTTACTGCCTGAGCCACCAGGGATGCCCATCTTATACCACAATCCTGTCCTATTTGACCTTCCTTATGCTAAGAGCTAAATAAATTCTCAGGACATTCTGCAGGAGAAGGAGTTACTCTTGCTGCTTCCAGGAGCCTGTATTGGAGTACATCCTCTATTAAAGCATCAAAGACTGAATATGTTGCAGCAAGGTTTTAAGATGCAAACATGAATGCTGAGATGCTGAGTCATTCCTCTGGCCCCACCTCCGTCCTTTAGGACAGTGGTCCCCAACCTATTTGGCACCAGGGACCAGTTTCGTGGAAAACAATCTTTTCATGGACCAGAAGGTAGGAGGAAGGTGGTCTTGGAATGATTCAAGCACATTATATTTATTGTATACTTTATTTCTATTATTATTACATCAGCTCCACCTCAGATCATCAGGCATTAGATCCCTGAGGTTGGAGACAACTGTAATATTTAACCACAACACCTTATTTCTTAAGACTTCATAAAAATCTTATTTGGGGCCATCAATTTCTTAAGTAATTTAGATTTTTTTTTTTTCCTATCATCCTTAACAATGAATTTTAAGCTAGGAAAAAGAATTAAGGTTTTTTTTTTTCATATTGTTAATTGTTTATATATTCCCAAACTGGTTAAAATTATTTCTAATTTTTGAAATTCATAAACTATAACTTACAATATTATTGTAATAAAAGAAGTCAAATTAAGCATAATTCATTTATTTAGTGAGTACCTACTATGGTTTAGACATGTCAGGTTCTGGAGAGACAACAGATAGGAAAACAGCTTCTGACTGTAAGGAAGAGAGATAACTGGAGGGAGACCCTGGACACATAACTCAGGTGATGAGGGCTTCTAAAGGGAAGCATGGGTTCTAAGGAAGCATATGCGAGGGGCAGACAACCCTGGTGGGAGAGGGGAGGCACACAGATAAAACTATAAAGAACAAGTAGAAATTTGCCATTCCAACATGTGCCCCTTAAACCACCATGACTAACTATACATACAAAGTGAAACTTACTCCTGCAATTTGACAAAAAGGGAAAAGCTGCAAAAGAGCCTTGAATAGGCAAAGGGAAGTGGCAGTGCCTGCAATGGAAGAACAGTGTAGGTAAAAGTCAGACGGTTAGGGTATACTTCCCTGGTAGTCCAGTGGCTAAGACCCTACATTCCCAATGCAGGGGGCCTAGGTTCGATTCCTGGTTGGGGAACTAAAAAATTAAGAGGTTAGGGAAGACATGCTGTGTTTAGGAAAACAAAGAAATTGAGCAAGGTTGAAAATGCAGGGGGAGGGTTAAGACATAAAGCTGGAGGCGTAAGCAAGTCTAGATGGAGAGGGGGCAGGCACAAGATGATGAACTCAGTCTGGGAGGTGCTCAAGTTGAGGTGCTGTGTGCCAGCCACGGGGGACATCAGGCACAATAACAGACATTCGCCAAGCAGCAGGGCACAGGAGAGAAGCATTCAGGAGGGAGCTCTGGAAGGAACACACATTTGGGGGGGCGGTCATCACATTTAAAATTTCAGTGCAGTTATACATGTATGCTTCACATTCTTTTATGAGCAAAAATAACCATTGCATTTTTTATTGGAGTATAATCACTTTAAAAGGTGTTCGTTTCTGCTGTACAATGAAGAGAAACAGCTATATGTATCTATGTTTCCCACCCCTCTTGAGCCTCCCTCTAAGCTGCCGTCATCCCACTTCTCTTGGTCATCACGGAGCACCCAGCTGAGTTCCCTGTGCAATGAAACAGCTTTCCACTAGCCACATGGCACACTTGGTAGGGTGTCTATGTCAAACCTAGCCCCCCAATTTGTCCCAGCCTCCCGTTCCCTGCCTGAATCCACATTCTTTAGTCTGCGTCTCTATTCCTGCCCTGCAAGTAGGTTCATCTGTACCATTTTTCTAGATGCCACATATTTGCATTACTATAAGTCAGAAAGAAGCAAACGGCTGCATTTTTGATAATGCTATTTTCCTAAGTGCTTTTACATTAAATACATATTTGCAGTAAACCTTAAAAAAGAGACAGGCCTTAAAGCAAGCCATCCCATGATCTCATTACCTGTAAAATGGCATGATAAGCACGAGTCATATACGCGAGCCAGGCCTGGGGGAGAAAAATTGCCCGGTGCCACTCGGAAAGCTGGATATGAACCTGTGGGGAAAATGTACCAGAAGTCAGGCTGTACAATATTAAAACAGAACAAAATGAAAACTGTATCAGGAACTCTTTCCTTCCCTTCATTTCAATGGTTTAGATTCTAAAACAAACCAAATCCGTCTAGGATCATAACCGCAAATAAGATCTTTTGGAGATTTTCAAAGGAGAGGAGTTTAGAGTCCTGCAAAGACAAAATAAAATAAGCCTGGAATTTTCTAAATTAAAGCATATAAAATCCTACATTGACCACAAGTTAAGATGCATGTGTAATACAAATATGTCTTTGAAAATTAGGGAGAAACTCTAGAAAGCCTCTTGTCAATGTCAGGAAACTAGGTTTTGTCTAACAAATCCCCCTAGTAATTTTAAATAAAAATAAATATTGCTCACATCCTGGACTTCCAATATGACAGTTTATGAAGTAATAAACTTAAATTGCCAACAGAAATATCATGTTGTGTAGAAACCGTAGTGGTAAGGGCATGCAAATGAGTCCCGCACACAGCAATTGTGCACACCGCTAGACAAATGCCCTTTAATCAGTGTGGGTAAACAAGAGAAAAATGATATATGCCAACACTGAAATCCTGTTTCTGAAGACAGGCCCAGACAAAACATCTGGTTTTCATAATCATTTCTGTTTCTACCTATGAGTATACGGCTATCTTGCAACGAATCTTGCCAAGGTCTGCTTCTGTTAAAGAAAGATCACTCAAGAAAAAAACCGTCACCATGCATCACATTTCATGTTTCCTGTAACTCATCTCATCTAAACTCAAACAACGGAAGCTTCAGTCTGTGTCTCACAGACAAACAACAACAACAAACACACAGAAAGGACAAATGTCTATATGATTGCCCCAGGATCATGATAACTACAGTATTTACAGAGATTTTTACTATATGACAGGAATTAATTTTCTCAAGTGCTTTGTGATAGGGAAGAGAACAGCCTCTCCGAACCGGGTTGGTTTCCATGGCTTCTGGCATTTTCTTTCATCCCTGTCTCAGTGTGGGCCTACAACAAGCAAGGGACTCTGGAAGGATATGAGGATTATAAATCGATCAGTGACTGCAGACGGTTCAGAAATGGGCAGAGGGAGTCACAAACGGCCATAAATAGATTATGAAGCGTCTGTGGGAACAAAGACATCAGTTCTGTCTGAAATTTACACCCCTCATCCCATTGCCTCTTCTTTAAAAATCAGTTACTCAAACAGTATGAAAGAGATATTCAGATCATGAAATAAACTTAAAAAAATTATGAAGACAGGTTTCTTGCTTTTCTGGTTAAGTACTCATTCTGTCAAGTAGAGTAGGGGGAGCCTTGTCAACATATTAACAAAACTCCTCGAAGGAATGAACCCACCAATTCCTGCTTCCTCTCTCATTGTTCAGGAGGCTGTGGAGGCACTAATTAGCCCTTGACCTTGCTCTCTGTTTCCAAAATGTGAGGACTTTCCTTTAACTTTTTTCCTATCAATTGTTTTCTTTCCATAAAATAGATGAACAATCTTTGAGTTCTATTTTGAGATCTGGATTACACAGAAAGAAAACCAGCGCCACAACTGAAACTTTTACCTCTTACTTCAGAACTTCAAAATATCTTAAAATTTTGCTGCCAAATAATCTACGGACATCATTGCACAACTAAGAATATCCATGTGCTGTGTGCTAAGTCACTCAGTCATGTCTGACTCTTTGTGACCCTATGGACCATAAACTGACAGGCTCCTTTGTCCATGGGATTCTCCAGGCAAGAACAATGGAGTGGGTTGCCGTGCCCTCCTCCAGGGGATCTTCCCGACCAGGGATCGAACCCAGCTCTCTTATACCACCTGGGAAGCTCAAGTCTCGGCAAATTGGCAAAGAGAGCATTGAATGTTTTTGGAAAGACAACGATCTCAATTGCTTCTTAACTTGAGTTAAGAAAAGAAAGTAGTATGAAAAAAATGTAAAGGTAAATAAGCAAATCAAATGTCAAGCTTCTAAGAACAAAGACGCTCAAGCCAGGAAACCTATTTAAAAGGTGGTTATAAACTGAAGGTTAAAGCTACTCCTCCTGCTGCTACTCAGACCACATCTGAGGGTGGGTGCAGGGAGGCAGCCAGGCTTGAGCCTAGACACCAGCCTGAACTCCCCCAGGTTTCCTGAGGTTATACCTAGTCTTTGTGTTCTGTGGAGTTAGCTGGGGCCAATCTCCTGTAAAATGCACTTTCTCACTTTTTCCCTTACAGAAGAGAGACTTAGGGAAGCGGCTTGCACAGCAATGCCCTTACTCTCCAGCTGCGCTACAGACACAGGGACTTCCTTGACCATTTTTAACATAAACACATTTTAGGATCCCGTTCCAATTCAATACATAACCCTCCCACATAGGTTAATGTTTCTAGGCTGACAAATATAATTAGCATTTTTAAAGTATGAAAATCATGTATCATTTGCTATACTTGTGAGAAGCCTTTGAAGGAAAGCCAATCAACAAACAAGTTCCAAATCATGATGTTTCAACCCTGTTATTCAACAGATGATAAAGCGAGGTTCTCAAGCACTGTTCACTCAGTTTTAATTAACATGTGCAATATACTTTTTCTGAGACTAACTCTGGATATCTATGCAATGACAGGTGTCTGATGGACTGCTGAGGTGAGCAGGTTCTATGATTTAGGAAAGAGTAAGAGTTTCTGTACTAAGTATAATGAAACATTACTGCATGTGCCTAAAGGAAGAGACCACTTTATGGAAATATGCAAATAGAAGAAAGGGGGGAAAGAAGGATAATAAGGCCAGAGTGGGGACAGAAGCAGATTACAGGACCAATAGGGTGATCAGTGTATCTCATTCAGAAGCTGAAGCCTGAGTGAAAACTTGAAGATGAAGATCTAAAAACAAAGGAAAGTGCTAGTGGGAATGGAAAATGGTTCAGCTGCTATGGAAAACAGTTTGGTGGTTCCTCAAAAAGTTAAACATAGAATTATGACCCAGCAATTCCACTCCTGGGCTTGAATCTGCCTGCAAACGCAGGAGACTCAAGAGACATGGGTTCAATCCCTGGGTTGGGAAGATCCCCTGAAGAAGGAAATGGCAACCCACTTCAGTATTCTTACCTGGAAAATTTCACGGACAGAAGAGCCTGGTGGGCTACAGTCCACAGGGTTACAAAGAGTCAGACACGGCTGAGCGTGCACACACACAGACACACACACAGTTCCACTCCTAGGTATATACTGAAAAGAACTGAAAATACATATTCAAACAAATACTGTAATACAGGCTCAAGCAGCACTTTCACAATAGGTGAAAGGTGGAAATAACCCATAAATGAATTTGTTCATGAAAGAATAAACGGATGAACAAAAAAATGATATATCCACAATGGAATATTATTTGGCCATAAAAAGGGACGCAGGCTACAACATGGATGTACCTTGAAAACATGATGTGAAAGTGAAAGAAGCCAGACACAAAAGGTCATATATTATAAGATTCCATTTATATGAGATGTCCAGAACAGGGAAATCCTTACAGATAGAAAGCAACTTAGTGGTTGCCAGGGATGGGGAGATGAAGAAGTGGGAGGGAACATTTAGTGTATACATGGTCTCATTTGAGGGTGATGAAAAGGTTAGTCCTGATGGTTACTCACTGAAAAGGTACTAAATACCACTGATGTACACACTTTAAGCCTTAAAATGGTTAGTTTGATGTTACATGTCTTTTAATTCAATCAAAAAACAAAACAAAAGATAAGGCAAAGGTCCCTAAAGTGGCTGCGTGGCTCACTGTTTTAGGAACAGAGGGGAGACCGGTATAATGAGCACAGACAGAGAAGCAAAGAGGAGTGGAAAGAGAGCGGGCTGGTGAGTCAACAGGAGAAAGGATGGCCTTCTAGGTCAGTTCTCAGGACTTGCCTTTACTCTCACTAAAGGAGGAGTCATTATAAGGCTTTGAGACAAATAATATGATCTAATCTACATTGTAAAAGGATCTTATGGACTGTTCTGCTGAGAAGAGACTATAGTGGGCAAAGGTCAAAGCAGAGAAATCTGCTCAGAGGCACCTGCGAAACTACAGGTGAGAGACATTGGTGGCTCAGAGTGGTATCATTTAGACTGTAGAATAATCGTTTTCAAGTATTTAGCTATGTGATTATTCCACCTCACCCCAAATGTTAAGTAAAATGCCACTATTTAAAGCGCGAATCAGAGAGGCCGAATTTGTCTACAGGAAGTAAGGAGGAAGGTTGCGGCTGGGTGCTCAGCCCTCACGATCATCTCGGTCTGCTTTGCGGTGGGCCCTCGTGAGTCTCGTGCACGCATGCTCAGTCGTGTCTGACTCCTTACGACCCCATGGGCTGTACAGCCCACCTGGCTCCTCTGTCCACGGGATTCTCAAAGGCAAGGATACTGAAGGGGGTTGCCATTCCCTTCTCCAGAGGACCTGCCCAACCCAGTGACAGAACCTGCATCTCTTAGCCTGTGGTGGTCCTTGGAATTCTTTAAAATGCAGTTTTAACTAGAGGCACATAAGAGAGATCAGTGGTTGTCAGGAGATGGGGGAGCACGGGAGGGGCGGACTGCAAAGGGGCATGGGGCGATTTTAGGGTACTGGAACTGTCCTTATCCTGACTGTGGTACTGATTAGATGAATGTGTTCACTTCTCAAAATTCATAGAACTATACACTAAAATGAGAGAAACCTACCACATGTATATAACTCAATAAAATAAAATTTAAAATACATAGTTTGAAAATGACCACTTTTAGAACACGTACTTCTCAAACATTCACCTCCCACTATCTAATACCCTCTGTACACTTCTTTGCATCATCATTCAAAAGCCACTCTCCCTCTTATCATTCCTCTATCAACATTACCCCATCAATATTGCAGTCACCCAGATTTGAAATTTCTGATTTATCCTGGACTTCTCCCTTGCCTCCAACTCAGTTGTCAACTCTGCCTCTGAAATGTTCACTACGTTTGTCCCTACTTTCTTCCTCACTGAGTTAGTCCTAATTCCTGTCTTAATTATTGAGGCCACCTAGCTCATCTCTTAACAGTCTAAAATCTTCCTTCCTTCTAATACATCCTGAACGATGTTGCTACTATTACATTAACTCAGAATTTTTCAAAAAACCTTTGATGGTTCATTAAAGAATAAAGTCCCAAATTCTTCTATGCTATGTCCAAAGTATTTTAGAATTAAAAGTACGCCATTTACTTTAAGAAATAATTTGTTGTTATGTGAGAACTCTACTGGCTAAGATCCTCGACCAGTTTCCCCACTTACTTTCTGCTCCTCTCTTTCATTTAACCTGTATTCTGGTTCACTTGGGTTATAAACCAATCTCCAAGCCTGTCCGATGCTCTTCAAGACCTTCGCATTCACTGAATGCTTCCACGGCTTTGAATGTCCTGTGTCCCTCTCACCTCTACTTACTGAAATATTTCTCCCATCCGTACACTTCCAGTGCACTATACTACACCTCTCTTGTTATACTCAACAGATTGCATTTTTTTGTGATTAGATGCTAATCATACCAACCTAAGAGCAGAGATCATATTCTATTCACCCTGGAATCCCTCTCACGGACACTGAACCCACAACAGTGTCTCACACATAAATGTTCCCTTAAAGACCTGCTGAGCTTAACCACATTAAATGTACAGTATTCGCTTTAAGGCAAAATCTTGTCATGTGAAAACTACACTATCATAAACAAGTAATCACAGAGAGTTATGATGTGTGAAAACACAATGTTAGAAAACCATTTTAATAGACACAGCCAAACTCAAATACAAGTTGTTGAGGATATGATTATTTGAAATTTTACAAAACATGTTCAAAATGTTCTGGCTGGGAAATGTTTCATTCCAGATTAAAAACACACTGAGTGACAAAGCGAAATTTAAAGTGAGTATTATAAACTTTACAGTTTGGAATTTCCTAACTAAACATTTTAATTAGTATCACACAAGTTCTAAGGCCATATACCTGAAATGCTAGCTCGACAGAAAATATCCTGCTTAGAAACACAATTCACAAACATAGAGCAAATGTCAAAAGACAGAATGAAAAAGGAGATCTAGTTTCCTCACGGATACATATTTTTCTTGAAGGAACTATGTGTGTGTGCTTAGTTGCATCTGACTCGATTTTACCCCCACGGACTCTAGCCCACCAGGCTCCTCTGTCCGTGGGGTTCTCCAGGCAAGAATACTGGAGTGGGTTGCCATTTTCTCCTCCAGGGGGTCTTCCTGACCCAGGGACTGAACCTGGGTCTCCTGAATTGCAGGCAAATTCTTTACTGTCTGAGCCACCAGGGGAGCCGTGGCAGGAACTACATGACCACTTCATTTGATAATTTACAGTTCAGAATACATTGCCCAGAAGTTTGGTAATATTCTCTGCCTCTTGAGTGATCTTAACAAATATAATTATTCATTTATAAGAAAATACTCATTTCAACAACCCTTCATTAAATAACTTACATCATGTAAAGTCAAGCTTTGGTGAGGCTGACTATGAAACTGGAATGGGACAAGATAGAACAGCACGTAAAACTGACAGGTCAAGTGTTTGCCATGGATTTTAAAACCTCAGTCTCACAAAGTAAGGCGTTTTCATGTTTCCCAGATGTATATCTTATTATCAAAAGAATGAAAGCATTTAACCTCAGTTGCTACCCAGACACACCAACACTGAGTCACTACATTTGGTCTGTGACATATGTACACTCCTCCCACATTCCCAGAAGAAAAACCATTTGTACTTAGTGTTAGAGACCCCCAAGGCCGCTCAATGCCCCACTGTATATAAATAAGAAAAGCACAGGCTTCAGTTGTCTGTCAAAAGTAATCTTGTTTGCACAGAATAATTTTTTGTTATTCCCGTCCCCTGACAAATACTGACTGGAAGACAAGAAGGGAGGGCTTGTGACGGACACATTTTTAAAGGAGAATGACACTCATCACTTTGTAGGTGCTTTCTGGACATTTTAAACTCTCTCCTCCCTCCCTCCCACTTTCTCTCTTTACCTCAGTCTCTCTTCTCTCCCCCCCACTCCCCTTTCCCATTAGGATAACATTAGCTTGAAAGCTGACAATTCAATCACATCTCAAGCAACCATTTACTCTGTTATTTAATAGGAAGGGGGAAAAACCTGTTACCATAACAACTCACATGGCACAGTAATTACAGAGTCTCTAAAATATAGCAAACCATACTTTTCACAGTGTTTTCTAAGGGGAATATGTAACAAGCACAGATACCACTTCTCCCAATTATTATTCAAAATTTTCATCTAATTGTTTCTTATTGCATGAATGCTAACATGCTCCATGCTTTTCACAAGAAATACATTTTTAAATAAAGAAGGCACTGAAAGAAAAGGGGAAATGACGGGTTATAGCCCATGTACTTTTGGGTATCTAGGGGAAAATGTAAAGAAGGCAGAAGAAAAAAAAATAACTTATAGGCAAAATAAACAAGTGATGATCAATTTCAAAAGAAAGAAAGAAGAAAAATATCTCATTCAGAGTAGTGCCAGCAATAAGCCCAATAAAGGTTTCGCTGAAAAAAAGATGAAAAAAGAGCTCATTACCTAGTGCTAAGGCAGAAATATGGTTGGGTAGCAGCAGCAGGATCAGGAAAATTTGCATGTGCCTGAAGCTGTAGGAAATAATGAAGCAAGGCTGCCATTCTCATCCAGGGACAAATCAGTATCATCCAATTTAGGGGAGAGTGTCATATCAGAGTTAGAAATGCCAAAGGATGACAAGACAGGCAGCAACTTCCAGGGAAAGAGACATGTCATTCACCTTCAGCTTCCTCATCAAATGGAGCCAAGTCAGTCTCAGGATGAGAAAAGTAGTCATAAATCAGGGCGGAGGAGGAGCTTGAAGCAGCACTGGTATGTCTGAAATGACCCCTGCTGGTCCCCTTTTCAAAGGAGCAAAGAGAGCGAGGGCACTTCAGTTTCAGAGAAATCTAAACTATCCCTGGTAGGTCAGGTCAAACCCAATTCAGACTTAGGTATGTGAGTCTTCTCAAAGTATAACATGGGAGAGTTTCAATTTAAAACAAAAACAGTTTTTAGAAAGAAGGGTGTTAAAGAAGAATTCATCACAGATTAAACAGCTAGGTCTCTAAGACACCGAATATACTTGATTTAACTAATGTCATTATTGAGAAATATTGACAATTACATGCAGCAAAATACACTTTAAAAATTAAGATTAGAGCATTTGAATATTCATTTACCCATTCATTCACTCACTCACTCATCTATAGTTGTATGCATTAGGGCTACAGAATATCCTATAGGTATATATAACCTTTGGCAGAGAGGGGAGGCTAAACCATATGAATGAATAACAACACAGTTTATAATAGCTTGTTCAAATGACAATAATGTCACTTCCTAGTAAGATCTCAACAATTATTAGATTCACCATCAATTTAACTGCAACATTTCTGGAAAAAGGAAATGATCCCACTAAATGCACATGTAAAATATAAGACACACCCAAGTTTTCAAAGGATTAAAATCATTTATAAAGTGTCTACTATGTGCCAGGAATACCAAGCACTGGAACTACATATGGCCAAAACAAATTCCCTGATTTTATGAAGTGCACACTTTTTAAAAGGAGAGATACATACTAATTGTCATGTATGCTGTGCCACCGAAATTCCCTCTTCAGGATTAGTAGGGATGGACGGATAGATAGTGTAAACAGTCTCATATATTATGTAACTTGAATTCATAGTTACAAACTTTCCTAAAGCAAACTCCAAGCCCAGACTTTTCACTAGACAACTCTACCACTTAAGGAAAAAATTACTAGGAGAGCATTGTCCTGATAACATATCAGGCAAAGATATTACAATGAAACCACAAAACCATATCTCTCATAGATGCCGTGGTGCAAAAATCCTTAACAAAGTGTGTGTGTGCTAAGTTGCTTCAGCTGGATTTGACTCTGTGTAATCCTATGGACTATATAGCCCACCAGGCTCCTCTGTCCATGGGATTCTCCAGGCAAGAATACTGGAGTGGGTGGCAGTGTCCTCCTCCATGGGATCTTCCCGACCCAGGAATGGAACTCACATCTCTTATATGTCTTATGTATTGGCAGGATGCATACCACTAGGATCACCTGGGAAGCCCCCTAACAAAGTATTACTAGCAAATCAAATTCAGCAATAAATAGGATACTATATTACAATCAAGTGGAGTTTATCCTAGGAATGCAGATTTGGTTCACATTAGAAAAATTAATCAAAATAATTCATCCTACTAACAAATGAAAAAAGTATATAATCATTTCAACAAATGTAGAAAAAACCCATTTGACAAAATTCAACATCTATTTGTGATTAAAAAAAAAAAACTTACCAATTTAGGAATAAAGGAAACTTAATCAACCTAATACAGAATATCCATAAAATCGCTATACTAACAGTAAATATAACATCATATGTAATGTAAGCATCCTGAATGCTTTCCCCCAAGACTATTTTGTTAACAAAATAAGAATGTCTGCTCTCAGCACTGCTATTCAACCATACCAAAGGGCCCTAGACAGTGCAATTAGGCAAGAAAAAGAAATCAAAGGCATACAGATTGGAAAGAAAAACACTAAGACAATCTCTATTCACAGACAACATTGCAACGAAAATCAAAAAGAATCTACAAAAAATCTACAAGAATATATAAGTAGGTAGAGTAAGGCCATAAAAAAGTATCAATTATAAGTTTATATTTTAGCAATGAACAGTTGGAAATAAAGACAAACCAAAAAACATTCTAATTGCCCTAGCATAAAAATACTTAGGGATGTTCAGTACTTATTAAATTTAGCAAAATAGGTGCAAGATTTGTAGTAAGAAAACCACAAAACACTGACCTAAAATAATGGAGTAATACTTGCATACTGGTTGAAAAACTCAATATTATTAAGATATCAGTTCTCTCCCAGACTGATATACAAATTCAATGCATTTGTAACTAAAATTACAGCAGGTTTTAAAAATAGTTTCTCAAAGCTGATTTAAAAGGTATGTGGAGACTTTGGGATCGACATGTACACACTGTTAAAGTAGATAACCAACGAGGACCTTCTATATAGCACAGGGAACTCTGCTCAGTGTTACGTGGCAGCTTGGATGGGACGGGGGTTTGGGGGGAAATGGATACATGTATATATATGGCAGAGTCCCTCTGCTGTCCAAAACTATCAGCTATACCAATATAAAATTTAAAAAATGTGGACTCATGGTTGATGAAGGCTGGGATGTGAGGGAAATGCAGAGTGACTGCTAATGGGTATAGAGTCACTTTACATTGTGATGAAAATATTCTAAAACTGACTGTGGTGATGGCTCTACATCTCTGTGTATACACTAAAACCATTGACTTGCACACATTCAATGAGTGAATTTTACAGCCTATAAATGATACCTCATTTTTTAAAAGTTAGAAAAGATAACATGGGAAAAAAGAAAACAGAAAGTTTTTGAGATTTTGGATAAGACAAAAAGCAAGAACCATAAAAAGAAAAACTTGATAAATTCTGCAAAACTGAAGAGACACTCTTCAAAAGACACGATTAAGGAAATAAAAAGACAAGTTAGAGAGTAGGTAAAAACATGTGCAAGACACATTTCTAATTAAAAAAAAATATCCAGAATATATAAAGAATTCTCATTTGAAAACAAAAACCTGGATTTAAAAGTGGCAAAAGAACACAACACTCCACGATGTGAATAAATACATGAAAAGAAGCTCAACATCAGTAGTCATTAAAAAAACACAAATTAAAAACCACAAAAGGAAAACCACTAACCACTATGAGAACTGCTAAATTTTAAGAACTGACCATGTTGAGCTCTGGCAAGGAGGGAGAGCAACCAGAACCTCCTTATGCTGCTGGTGGGCATTCAAAGTGGGACAGTTGCTGGAAAACAGCTGGGTTTTCATATTCACTCACCAGAAGACCTAGCAATTCCACTCGTATGTAGTTATTTACTCAAGAGAAATTAAAATAGATGTCCACATATACACCTGTATAGTGTTTATAGCAGCTTCAGTCATAATCTGGAAAAAGTATAAACAGCCCAAATGTCCATCCATGGGTAAATTCATAAACAAATTGAAACTATGATGACAGACTTTAAAAATAAGACAGAATCAAGAACTGTGAAATCATACTTTTGGGTTCAGTTTCCAGGTTCTTCTACTTACGTGTGTCAAGTACAAGTGCACAGCAAACTTTAAAGTACCTGAGCTGGTTATGAGTTATTATTGTTGCAATTGTTATTCTCATTAACTAGCTCTTAAATTTTTTATTATTTGTTGCCAGACACTCTGAGAAACTTCTTGGCTCATTCTCTCTCTCTGCCTTTTTAAAAAATGAATTATAATAAGCAGAAGATAAATACAACCCAAAATCCTGCCACAGATGATGGCAGAATTCTGTCTAATGCATCTTCCAAGTAACTCCTAAAATTATGATCTTTTCTCATCTCTTTGAGATTTTCTGCTGCTGCTGCTGCTGCTAAGTTGCTTGAGTCGTGTCCAACTCTGTGCGACCCCTTAGATGGCAGCCCACCAGGCTGTGAACACTGGAGTGGGCTGCCATTTCCTTCTCCAATGCATGAAAGTGAAAAGTGAAAGTGAAGTCACTCAGTCGTGCCCGACTCTTATCGACCCCATGGATTACAGTTTACCAGGCTCCTCCGTACATGGGCATTCTATAATACAAGCAACAAGTGTCATAACTCAAATATTTTCTCTGTTCACATCTAAGGTACACCTCACAAGTTCTGGTGCCATTTGCTTAATTTATCCGATGTCTTCTGCCGCCCCTACATTAACACTTTTCCTTGTTTCTGTTGCGATGAAAGGGAAACTGTTAGTCACTCAGTTGTGTTTGATTCTTTGCGATTGCAAGGACTGTAGCCCGCCAGGCTCCTCTGTCCATGGGATTTTCCAGGCGAGAATACTGGAATGGGAAGCCATTCCCTTCTCCATCTGTTATGATCAGTTCAGTTCAGTTCAGTCGCTCAGTCGTGTCTGACTCTTTGCGACCCCATGAATTGCAGCACGCCAGGCCTCCCTGTCCATCACCAACTCCCGGAGTTCACTCAGACTCACATCCATCGAGTCCGTGATGCCATCCAGCCATCTCATCCTCTGTCGCCCCTTCTCCTCCTGCTCCCAATCCCTCCCAGCATCAGAGTCTTTTCCAATGAGTCAACTCTTCACATGAGGTGGCCAAAGTACTGGAGTTTCAGCTTTAGCATCATTCCTTCCAAAGAAATCCCAGGGCGGATCTCCTTCAGAATGGACTGGTTGGATCTCCTTGCAGTCCAAGGGACTCTCAAGAGTCTTCTCCAACACCACAGTTCAAAAGCATCAATTCTTCGGCGCTCAGCCTTCTTCACAGTCCAACTCTCACATCCATACATGACCACTGGAAAAACCAGAGCCTTGACTAGACGGACCTTAGTCGGCAAAGTAATGTCTCTGCTTTTGAATATGCTGTCTAGGTTGGTCATAACTTTTCTTCCAAGGAGTAAGCATCTTTTAAATTTAGGCTTCCCTTAATAGTTAACATGTTGGTTATCCACGTTAAGTACACAGCCTGAAAACCAAAAAAGTACCAAATCTCTTTCTTCTCCATAACAGCGAATAAGATAACAGGGAGAACAAATCTAGAAATTACCTATTGTTTTCCTTCGCTTACGAAATTAAACCTTTCTTCTTCCCAGAGAAACACTACTCTCTCCAGATCTTCCTTCCTTTGTTAGTTGAAGACATGGTATTAAACAAAGATTTACATAATTTCAATTCTAACCAAATATATAAAACTAATATGGGTAGCATAGGTGGGTCTTTAAAAATCTGGCTACGCTGGGACTGCCCTCGTGGTCCAGGGGTTCAGATTCCATACTTCTACTGCAGGGCAGGAAGATCCCGCATGCTACGTGGTGTGGCCAAACAAACAAACAAACAAACAAAAATCTGGCTAAATGCTAAATGGTGGCAACTGGTAAGGCACAGAATATTATCAAATCAAGTAAGTGATACCAATATTTATAAATTATGCAGGAAAATAAGATTTAATGCAAACATATTGTAGAAGCACTATCATTATCTCAAATCTTTTAAAATTTTCACAGTTCATACATTTTCATTTATACCTGTTATACAACTTATATCTAAATTATATGAAATAAACCTCTTTGTTGTGATATTTTGTTTTGTTATTCATTCATACAGTTTAATCTATATATCACCTGAATGAGCAACTGTCATAAAATTTTAAAAAACAAAAAACCTCCACAGATCTCCTGAGTGCTTTCCAACTTCCTTCTTTCCTCTGGTATTATACAATCTGTAATGATCAGATTTCAAGCAACACCTAATGGCATCACATAACTTTATTTTAAGAGTAGCATAAAAGAAACGTAAAAAACAATAAAATCAAAGGATTCCCCCTCCTCCAAGACAATTATTTACTGTTAATTTCCAATATTCACAAGATATAAATACATACTTCCAAAGGATTACAATTAAGAAATAGATTATTTCTTGAAATATTAAACTGGTATTTATTCTGAACAAAGGCAATTAAATATTGATAAATAAACCAAACTAGATACTTTCCTAGATACCACTTTCTAACAGGCTGAGCCCTAAGGGAAACATGCCGGTTTCTTTGAGAAGTACATCAAAATACTACAGTCAGATCATCTATTTTGGTTGTCTTTAAAAGCCACTTTCATGATGAATAATAGAACAATTATTTCCAAACACGCACTAAATTTCATCACCATAAACCAAAGGCGGGAAACCCCAAAGCATATACAACAAAAAGCCCTGTGCCGGAGAACGGAGAGGCACCTACCTCATGCACTAGAGCAAGCGAGGTCTGCTTGAAGCTTCGCCCTCTACTGGCCATCAGTCGATTCAATGGCTTGCCATCTTTACTCTGATACATTGAAATATCATAACAAAATAACATGCCACCTTAAAAAACAGAAATATAAAAACATTGCTTATGGAAAAACTTCATTAACTAGGTTCTCAGCAGTCGATATTCAATCCGGATAGAGACACTTAGAAATTAAAAGAATATGCTAAGCAAATTATTTTTTTTTTTAACTGTTGGTACAGGAAAGAAAAAACAGAGTTATAAGCAGTTAGCATCTTGAAACTACAGAGGAGTGTTATTCATTTGTAAATAAATGAGAAAATTTCAAATCATGTTTATTTTAAATTTTGTTAACTGTTACTTCTAGAGAGTCTATTAACTTTCCTTAAAAAATAAATCTCAAATAAAGAGAAATGCTTACGCATACAAGTCTTTGTGAACTCCTGATAATATGGGTTCCTTTAGTTTACACCCATAAGTGGACTAGTTTTCCATCATACCTATACTCACATACATTCACTCTCCCTTTTTCCTCCCCTCCTCCATCTGTTACCCTTCTCCCAATCCTTCCTACTCTGCTTAACTAAACTGAACTTCTAGCATTAGCTGACCCCATGTCAGTTAAAAAGCAAAGGCAGGCAGCCAAACACTAGAGTATGAGTTAGGGTAATCTTGGACCTTATCTGGGTGATTCTGGGCCAATGAGAAGACATATTCAAGGACTAAGGTACTAAAACAGAAAAAAATTACCTTTAAAAATATCTCTTCCTGAAGTATAATAGAGAAGAGTGCACATAAACATACCACTCAATGGATTTTTACAAACTGAACAAAAGTGTAATCAGCACTCAGATCAAGAAGCAAAAAATTGTTAACATCTTAGAAGCCCTTCCTCATGTCTCATTCCAATCACGTCCACCTCCAGCCCAAAGATAACAACTTTCTAGCAACCTTTGGAGAAGGAAATGGCAACCCACTCCAGTACCCTTGCCTGGAGAATCCCATGGAGGGAGGAGCCTGGTAGGTAACAGTCCATGGAGTGGTACTTTACACAACTGGAATCAGGCTGTACACTTTTGTATCTGACTTCTTTCACTTAACATAATCATTGTGAGAATCATTCATATTGTTATTGGCAGTTGTAGTATATGCATTGTCATTATTGAATAACACTCCATGATGCGCACATACCACAATTTTACTGTCAATAGGCATTTAGATAGCTTCTAGCATTGGAAAAGACTGATGTTGGGAGGGATTGGGGACAGGAGGAGAAGGGGACAACAGAGGATGAGATGGCTGGATGGCATCACTGACTCGATGGACGTGAGTCTGAGTGAACTCCGGGAGTTGGTGATGGACAGGGAGGCCTGGCGTGCTGCGATTCATGGGGTCGCAAAGAGTCGGACACGACTGAGCGACTGAACTGAACTGATCCCTTCTATAGGGGATCTTTCCAACCCAGGAATCAAATGGGGGTCTCCTGCATTACAGCCGGATTATTTACCAGCTGAGCTACCAGGTAAGCTCAGCAACTAAAATAAGTTTAAGGAAAGTGAGAAAGTGAAGTTGCTCAGTCGTGTCCGATTCTTTGTGACTCCATGGACTGTAACCTACCAGGCTCCTCCCTCCATGGGATTCTCCAGGCAAGGGTACTGGAGTGGGTTGCCATTTCCTTAGACGGCAGCCCACGAGGGTCCCCCATCCCTGAGATTCTCTAGGCAAGAACACTGGAGTGGGGTGCCATTGCCTTCTCCAAAAGTAAGTTTAGGGCTTATTATGTCTTTTGGTGACTTTATTTGGGCTTATTCCTAAGAATGAAATAGGTAGGTAACAGAGTATTAATTTATTCAGTATAAACTGTCCCAAGTGGTTCTACTAACCTACATTCCCCGCAGCAGTTCTATTTACTCCGCATGTTTATCAATACTTTGTATTTTCCATTGTTTTTCATCTTAGCCACAGTGTTAGGTCTGCTGCGGTATCTTACTGTGGTTTTAATTTGCATTTCTCAGATGATTAATGAACTTGATCATCTAATCATATGTTCATCAGACATTTGTATACCCTCTTTTTTTTTTCCTTTTTTTTAAAAAAAAATTTTAATTGGAGGCTAATTACTTTACAATATTGCAGTGGGTTTTGCCATACATTGACATGAATCAGCCATGGGTGTACATGCGTTCCCCATCCTGAAACCCCCTCCCACCTCCCTCCCCATCCCATCCCTCACGGTCATCCCAGTGCACCGGCCCTGAGCACCCTGTCTCATGCCTCAAACCTGGACTGGCAATCTATATCACATATGGTAATATACATGTTTCAATGCTATTCTCTCAGATCGTCCCATCCTCGTCTTCTCCCACAGAGTCCAAAAGTCTGTTCTTTACATCTGTGTCTCTTTTGCTGTTTCGAATATCGGGTCATCATTACCATCTTTCTAAATTCCATACATATGTGTTAATATACTGTGTATACCCTCTTTTTGAAGGGTAAACTCAATCCTTTTCCCTGTTTTTCAATTGTCTTTTTCTTACTGATTTTCAAAAATAGTTTACATATGCTAGATACAAGTTCTTTATCAGATATATGTTCTAAAAATACTTGTATTCTGTGCCTTGCCTTTTCACTCTCTTAATGGTATACGTTCATTAATACATGTTCATGATTTTAATATAATTTGGTATTTTTCAAAAAGATCATCCCTTTTCTCTACAGCACCACAGTATTACCTTTGTAACAAATCTAGTGACCTTGTATATGTAGGTCTGTTTCTGTACACTCCATATTCTTCCACTAGTCAGTTGGCCTGTCTTTGCACCAGTATTATACTGTCAATTATCGTGGCTTCATAACAGGTCTGGATATCTGGTAATGTATATCCTTCTATTTTGTTTTTGTTCTCTAAGCTTACCTTGGCCATTATTGGTATTTTGGAATTCCATACAAATTTTAGAATCAGTCTGTCAATTTCCAAAAACCTACTGGGATGTGGATTGGGCTGGGTTGAAACAACATATTAGCTTGGAGAGAGCTGACATTTTTACAGCATGGTGTCTTCTGGTCCATAAACACTTTATATAACTCAATTTATTCAAATTTCTTTAACTTTTCTCCAAAATATTTTATAGCATACAGTATAAGGATTTTACACAATTCTTGTTCAATTTATTCTGGGTACTTGATGGTTTTTGGTACCGGTATAAATGATACAATTTTTAAGTTTCATTTTTGTTATGTATATACAAATATACAATTCATTTTTATATGATCTTTGTACAGAGTAATCTTAATTCATTTATTAATCCTAATTAGTCTGCAGATTATTTTGGGTTTTCTCTGTACACAATCATGTCATCAACAAATAATGACTACTTTATCTCTTCCTTTCTAATCTGTATGACTTTTATTTCTTTTCCTTGGCTCATTACACTAGCTATGGCTTCCATTACAATACTGAATAATAGTGGTAACAACAAGCATCCATATCTTTTCCCCCAATCTCAAGGAGTGAAAGTTTCATTATTTCAGCATTAAGTACAAAGATGGCATTGTAGATGTTCTTTATCAGAATAAAAGAAGTTCTATTCAGAGCCTAATGAGAGTCTTTTATGTAACATGAATAGGAGCTAAGTTTTTCAAAGGCTTTTTCTACATCTATTGAGGTCATCTAAAGATTATACTGCCTTTTTGCTATTAATGTAATAAATTATATTGATTTTCAAACATTAAATTAACCCCACTAATTATTATTTATTTTCCTTTGTGTGTACTAATGAATTCCATTTTCTAACATATTTTGGGGAGATTTTCACAACTATGTTCATGGAAAAGAGTGGCTTTTAATATTCCCTTCTGATATTCAGTATTAAGGTTATGCTGACCTCATCTAGAGGGTTCTTTTTTTTCCTCCTATATTAGAGTTTCTAAAGATCCCTGTTATTTCTTTCTTAATTTTTTTCAACATTCACCAAAGAAGCATCTGCACCTAGGGTTTCTTTGTGGGAAGGTTCTTACATACTCAATTTCTTTAATACTAATACCCAATTTCAAACTATTCATATAGTCTAGTCTGCTTTCTGTCAGTTCTGCAAAGTTTTATATTTTGATGAACTTCTATATCTCATCTAAACTGTGAAATTCATTGTTTAAAAGTTCTTCATAATTTATTTTTTTTTAATGCTTCGGGGTCTGAAGTGCTGTCTCCTTTGTTGTTCCTAGTATAGGTAATCTATATTTCTCTATTTTTCTGTCCAGACTTACAATGGTTTTATCAATTCTTTCAAACTTTCCAAAGAGTCAACTTTTGGCTTTGCTGATTTTATTTATTTTATATGTTTTCTATTTTCATTGATTTTTATTCTTATATTTATTATTCTTTCCTTTATAATTTAAGTTTAATTCACTGCTATTTTCCATTTTTCTTGAAATAGAAGCTTTAATTATCATTGGTTTTCTTTTTTTTTTCAGTATTTCATATTTTAAAGGGATGAATTTCCCACTAACACTGTTTCAGTTGCATCCCACAAGTTGTAATTTGGCTTATTTCCATTATCATTCAGTTCAAAATATTTTCTGATTTCCATTTCGATTTTTCCTTTGATCCATGGATGATCTATATTATTGAATTTCCAGGCTAGTGGAATTTCCAGGCTGGTTATCTTTTTATCAGTTTTAGATCAATCCCATTGCTATCCAAGGACAGACTCAACGACTTGAATATTTTGAAATTTGTTGAAGTTTATGATCTGCCATAGGATCATTCTGATAAGTAGCCAATGTACAGTTTGTGTGTGTGTGTGTTAAGTCGCTTCAGTCGTGTCCGACTCTTGGCAACGCCATGAACTATACAGCCCCTCAGGCTCTTCTGTCCATGGGGATTTTCCAGGCAAGAATACTGGAGTGGGTTGCCATTTCCTCCTCCAGGTAAAGAACCTTTACCAGTGTATATAAAGACATCTTAAAAATCAACAAGAAGACAAATAACCCAATGCACAGTTTAAAAGCATACAGATTATATCACTATAAGATGCAGTGTTCCATGCATCACTTAAGTAAAGTTTGTTCACAGTATTGTTCATATATTTTGTGCACTTGATTTTTTGTCTGCTTATTCATCAAGTCATTGCAGAAGATGTTTTAGAGTTTCCTCCTAGTATTGTGGATTTGTCTATTTAGTTAGTTCTAATTTTTTGTCATGTCGTTTGAACTCTGCTATTTTGTGTACACTGATTAGACTTGTGATGCCTTCCTGATATACTGACTGCTTTATCTCCATGAAATATTCCCTTCCTTTCTAGTTTCTTCCTTTTTCAAACGCCTAGAACCTTATCCCTGTATACTGGATAGTAATGAAAGAACCACAGAAATTCTAAATGATGCTATTTTTTTGTCTGAGAGGGGTTTCTCCTCTGTTAGGCAGAGTGAAGGACTGACCATCTCAACTGAATTGGGGATTTAACTGAGCCAGGCTTGATGATAGCTTTGGTAAATCTCAGTCTGCCTCTGGTTCAACCCTGTTTCTAGGGCGCACCTTCTTCAAGATTTTCAACAGCCTGATGATTTTGACAGCCTGATGGGTCTTTGACTCTTTAGTATGGGAAGATTATGGGAGATTCAGAGATTTACATCTGTCCTCAGAAGTTTTCAGGTTACCTTTTAAATTCCCATCCCACAAAGCTTCAAAATTTGACAGATACCTTAAGGGAGAATCATGCTGTGTGCTTGAAGTCCCTCCAGCTCAGTTTTGTCACTAAGGTTACCACAAAAATGTCAGGATCTCTGTTGGTTTCTCTGCCTCCTGTATCACTCTCTTGCTAAGGTCAAGCCTGAATTTCAGTCTCTAACTGAGGCCAAAATGAGTAAAGGGAACCAGGTGAAAAGACCTGTAGATCTCCAGTATCAATTCACTATTTGTGCACTTGGCTTTCAGGCCCATTCTCCTAGTCAGTCTTTGTTTCCCAAGCACTATAAGACTGGAGACCACTGCCTTTCAGAAGCATCAGCCTAGTTCTCCAACTTACAGTGCAAACTCAAAACTCACCAAATATCTCAAGAGGAAAATCTCTAGTTTGTCACTTATATTAGTTAGAATCTTCAGAAAACCAGAACTAACAAGATATGTATAGATATAGATATGTAGATAAGCAAGTAGAGATTTTTTTTTAAGGCAATTGATTCACAAGAATTTGGAGGCTGAGAGGTCCCACAATCTTCTGTCTGCAAACGAGGGAACCAGGAAAGCCAGTCGTGTAATTCAGTCTGAGTCAGGAAGCCCAAGAACCTGGAGCACCACCGTCCAAAGGCAGGAGAAGATGGATCTCCCAGCTTCACCCTTCCTCTGTCTTTTTGTTCTATTCAGGTCTCCAATGGTTTGGATGTTGCTGAGCCACACTGCTCAGGGTGATCTTTACTCCGTCTGCTGACTCAAATGCTAACCTCTTCTGGAAACTCACGTACAGACACACTCAGAAATCATATTTATCATTTATCTGAGCATCATTTAGCCCAATTAAGATGATACATACAATTAATCACCACATCACCCTAGTCCCTTGACACCACTGAAAGCTTTACTGGTTTTTCTATCCTCCAACAGGCCTCTGCCTGAGCCAATTCCCAGTTCCAGTCTGCAACCAAAACCAGTGAACACCCCCTATGAGGTGGGGGCCGGTGGGTGGGGCAGGGAACAATCTAAAACATCTAAGGTTGTTCCCCCTGTTCTGTAATTTCAGTCTACCTCTTCTCTGCTTTTATTTATGTCTTTGCTTCTGCAGTTCTCTAAATGGCTTTAACACGTGATTCATGTTTGTAATTTATCCAGTGTGTCTAGATGTGAGCAGCAGCAGCAATGCCTTTCCACACCCAATCACATCCTACTTGGAGGAGAAGCTTAAATCAGTACATTAAAAACCTATACATTGATGTATCACGCTTACCCGCAAGGCCAGGTTTCAAACCTGGCTGCTTGTTTGTTTCGTACATTTTCAACATAAAATTGGGGATTCCTGCTACAGTCTTTCCTTGATCTAAGCGGGCACCTCCTTTCAATGCAGAGTGATACACCCCACGGGGCATATTCACCATTTCTTGCTTCACAAGTGATGTAAAAAATTCCTCCAAAGCTGAAAGAAATAAAAGGAGATCAAAAGTAAGTATCGTATGCTAGAAGAGAAACATTCATTCTTAAATACTGACAAAAAAAACAACTTAGCTATATTTTAGATAATATTTCACGAAGTAAAAGAACAAGTCTTGAGTCTCATTCCATTCTTAGTCTTCCTAAAACCAGAACATGGCACTCAGTTATGCAAGTTTAAAAGCTTGGTCATTCTTAATTCCTCTTTCTCATAGTTTTTATATGTAATTCATTAGCAAGTCCTTTTAGATCTATCTTTAAAAATATATCTCAAATCCACCCCTTTCCATTTTTACTGCTACTTGCCCGGTCATTATCTTCTCTTTTCCTCATTTGGATGAATTTAAAAACTAGTGTCTTGATTTCTTCTCCTCATGACTACTCCTCCAAACCATCCTCTACTCAGAAGCTAGAATTTTATGTCACTTCCATCTCTGACACCTTCCGGTGTTTCCTCACTGTACACAGAATAACATCAAAGCTTCTAGAAATGATCAAGGCTTTCTATGACCCAGGCCCGACTCGCCTTCTGACTACATCTCTACCACCTGCCTAGCTATGTTAAAGGCACGTTTTCACGTGGGCTTTACTCCATTCCTCACTAACACAAAGCTCATACCTAAGACAAGGCCACTGCGCTTGCTGCTCCTTCTAACACTAACCCTTGACTGCCACGTGACTGGCTCTTTCTTATCGTTTAGAAAGAGCCTTTTATGACTGTCCTTCATTCCGTAGTAATATCAGTACACTTATTTTTAAAAACTAATTCATTATTTATTTGTGTTCCTTCTAATTAAGCCCAAGATCCTTATTGCTTGACATCTTTACTTATTATAAGGGAATATAGTAATCCAGGATCAGAAGACAACAGGATATTCAAGCAAAATACTTGATTAACACTATAGGTTTATATTCAAGTGTTATTTTCCCAAGGACCACTAGAGGCTGCCCAATGCAGAACAAAAACAGCAACAAAAAAATAAAGCTAAACAAATCATAAGGGAAACAAAACAGGAAAGCACTGCATGTGCCTCTTCCTATAGGAAGAAAAAGCAACAGTCCACCTATCTGAACTAGAATTCTATTCTGAACAGGTCTAAATGTCCCCTTTAAATAACCACAGTTAAATTAAAGGCAGCAAATTCTCACCGGAACATGGATTACATACCCAGTTCTGTCATTCTTATATGGAACCTCTCTAGGCACAACTAAGCTTCTCCATTCAAAGTCCAGAGAATACCTATGTAGTAAGCTTTCCATTTTGCCTTCCAGATCCACCCTCCCAACCCTGCTCTGTGTCCTGGAAGAATAACCTTTCACAATAGCATCACCAGGCTCTCTTGTCCTCTGGCTTTCAGCTGGCTTCACTCAATGGGAGATACTGGTAGGAGATCAGAGGCTGAGAACAGAGGTGAGGGCATGTTACTCCCTAGACATCCTCCTGCAGGACTGCCCCAGGATGCCTGTATCCCTCTTTTGAAGGTCCTGACTCCCCTTGCTGCTGCTGATGCTGCTGTTAAGTCGCTTCAGTTGTGTCTGACTCTGTGCGACCTCATAGACGGCAGCCCACCAGGCTCCGCTGTCCCTGGGATTCTCCAGGCAAGAATACTGGAGTGGGTTGCCATTTCCTTCTCCAATACATGAAAGTGAAAAGTGAAAGTGAAGTCGTTCAGTTGTGTCCAACTCTTAGCGACCCCATGGACTGCAGACTACCAGGCTCCTCCGTCCATGGGATTTTCCAGGCAAGAGTACTAGAGTGGGGTGCCATTCCCTTCTCTGTCTGACTCCCCTTAGGCAGCCCTATTTATGACACAGAAGCTCTCTCTTACTCTCATAACTATTACCTTCCTTTACCTCTTCAAGCTGAGAGACATTTGCCATTCTGGGATGATCCACTATTGCTTGTGAATTTTCTTTAACCTTGACAGCACATGTTTAAGCAGTCCTTTATTAAACTCGAGTATTCCCTCTGAATTTCCTGTGAAGACCCTGACCAATATGTCATCTGAATGAAAAATGTGGGTAATATGCATTGGCACGTCACATATCCCAAGTCCTATATACACGACCACATGAATGACTTCAAGCTGGGGAGGAGTCTAGACTTTCCAGAATGTACCTAAGAATTAGGTGCTTGCGAGGACAGAAGGCATCCAATCTGGTAAAAGATAATATATGTCAAGAGATAAGTACACATCTCCACATAGACCAACCCAGGAATGAAAATTTGTCTATTTGTCAGGCACTTCAGAGAACTAAGGACTCTCAAATAATTCCAGGCCTGAGAGCAGTTTAAATGAAAGTAAAATACCAGGGATGCAACTGATATGTACAGTACCATCTGTCCCAGCCCTTGAAAAAGCTAGCAACTAGGAATTTTCCCCATTGTCTTTGAACCTTGCCCTAGTCTCTTCCTTCCAGATGATCAAGTGAGGACTTGAAAAGAGCTGAAAATCTGTAGGACACAGAGTGTTAGATATAAAACAAATGTCTTCCAACAGATGAGGACATAGACAAACTATGGTACATTTCATGTGCGTGCTAAGTCAGTTCAGTCGTGTTTGACTCTTTGTGACCCCGTGGACTATAGCCTGCCAGACTCCACTGTCCAAGGGATTCTCCAGGCAAGAACACTGGAGTGGGTCACTGTGCCCTCCTCCAGGGGGATCTTCCTGACCTAGGGATCGAACCTGCGTCTCTGACAATTCCTGCATTTGTAGGTGGGTTCTTTACTGCTAATGCCACCTGGGTACATCTCAAAATGGAATATTACTTAGCAATAAAAAAGAACATTGATACAGATAACTACTTGGATGGGTCTTAGATGTTATACTGAGCTTTTTTAAAAAGCTAATTCTCAAAACTTATATACTGTAAAAAAGAAAAATTGATGAAATCCAAGTAGGTCTACAGTTTAATTAACAGTATGAAAGTGAATTCCCTGGTATTAATAATGAACTAAAGTTATGTGAGATGTTATCAATGGGAATAGCTGGGTAAAAGTACTTTCTAATTTTGCAACTTCTGATAAGTCTAAACTTATTTCAAAATTAAAAAATATTTTACAGCATACAGAGAAGGCAATGGCACCTCACTCCAGTACTCTTGCCTGGAAAATCCCATGGATGGAGGAGCTTGGTAGGCTGCAGTTCATGGGGTCGCTAAGAGTTAGACATGACTGAGCGACTTCACTTTCACTTTTCACTGTCATGCACTGGAGAAGGAAATGGCAATCCACTCGTGTTCTTGCCTGGAGAATCCCAGGGACAGCGGAGCCTGGTGGGCTGCCGTCTATGAGGTCGCACAGAGTTGGACATGACTGAAGTGACTTAGCAGCAGCAGCAGTAACATCCCTATTTAAAATAATTCAAATCACTGGATTTACTTTGCAACTGCTTTTGCGTTCACTTGAAAGGAATAAGAGAAGAAAAGGGCCAGCGTTGCTTCACATTCACTGCAATTCAGGCTTCTGCCTGCTGTACCTAGAAACTTAAAATATATCATCCACCCTGTACTTCTTAGGTTGTACATCTCTAAGGCAGTGCCTTTTCCTGGTTTGTACAATCACAGGGAATAAGAGGCAAAAAAAAAAATGAAGAACTTTGCTCGTGGTGACATGGTCTGCCAGACAGTCAGCCTCTAGATCATTCACCTGACTGACTCTTATATTGAATTTTCTCAAATAGATACAGTTAACCTCAACTCCTCCCCTTCTTCCTTAGGGACAGATACTAGTAAATATCAAGTACAAACATGCAGAAGAATCAGTTAACGGCCATCACAGTTCTGCACATACTGAGTGGACAGAAACAACAGTATACCTCGGCCACACACATCTCACCCCTTCTCCTGTTTCTAATACCACGAGACTAGAGTAAGGGTCTATTTAAGAGGGAACAATGTCATTTTAAAAGCCCAAGAGGACTTTGAACTCTTCGGTTATCTGGGGATATAGGCGGAACTTTGGATAACTGGAGGCGTTTTTCCTCTTTGGACCCACTATTAACCACAGAGGATTTGGGAGGTCCTAGACTCTGAGGAGCCTTGACGTACAAAGTGGGGATGAACAGGAGAAAGAAAATGGCAAGTCTCTAAGGCTTGCACTGGACATAAGGGGGAAAGAAAAGATGAACTCTGTCTAAGGTGTACTGTTCAGTTTTCTCTAATGAAAGAAGGCAGGACTTAGGGACAGAAGCATGCTCTAGCAATAAATACTAAATGTATTTGGCTGAATTCCTCAGGGATCTCCATGTAGGATGAAACCAAGGATAAAAACGTCTAACATGGGACTTCCCTGGTGGTCCTGTGGCTAAGACTCTGTGCTCCCAATGAGGGCACCTGGGTTCGATTCCTGTTTAGGTAACTAGATCCCACATGTTGCAACTGAGAGTTCATATGCCACAACTAAAGACCTGATGCAGTCAAATTAATTATTTTTTTAATTAATTATTTTTTTAAACCACCAAAAAATCTCTATTATAGGCTAGTGAGATTATGAAGTGAGAAGACTATGATCATTAGTGAGAAGACAAAGATGACATTTTGTGAGTTTACTGAACTTAATTTTTACATCCATGAATATTCAGGGTAGATTTCAGACTGAAAAGGGTAATAAATGCATGCTTGTAAAAATGTTGGCTAATATTGAATTGGAATAATTGGATATAATTAGAATAATTATTTAAGAGTCAAGGTCCTATACACTTTATATCAAAACTAAATGACCATATAACTTAATCTATTTTTAAAGAACATTAATGGATAGTTCTCAAATATTGATACCACCATTTCTTTAGAGTAATTCTAAAGGAAGAATATATTTCTAATGATAAAGTGAAGTGAAAGTCATTCAGTCATGTTCGACTCTTTGCAACCTCTTGGACTGTAGCCTACCAGGCTCCTCTGTCCACAGAATTCTCCAGGCAAGAATATTACTAGAGTGAATAGCCATTCCCTTCTCCATGGGATCTTCCCAACCCGGGGATTGAACCCAGGTCTCCCACATTGCAGGCAGATTCTTCACCATCTGAGCCACCAGGGAAGCCTAAAAGCATATGAGATCTTAGTTCCCTGACCAGGGATCGAACCCACAGCCCCTGCATTAGAAGGTTGAGTCTTAACCACTGAACTGCCAGGAAATGTGATGAAACTACCCAGGAAATTCCTGAAGATTCTAATGATCTTTTCATTCAGTTTATAAATAACCTAAAGAACCATTTGACTCAGTAACTTAAGAGTCACACTGCAAATCTGTCTTGTAGAATAAATTTAACTTTTAAAATAAATTTAAATTTTCCAGTGAAAATGATTGTTAAAACTAGTTATCCAGTTTAATTTTAAGTCTAACATTTTTCAGTGTGTTTGGAACACCATACTATCTCAGGGAGTCCCTATAGGACACAGATAGAAAATAAGTATTTAAGACTAAAGTAAGCTAGACTATGCATACATTACAAAACAGCACAATTAATCAGACAAGTAGGGAAAAAAAGCACACACACACAAAAATGCTAGCTTTTGTCCCACCAAATAGGACAAAAGTTTTTTTTTTTACCAGTTTTCCCACCTGGTAAAACTGCAGGATCTGTGAGTGACAAAAGTTTGAGATAGCAAGAGCCCGGAATGGAAAGATCCACCTCTTTTTCATCACCCTCCTCATCTTCATCTTCATCTAGGTCATCAGGAGTTTGGATTTCTGGTCTTACCTGAAATGAGAGAGAAGGTGATACTAAAACCTTTTACTTTCCCTTTTCAAAGTTCATTGGGACTCATTGCTCTACAATGTCAAAAGATCATTAAAATTTATTTTCAAATTAACTAAATGGTAAATTCTAATCATCTTATTAGATACACTCCCAGATCGATGTAAAGAACTAATGGTAATATAGTAAGAAAATCATCATAAACCAGCATAAGCAATGATTACTAGAGAAAACGAATAAAAATTTTACACCATCAGACAATCAAATGCAAACACATTCAGTATATCAAACTTCTATCATTTATAATTAGATATTTGCCTTGTCTGAATACATTTTTTTTTAAAAATCGGTGATTTTGGCTATATTTCTATGATAATGCTTAAAATCTTCTAGTAGGATATATAATAGAGATCAGGAAGACACAGAATGCTTTAGTTGACTTATTGTTTGACTCTACAGTTTGTTGCAAGAGAATATAAAAACACTAAATCTGTAATTGGTAGCTCAACTTTATTGTGTCTAATTTGCCATTTGAAGATTTGTGATTAGTCAGGTTTATTTGAACCAAAAATTAAAAAGGTAGAAAGATTACCACTATTGTAATTTCCACGAGATATAACTGTTAAGCAATTAATTAAATTTTTAATACTTTCAATGATACACCATTGTCATGCCCATGGAGATAATTAAGCATTAGGGGAGGAAATCAAAATATATAAAAGTGGTTGCTATAACCATAAAGTGCCAGAACCCAGTCATTACCATTAGTCTGTCTCCCAGAGTTATTTTTAGAAATAATTAACAATTCCTGCAGACTGCCTTCTTCATAGGTCCCCAAAGCACTGTTCCATTTAGGAACTGCACTGAGTCAGGAAACTTGCAAGGGGATAAAAGAAAACAGAGATAAAATGTTTCTCAAGTATAGCAACCTCAACTCTGATGAAGCCTTTCAACCATAACTAGTGTTCTTTTTTGCTAGTGAAGGATTGAAAGCAACCTGACTATCGAGTACTTTCCAAGACAAGATTTAATTCTGATTCAATTTTGAGGACCTAACTCTCAGAGGACTGAGCCAGCAGTAATTACAGAGATAACAATGATGTATGCTCTGTGGAGGGCATGCCCGCATTTGCTGCTATCAGTGTACACCAGAGAAACCGTGGCACATTGCAAACCCTTTGGTTCTGACAAGGAGGGTTTTCTGAGTATCTCTGGTCTGCTTGTAGACTTGGAATTTGCCACATTAGTAGCATCAAGAGGTATCCTAGAGATTGTTTTTTTTTTTGTTGGGTTTTTTTTTTTGCCATATATGTGGCATGTGGGATCTTAGTTCCCTGACCAGGAATAGAACCCACATTCTCTGCAGAAGGGAGGATTCTTAACCACTGGACTGCCAGAGATATGCTCTATCCTAGAGATTTTAACTATTCCTAGCTGCCTAAAAAGTTCCCCCAAAGGAGCTGGTTCTGGGTCCATTTACCTTGCTTCCTGACTTTTTACACATCATAGTACAAATTGAAAAAAGTATTTGAAGAGCATACAGGGGGAAACAGACATTAATGCTTACAGCTGGAGACTCTATGAATAACACTGGTTACCACACCAGAGCATCAGTGTGTGCATGCCAAGTCACTTCAGTCATGTCTGACTCTGTGTGACCCCATGGACTGTTGCCCCCCAGGCTCCTCTGCCCATGGGATTCTCCAGGCAAGACTATCAGAGTGGGTTGCCATGCCCTCCTCCCAGGGATTTTCCTGACCAGAGGTTGAACTCGTGTCTCTTATGTCTCCTGCACTGGCAGGTGGGTTCTTACCACCAGTGCCACCTGGGAAGCCCCCAGAGTACCACAGCACTGGGGAACTCTGCAGCATGTCATGTTCACAGAGACAGGGGCCTCTGGGAGGTGGAAGGCAGCACTAAACCCTTAAGCTAAGATGAAAACTCAGAGGGATGGTGCAGTTGTGGAGAAATCAGAACCCTTATACACTGTTCATAGGAACATAAAATGGCACAGCCCCTATGGAAAATAGTTTGACAGTTTCTCAGAAAGTTAAAAGCAGACTTACCCAGGAGGACTGCCCAACAATCCTACTCTTAGGTATATGACCAAAAGAAGTAAAAATAAACGATCACACAAAACTTGCCCATCAACGTTCATGAATGTGAATACATTAGTGGTAATAGCCAAAAAAATGGAAGCAACTCAAATATCCATGAGCACATAAACAAAATATGGCATACCTATACAATGGAGCATTATTCAGTCATAAATGGGTATTAAATGCAGGTATGTGTTACTCATGAACTTGGAAAACATTATGCTAAGTGAACAAAGCCAGTCACTAAAGCCAGATATTATATGATTTCATTATAGGAAAAGTTCAGGTCAGGTAAATTTTTAGAGACAGAAAGCATACTAACAGTTGCTTAGTGCTGGGGAGAGAGGGGAAGGGTAATGGAATTGGTGGCTAATAGAATGTTCTAAAATTAGATTGTAGTAGCTCGGTGATTACATGAACAATTCTTTGAACACAGTAAAACCACTAGGATTGTATGCCTTAAATGAGTGAACCGTATGGGATACATATTATATCTCAATAAAGATGGTGGCTCAGATGGTAAAGAATCCACCTGCCAGTGTAGAAGACTTGGGTTCAATCCCTGGGTGGGGAAGATCCCCTGGGGAAGGGAACGGTAACCCATTCCAGTATTCTTGCCTGGAGAATTCCACAAACAGAGGAGCCTGACGACCTACAGTCCATGGGGTCACAAAGAGCTGGACACGACTGAGTGACTAACACTTTCACTTTTCAAAGTTGTTTAGAAAGAAAGGACGGAAGGCTGTAAGAAAGAGAGGAAAGGGGAGAGAGTGTGACCTGGAGGAGGGAGCAGCTGAGGAGGCAGCCACATAAGCGGAAGCATAGGAAACAAGCAGAAGCTGCCACACCCTTCACATGGACCTGAACTGGCGTATGGGCTACGCCAGATAACCAAACACTCTTAATTCCAGAATTACTTCATCTCAAAGAATACGATCTTTCTTGCACACATTTTAGCTTATCCAGTTTCTGTTCAACCTGTTTCTGTTTATTTAGATATATATATATATAAAATATATATAAATGATTTAACAACATTTGTCTATATCTTGCATATGCATATATTTTAACAAAGAAATTAGAAATGTACTGTCATTTAAGTACAGAAATACCCTGCCTACTTATAATGGTATGATTACTCCTTCAATTATGTTTCTTCAAAGGTGAGCTGATTCTCCTGAACAGATTAGCACTTATTGTTAGACCTTGGCTTCATTACACATCCCTCCTCCTCTGCTCACTTTTCTTCGAGCATTTGTTCCAGCTTCCCTATACTGCTGCTGCTGCTGCTAAGTCACGTCAGTCGTGTCCGACTCCATGCGACCCCATGGACGGCAGCCCATGAGGCTCCCCCGTCCTTGGGATTCTCCAGGCAAGAACACTGGAGTGGGTTGCCATTTCCTTCTCCAATGCATGAGAGTGAAAAGTGAAAGTGAAGTCGCTCAGCCGTGTCCGACTCTTAGCGGCCCCATGGACTGCGGCCCACCAGGCTCCTCTGCCTTTTCCCTTGACTTGTATGCAACAATGGAATAGGATCAACATGAGTACAACTAGAGAAAATCGAGGGAAGACTTACGAAAGGATACTTCTTAAAATGATAAAATGTTGGTAACTGTATCATATTAGCTACTCAAACATCCAGGGGAAAAAAAAGGGGGGAGGTCTTTTTAGAACATACACACACACACAGACACACACACATGCACGCACATACAGACACCAACTACGCCCTTCCAATTACAGCTAAGCTTTGTTGAAGAAATTTAAAGGGAGAGCCAAATATAAAATGATAAATCACTTTTAAAATCTGCTTTAAGTTGAATATTGAAAAGCTTATCCTACAAAATGCTTCACTACACGTTCTGAACCAGATAACCTTTCAGCCATTCTTCTGTGTGTACAACCTATAAAAATCCAGGAGTTTGTAGATAAGCAGAGAATTTTATTTGGAACATGTCAAGTATCTGCATAAATTCATTTACAAAAAGAAACAGCTTCTGATGAATGCAATGACATTCACTTAAATCAAAGCCGAACAGGTTACACCACATTAATACCAACCCAGGGTGCATAATGAATTCTTTTATATTACTCACTTCTAAAATTAACTCCAGAAATCAACAACACAATCTATCTTAAGAGCTTTATAATAAAAAGCTCAATTTTTAAACAGCCAAATATTTTTTAATGAACCCAAGTCACAGAAAAATCAACTGAAATGTTTATCCATTATTGACTGTTTTACCAGAAACACAATTCTCGATAGTTTTTTTTTTTTTGGTTTGTTTTTTCATTTTGGTTCATTTGTGGGGTGTGAGGGGGCACTAAAGAAGGTGAAAGAGAAGGATAAACAGCTAAAAGATTAAGAAATACAAACTAAATGGGGAAAAAATCATTCTATTTAATATTGAAATAAGTCCTCAAAGAAGCCCCATTGAATTTTTTAACCAATTTTAGATTTGCATATTTCAAACGATTAACAATATTGTTACAAATGAATAAACACATGGATTCATTCAACATTCCCAGCTCATAAGACAGCCTAGCACTTAGTATATGTATGTCCAATAAATAATTATTAAAGCAATGCAACTGTTAAGTGTCTATCAACAACAATCCACAGAAGTTCCTAATAATACATCAGTAACAAGAAAGATGAGTTAATGAATCTGGTATTCAAATCCCTACCTCACATGGTGTCTTATTCAGTTCTGCTCTCCAGAGACATTTTCCATCTTACCGCACATGTACTGTTTCATTTAACCCTACACCTTCCTGCTGATGCCTGCCACTCCTTTAATGGCTTTTGATTTACCAGCCCGTTAGCTTTCTCTCAACAAGATTCAGTTTGGTGGATGAAGCAATGAACAAGAAATCTTTCTATAGTAAATTTAAAGAAAGGTATACTTAGAAAAGTAGTTGAATTATAATCCACGAAGTAACCATGTGGATATTATCCACTGTGAAAGTGAAAGTCACTCAGTTGTGTCTGACTCTTTGCAACCCCATGGACTATACAATCTATGGAATTCTCCAGGCCAGAATACTGGAGTGGGTAGCCCTTACCTTCTCCAAACCTTCCCAAACCAGGGATCGAACCCAGGTCTCCTTCACTGCAGGTAGATTCTTTACCGAGCCACCAGGGAAGCCCAATTATCCATTATATCTACTTTGTTTTATTTGTTAAAAATATTTATTTAGTTGGCTGCACTGGGTCTTAGTTGTGGCACTGGGAATCTGCATTGTCACATGCGGGACCTTTCACTGTGGTTCACAGACTTTCTAGTTGTGGCACACGGGCTTAAGTTGCTCGGTGGCATGTGGGATCTTAGTTTCTCCTACATTGCAAGGTGGATTCATTACCACTGGACTACCATGGAAGTCCCCACTGTATCTTTAAAAAATTTTTTTTCTACTTGAAATTCACAGAATGTTTTGCTAACAGATTATCTCACAAGTTTCCACAAATAGAAAAAGAGACTGTGGACACACTTTCACTGGAAAGGTATACAAGTAGCCTTCAGTTTTGTGAGTAAGCCAATTGCCCGTGGTGCAGAGTGAGGAATCTTAGATCTTACAACTAGAAAAGTCCCTACCTGGAGAGACTTCTGAAACAGTTGAAAGTACACTTTCAGAGAAAGAGAGTCACAGTTTCACATTACTGCCATCATCCACAACACAGAGGCGGGAGCTGACTGGGTTGCATCCTTTCCCTTTGGGGACTTGTTTGGAATATGAACATATTGCCCATTTGGGGGCTTTTAGTTCTTCAAACAACCAAACTGAAAATCAGTAATGGATAAAAAGAAGAATGCATGGTGTGTGGCCTTGGAAGTAATGATTTCTTCATGTGGAGGAAGGTTCTCTATATCAGAAGCTGGGGGTTGGAGGGAGGTAGACTCTGTTAAACCATTAAGTCCTCTCATCTTAATCCCATTTGAGAGAACGATTCGCTGGAGGCTCTGTCAGTAAAGAATCTACCTACAATGCAGGAGACCAGGTTCGACTCTTGGGTCAGAAAGATCCCCGGGAGAAGGAAATGGCAACCCACTCCAGTATTCTTGCCTGGGAAATCCCATGGACAGAGGAGCCTGGTGGGTTACAGTCCATGGGGTCACAAAGAGCTGGACATGACTAAGTGACTTAACCACCAAACTACCACCAGAGAACCAGATACCTGTAGAAGTGAGTCATATCCCAGAAGGGAGTTAGGGCATTAAAAAAATGTTGAAAAAGCAAGGCTAAAATAAGTCTTAGAGATTTCCTTTATAGACCTTCAGGCTCTGTTGGGTGAAAACCCAAGCATATATATAAACCCAACTCTACATCACTACTCTTTACATTGGAAGATATAAAGAGCTATTTACGGTTATTCAAGGATCTGAGGATATAGGAGTGAAGTTAAGAAAGTAATATTTGACTGAGTATAGCACTTAACTGAGTATTAACTCTAACAAACATAATCAGAAACTGAACACAACCCTCAAGTAAGATAAAATCCAGGGCTTCCCTGGTGGCTCAGAAGTAAAGAATCTGCCTACAGTGGAGGAGACATGGGCTCGATCTCTGGGTCGGGAAGATCCCCTGGAGAAGGGAATGGCAACCCAGTCCAGTATTCTTGTTTGGGAAATCCCATGGACAAGGAGCCTGGCAGGCTACAGTCCTGGGGGTCACAGAATAGTTGAACATGACTTAGCAACTAAACCACCACAGAATAAAATATAAACATATCAACATTTAAAGAGGTGGAGACTAAATAGTGAAGAGTATATGGCAGTTATTTAATAAAAGCTATTATGCCAGCTGGAATATTTCAGTAATAATAGCTAAAAATAAGGCAATCATTATACTGTGATCTAAGTTAGAAAATGCTTATTTAAAATAATAATAACAAAAAAGTAGCTTTCTAGAAACTGTAGCTAACCTATTGGTAAGAGTCTGTAAATCAAATATACATGTGACTTTTTCCTTTGTCTTTTTTTTTTTTTAAGAAGCTATGGGTATTGCTGATCACCATAGTGCAGTCTGAAATCCCATCTTTTTAAATTTTATGAGTCAAAGAACAAATCTTTTCTTAAGATTTCCTGTTTGTGATAACTGCATGACAAGCTGCCCAATCTGTCTTTGAGTTCTCAATAACACGGGAAATCCTGCCTTCTGATGGATTTGGTTTTACAAGAGCCTATCGTCAGTCCCTTCAATTCAATTCAATAAACAGAAACTTGCCTGGTTCCTACTGACATCTAATCGTTGAATAAAGTCAATCCAGAAGAAAAAATCAACCCATTTTAAAATGCTTGAGGATCCCAAGAAATTCATCACAAAATTTCTTGCCATTTAACCCCTAGAATGGATTTTGGGTCATCTTACACATAACTTCTTCTAACACAATGTCTTCTTCACTCTCTAATGGCATTCAGCAAACATTTGTAGGGACCTCTCTGGTGCTCCAGTGGTTAAACTTTGACTTTCAGTGCAGGGGTTAGGGGTTTGATCCCTGGTTGGGGAGGTCAAATGCCAACATCCGCTGGATCATCAAAAAAGCAAGAGAGTTCCAGAAAATATCTACTTCTGCTTTATTGACTATGCCAAAGCCTTTGACTGTGTGGATCACAATAAACTGTGGACAATTCTGAAAGACATGGGAGTACCAGACCACCTGATCTGCCTCTTGAGAAACCTATATGCACATCAGGAAGCAACAGTTCGAACTGGACATGGAACAACAGACTGGTTCCACATAGGAAAAGGAGTACGTCAAGGCTGTATATTGTCAGCCTGCTAATTTAACTTATATGCAGAGTATGTCATGAGAAATGCTGGGCTGGAAGAAGCACAAGCTGGAATCAAGATTGCCGGGAGAAATATCAATAACCTCAGATATGCAGATGACACCACCCTTATGGCAGAAAGTGCAGAAGAACTAAAAAGCTTCTTGATGAAAGTGAAAGAGGAGAGTGAAAAAGTTGGCTTACATTTGGCTCAACATTCAGAAAACTAAGATCATGGCATCTGGTCCCATCACTTCATGGGAAATAGATGGGGAAACAGTGGAAACAGTAGCTGACTTTATTTTTCTGGGCTCCAAAATCACTGCAGATGGTGATTGCAGCCATGGAATTAAAAGACGCTTACTCCTTGGAAGGAAAGTTATGACCAACCTAGATAGTATATTCAAAAGCAGAGACATTACTTTGCCAACAAAGGTCCATCTAGTCAAGGCTCTGGTTTTTCCAGTGGTCATGTATGGATGTGAGAGTTGGACTGTGAAGAAAGCTGAGTGCCAGAGAATTGATGCTTTTGAACTGTGGTGTTGGAGAGGACTCTTGAGAGTCCCTTGGACTGCAAGGAGATCCAACCAGTCCATCCTAAAGGTGATCAGTCCTGGGTGTTCATTGGTAGGACTGATGTTGAAGCTGAAACTCCAATACTTTAGCCACCTGATGTGAAGAGCTGACTCATTGGAAAAGACCCTGATGCTGGGAAAGATTGAGGGCAGGAGGAGAAGGGGACAACAGAGGATGAGATGGTTGGATGACATCATCGACTCAATGGACATAGGTTTGGGAGGACTCCTGGAGTTGGTGATGGACAGGGAGGCCTGGCATGCTGCAGTCCATGGGGTTGCAAAGAGTCAGACAAGACTAAGAGACTGAACTGAACTGAACTGGGGAGTTAGGACAAAACATAAAACAGAAGAAATATTGTAAAAAATTCAATAAACACTTTAAAAATGGTCCACATCAAAAAAAAAAACTTTAAAAAATAAAATAAACATTTGTATGTTTTTGAATTAGCACTAACACTAAACGTGAAACCATACACTTTACTCCTTAATATTACCTGAGAATTGAAAGCTGGTTATACTAGGTAGATGCTAGAAAAGGTTGGTTGTTTTTAGTCTAAAAACTGAGATAATGTCATATAATGTGTTAACACTTAAAAGAGAGGGACACCTTCACCCAGTTCTCCAGGACTATCATTTCAAAATAAATAAATAGCAGATTGTTTTCACAAGGCATCTCAAGTCTCCATCACAAATAAAGATCTTTGGGTGCCCAGGTTATAGGAAACCATACTCTGTGTAGTCTGGGTTTGGGTAAAGTGGTTCCTAGAGTGACACAGATCTGCTCTGGGCACAGGAATACAGTCACACAACCGGTCACCTTATGCAGACTACATTTTGCTCCATATGTGTCTTCCATTTGCTTCAAAGAGATTTAAATTCACTATCTGTGAAGTCTAAGACCTCTACAATCTATAACAGATAAAACAAATAGTGAATATAAATTATTATCTTTTAAGGACAATATATCTTGAGTTACAGGTAAGAACCTCTTCCATAGAGGGATAAAAATAAAGCTATACACACGGGAGAAGAGAGACAGCAGTGAGAAAGCAGAAAGGCCTACCTCTTCAGGCAGATGAAGAATTGTGTGGTCCCCCGCGCCAAAGTGTGACAGAGATTTATAGGCAGCATTTGCGACAACTGGGTCCTAGTAAAATAAACAAAAGAAATGGCATATATTAAATATCAACTCTGGAGGAAGAAAAAAAATTTTCCCTCACCAACCTTAATGTTCTATAGTCAGTGCTTTGGAAATGGTATTCACGCCTCACTTAGTATGTGCCAATTAAAAGTAGAGAGTAAACAGCATTGGGCAGACACATAAGAAGCACCAAATATTTATCCTTGTTGGGACATTAAACATAAAAATATGATTCTTCTCTGATTCTTCAGCTACTTCACAGGGAAAGTTGACCTTTTGGAATCTAAGCTTTTTCACTCGTGAGTTGGGTACAATACCACCGACACATTTTTCTCCATATTTCTTGGTTGGAAATGACATTAAAAAATGGAATGGGCTTTTTATTCATTTGATGTGCTTATTGGTGGGAAGGGGCAAAGCAGGAAAAAGAAAGGACCATTTAAAATGAGAGACAATGGCAATAGGTCCCTCTTCATATCCATTAGCATCACAAAGTAATAAGTGCATTTTATGGTGAAAATATATTAACTGGCATAAATTAAGAATAATTTTTGAAATGTAAACTTATAGTCATAATTTTTGAATTAAAAATTTTTAAATTTTATCCTATTCTTATATTACAGTTCTTTATAACAGAGTTCTATAATTCTTATAATATTCTTGTATTACAATTCCTACCCCAGCTTGGTTCTGTTTCTCTGACACCCTTCTGATAGTACCTTGTTTTGAGTATGGTTCCAGAGGAAGCTGAGGACTTGAACTTTAAAATTCTGAAAAATCAACAAACAACAGAATAAATTCTAAGACTAGGATAAAATTGAGAGTAAACAATCTAAAGTAGCAAATGTCAAAAGTAAATCACTTTCAAAAGTATACCACTTGTAACAAACTTAATCTGTACTTACTTATCATTCATAAAATGAAAACACTCAGAAATAGATTCATCATCCAAACATATGGATATGTTAAATAAGGTGAGACTTTTAGATTATTAAATTTCACTTCACTTTTCACTTTCACTTTTTCCCCAACCATTTCTTACTGACCTCTCAAATCTCAGTACAAATGTTAGATTGCTCTCCTCTTTCAGGCCACTATTCCTAATCCCCTACCCAGGCGAGAGTTCTCCCTTCTCCAAGCAGCCATATGGCACCTGGCACACTTTAGCATTTAACGTGATTATCTGGGCATGTGGTTAACTCTCTCCTAGCTTGTATAATCATTAAAGCGCTACCTGTCTTTCTCATTTCAAAGGCTGGTATATAAAGAATATAAAGCCCATTCCCTCAAATGACAAATATTTAATAAATAAGTGACCATAAAAAGCCATTTATCTTCCGGCACTTAATGTCTCCTTCATTTTAGCCGCATCTAACTTCTTGCCCTGCTAGATTATATGAGGTTCTTTTATACCTCCTTGACTTTGCATATTCTCCTCAAAACTTCAATGGAAAGCAATCTTTAGTAATTCTTCATGATCTTAGTCCAATAGCACCAACTAAATAAGGTTTCTTTAGTGTCCTCCTAAGAATGTTGGTCACGTCCACCACCATACTCTCCTAACCCTTTGAATGCACTCAACAAAAGCTATTGTAATTATTGCTGCTTGTGTCTATATCCTTTACCAACTTTTGAGCTTTTAAAGGCAGGGACTGACAATGTGGTATAATGGAGCTAGAAAGTGCTGGGTTTAGAAAACAGCTTTCATTTAGAAACTGCAGTACTGGCTCAGTTATTTGTCTTACATGTAGCAGATACTCAGTAAATATTTGTTTAATGAATGAGTCAACCTTTCAAAACCTCAGATTCTCTTGTTATAACATGAAAAATACTTTCTTATCAGATATTAGAAGTAATACTGTGACATAAAGTAACTACTGCTGGGAGTATAACTACTTAAAATAGTATCTATTATTATTTATTAGTATCTCTAAGGCCTAGTACAGCTTTAATAAATATATTCTGAGTCAATGAATGAATGTATCCAGCACTTTAAAAAGCAATTCAGAAAACACATTAATTGAAACATGGACTCTATTTTCAACAAGCTTATATTTTAATGGAGATAATATTTGTGCACATGTACCTGAAGTAAATATAAAACAGAAATAAAAGTTCTTAAGACAGTATAGATATGGAACTTTAGGAATAACAGACTCCTGCTTGAAGAAAAATTCTCAACAGATGGGATAACTTAAACTGATTCTTTATTTCCTAAAATAGACTTTAAAATTAGAGATGAAAAAGAAAGTAATTCAAGACAGAAAGAACAACATGAACAAAGGATAAGAAATAGAAAAGTTTGAAAACAGAGAAGGAAACTATAAGTGGTTTGGTTTCCCTGGGGTGCGGGAGGCAGAAAAGAAGAGTGAGGCCTGATTCTAAAAGATCTTATTGGCTCCGTATAAAACAACTGACTTCATTTTAGGTAAACAAAAGGCATTTGAAGTGAGGTGACACGGGATAGCAATGACCTAAGAAATGCTTTGGGAAACTTACATTTAACTCAGGCTTACATGCCAACAAACTCTAAGCAATTAGCAGGAAAAAAAAGTACTTAAACACACACAGGAAGAGAGAGGGGGAAGGAGAAAGAGAAGGAAAGAGAAAGCGGGGAAGGTGGGAAGAAAGGAAGGGACAGAGTGAGTGAGAATGACAGATGGAGAGGGGCTTTCTCTACATTTCTCCCCTCCTGCTCCAGGTGGGCTCCGGTCACTGAAGGAATCTCCCTTACTAGGAGAAAACTGATGGATAGACCATCCCAAAGCTGCTACCTGGACAACAGGGAAATCCGAATATGATTATAAGCATGAAGATAAACCAAAATAAAAGGTCAGCAGAAAAGAATGAAAATTTGAAGGAAAAAAACATAGTCCAAAAGACAACTTATACCAATGTAAGCAAACATAAAAACCCAACACACAAACCACTTCACACATTAACCTGTAATAAAATCTGAATAACTCAAAGTACAGGCAGCACAAAGGTACATGAGTTCAGCTCTTGAAGACAGAAAAAATATACACAACACGATATACAAAGTCCTTATTTTGTTTTTTAGTCTGAGCTCCTTATCAGTAGCCTGGCAGACTTTCTGACATCATAAAGGTATGTACCCGTGAATGGCAGTCATACAAAAAAGACTGTTGGTGAATTATATAATCTAGGAGTCTTGAATTGATTCTGTTTTAAACACCCCCAAACAAAAGCCAGAATGTGAGAATAAACTCATAATATCCCGTACTGGTTCATTTACTCATTCAATAACTACTTTCTGAATATATATTATGTGCCATGCTAGATACTGTGTCCTTGGTGAGGACAAATCTGATTTTACGCACTGTGTAGCATTTAGAATGATTAGAACAAGTATTATCTTACACTCCTGTCTTATCATGTGATCTAAAACAAGTAAGGGGCTATTCCTGGAATCTTATCTTTTAGCAAAATGTCTTCCACCGAGTGGTTCATCACAATGCCAAATACTGACTAGTTTGTAAAATTATTTTCCTCTCCTAGGACAGTTTGATTTTATAATCTTCTTCATGTAAGAATATACATGAAGAGCAAAGCTGTATATTGAAAATGTAAACTATTAATAACACACAAAAAATAAAATCTCTATGCCCAAGCTAGAAGCAAAGCACAAATAACACCATGTCTACAGTACTGGGAAAGTCTGCCCTGCCTTACTAAATCCTTTAAATAATGCTTTGTAGAATTTTAAACACCAACAAAACACATTTAAACTGTTGGTCTCACGAATTTTATTATTTGAGAAACATACTGGTTTTTAATAATCTTGACTATATTTTCATAATAAAATTTGGCATCCTTCACGTAAGTAAGTCTTAAAGACAGAGGACTAATAAGGGTGGATATCCATCTATTCCTCGGAGTCCATAAAGACATCAACATGTTCACAGAACTAAAAGCACTAAAGGATTTTTGGCAAACACAAAATTACGAATAATTTTTTCCCAAAAGTAATGGTAAAGCACACATTTTCCCAATGTAGAAACAGACAATTTGTTGAGATCCAAACACATACATCCAACCAGTCCATTCTGAAGGAGATCAGCCCTGGGTGTTCTTTGGAAGGAATGATGCTAAAGCTGAAACTCCAGTACTTTGGCCACCTCATGAGAAGAGCTGACTCACTGGAAAAGACTCTGATGCTGGGAGGGATAGGGGGCAGGAAGAAAAGGGGACGACAGAGGATGAGATGGCTGGATGGCATCACAGACTCGATGGACGTGAGTGAGTGAACTGCGGGAGTTGGTGATGGACAGGGAGGCCTGGCGTGCTGTGATTCATGGGGTTGCAAAGCGTCGGACACGACTGAGCGACTGAACTGAACTGAACTCAAACACATACCTCATACTCAGCTGTATTGACTGTTAAGGAAGGAACCAGAGAAAACAGCTCACTGAGGGTCTTCAGAATGAGAGGCCTTGTGTCACAGCTCAGCTTTGGGGAGAGAGCATTCCAAGTGGAGCGAATACAAACCACCTGTGAAGCAAACACAAAAGTCAGTACCTAACAAAATCCCAGCTCATCTGAAGCCATTAGTAAAGGAGACTGTCTTTTATTATGAGGAAACTTGAGAATAAGAACTCTTAGAAGATAGGATTTGATAAGTTGTCACCTCTTAGAAGAAATTATATAAACTAACATAAACTGTTGTTGAAGATCTAGCCTGCCTCCTAAAACTGCTTTTTTATGGCTTTATTTTGGTTAACCAAAGAAATAAAACTCTCTCTCATGCATGAATATACAGATTAGCTACACAGATTAACTCCAGATTAGCTACAAACATTGCTGAATAGCCATTCTCTCAAAACAAAGACAGGTAAGATAACGCTAGTACATTTCTAAATCCAAGTATTCACAATTTTTTATAGTTTTCCATCTTACTGAAACTATATCACCAATCAGAAAATTGAGATGTTAGCAAATACAAATAAAACACTCTCAAATCATCTTACAAATTTCTAAATGAGGTAGGTGAATTATTTTATTATTAAAATAGTAACTTAAAACTTTGTTTTAAAAGTCATTTCAGATTTTAAGAGGCTGTTAAATGACAAAAATTAAACTAATAAATGTCATTTCTAGCTTGATCCAATTTCCTTAAACCAAGTATTATAAGGCCATTTCAAGATCTGGTTTATGGATGTTCAAATATCTTCTTAAGTTCAATTCCAACTACAGCAGATGATTTCTTCACTTACAGATATTTTACTAAAACTTTAAAACTCAGGCAGGAAGAGTGACAACACATATCAATTAGAGTTGGACAAGGATTAATCTTTCTAAAACACTACAGTCTTTTATCTTAAGCTTCAATTAACACACACAATTTATTTTCATCTACTAACATAAACTGGGTTTCCCAGGTAGCTCAGTGGTAAAGAATCTGCCTGCCAATCAATGCAGGAGACGCAGGTTGGATCCCTGGGTGAGGAATATCCTCTGGAGTAGGAAATGGCAAGCACTCCAGTATTCTTACCTGGGTAAACCCCACGAACAGAGGAGCCTGGCAGCCTACAGTGCATGGGATCGCAAGGAGCTGGTCATGATTGAGTGACTGAGCACACACACTAACTCAAATTATTTAGGAAACACTACATAAGGTAAAGAATAATATATACTTAAGGACCCAGATTAAGGAAAGACTCAAATATAGCAGAAACTATCTCAGAAAACCTGGATTCAGTGCTTTTGCTCTTATTTTCCACTTTCCATGAAAGAGCAGAAAAATGCTATTTGACTTGGGATCCACTACAAATTTGGATTCCACCATCACTAAGGGTTGCGCTATCTGTCAGCCATGACATTAGACACATTTATACAAAGTAGTTCTAATATTACAAAGCAGCAGTATTTGAAATTAAAAAGAAAAAAACAGTCCTTTAAAAGCTACCAACTCAACATAGAGTATATACCGAGAGTAGTATACAGCACTAAGAGGAATAATAAAATATAATCTAACCTTCAAAGAATTTACCACCTTATCAAAAAGAAAGAGGAATGTACGTAACTCTAAATTATTGGAAAACAAAAGGCACATGATTAGATTTTGAAATATTTCCAACAGAAAATAGGCTTAGGAGGAATCCAGGTAGGAAAGCTATGTCATTGAGTGGGAGTCATTAGAGCTTTAAGAGGCAGAAAGCCTAGAGATAGGACTTGAAGAAGGAATGGAAGGAAATCAGGCAGACCTTTCGCAAGGAAGCGGAAAGCATTCGCCAAAACACAAACAAAGCAAGTTGTAGGCATGCATGAGGCCTGGTAACGAAAGGCTGGTGTAGATCAAAGAGCACCTAGAATAGCAAAGCAGTTTGGATCAGAATCAAAAGGAAAAGGAAGCCTCCAGAGATTTCTGAGTTGGGCAATAAACTAAATTCAAATGTTATTTTTGAAAGATTCTTCTGGTAGTCACAGTCAAACTCAAAGCTGTCATGAACTTCTCTAATTCTTATTTCTCCCTAGTCCTTTACATAAAGAGACTCAAAAGTTTTCCAAAAATCATACGCTCAATATAATCACTGACTATCCATGCCTTCTCCTTATTTTAAATGCCTATTTAAATTCCAACCTTCTTTGTTTCAAGACTAAGCTCAACTCTCAATTCTACAATTCACTTTTCTCTTACAATTCAGGCCTTCATTTTATCCCTTTCTTTCCTCTAACTTCCAGCATTTAAAACTCTATACTTTCCCACTTAGCATTTAATTATACTACCTAGCAGTGTACACTATTTTCGTGAATATAAATTGTCTTCTCAACCAGATACTTAGCTCCATGAAGACAACGACCACATCTAGTTCTCACTCCCTGCTCATCTAGCACACTAATAATTATATCAGATTATCAGTAGTGATCAACTACTGATGATAATGGAACCTGAGAAATAGTAAATCTGAGACAGAAAAGGAAAGAATTAAAAGGTCTTGGACAATGAATTGGAAAGTAAGACGATTTGGGCCTAGAGACCTGGGTGAATAAAAAGCAACATAATAAAATGGAGGGGAAGCTGGAAGGAGCATCTTTGCAGGAAATGGGGGGATGGATATATTTAACTGGAGTTCACAGAAAGACATCCAGAGAGAAATATTCTGCAGACATTAGGGGAAAACTCAGATGTAAGGCTGGCTAATGACAGTTTTGTCATTTAAACATTTGTATAAATCAAAAGCCAGGAAGAAGTATAGTCTCATACATGTTCTGATGCACTTTGCAGATCAACAAAAAAGATGCCTGGCCACCAATTATGGAAGTACAAAAGGGGGCCTTGTCTTTTCCATAGTGGTGAATGGGGAGGGAGGCTACATCCTCCAAGTATTTTCAAAGGTTTACACATTTTAAAAGTCTTTTTCCTAAAAAGTTTGGAAACAAATGCCTGAAATGGTACTCTATACATAGACTATGAGAAGACATTCTAGCATCTCAAGAGTGAATTGTGCCTTAGTTGTAAGCAAGGTATACCTGCCAGGAATTATCAGTAAATTTAGGCTTGCTCATACACAATCAGGAGCAGGGAAGTCTTTAATAAAGAATGCTGCTTTCTCTGACCTTCCCAATACTGGGCCATTCTTGACTAGATCTTAGAGATCGTCTGACCCTGAGGGCTCCTTGGATTCAACCTATTACCACCTTGCTATGTCCATCTCCTAGAACCTGATAGATTTCATCCACTAGCCTTATGATCTGTCATATTATATCAGATGAGCCAAGTTCATGGTCCTGGTCCCAACAGGCTTGTTTTACCTTAACAATTCATTATCCAATGACTTGTCTATTTTCAAAATACAGATTGACATCAGGCTCCAACACCTAATGGGCGACACTTGAAATGACTGATAAAGAACATTTTTTATATACTCTTGAGCTGAAATGGAAAAATTGAGAGTGGGGGTAATTAGCCAGGGCCAGAAATAAAGAGGAAAATACCTGCACTATGGTACTAAAAGGAAGTTGTCAGTTTCTGTAACCTAATAGCTTGAGTTTAAATGCACGCATGAAAAGAGGAGCTACTGCCTTTAGCCTATAGCAGGCAGGGAGTTGGAACGGAGACCTCCACATAAAGCCAGCGGGAAGGGCTGCCCTTAGTGTAATGGTTAGACTAGAAGCCACTGAGCTGAGAAATTAACATAAAAAATGGCAGTGAGCTGGGGGCTCCTGGATCACTCTTGGAAAGCACTCCCATAATATATAATCCAAATGATTTGCACAGAAAAATAAAATAATCCCCTCTAAAAATAAGTTTATAGCTTTATTCATTATAATATGATTATTTAACACCAAAGGCAAACAATCGTCAGAGCTACATGGTAGAAAACACAGGCTATATACAAAGGAGTAAATTAGAATAACAACAAACTTTTCAAAATTAACAAGACCAAATGATCATGAAATAAGATCTTAAAAGTGCTAAGGAAACTATCATACTACAATACTAAATCCACAATTCAACAGTAATGTTAAATAAGCAAAAGCAAAATAGAAGGAGCAATACGTAGGTATTATGCAGATATGGCATATGAATATTTACAAACAAACGACTCAGAATATCTTGCTTAGTTTGTCTATGAGATGTTGGAGAATTCATTCCAAGTGCTAATATTATGCACATTTTGTTGCCATTTCTGTTTCTTGGGGAGAATGACACTTTTCCATGTTATTCTTCCATAAGAACCTTAGCAACAGTAAACAGCACAGGTTAAGGAGACCCAGTGTAGCATGATATACTGGAAAGAGCTCATGATTGGAGTTATAAAGCCCATATTCTCCTATTCGGTAGTTGTGGGACTATGGCAAAGTCATTAATCTCCTTCAATCTGTTTCCGCAGCTGCAAAACAGAAATACTACTACTAACATCTGTATAGCACAAGGTTAATAGTAAAGGCAATATTGAGGCAACTGTATGCAAACATGCTTTATACACTGTAAAAGAAAGTTATTGATAGAAAAATAACGAATCATGAAAGAATCAGGGTCTTTGCTTCAATTCTTGTGCTGTAACAATGCATTTGTTCCTTTGCAGAGGCAATAGATGCCTATTACTCTAATTTTACCTCCAAAAGCTATTTCTAGCAATTCCAAAGAACAGCCTACTCCTTTTGTCCTGATGTTTTACTCCAGCAGAGGGAGAGCTTTATAAAAACCTTTAGGCTATGAACACCGCCTTATGTGCCCTTTTCATAATGAAGGTAAAAGAAACTGCCTTCACAATTAAGAGGACTCGAGTCATCATCATGCAGCGAAACCCTCTTAAGCTAATTCAGCCCACACAATTCATAAAACAGGACACTTCTGTTACCAAAATACAATAACAGGGGCTAAGAGAGAGTTTAAGGAGCCACGATCAATGGAGCAGAGACAATGGGAAAAATAACATTCTTTCCAATCCTAATAACATGGGGTTAAAGGTTATAAGTATTAAAAAATGACTAGCACAGGTTTATTTAAGCAACTTCACAGTCTTTTAATGTCTGAGTCCAGGGTATTATCAAAGCAGTGTTGTAGAAAACAACAGGAATAAATACTGAGTTGCCTTTTTACAAGTCCCTTCTAATGTAAAGGGACAGTATTTCTGATGATTCGAGTTGCTCAACTTCTATCCTGTTGATGGCAAGTAATGGAAAGACATATATCTAAATCCCAAGTTGTGGCATAGTAAATAAAATATAAGTGTGCTTGATGGGATAAAACAACTGTCATACAAACAATCCCTAACATCATTATACCATTTCCAAAGAAGGCAAGACAGAGGTCTTCAGATTGTTCCATATTTCTGAGAAACTGGCAGTTTGCAGTACAGACTTATAATTCTTATATCTGCATAGATAGAAGAGGCTGGAACTATAGAAGTGATTCAAGTAGAAACAAGTATTTATTAATACTAAACAGACTGATCTAGATATCAAGTCACCCAAGAGATTCACTATGCAGTGGCCCAGGATTTTAGGGTTCTCTTTTATTCCCCCTCGTGAGCAGCTGTAGCATCCCCAAGACACCTCCCTATAGGGAATAGTATCTTCCAGTGCAAACTCCATTGATTTCTCTGCAGGAACAGAAAGAAATGACACAAAGAGCTCCCTGCAGGGACGTTCACTTTTCAGTTTTGCTAGATTCTGTCTGGATTAATTATCTATTTCATGTCGGACATTCTTCTGGCATGAACTACCAAATTCACAGTAAGATTGTGTCAGAAATGTTCTTTGACAAGAAAATGATTAGTGCTTTATTCCTCACAAATAACCAGAGGGAATTTTCCAAAAAGGCCAGTTCCTTCCCCTGTTCAGAGAAATGGAATTTATACTTCAAGGTAAAAAAGAAAAATAATAGAAATTCAATCAAAATAGCTTAAAAAAAAAAACAACACTCCAACTGCTTAGAAGTTGTTTAGCAGATAAAAATATATGGCTATATAATCAATAAATATACCCCAGGAAGACAATACTGCACAAAGCTGAAAAAATTCTTATGTAACTAAAATTCAGGTGTAACCAAAGAGCTTCCTGTAGGGTCTCAAAGAAAATACTAGCCAGTGACATCATAAGAGTTTAGATTGAATAAGCTACAACATGGATAAAGCTTAAAAACACCAGGCTAACTATGGAGAACAGTGGAGATTTCCTAAAAAATTAAGAATAAAACTACCATATGACCCAGCAATCCCATGACTGGGGAAAATCACAGTTCAAAAAGATACAAGTATGCCAAAGTTCATTGCAGCACTACTTGCAATAGCCAGGATGTGAGGCACCCCAGAGGCCTATCAACAGATGAATGGATAAAGATGTAGAGGATATATGCATATATCTATGTATATGGAGGATAATTGCCTTATAATGTTGTGTTGGTTTCTGCCACACCACAGTGCGAGTCAGTCCTAATTGTGCGTGTGTGTATTCTCTCCCTCCTGAGCTTCCCTCTCCCCTCCTATTCCACTCTAAGTTGTCACAGAACCAGGCCAGGCTCCCTGTGTTATACAGCAGATACATACATATATACAATGTGTGTGTGTGTGTGTGTATATATATATATATATATATATATATATATATATAATGAAATATTATTCAGCCATAAAAAGGAATGAATCTGAGTCAGTTTTGGTGAGGTAGATGAACCTAGAGCCTGGTATACAGAATGAAGTCAGTCAGAAAGAGAACAATATCCCATATAATGCATATATATGAAATCTAGAAAAATAGTACTAATGAACCTATTTGCAGGGAAGGAATGGAGATGCAGATGTAGAGAACAGACTGTAAACACAGTCGGGGAAGAAGAGGGTGGGACGAATTGAGAAATTAGCACTGACATATGTACGCCATCATGGGTAAAATAGATAGCTAGTGGGCAGCTGCTATATAACACGGGGAGCCCAGCCTGGCTCTGTGACAACTTAGAGTGGGATGGGAGGGGAGAGGGAGGCTCAAGAGGGAAAGAATACAAACACACACACACACACAATTAGACTGATTCACACTGTGGTATGGCAGAAACCAACACGATATTGTAAAGCAATTATCCTCCGATTAAAAACACACACACATACACACACACACACACACACACCAGGTTGTATGAAAGAAGCCAGTCACAAAATACAACATATTATATGACTCCATTTATACAAAATGGAAAACAGGCAAATTTAGAGAGACCAAAAGTAAATCATTGATTGTATAGGGTTGGGGGCAGGGGAGGGATGGAGGCACTGTGCGATGACAGTTAGGGGATACAGAGCTTCTTTTGGGAGTGATGAAAATGTTCTAAACTTGAAAGTCATGATGGTTGCAAAACTCTGTCAATATATTAAAAATCATCAAAGTGTAAACTGTAAATTAGTGAACTGTTCTATTTGTGAATTTTATCTCACTAAATCTTTTTATAAAAAAAAAAGAGTTCAGATTTAGTGTGGACCTGTTTGACACCACGGAAACAGATATTTTGGTATCAGAGAAGTTTAAGCTGGAACCTTGCCTGTGCCACTAATTAGCTAAATGACCTTTGGTTTTCCTTCTCTGCAAAATGAAGGGTTGTGCTTGTATTAGGACTCTCTGGAGAAATAAAACCAACAAAAAAGAAAAGAAAGAAGGATGAGGGAAGGAAGAAAGATAAATAAAGATAGGGAGATGGATAGAGAAAAATATTTATTAGAGGAAGTGTCTCAAGCAGTCGTGGAGGTCAAGAAGTCCCACGTCTGCAGGCTGGAGAACCAGGAAAGCAAGTGATGCAAATCAGATCAAGTTCAAAGACGTGAGAACCAGGTGGCTGCAGTGTAAGTCACAGTGTCTGCAGGTGCAAGAACCAGGAGCTCGAAAGTCCGGGGGCAAGAGAAGAAGGATGCCCTGTATCAGAATTTACCCTTCCTTTGCTTTTTTGCTCCCTTCCAGCCATCATTGGATTAGTTGATGCTGCCCACACTGTTAAGGGCAGATCTTGCTTCTAAGCCTAGGATTCAAATGCTAATCCCTGTCAGAAATACCCTCACAGACACACACAGAAATTATGTTTTACCAACTATCTGGGCATTTCGTAGGCCTGTCAAGTTGGCACAGAAAATCAAGTTGGCATAGAAAATATACTATCATAGTATAAAAATACTCATCAATAAAAGATTGGGCCACATATGAAAATGTAATATACAATGAAATACTATGTAAGTGTAAAAAAAAGTATATATATATATTGCCAGGAAAAAAAGTATACACTCTATTAGGATGGAAAAATCAGGTTATAATACACAGTATGCTCAATAAAAGGTGTTCCCCAGCTTAGACAGTAAAAGAATCTGCCTGCAATGTGGGAGACCCAGGTTCAATCCTTGGGTCAGGAAGATCCCCTGGAGAAGGGAATGGCAACCCACTCCAGTATTTTTGCCTGGAAAATCCCAGGGACAGAGGAGCCTGGTGGGCTGCCGTCTATGGGATCGCACAGAGTTGGACATGACTGAGCGACTTTGCAGCAGCAAGCTAGTGTCTGGCAGCTGCCAGTATTCCGTGGGCCATGATTCCTTTCTCACACCATCACACCGCCTTTTCTTCTCTTTCAGTTGTCACGCCACATCTCTCTTTACAGTAGTTAAATCTGTCTCCTTCTTAAAGGCACACTTGTGATTACATTTAGGGTAACACACAGATATGGTATGGACCTAACAGAAGCAGAAGATATTAAGAAGAGGTGGCGAGAATATACAGAAGAACTGTACAAAAAAGATCTTCACAACCCAGATAACCACGATGGTGTGACCACTCACCTACAGCCAAACATCTTGGAATGTGAAGTCAAGTGGGCCTTAGGAAGCATGACTACAAACAAAGCTAGTGGAGGTGATGGAATTCCAGTTGAGCAATTTCAAATCCTAAAAGATAATGCTGTGAAAGTGCTGCTCTCAATATGTCAGCAAATTTGGAAAACTCAGCAGTGGCCACAGGACTGGAAAATACCTGTTTTCATTCCAATCCATAAGAAAGGCAATGCCAAAGAATGCTCAAACTACTGCACAATTCCATTCATCTCACATGCTAGTAAAGTAATGCTCAAAATTCTCCAAGTCAGGCTCAGCAATAAGTGAACTGTGAACTTCCAGATGTTCAAGCTGGACTTAGAAAAGGCAGAGGAACCAGAGATCAAATTGCCAACATCCGCTGAATCATCAAAAAAGCAGGAGAGTTGCCGAAAAACATCTATTTCTGCCTTATTCACCATGCCAAAGCCTTTGACTGTGTGGATCACAATAAACTGCAGAAAATTCTGAAAGAGATGGGAATACTAGACCACCTGACCTGCCTCTTAAGAAATCCATATGCAGGTCAGGAAGCAATAGTTAGAACTGGACATGGAACAACAGACTGGTTCCAAATAGGAAAAGGAGTAAGTCAAGGCTGTATATTGTCACCCTGCTTATTTAACTTATATACAGAGTACATCATGAAAAATGCTGGGCTGGATAAAGCACAAGCTGGAATCAAGATTGCCGGGAGAAATATCCATAACCTCAGATATGCAGATGACACCACCCTTATGGCAGAAAGTGAAGAAGAATTGAAGAGCCTCTTGATGAAAGTCAAAGAGAAGAGTGAAAAAGTTGGCTTAAAGCTCAACATTCAGAAAACAAAGATCATGGCATCCGGTCCCATCACTTCATGGGAAATAGATGGGGAAACAGTGGAAACAGTGTCAGACTTTATATTTTGGGCTCGAAAATCACTGCAGATGGTGATTGCAGCCATGGAATTAAAAGATGTTTACTCCTTGGAAGGAAAGTTATGACCAACCTAGACAGCATATTAAAAAGCAGAGACATTACCTTGCCAACAAAGGTCTGTCTAGTCAAGGCTATGGTTTTTACAGTAGTCATGCATGGATGTGAGAGTTGGACGATAAAGAAAGCTGAGTGCTGAAGAATTGATGCTTTTGAACTATGGTGTTGGAGAAGACTCTTGAGAGTCTCTTGGACTGCAAGGAGATCCAACCAGTCCATCATAAAGGAAATCAGTCCTGAGTGTTCACTGGAAGGACTGATGCTGAAGCTGAAACTCCAATGCTTTGGCCTCCTTATGCAAGGAGCTGACTCATTTTAAGGGACCCTGATGCTGGTTAAGATTGAGGGCAGGGGGAGAAGGGGACAGAGGATAAGATGGTTGGATGGCATCACCGACTCAATGGACATGAGTTTGAGTAAACTCCGGGAGTTTGTGATAGAATGGGAGGCCTGGCATGCTGTGGTCCATGGGTCCAAGGAGTTGGACACGACTGAGAGACTGAACTGAACTGAACAGATAGTCCAGGATAATCTACACATCTCAAGATCTTTAACGTCATCATATACACAAAATCCCCTTTATTATATAGGGTAACATTCATAGGTTCCAGAGATTAGGACCTGGATATCTTTGAGGGTCATTATCCAGCCTACAGGAATGATTTAAAAGTGCTTTCATAGTGGTAGTTGATGTACAGCTTTATGAATCTACCAAAAAATCACCAAACTGTACTTTAAAAGAGTGAACTTTGTAATATGTGAATTATATCTCAGTAAAACTGGGACTTTCTTAAAAAGACACAGTTGTCAGAAAAAATATAGCTATTACACAGCTCAAAAAATAAAAGGCAAACAATTTGTGTGCAGTTGTGCTCAGGCATACCATAAAGGAATGAAGAAAATTCCATAAAGTCAAGGTTAATAGTGCTTCAGATAAATCCTTCAACAACTCATATGTGGAATCAGCATGTATAGTAAAATGATATAACCACATATACATACATGCATATAATTATACACATATAAATGTAAATATATATTAAATGACACAACTACATATTTGTATATATGTGTATGTATGTATACATTTTATGAATTTATTTAATACACATGCATAAGCTGCAATGGATTGCTATATTCTAACATGGGAGAGATGATGGCACCACCAGTCTTCACTGTGGAACTCCTATTTTTCCTTTAGGATACCTGGCTTCTCTGGGTGACATGTGACCATCTGATGGAAACTCAAGTAAAGAAACCATCCATCCCTGTATTAAATATTACAAGAGCTTAATTTTACTCTCTTTTTTGAGATAAAAGATAAATAAGAAATATTCTAATATCTTCTTCCCATACCTCATGGCTGGACTTATACACAAAACATTTTAGAGACTGATGCTCTTGACTATGCTCCCAAACATCACTGAATACCAGAGTCACTGAGGAACTCATTAAAAAATAAAGAGGTTGGGCTTCATCTTTAAAGGATTCTGACTTTGTAGCTCAAGTTAACCACAGAATTTTGAAGACCACACTAGACATCACTGCCATTCATTTTTCAATGAAGTCCATAATTTGGACAGAGTAGTTGAGCCAAACAAGTGAAAGTGAAGGAAATTCACTTTCACTGAAGCTATAAGTGTAACAAGATGAAACAAAGTCAGCGATACTCTTGTTTGACCTGTTTTCAACAATTTCAGATCAAAGTCATATGACCCTGTGAATCACTGAAGCAAGTTAATTGTTCAAACAACCACTTACATAAGTAGAGGCAGTGTGCCATGGCCCTGAAGCAAAAGGAATGGTACCTCTGAGAATATCTTACTCGTTACTATTGAATTAGAATCTAGAGCAACAGGTTTCATTATGGTACTATGAGAAGATCTAAGCCCAGCTTTTAATAAAGCTCAAAAACCTAACAGCAGGGCCTACATAGGTATGAAGTCATTTAAATCATGAAAGATAAGTAATATACACTGAAAACATGAGAAGGGCATTAGAACAACATCCAATTAATAGTACAGTCCATAGACTTGAACGAATCCTTTTCTGGTCAACTTTGCAAAGTCTTTCAAACTTAAAACTAAAGAATCCTAAAGCAAAATGATATACTATCTCCTTTAAATACGACTTCTGGATTTGTAAGCATGTTAAAGAGGCATTCCAAGTAATTCTGTACCTATATAAAGATTTACCAAAAGTTTACTGATTTAATTCCCAATACTTCCCAAGCCTTTCACTAACACATGATTTTAGTCATCTAATCAAAGTGAAGTCTAACCTGGAAATGTTAATGTTTCTGGAAATAAGTCTCTTAGTGATATTTTATCTTGGGAAATGAGAAGGTAAGATCAACACATTTAATGGATAACCAACAAAGACCTGCAGCATAGCACACAGAACTCTGCTCATTGTTATGTGGCAGCCTCGATGGGAGGGGAATTGGAGGGAGAACGGACACATGTATGGCTGAATCTCTTCCCTGTTCACCTGAAACTTCACAACATTGTTAATTGGCTATACCCCAATACAAAATAAAAAGATTTTTTTTTAAAAAAGGTCAACACATTTATATAGCATGGAGATAAATTTAATTACCACAGGTAACAATGACATTTTTAAAAGAAGTTTAATTCTAGGTTCACATGGGTATATGATGAATAAGTTTTTAAAAATTCTAGGTCACTTAAGGGTATATGTGAATTTCTTAGAAGGTATCAAAATAATGTTTTCCATCACATCTCAAAATCCATAAAGCCTTTCAAACGTGTAATGCCATTTAATCTACAACCCTCCTTCAGAGACCCCCTCTCTCTACAGCCTATGTCTCCATTTATCCCAGAAAAACCCACCCCTTGTATAAGCTTAAATGATATATTTTGTTCACAGCACTGGCAGAATGGCACACAATTAGCATCCTTTTAGTCATGTCATTATTTCTAGCTCAGTGGCGTTTATTCAGATGAGCACAATTTGCAACCACTGAGCCCCGCTCTTCTGATGTTAACTGGCATCATTAAAACCCTCCTAGTGTCCAGTTCATTTGATCTTTTAAAGAATACCCTAGGTTTGTGACTGAGAGCCGGAAACTCACGGCTGGATACCCTGAGCAGCGTTCATGTTTGGTCACAGATTACTCACATCAGTTAATAATCCTCAGAGAGCAAATTCCACTTTAAGAGGGAAATCTTTTCATATGAAAAAATTTTAAACACAAAATAAAATGGAATTAAGCGGAAACGGAATTAAAATAATGAACAGCAGGGAGAAGGGGTTCCTAAATGTCATAACTTAGAAAGCTGAGGTTGTAAAATGTTCAGAGTGAAGTACCTAAAAGATCATGCCAAATCTAGGTACGGTAAAGGTCAGACAGAGGAGAGAGGATGGGCTCATAAGCGCAAAATCAGGAAATGATAAAATGCCAAGACTTCAAATTTAAAATTTTCTCTAAGTTTGATTTAGTGTTTGATTTTGCATTATCTACAAATACTGTCTATAAAAAACTGAAAATGACCAATTAACTAATTATTGAAAGCTGAAGTCTTTTCTATTTAAACAGGAAATGTCAGTATTTGAGTTTTCCCACACATTTCACACATGTGTTCAATAGTATTCCATTTTACAACTTACTACAGTCAGTTAAAATTTTATTTTGAAAATGAAAAACCATATTTAAAAATATACTTACAGCATGACAAAGTAAATGTTATAATATCCACGAATGTTTAAGAAAAGGCAAGTTCCTGCTGTCCCTTTATAGTTAAAAATAAGGCCAAACTACAACTTTCAACTGCAAAGAGTCATTGTGTAGTACATAAAAAGCTCAGCGTGGAAATAGATTCAACAAATGTACAAAAAGCGTTTTCATGCCCAGGAAGAACTGAAGGCATCAAAAAACATGCCCCAGCTACAAATAACATAGAGCTCGGTTCAAAAAGACAAGCAAATTCCTTGCCTAATGCATAGCAAATTAAACTTAATCAACTCCTCTGCAAGGTCGAGCTGGCAATCCACCTTTAAATGTCCCCACAAACAAAACATAAGAACAACAAAAGAGGTTCCAGAGAATAAGTAATAAATACTGAATCCACAGTAGGTGACAGAACCCTTACTGTACACAGCTGAGAAAAATCTGCCGTGGAACAATGTATCACATTTCCATATTAAATTATATTTACCACGCTGAAAAATGCTTAAACAAAATGCAGGATTTCTATTGGCCATTTTAATACCACATTGACCCCCTAAACCTTCCAAACCCAATCCCGTTGAAAATCTGAGTCCCATTGAAAATCATTCCCACCCCATGGAGCCCTGAAGGAGCAGCTAGACAAAGAGTTGGGATGATGGGAGAGGGCAGGGAGAACTACCTTACCCCATGATTTCAGAAATAAATCAATAAAAGAGGGTAGAATAGCCAAAACATAACCCTGGCATAGGGAATTTCCGGGAAAATCACTTCAGTGACAAATGGCCTGGAGTGAACTCTTCCAGCGGTCAAGAATCCCCAGGAAAGGGCCCTCCCCTCCTTATCTATTGCTCAATTGTACAATACTCTGCTTTGAAAATATAACACCCTCTTGGAGCTAGGCGGGATGAAAGAGCTTTTCTTCATGATCCTGCAACGCCTATTAATTTTTGCTACAAGAGACTCACAGCTGATTAAGAAAACAGAGGGTTAGCACTGCCTCACATTCCCATCTCAAGGACTTGAGAGAGAAAAATCTTAAAAGTGAATGAGCCCTCTTTTTCAGTACAATGTACTGATTTTCATTTATGCACACACCAAAAGCTATTTCTCTTCCAACTGTGGGCAATTTGTTTAGACAGAAAGTCATTTTCCTCCTTGAAGCATCAGAAGCAATGTTACTAGATTCCTATGTGGTTAAAGAATTAAATTTCAGAAAAACTATGACTCATTCACCACCACCCAGAGCACAGATTTAGAAATCAATGTCTGAAGAAGCAAAACTTGTACTGTCCCCAAAGTACATTCACACTTTTATCACAAGCGGAAAAGCAACATGATACAGTGGAAAAGCACAAGCAGTATAAAGAGCATGTGAATATCTACCTTATCATGTCAATTTGGATGTTATTTGACTTGCCAGGCTCATGAGCAAATAGCACCTACATTACAAGATTACTATGAAGTGTAATACAGGCCATAATGGACACCAAATGCCAAACATATTCACTAGCATGAAAATATGCAGCTTTAATAGTTTTGTAGTATTAAATTATAACAACACACTGCAAAAAGTACAGATCTTGACTGTATATTTCAATGAATCCTGACAAATGTACACACTATTGTAACCACCACCTCCATCATGATACAGACTATGGAAATATGGGAGCCACATATGCAATTTAAAATTTTCTAGTAACCACATTTTTAAAAAGTAAAAGGAGACAGATTAAATTAATTTGAATTACTGTCATTTTACTTAACCCAATCTATCCAAAACATCATTTTAACATGTAAAATAAGCTACAAATATTATGAGATATTTTATATAATTTTTCATACTAAGACATCAATCTGCTGTACATTTTACACTTAGAGCACAACACAATTTGAATTAGCCATCGTTCAAGTATCTAACAGCTCTTAGATACAGACCACAGTCCAGAAAATTATCTCCTGCCCCTTTCTAGTCTACCCTTCTCCCCACCCCAAGTCAATTACCATGCTGATTTCTATCCTCATAGATGAATTTTGCCTATTCATGAATTTCATAAAAATGAGATGTATGGACTTTTTGACTGGCTCCTTTCACTGAGCATGCTTCAGAGATTCATCCATATTGTTGCAAGTAGCAGTGGTCCTTTCCTTTTTATTGGTGAATAGCATTCCAATGTATAAACACAATACCCATTTGAGTTGTTTCCAAATATGCTATAATCATTAAGCTGAAATGAACACTCATATACAAGTCTTTTTGTGGATATGTTTTCATTGACTCAGATAAATATCTAGAAGTAAAATGCTGGTTCATAAGTGTACATTCAACTTTATAAGAAACTGCCAAATATTTTTCAACAGTGACTGTATCATTTTATAGTTCTGCCAATAGTGTAAGAGAGATCAAGTCACTTTACACCTTCTCCAACGTTTGATATCATCAGTTTTCTTTTTTTTTAATTACTGATTTCAGTGGTGTGTATGTTTCCCATTGACCAACAATGTTGACATTTTTCCATATTTGTCAGCCAATCATATGATATCTTTTTTAAAGAGTGGTTTGGAAAAATGAAGGGAGAGTTGTTACATGGGAAAACTGAGATGACTTACATGAAATTATTTCAATGATTAAAATAAAGGACATAATTCTAAGGACGACCTGAGTCAAGCAGAAAATGTAAATCTAGACGCCAAGAGAGGTGCTGCAAATTAAAGTACATGCTTCTCAAAAGGGAGCTGTTACTGTTACTCGGTATTAACTTGTCCCTCCCACGTGGAGAACCAGGCCAGGTTCTGCGAGATTTTCCCCTTTAACAAGAAAGGGTAGATACCTGTAATTTTTACTTTTAATTAATATTAGAATTAATTAAAAATATTAGTCCTATGATAATGAAAGAAAATGGGCAAAGGTTTTGAAATTCTAATTTCTATAAATGTTAGTGATTTATATAAAGACACACCTCCTTAATATCATAAACATTAAAACATTCAGGGTCCTCACTGATTACTGGTCAAAGACGGTATCTACTGGGACTTCCCTGTGGTCCAACAGTTAAGAATCTGTCTTGCAATGCAGGGGACATGGGTTTGATCCCTGATCTGGGAATTAGGATCCCACATGCCACAACTCTCTCGAGCGTGGCAATGAGAGGGACCATGTGCTACAACACTAAATCCCACATAATGTGTGATATATCCAAATAAATAAATATTAAAAACCAAAACCCCTCAAAATAGCTATCTATTATATTACAACAAGGGCTGTCAACCTACCAAAGACAGATGACAAAATCATTTTGAGTGGCAGGAACAGTGCCCCAGAAAAGTCATAAAGAAAAAGTTGGTGAGGGCAGCTCCCGATTCCTCTTTTCCCGCTAGACAACCATATTACAGAACATATTCTATGATATTCTTATTCTTCAGTGACTATTCATATCATGTACATTTTAGTAAGAATGAAAGTCATAGCTAAAAATACTTCAGTGGCAATGCCTACCTAGGAGTATATCCATTATTTGGGGAGAACAGAAGAAAAGATATCTCTTGATGGGATATAAAACACAACTGCTTTGGAAAACAGCCTGGCAGCTACTAAAATGGTTACACATAATTACATGATCCAGCCATTCCACTCTTAGATATATACCCAAGAAAAACAAAGCATGTGTTCACACAAGAACTTGAAAACGAAGGTTCACAGCAGCATTATTCATAATAGCCCAAAAGTGGAAACAGCCCAGGTGTGGTGCACGTGAGCTCCATCATGCCTGACTCTTTGTGACCCTGTGGACTGTAGCCCACCAGCCTCTTCCTTCCACGGGATTTTTCAGGCAAGAATACTGGAATGGGTTGCTATTCCCTGCTCCAGGGGATCTTCCTGATCCAGGGATTGAACCTGCATCTCCTGCCTGGGCAGGCAGATTCTTTACCACTGAGCTACTTGGAAACAAATCAAATGTCCATTAACTGATAAATGGATGAATAAAATGTAGATGAATGGATAAATAAAATGTCGTATAGCCATACAGTGAAATATTACTTAACTATAAAAAGGAATGAAGTATTGATACATGCTACAATATGGATGAAATCTTGAAAACATTATGCTAACTAAAAAGCCAGTAACAAAAGGCCACATACTGTTTGACTTCATTTACATGAAATGTCCAGAATAGGCAAATATATAAAGACAGAAATTAAATTAGTGGTTCCCTACAGTGGGGCAAGGTGTGGGGCATAGGGGTGGTATGGAAGGTGTGCAACTTCTTTTCGGGGTAATGAAAATGTTCTAAAATGATTGTGATGGTGGATGCACAACCAATATTCAAAAAGTGACTAAATTTCACACTATAAATAGATGAGCTGGATAGTGTGTGAATTATACCTTGATACAATGCAGTACATGGATGCAATCTCAAAAACGACAGAATGATCTCTATTCGTTCCCAAGGCAAACCATTCAATATCACGGTAATCCAAGTCTATGCTCCAACCAGTAACGCTGAAGAAGCTGAACTTGAATGGTTCTATGAAGACCTACAAGACCTTTTAGAACTAACACCCCCAAAAGATGTCCTTTTGAATATAGGGGACTGGAATACAAAAGTAGGAAGTCAAGAAACACCTGGAGTGAGTGAAGTAAGTGAAGTGGCTCAGTCGTGTCCGACTCTTTGCGACCCCATGAACTGTAGCACACCAGGCTCCTCCATCCATGGGATTTTCCAGGCAAGAATACTGGAGTGGGTTGCCATTTCCTAAACACCTGGAGTAACAGGCAAATTTGGCCTTAGAATGCGGAATGAAGCAGGGCAAAGACTAATAGAGTTTTGCCAAGAAAATGCACTGGTCATAGCAAACACCCTCTTCCAACAACACAAGAGAAGACTCTACACATGGACATCACCAGATGGTCAACACTGAAATCAGATTGATTATATTCTTTACAGCTAAAGATGGAGAAGCTCTATACAGTCAACAAAAACAAGACCAGGAGTTGACTGTGGCTCAGATCATGAACTCCTTATTACTAAATTCAGACTTAAATTGAAGAAAGTAGGGAAAATTGCTAGACCATTCAGGTATGACCTAAATGAAATCCCTTATGATTATACAGTGGAAGTGAGAAATAGATTTAAGGGCCTAGATCTGATAGATAGAGTGCCTGATGAACTATGGAATGAGGTTCGTGACATTCTGCAGGAGACAGGGATCAGGACCATCCCCATGGAAAAGAAATGCAAAAAAGCAAAATGGCTGTCTGGGGAGGCCTTACAAAGAGCTGTGAAAAGAAGAGAGGCGAAAAGGAAAGGAGAAAAGGAAAGATATAAGCATTTGAATGCAGAGTTCCCAAGAATAGCAAGGAGAGATAAGAAAGACTTCTTCAGCGATCAATGCAAAGAAATAGAGGAAAACAACAGAATGGGAAACACTAGAGATCTCTTCAAGAAAATTAGAGATACCAAGGGAATATTTCGTGCAAAGACAGGCTCAATAAAGGACAGAAATGGTCTGGACCTAGCAGAAGCAGAAGATATTAAGAAGAGGTGGCAAGAATACACAAAAGAACTGTACAAAAAAGATCTTCACGACCCGGATAATCATGATGGTGTGATCACTCATCTAAAGCCAGACATCCTGGAATGTGAACTCAAGTGAGCCTTAGAAAGCATCACTACGAACAAAGCTAGTGGAGGTGATGGAATTCCAGTTGAGCTGTTTCAAATCCTGAAAGATGATGCTGTGAAAGTGCTGCACTCAATATGCCAGCAAATTTGGAAAACTCAGCAGTGGCCACAGGACTGGAAAAGGTCAGTTTTCTTCCAATCCCAAAGAAAGGTATGCCAAAGAATGCTCAAACTACCGCACAATTGCACTCATCTCACACGCTAGTAAAGTAATGCTCAAAATTCTCCAAGCCAGGTTTCAGCAATACGTGAATCGTGAACTTCCTGATGTTCAAGCTTAGAAAAGGCAGGTTTTAGAAAATGCAGAGGAACCAGAGATTAAATTGCCAACATCCGCTGGATCATGGAAAAAGCAAGAGAGTTCCAGAAAACATCTATTTCTGCTTTATTGACTATGCCAAAGCCTTTGACTGTGTGGATCACAATAAACTGCGGAAAACTCTGAAAGAGATGGGAATACTAGACCACCTGACCTGCCCCTTGAGAAATCTGTATGCAGGTCAGGAAGCAACAGTTAGAACTGGACATGGAACAACAGACTGGTTCCAAATAGGAAAAGGAGTGCATCAAGGCTGTATATTGTCACCCTGCTTATTTAACTTATATGCAGAGTACATCATGAGAAATGCTGGACTGGAAGAAACACAAGCTGGAATCAAGACTTCCATGAGAAATCTCAATAACCTCAGATGTGCAGATGATACCACCCTTATGGCAGAAAGTGAAGAGGAACTGAAAAGCCTCTTGATGAAAGTGAAAGAGTAGAGTGAAAAAGTTGGCTTAAAGCTCAACATTCAGAAAACAAAGATCATGGCATCTGGTCCCATCACTTCATGGGAAATAGATGGGGAAACAGTGGAAACAGTGTCAGACTTTATTTTTTTGGGCTCCAAAATCACTGAAGATGGTGATTGCAGCCGTGAAATTAAAAGATGCTTACTCCTTGGAAGAAAAGTTATGACCAACCTAGACAGCATATTCAAAAGCAGAGACATTACTTTGCCGACAGGTCCATCTAGTCAAGGCTATGGTTTTTCCTGTGGTCATGTACGGATGTGAGAGTTGGACTGTGAAGAAGGCTGAGCACCGAAGAATTGCTGCTTTTGAACTGTGGTGTTGGAGAAGACCCTTGAGAGTCCCTTGGACTGCAAGGAGATCCAACCAGTCCATTCTAAAGGAGATCCGCCCTGGGATTTCTTTGGAAGGAATGATGCTAAAGCTGAAACTCCAGTACTTTGGCCACCTCATGTGAAGAGTTGACTCATTGGAAAAGACTCTGATGCTGGGAGGGATTGGGGGCAGGAGGAGAAGGGGACGACAGAGGATGAGATGGCTGGATGGCATCACGGACTCAATGGATGTGAGTCTGAGTGAACTCCGGGAGTTGGTGATGGACAGGGAGGCCTGGCATGCTGAGATTCATGGGGTCACAAAGAGTCAGACACGACTGAGCGACTGAACTGAACTGAACAACTGTTTACATAAAAAGAAAGGAAAACTAAAGGTACTAGTGATTCACAGAGTCTCTTTCTTCTAGTCCTAAATATTCTTTTCCTCTGCCACCTGATGTTGCTGCTTGAGATTTAGAAAAGTATTCCTTTGATGTTGTATCTTTTCTCTGCACTATTTCTGAATTTCAAATATATTTGGTGTACTTAACATGATGCTTTCCCCTACTAGGCTGTGCACCCCTAGAAGGCTGAACATGCTCATAAATCTTTATATCCAGAGAACCTTGCACAGCCTGGCTTCAGTTCTCAATATTTTTATTTTAAAATTGATGTTTTTGGTGTCCTGCCTAGGGAATTTTTGCCCAGCGTGTGCACTGCAGTGGACATAGGACAGGGGGAAGCTGTGCCATCTCTTTTTTCCTTGGTCTTCTCACTACTTCTACTCATCAGAGAATAAATGAAAAACTTGGCAGAACACTGTTGAAAGGCTGCCAACCCTTCTATTTGAACATCTTTCCCAACAGGCAACAAACTTTATGAAATTATGAGATAAACAGGATCCCTTTTACACTTACAGCCCATAAACCCAAAAGGCAAAACAATGACAGCACTTTTTAAGTGTAAAATAAAAAGTATGGATTTAAATATGATCTTTAGTCAACAAGATGGATTTCTAAAACATCTTTTAAAAGTATTCATAACAATACATCAATGATTTTAAAATAAATATTTTAAATTACTTCCACTCCTCTTAAATATTCTCCAAAGCTCCAAAGCTAAGCCTACATAGGGCAAATCCACTGTGAGGAAAAAATGCTCATTTTAGACCTTCCTTTTCCATATGGGCCCCTCAGGGGTAACAAGCAGAATTGTCATATAACAAGAAGAAATGCTGCCCTCAATGAAGTGATGATATAATTGAACTGTTCTCTGTACTAACAAATAATACTGCCAGAAACTTAGGAACAAATTGCTACATTACAACTTTCTATTTCATGCTCAATAAACGTGGAAAGTTACTTAAGAAATAAGCTAACTATTTATATATGTTAGTGTTAGTTGGGCTTCCCTGGTAGCTCAGCTGGTAAAGAATTCCCTTTCAGTGTGGGAGACCTGGCTTTGAGCCTTGGGTTGGGAAGATCCCCTAGAGAAGGGAGTGACTGTCCATTCTTATTTTTTAAGTAACTTTCCATGTTTATTGAGATAGCCAATGGGAATTTGCTGTATGACTCAGGGAACTCAAACAGGGACTCTGTAATAACCTAGAGGGGTGGGAATGGTCAGGAGCCAGGAGGGAGAGTCAAGAGGTAGGGCACATGTCTACACCTATGGCTAATTCACACTGACATATGACAGGAATCAAACCAGTATTGTAAACCAATCAACAATAAAAAATTAATTAACATTAAAAAAGTAAACTAACCATAAGATCATAAAATATCCATAAAACTCTAAAATATTTAGTTCAAGAAAACAATTCAAAAGAAAGGAAAAACTTTACATACGTAATTACTTCTAGAATCCAATTGAAAATGAATTATTTGATTACATATGATACTTTCACTCAATGGAAAATAATTAAGCCATGAAAACCTGTAGCTACATCAAAAATCATTCTAGTAAGATGTAAATTGAGAAGAGGGAAAGTATAAAATATATGTGCAAAGAAAATACAGTGGGAAAAATGGAAAAATCAAAATGGTTTTGTGAAATGTGGATGAAGGATGCTTTCATTATCCAAAGTAAATGTGATGTTATTAATATAAAAATCTAAAGTAGGATAAAAACACTTCAAAGAGTCAGATGTGGCTGAGCATGCATATATGAAGAAACATGTCAATACAGCTTTAAAATATAAAATTCAATAAATGACCCATAAAGCACCAAAAATCAATCTATTTTGGCTCAAATATCTTTTTCATTAGGATCTCTATGCAAAGCCTAAATAATTTGAAACCTTATGCATTAGTGTATCATAAAGGAAATAGAGAAATACAAAGGAAAGAGTTCAAACTTAATGCCACAAAAAGACTTATCCATTTAATATCAGAACAGGACAAGGGCAGTGAACAAAAACATGACCAGCAAAAACACAGAGTGACAGGATATGAATTGTATCTCAATAAAGCTGTGGGGTTTTTGTAAGTGATTAACGTATTGTCTCTGAATTCAGGTAGACCTGGGTTTGAATCCTGGCTCTACAACATTTTAGCTGGATGACTCTGGGCAAATATTTAACCTCTGTCAGCCTCCCAGAAGAAAATAGTACTTTATCACATAAAGAGCTTTTTTTCATAAGATTAAATCATATAAGAAATATAATGATTATAGTATACAGTGCTTACTACATAGAAAGCACTCAGGAAGTCAATAGGTGCTTACTATTATGATTATTAAAATATCTCTAATAGTTTTCCATCTGAAAGCACTCTGCTAATTTCATATAAAAATAAAGGAAATGTCATCTGTGGACAAAATAGCTAAGTGGAACATATGTGTCTTTACTTGATATTTCACATGGCTTCATAAAAAGCTCTCTTTATAGTAAAAGGCCCAGAAAAGAATTCATGATTTCCCAGTATCCTTTATTTATAAGGATACTTATCCAGTATCCAGTATCCTTTGCTTCTTAGAAGCAAGAAGACAAAATTGTTTTATCAATCATTCTTATAGGAATGAAACATAACACAGCTGACCAGGGCTGTGTTAAAAGCAGGGAAGTTAAAAGCAACAGAGAAGAAAATATGCAAAGGACCTGAATGCTGCTGCTGCTGCTGCTGCTAAGTCGCTTCAGTCGTGTCCGACCCTGTGTGACCCCATAGACGGCAGCCCACCAGGCTCCCCCGTCCCTGGGATTCTCCAGGCAAGAACACTGGAGTGGGTTGCCATTTCCTTCTCCAATGCATGAAAGTGAAAACTGAAAGTGAAGTCGCTCAGTCGTGTCTGACCCTCAGCAGCCCCATGGACTGCAGCCTTCCAGGCTCTTCCATCCATGGGATTTTCCAGGCAAGAGTACTGGAGTTGGGTGAAGGACCTGAATAGAGTACTTCAAAAAGATACACAAGTGGCCAACACACATGTGAAAATATGTTCAATATTACTAGTCATCAGGGAAATGCAAATCAAAGCCACATGTGATAACACTTTGTACTCACTAGGAAGTGAAGAAGTGAAGTGAAGTCGCTCAGTTGCGTCCGACTCTTTGCGACCCCATGGACTGTAGCCTACCAGGCTTCTCCAACCATGGGATTTTCTGGGCAAGAGTGCTGGAGTGGATTGCCATTTCCTTCTCCAGGGGATCCTCCTGACCCAGGAATTGAACTGGGGTCTCCTGCATTGCAGGCAGACTCTTTACCCTCTGAGCCACCAGGGAAGCCCCCACTCACTAGGAAGGCTACAGTTAAAAAAAACAAGCAGATAAGCATTGCTGAAATGGGGAGAAATTAGAACATCCACACTCTGCTGGTGTGAACATAAAACAGCACAGCCACTTTGGAAAACAGTTCTGGATGCTCCTTAAACAGTAAACACAGAGTAACCATATAATCCAGCAATTTTATTCCTAGGTATATATCCCTCAAAAATGAAAACATACATCCATGCAATAACATATTCACAATATTCACAGCAGCAATATTCATAATAATCAGCAAAAATCCAAACGCTCATCAAATGATGAATGGATGAATAAAACATAAGATAGTTGCATCAAATATTATTGGATCATAAAAAGAAGTGGAGTATTGGTACATACTTTAAAGGTGATGAACCTCATAAATATGTTAAGTGAAAGAAGCCAGTTACAAAAGACAATATGTTGTCTTTATTCAGATGGAATCCATCCTTTCAATCTCTCACTGGAATCCATGATAAATGATTAAGCAGAAATAATTACAGGTTGAATCTGACCCTATCAAGGACAAATGAGTCTCGTAATGACTTTCAAAATTGAAGAGTCCATTGTCCATTGTCCATGAGTTAAGAGTTAACTCATAACACAAAGGCAAGGATGAGAAAGCCTGTGTGCTTAGTTGCTCAGTGGTGTCCGACTCTTTGCGACCTCGTGGACTGTAGTTCTCCAGGCTCCTCTGACCATGGATATTCTCCAGGCCAGAACTCTAGAGAGGGTAGCCTTTCCCTTCTCCAGGGGATATTCCCAACCCAGGGATCAAACCCAGGTCTCCTGCATTGCAGGTGGATTCTTTACCAGCTGAGCCACAAGGGAAGCCCAGGAATACTGGAGTGGATAGCCTATCCCTTCTCCAGGGGATCTTCCTGATCCAAGAATTGAACTGGGGTCTCCTGCATCACAGGCAGATTATTTACCAACTGAGCTATCAGGGAAGCCCTCTTTAAATATAGGGTTATCCAATTTACTCTCTTCAAATTGTTTTTAAAAATTTCACAGTTTTAGGTTGTCTTTTCATATTCTTAATTATATTTGATAGCAAAAGATCCACAGAGAAATAGAGAAATCACTACCAAATGTTTCTGGGAAGAAGATCCATAACCATGCTGAATATTTTCATTCTTGAAACTCTTGGCAGCCATCAATGCTTCACACATGGTATCAATTAAAAGACAGAATAAATAGCTTCATAGAATTCATGTTGGCTTCTGTGGATAGCATGCTGGCAAAACACCAAAAGATTAGCCCAAAATTACTAAATGTGGCCTGGCAAGGGCCACCAAGTTGAGTATATTTTACAACTTTAACACACGTCACAGAACATAACAGCAGCAGCTCCACAAATAATGAACACACACATACAGACACACAGCTTGGAAAGATTAAGCAAAAGAGAAAGATTTACTATTACTATAAGGCCCCCCACAGGGGACTAGATTATTTCTATTTATTTAGATGAAGTGAAGTTGCTCAGTAGTGTCCGACTCTTTGCAAACCCATGAACTGTAGCCTACCAGGCTCCTCAGTCCATGGAATTTTCCAGGCAAGAATACTGGAGTGGGTTGCCATTTCCTTCTCCAGGGGATCTTCCCAACCCAGGGATCGAGCCCTGGTCTTCCACCTTGTAGGCAGATGCTTTCCCATCTGAGCCACCAGGGAAGCCCTATTTAGATGAACATAAAGTTATTCATTACCAAACATAAAAAAGAACATTCTACTACCAAAATTAACAGTGATGCAGTTTCAACAAATTTCACAACTGTAGACATTTGTAATATCTATAATGAAAATATGGTAAAATAACACTTACTCACAACTAGTAAGCGTCAATAAAATAGTGGGTTCTTCCCCCAGACAAGAAAGAGAGATGAAAATGAAGGGATAAAAAATAAGTATCAGTCATGTCTGACTCTTTGCAACCCCATGGACTCTCCAGTCCAGAATACTGGAATGGGTAGCTGTTCCCTTCTCCAGAGGATCTTCCCAACCCAGGGATCAAACCCAGGTCTTCCCCATTGCAGGCAAATTCTTTACCAGCTGAGCTACCAGGGAAGCCCTATAATAAAATGAAGTTAACTCATTAATGGTATTGCTTTTTGACTTAGGAATGCCCATCTTATTATAAAAAGGACTTAAAGAGGTTAGTATATATTTGTTAGAAGGACAATATATTAAATTCTTATCTCATTTGTAACATCTCAGTTGAAATATTTTTGCAGTGAATATGGGATTTGGATTTTACAGCATTAAAAAAAAAAGAGGTGGGTGGAGAAAGACAAACACAGTAAGAGACAGGTCTTTAACCAAGCCAGGGAAAGAAGTATTGAAGTACCAAATTAGACACAGGCTTTATTTATTAAATAAAATACTTAGGACATGATGCCTCAATTCTGTATTTTAAATGGATGACCAAAAAGGACCTGCTGTATAGCACATGGAACTCTGCTCAATGTGATGTGGCAGCTTGGATGCAAGGAGAGTTTGGAGGAGAATGGATACACATATGGGCTTCCCAGTGGCGGAGTGGTAAAGAATCTGGCTGTCAGTGCAGCAGACACAAGAAATGCAGGTTCAATTCCTGGGTCAGGAAGGTCCCCTGGAATAGGAAATGGCAACCCACTCCAGTATTCTTGCCTGGAAAATTACACGGACAGAGGAGTCTGGTGGACTACACAGTTCGTGGGGTCAAAAGAGTCAGACATGCCTAAGCACACATACACACATACATGTACATGGATACACGTATATGTATGGCTGAATCCCTTCACTGTTCACCTGAAACTTTCTCAACATTGTTTGTTAATTGGCTATACCCCAATACAAAATAGAAAGTTACAAAAATTAAACATGTTCTTTCCATTAAAAAGATGTTATTTTCTATATAATGAACGCTTGTACCTACCCCCCTAAATTCAGATGTTGATATCCTGATCCTCAAGGTGGTGGTATTAGGAAATGAGATCTTTGGAAGGAGATTAGGTCTTGAGGGTAGAGCCTTCATGCCAGGGATTAGTGCGCCTATAAGGAGATTACAGAGAGCTACCTTGCCCCTCTGGCTATGTGAAATTATAGTGAGAAGACAGCTATGAATCAGGAAATAGGCCCTCAGCAGACAGTGAAAGTGCCAGCGCCTTGATCATGGACTTTTTAGCCTCCAGAACTGTGAGAAATAACTGATGTTAATAAGCCATTCATTATGTTATTATTATAGCAACCTGAATGGATTCAGATTGCCAAGAGTGTCTGATAGTGGGCTCAGAACTGTCTTTATGAGTAGTGGTTTGGAATGGAGAAACAGATTTAGGGCTACAATGTAACAATCTCAAGAGGTCTCCTTTCAACACACAAGAAAGTACCAAAAGCTTTGGCAGGGAACTGTTAGGATACCATTTATGAGAAGAAACTAAGTTACTATCATATTTTATATGAGTTTTAGGGGAAAGATGAAAAAACTACTTAGACTCTCCTTGAAGACACGAACTATAAGCAATTTTTTAGGGACAAGTTTGACATTTAAAGAGCACCTATGTGGGCAGATATCACCCACATTACTAGATCTATTTTGTGTGTCATGCCATTTCACCCTCATTTGAGGAAACAAGGGTCAAAGGGGTTAAGTAAATCAAAGGACACTCAGCTAATGACATATATACTAGGTAGACAATATGTCCATCTGAAAACAAAGATGCTTTCTACCACTTTAGGCAACATTTTTTATACCCTCAGTACTAACTACAGTTAACAATGATATCTTACAGAAGTGGAATGAGGAAAATCACTTCTTATGAGTTAATAAGCACTTATAGACAACAGAGCCTTATAGAAAGGAAAGGATGGGTGGAGATCACAATGGAATGACCGAAAAAAATTATGTCCTATATTTAGTTTCAGAAACAAGGTGATTTCTGTTTGGAAAAAATAATGACAAGGAAATACTCCCAAATGGTAGAACTATTTATTGTGAAATGAAAACAATTATTAAAGTGGTACTTTCCAATTCCAAATGACTGACTGAAGCAGTGAAAAACAAATTCTACCAGTTAAAAACAAGTAGCTATGGTTACAGGTCAACATACATGAACCACAAACCAAAAACCTACAATAGATACCAAAAAAACTAGAAAGAAACCCAAGAAAACTACTAAAGAAAATCAAACCATAAGGGAAGAAACAAACAGAAGAAGGGAGCAGAGCACTACAAAACCAATGGGAAAACAAGTGACAAAATGGCAATAAGTATATGCCTATCAGTAATCATTTTAAATGTCAACAGACCAAATGTCCCGACCAAAAGACATCAGGTGGCTGACTGACTAAAAGATGTCTACATGTCTACATGTTGCTTACGAGAGATTCACTCCAGAGGGGCACACACAGAGTAACAGCAAAGGGAAGGAAAAAGATATTTCATACAACCAGAAATGACAAGAAAGCAGGTGTAGCAGTACTCATTTCAGACAAAATAGAATTTTAAAACAAAGCTTTTAACAAAAGACAAGGAAGGGCCTTATATAATGATAAAGACTTAAGTACAAGAAGAAGGTGTTACACTCCTTGATATATATGTACCCAATACAATACATAAGGGGCTTCCCTAGTGGCTCAGATGGTAAAGGGTCTGCCTGCAATGTGGGAAACCCAGGCTCGATCCCTGGCTCGTGAATACCCCCTGGAGAAGGAAATACCAACTCACTCCAGTATTCTTGCCTAGAAAATCCCATGGACGGGGGAGCCTGGCAGGCAACAATTCATGGGGTCGCAAAGAATGGACATGACTGAGTGACTAGTGCTAAATATATAAAGCAAATACTAACAGACATGTGGGGGAAATCAACAATAAAATGATAATAATAGGAAACGTTTACACTCCATACACATCAATGGGTGTATAAACACATCTTTTAGACAAGAAAATCAATAAAGCAACCATAGTTTTAAATGACACAATAAACCAGGTGGCCTTAAATAGATATCTCCAAGATGTTCCATCCCAGAGCAGAAAAATACACATTCTTTTCAAGTGCACATGGAACATTTTCCAGAAGAGAGCAAATTCTAGGCCACAAATCACAAGTTTAAGAGGATATAAATTCTGTCAAAATGTTTCTTTCCGAACACAATAGTATGAAACTTGAAATCAATTACGGAAAGAAAACTGAGAAAATACAAATACCTGGAGACTAAACAATATGCTACCAAAACACAAAGGGTCAATGAACAAATCAAACAGGAAATCTGAAAATACCCTGGGACAGCTGAAAATGGAAATACAATTTCCCCAAATCTGCGAGATGCAGCAAAAGCAGTTCTAAGATGGAAGTTTACAGTGACACAGCCCTTCCTCAGAAAATAAGAAAAATCTCAAATAACCAACCCAACCTACCATCTAAATGAATTAGAAAAAGGACAAACAAAGCTCAAAGTCACCAGGAGGAAGGTAAGAATAAAGAACAGGGAGGAAATAAATACATTAGTGGCATAAAAACAAAAACAAAAAGATCAATGAAACCAAGAGCTGATTTTTTGAAAAGATAAGCAAAATTCATAAACTATAGCCAGGTTCATCAAAAAGAAGTAAGAGAGGACCAAAAAAAAAAAAAAAAAAAAGAACTGAAGAGGAGAAATAACAATTGATACCGCAGAGTTACAAAAAATCGTAAGACAATACTACAAATAGTTATATGTCAACAAATCGAAAAATCTAGGAGAAATGAACAAATTTCTAGAAACATGCAAACTGTTAAGACTGAATCAGGAAGAAACAGACAATCTGAACAAATTAATCACTACAAGTGAAAATGAATTTCTAATAAAAAAAAATTCCCAGCAAAGAAAGTCCAGCATCAGAGGGTTTCACAGGAGAATATTACCCAAAACATAAAGAAGCGCTAATACCTATCCTTCTCAAACTAGTCAAAAGAACTGAAGAGAATGAACACTCACAAATTTACTCTACAAGACTAACACTATCCTTATACCAAAGCCAGACAGACAATACAAAAAAGAAAGTTTCAGGCCAATAACTTTGATAACTATAGATACAAAAACCCCTTAAACAATTATTAGCAACTTCATCCAATGGTATACAAAAATAATCACATACCATGATCAAGTAGGATTAATTCTAGGAATGTGAGGATAATTTAACATTGGCAAATAAATGTGGAACATCACACTAAGAAAAAAATAAAAACCACATGATCATCTCTATGAGTGATAGTCGCTCAGTCGTGTCCAACTCTTTGCAACCCCATGGACTGGAGCCCACCAGGCTCCTCTATCCATGGAATTCTCCAGGCAAGACGACTGCAGTGGGTTGCCATTTCCTTCTCCAATCATCTCTATCATGCATAAAAAGTATTTCACAAAATTCAATATCCATTCAAGATAGAAAAATCTCAAAGTTGGTGAAAAAGAAATACATCATAACATAGTAAAGGTCAGGTATTACAAACCTACATTACACTCAATTGTAAAATGGTGAAAAACTAAAAGACTTTGCTCTAAGTTAACAGATAAATGTAAAAAATGTGGTATGTGTGTGTCTGTGTGTGTGTGTCTGTGTGTGTCTGTGTGTGTGTATGCGTATTCCAAATATACATAATGGAATATTCAGTTCAGTCTCTCAGTTGTGTCTGACTCTTTGCGACTCCATAGACTGCAGCATGCCAGGCCTCCCTGTCTATCACCAACTCCCGGAGTTTACTCAAACTCATGTCCATTGAGTCAGTGATGCCATCCAGCCATCTCATCCTCTGTCATCCCCTTCTCCTGCCCTCAATCTTTCCCAGCATCAGAGTTTGTTCAAATGAGTCAACTACTCACATCAGGTGGCCAAACCATTGGAGTTTCACCTTCAACATTAGTCCTTCCAATGAACACTCAGGACTGATTTCCTTTAGGATGGAGTGGTTGGATCTCCTTGCAGTCCAAGGGACTCTCAAGAGTCTTTTCTATACCATAGCTCAAAAGCATCAATTCTTCTGCACTCAGCTTTCTTTATAGTCCAACTCTTACATCCATACATGACTACTGGAAAACCATAGCCTTGACTAGACGGATCTTTGTTGGTAAAGTAACGTCTCTGCTTTTTTTTTTTTTTAATAGTTTTTTATTTTTTTAATTTTAAAATCTTTAATTCTTACATGCGTTCCCAAACATGAACCCCCCTCCCACCTCCCTCCCCATAACATCTCTCTGGGTCATCCCCATGCACCAGCCCCAAGCATGCTGTATCCTGCGTCAGACATAGACTGGCGATTCAATTCTTACATGATAGTATGCATGATAGAATGCCATTCTCCCATATCATCCCACCCTCTCCCTCTCCCTCTGAGTCCAAAAGTCCGTTATACACAGCTGTGTCTTTTTTGCTGTCTTGCATACAGGGTCCTCATTGCCATCTTTCTAAATTCCATATATATATGTTAGTATACTGTATTGGTGTTTTTCTTTCTGGCTTACTTCACTCTGTATAATCGGCTCCAGTTTCATCCATCTCATCAGAACTGATTCAAATGAATTCTTTTTAACGGCTGAGTAATACTCCATTGTGTATATGTACCACAGCTTTCTTATCCATTCATCTGCTGATGGACATCTACGTCTCTGCTTTTTAATATGCTGTCTAGGTTGGTCATAACTTGTCTCCCAAGGAGTAAGAGTCTTTTAATTTCATGGCTGCAGTCACCATCTGCAGTGATTTTGGAGCCCCCAAAACAAAGTCTGCCACTGTTTCCACTGTTTCCCCATCTATTTCCCATGAAGTGATGGGACCGGATGCCATGATCTTAGTTTTCAGAATGCTGAGCTTTAAGCCAACATTTTCACTCTCCTCTTTTACGTTCATCAAGAGGCTCTTTAGTTCTTCTTCACTTTCTGCCATAAGGCTGGTGTCATCTGCATATCTGAGGTTATTGCTATTTCTCCCAGCAGTCTTGATTCCAGCTTGTGCTTCTTCCAGTCCAGCATTTCTCATGATGTACTCTGCATATAAGTTAAATAAGCAAAGTGACAATATACAGCCTTGACTTACTCCTTTTCCTATTTGGAACCAGTCTGTTGTTCCATGTCCACTTCTAACTGTTGCTTCCTAACCTGTATATAGGTTTCTCAAGAGGCAGGTCAGGTGGTCTGGTATTCCCATCTCTCTCAGAATTTTCCACAGTTTATTGTGATCCACACAGTCAAAGGCTTTGGCATAGTCAATAAAGCAGAAATAGATGTTTTTCTGGAACTCCTTTGCTTTTTCAATGATCCAACAGATGTTGGCAATTTGATCTCTGGTTCCTCTGCCTTTTCTAAATCTAGCTTGAACATCTGGAAGTTCAAGGTTCACGTATTGCTGAAGCCTGGCTTGGAGAATTTTGAGCATTACTCTACTAGCATGTGAGATGAGTACAATTGTGCAGTAGTTTGAGCATTCTTTGGGCACTGTCTTTCTTAGGGATTGGAATGAAAACAGACATTTTCCAGTCCTGTGGCCACTGCTGAGTTTTCCAAATTTGCTGGCATATTGAGTGCAGCCCTTTTATAACATCATCTTTTAGGATTTGAAATAGGTCAACAGGATTTCCATCACCTCCACTAGCTTTGTTCCTAGTGATGCTTGCTAAGGCCCACTTGACTTCACATTCCAGGATGACTGGCTCCAGGTGAGTGATCACACCATCGTAATTATCTGGGTCGTGAAGATCTTTTTTGTACAGTTCTTCTGTGTATTCTTGCCACCTCTTCTTAATATCTTCTGTTAGGTCCTTACCATTTCTGCCCTTTACTAAGGCCATCTTTGCATGAAATATTCCCTTGGTATCACTAATATTCTTGATGAGATCTCTAGTCTTTCCCATTCTACTGTTTTCCTCTATTTCTTTGCACTGATTGCTGAGGAAGGCTTTCTTATCTCTCCTTGCTATTCTTTGGAACTCGGCATTCAAATGGGTATATCTTTCCTTTTCTCCTTTGCTTTTGGCTTCTCTTCTTTTCACAGCTATTTGTAAGGCCTCCTCAGACAGCCATTTTGCTTTTTTGCCTTTCTTTTTCTTGGGGATGGTCTTGCTCCCTGTGTCCTATACAATGTCTCGAACCTCTGTCCATAGTTCATCAGGCATTCTATCAGATCTAGTCCCTTAAATCTATTTCTCACTTCTACTGTATAATCGTTAGGGATTAGATTTAGGTCATACTTGAATGGCCACCTGATGCAAAGAGCTGACTCATTTGAAAAGACCCTGATGCTGGGAAAGATTGAAGGCGGGAGGAGAATGGACGACAGAGGATGAGATGGTTGGATGGCATCACCAACTCAATGGGCATGGGTTTGGGTGGGCTCCAGGAGTTGGTGATGGACATGGAGGTCTGGCGTGCTGGCAGTTCATGGGGTCTCAAAGAGTCGGACACGACTGAGTGACTGAACTGAACTGAGCTGAATGGTCTAATGGTTTTCCCTACTTACTTCAATTTAAGTCTGAATTTGGCAATAAGGAGTTCATGATCTGAGCCACAGTCAGCTATTACTCAGCCATAAAAGAGAATGAAATTCTGTAATCTGCAACAATGTATATGAATCTAAATTCATACATATTGTTGTATGAATACATTCTGTGTCTGAATTATCTAAATAAGTCAGACACAGAAAGATAAATACACTATGTTATCACTTATATGTGGAAACTAAAAGATAAAGCAAACAAATGCATATAACAAATTAGAAACAGACTCGCAGATACAGAAAACAAGTGATTCTCAGTGGGGAGAAGGAGGGGGATGAGGGAAGGTAAGGGGATCTGATTAAGAGATACAAAATACTACACATTAAAAATACTACACATAAAATAAATAAGCAACAAGAATATTATTGTATAGCACAGGGAAATTTAGCCATTATTTTTTTAATAACTTAAAGGGAATATAATCCATACAAGTATTGAATTACTATGCTGTACACCTGAAACTAATATATTATAAATTAACTTCGATTAAAAATAATAATAAAGCTACTTACAAGACTGCATAAAAATATTAAAAAAATTTTGTTTGGTCAGTGAATGACCTTTGATGTAATTACTACATTTCTCCAAAACATTAAAGATTCCCTTTGTTGCGCTGTACTTTTGGAAGCAGTCTTAAGTTCAGAAGAAGATTTAAAGGCTCAGTTCTAACATTAATCCATCCTACCCAATACGATCACCAGGAAAGGAAGAATCTTCGGCCAATCTTCAAGCCAACAAAAGTTTTTGCTATCTATAAAACTGAGATACCATGTCAATTTGCTCACCTCCTCTGCTTCTAAAGCTCTCTAATCACAGAACCAAGAAGCAAATATACTCAAGATTTCTTCTATAAGCATTATTCACTTTATACTATCAAGAAGAGATAACAATGAAGAAGAAAGTAAAGCATGATTTTCTTTAGCCTCTAGAGAATGTATACATGTTTCAAGACTCCCCTTTACAGAGAATTTGTAGACAATCTTGCTTCATTCTACTGAACAAAGAAAGATCTCTAGATATAAACAGTCTGACTTTCAGTTACTAGAATTTATCTTACATCCTTTTAAGCACAATGCCTTGTAAATTATTTTCTTCCAAATTATACAAACCAAATTAAAAACAATTCAAAAAAGCCCACCTCAGCTTGGCAGAGTGCATGAAGACCTTGTAACACCAAGGCTGCTGGAGTAGCTTGGTCAGGCTTAGTACACTCATTCAGCACCTGGGAAATAGCTGCCAACATATCTGCACCATGCTGATATGGCCTACAACAAATGACATTTAGACACAAGATTAAAGTCAAAGAGCTATATTACTGCTCCAAGGTCTTTTGCCTGAATAAAAAACAGTAGTGCTTTTCTTTACCCTCATGCCTGTTAAACGTGGACCCTCAACGGATGGGGGAGCCTGGAGGGCTGCCGTCTGTGGGGTTGCATGGAGTCGGACATGACTGAAGTGGGTTAGAAGCAGCAGCAGCAGCAACAAAAAAACCATATGCTTTTTTTTTCAAAGATTTGCAACTTCATCATTTCTTCTGTAACTTCAGGCTAATTTTTCATATTATTACCCAAAAAAGAAGACACTTATTAACAAATTTTATTCTCCTTGAATCACAAAACCTATATAGTCTATATTCTGTGTTTTCACTACAGGGGCATGAGTTTGATCCCTGTTGGGGAAGGAGTGTCTCACATGCTGTGTGGCAGAGCCAAGAAAAAGAAGAATGTGAAGAAAAAAACCCTATTGTCTGAATCAACAAAAACTCAAGTCTATAGTAGTAGTGAAAAGAAATGACTTACCTTATTGAGATCATCAGTAAAGCCAGGGTTATGAGATCAGAAGATGACTGATTATAGCAGTGTTACAAACTTAGATGGTTATGCCTATCATGATGATGACAGTGTATGATGATAAAGTTAATAATATGAACTATAACTGACTGAGCACTTATCTCATGTCAGGAACTGCGCCAGATTCACTGACTCTTCTTCCTCTCATTCCTCTATTGCACATATATTGCGCTATCTCTAGAACGCTTTTAACTTCATAAAGAAACGCTCAGGTCTGCATTCCTTATGACCCTCCTCAGTGATATATTTCTCTCCACTTAACAAAATGTAAATTTAAAAATTGCTTGATTGAATTCTATGAAATCCACCAAAGGAAATCATTCAGCAAAAATGGAAAATTTTGATAGATCTTGAGGTGGTAACTGACAGGTGCACTAAATAAGTTTTTGACAGATTCTGATCTGGTCTGATATTTAACCTCTCCTGAGCCTCAGCTTTAAGTATGTAAAATTAAAATGTCGGCTTTCATCTCTTAATTTTTTCCATGCCAATACCTCAAGAGAATCTAAACTCTGAGATCTTGGGATACATGTGTATAACTTTTAGACCAAGTGATTTTTTGTGTTGCCAAAAGGTTGGAGCTTAGAAAAGACACAAAACTGCTAAGGCTTAAATACAGTCTAATCTGAGATTTTACCTAACACAGGAATCATCTGTATTTATCAGCATCCAGGCCAACTCATTCATTGTAAAGCTTCAGGAAGTACCATTCGCAGTGTCATCATTGACAAAAGTGAGGATTATGCTCTAAGAATTCTACAGTGCAGTGGTTCAATCAACATGAAACTGCGAGATTACAAACTATTTCAAATGTATTAAATCTATTTCCTCATTAAAGATTTTGGCCTAATTCAAGAAAATAAAAATCTGATGAGGTGGAGCTCTGCTTAGTGTTATTTCAACCTTAGGAACTCCTGCCTAGCTATTAACCCATAACCTAGAAGAGCAGCAGCATCTCCCTAATATCTTCAAGTCTTTTTAAACCCCAGAGCATATACAAGAATTCAAGATCATTTCCTTCCCTGTAATATTTCCTAACAATTAATTCCATTCAATGAGTCACAAATAAGGCCTTCTCTATTTAAACATCTTATAAAAATCAAGCATAGGTTTTTAAGGAATCTCTATACTGTTCTCCACAGTGGCTGTGTCAATTTACATATCCAGCCATAGTGGAAGAGAATTCCCTTTTCTCCATATCCTCTCCAGCATTTATCATTCATAAATCAAAAAAAATCAAGCATCAGTAAGGAGACTATAATAAAGAACAATTTGACCTATAACCCACTGCTTAGGTTTCAGGAACTGATATATAGAAAAATACAAAACATAACATCTTATGTTTTATTACAACATTAAATTATTATCCAGAAAAGGATATAAATATCTGCTAAACCTAGATATAAGATTAGACCTGAAAAGACATGCCTGCTACTCAAAGTAATTGTCTGATGTTACTAAATTTTACAGTCAGACACTTGTGCTTAATATTCATTTATTCTTACTTAAATATACTCTGCCTATCTTTCCGAGTGTCTTGCTTGCAATAAAAAGATTAAATATAAATATATATATCATGCAAAATAAATGCAAAAATATATCATGCATTTATATATATATGTATAAATGCAAAAATATGTATCATGATATACATTCCCAAGGGTCAAGTGTGTCTTACCTTTGCTTACATATGTCTCTAATTGATGCTGCTTTAGCAATTAGTTTCTCCCATTGGACTTCCTTGCCCACAGACAGAGAGGGCACATCGGACATGGCCATGAAACGCTGCAGTTCAGGGTAGACACGATCCTAAGAAGGCAGTTTCACAAAAAAGGTAATTTTACAACTTGAGTTGAATAATCATTATCTCCTTCTATGAAACATTTTCACCTCTAAATCTTACATTTGCATTGCAAATTATAATGTATTTCTTCTAATCAGCAAAGAAGAATGCTGTTATGATTGCTAGAGATTTTCTTGCAGATCTATGTACTGTTCATTTCATAAAACTAAGAAAAAAGTGGCAAAATCTCACTTTAATTACAAAGGCTCTAATCACTTAAATTTCTATTACTTTTTCACAAAAATGGAAAAACAGATTTCAAAATTAAGGAAACAAGATGATTTTCTATTCTCAATTTCTCTCTGAGAGTCAATCACAACTGACAGCTTCATAGATCAAAAGTACAACACTAAATTAAAATTTCTCAATGCAATCATTTATGCCACTCACTAATATCACTATATCAAAGCACTGTCATGCATAATGACAAAATTTGTTTTCTTCAGTGAAAGGGACATGCTTAATATCCACACAAGTGTGTATCTGAGCATACCTGTTTTTCCCACAAAGATGTCAGCAAGCGCAAAGTGACAGCTTTTAGTTGTGGAGTGGTTCCAAGAAGTTGAATTACTCGTAGAATCTGTCCTATGCACACCTAAAAAACATTGAAGAAACTTTGGTTTCATAAATGCAAATGCGAATAAAATCCCAATGGTAACAAAAAAAACTTAAAAACCTCTTATTATAAAATAAAGACTGAAACGGAAGCTTATTACAGTATTACCTATCTTTTCAGAGGTCAGAGATATCTTTGGGAGGAGCTAGTTAGCAATTCTGGGCACATAAAGATCCTATGTCAGACAATATATCCAGTGGGAAAACATGATGAAAAGGTGATTTTAGAAACTAATTCTTAAATATTTTAATGAATATTTTTGGCCCAACAAAGGAAGTAGTGATCGCAGCAAAATTAAAGGGTCAAAATTTCACATGATAAGAAACAAAATTCAATGTATTCTTCATGCCTCACTTTCTTTCTGCTCCCAAGTAAATTGGTTAATATACAAACCTTGTGAACACCAAGTGTAGGTAAAGTATACAAGATATCATTGTATAACACAGGTGCCAGTGGTCTTCCTAATTTGAACATCAAAACTGGAATCAGATTCGGTACCTAAAATGAATTTAAAGAACATACAAATTATGCCTTTTAAAAGAAATCAATCTATAAAGCAATCATTATTTCATTTTTCTCCAAAGGAATACTATGAATATATATGAATTAAAAGACAAAAAATGCCAGTTAGCCATTTGTTGTTAATGATAAAGTCACAGTATCACTAATATCCTATTTATTTTTAAATTACTTGTGAGCTCTTGTTCTATCCATTTATACATGTTTAAATACTCTAGGGTTTTTGGTGCTTAAATCACAACATTAATTCTTTGTAATAAAAAATACTTATGATCTATCCTGCCCTAAAGAAGCTTACAAATTCTTTAAAAAAAAAAAGAAGAAGAAGAAGAAGCTTACAATTTTAATGAGCAACATAATGAAATATTCAGTGAAGCTATTCCAAAACAAAATAATTAAAATCAATTGTACTTTATTGGAATTAATACACAAAAAATTCCTTGCAGGTTCATATTTCAATCCCTATGCATACCACAATAAAATAAGAAAAGCAAATCATTTTTTGATTCAGTTCAGTTCAGTTCAGTTCCTCAGTCGTGTCCGACTCTTTGTGACCCCATGAATAGCAGCACGCCAGGCCTCCCTGTCCATCACCAACTCCCGGAGTTCACTCAGACTCCCATCCATCGAGTCAGTGATGCCATCCAGCCTTTTTTTTTGTTGTTTGATTGGATGCCTTTTATTAGTAAAATGGCAATACTTCCCAAATACATCTATAGATGCAATATAAACTCTATCAAAATTCCAGCTAGCCTCTTTGCCAAAATTGAGAAATTAATCCTAAAATTCATATGAAAAAGTGATCCTGAAGAACCAAAACAATCTTGAAAAGGAATGAAGTTTGAACATTCAACTTTCTCAAATACAAAATGTCCTACAAAGTTACAGCAATCAAAATATTGTGGTACTGGAATAAGAATGTAAATATAGATCAATGAAATAGAACTCAGTATCTAGAAATAAAACTAGTCATTTATCTTAATTGATTTTAGACAGGCCAAGAAAACATGATGGAGAAAGAAGAGTCTTTGAAAAATGGTGTCAGATTTTGAAAACTAACCTACAAGAGAATTAATTTGGACTCCTTCCTCATACTACATTAATAATTTTTGAGCAAAAATTAACTCAAAATAGAGTTTAGACTAAAATGTAAGAACAAAAACTGTAAAACTCTTAAAGAAAATATAGGAGTAGATTTTTCTGAACTTGAGTTAGGCAAAGCCTTCTTAGATATGACACCAAAAGCATGAGCAACAAAATAAAATATATTTCATCAAATTAAAAATATTTGTCCTTCAAAAGACATTATGCTGCTGCTGCTAAGTCACTTCAGTCGTGTCTGACTCTGTGTAACCCCATAGATGGCAGCTCACCAGGCTCCCCCATCCCTGGGATTCTTCAGGCAAGAACACTGGAGTGGGCTGCCATTTCCTTCTCCAATGCATGAAAGTGAAAAGTGAAAGTGAAGTCGCTCAGTCGTGTCTGACCCTCAGCGACCCCATGGACTGCAGCCCACCAGGCTCCTTCATCCATGGGATTTTCCAGGCAAAAGACACTATAAAAGGAATGAAATTGTGGAATTCACAAACATGTAGGTGGACCTAGTGACTGCCTTAGAGAGTGAAGTAAGTCAGAAAGATAAAAACAAATTCACATAATATCACTTATATGTGGAATCTAGAAAACGATACAGTGAACTTATTTGCAAAGCAGAAACAGAGACACAGACAGAGAATGGACATATGGATAGTGGGGGAGGAGGGGGGAGGCGGAGGGGCAATTAGAGAGGAGGTGGGATGAATTGAGAGACTGGGGTTGACACATATACACTATTATGTATAAAATAGATAATTAATGAGAATCTATTGTATAAGCACAGGGATTCCACTCAGCACTTTGTGGTGACCTAAGTGGGAAGGAAATCCAAAGAAGAGGGGATGTGTATGTATACATATAGCTGGTTCACTTTGTAGTATACCAGTAACTAACTCAACATTGTAAGGCAACTATATGCCAACAAAAAAAAAAGGTTTTTTTTAAGACACTATAAAGAAAATGAAAATAAAAAGAACCCACGGAATGGAAGAAAATATCTGCAAATCATACATCTAATGAGGGACTTACATATCCAGAATATAAATATATCAAGAATCCTCCATAATAAAGGACGAATAATCCAATTTTAAAAGAGCAACGGATCTGAATAGGTATTTCTCCAAAGGAGACAAACAAATGACCAATAAAGACAGGAAAAAAGTATTCAACCAGCATTAACCATGACATAAATGCGAATCAAAACCAAATAATATGCCACCTCATACCAAACAGGATGACTTGAAAAGACATATCATAGTAAATACCGACAAGGATGTGGTGAAATCAGGACCTTCATACACTGTCGGTGGGAAAGTTAAATGGTGAAGCCCCTTAGGAAAACAGTCAGTCCGTTTCTCAATTGGCTGAATAGAATTACCATATGATTTAGTAACTGTTCTCATAGGTATTTACCCAAGAGAAATTAAAACATATATCCATACAAAAACGTACATGTGGACCTTCACAGCAGTGTAATTCACAACAGCCAAACAGTGGAAACAATGCAAACCTCCATCAACTGATGAAGGGATAAATAAAATGCAGTACACCCATATGATAGAACATTATCCTGCCATAAAGACAGAATCAATACGGATGAACTATTTAAACATCAATAGCAAAAAATAAACAAATTTAAAAATGAACAAAGGACTCGAACAGACATTTTCCAAAGAAGAACTACAAACGGCCACAGACACATGAAAAGATGCTTAATATCACTAAGCATCAGGGAAATGCAAATCAAAACCATGGTGAGATATCACCCGACATCTCTTAGAATGGCCACTGTCAGTAAACTAGAAAATAACAGCTGTTGGCAAGGATGAAGAAAAACTGCAACCCTTGAGCAATGTTGGTAAAAAGGAAAATGGTGCAGTCATTATGAAAAACAATATGGAGGTTCCTCAAAAAATTAAAAACTAACATATGCAATCCCACTTCTGAGAATATCAGTACAGGTAGTAGTCTCTTTAAAAATTTATTCACTCATACACACACACACACACACACACACACACACAAATTAACTGCTCAGTTGCTATTAGCTATTTATTCTAACACAATAGTCTTTTGATTGAAACAAGATTTTCTGTAATATTTTACGGAGTGTCAAGAAACTTTAATTGTTCGACTTGTTTCATCTGGCACTGTTGGTTTCTATAATAAAATACACATGGGCAATTAAAGATGTTTCAAATCAAATATTTCAAAGGAACTGAAATCAGGATCTCAAAGAGATGTTAAGCACCTCCATGTTCACTGCGGCATTCCTCACTATAGCCAGGAGACGGAAATGACCTAAATACTATCAATGGATGGAAAGATAAAGAAAATGTGGAACATACAAGCACAAGGAAATCCTGTCATATACTATAATATGGATATGGATACATCTTGAGGACATTATGCTATGTGAAACAAGCCAGTCACAGAAGGACAAATATCGCGTGGTTCCATCGTATGAGGTATCTAAACTAGCCAGTCTTAGAAAAAGAAAGTTGAATGTGCTTACCAAGAGCTGGGATGAGGGAGAAATGGGGACTTGCTCAGTGGGTTCAGAAATTCAGCCTTGCAAGATGAAAAACTGTATACAGTATACTTTCTTTTTGATAAGAAGGTACATTTTATGTTATCTGCTCTTCACTACAATTTTTAAAAGAATTCATGGGATTGTTTTTTAAGAGTCAGAAGAGTCTTGTTGAGTTCATTTAGGTAAATGACTTTATTTTACAGATGATAGAGGTAAGGCATGGAGGGAATTATAAAGTTAGTGACAGAAAGAGGATGGAAGTCCAGATCTCAGTTCACTCCTCCCTTCTATACTGGGAGAAATGAAAACAACACAAGATTCCAGGCTGTATATAATAGGATGAAGAGTTATCATGTTAAGTCTTCTTCCTATAATTGGACTAAACATACAAGAAAAAAGCAGGAGAGACAAAACTCAGCATCTCCCTGGAGTCAATCATATAAAGAACAGAGTAGAAAAATTTTACTCTGGATTCCACAAAAAATATCCATGTGGGCAACACTGTACAAGTTACACAGAAAGCAGCAGCATCTTTCAGAGTCCTATAATGAAAATCATGAGTAGTGCTATCCACTTATAAACTGAGAAATATAGAGGGCTTTGTTATTATTCGTTCTGGTTTCCAGATGAGAGATATAATTAATGTCTATAACTAGCCTCTTTTTAAAAGATATGAGAGAGCTCATATTTTAACAGTATATAAGAGATAGTTATAAATTAACATTAAAAAATTAAGACACCAGTGAAAAAAACATTCAACGCATGTTCATCATATGGAAGTAAGAGGTAAATATCCAAAGTGGTATCTGGTTTTCTTTAACTTTTCTGACTTATGTTTTATAAAACTAGATCTGAAATATAAAGTGAATTTTCCTAGATCATATTTTATAAACTCCCTTAGATAATTGCTGAAATATCTTCACACAAGACTGTCCTATGAAAAAATGGAAGTAATTGTATGTATACAAAGGTATTTGCCATTTATAAAACAGTGGTAACATTACGTGTTAAGTCAGAAGTGAAAAGATAAAACATGAATTAAAATTTGTATTGATGTGCACTCGATTTAGTGTACATGTGTGAGTTTCGGGGGTACTGCATAGTGATTTGGCAAAATGTGAAATTTTATAAAACAAAGAGTGAATATGCTAGGATGGTACACACAAACAGAAACATAAAAGAATTCTTAAATAATTTTAACAGTGAAAGAGTTTTTTTTAGTGGTTTATTTTACAAAAAAAAAAAAAGGTACATAATGTACTATGGTGTTTTTGAACATCAGTTAATTCCATCTTCCTAAATTATTTGACATGTCTACTCACAATATTACTTATTATTTCAGTAACACAGTAGAAAACAGTTCACTGACGGACGTGCTGAAAAGCTAATCATTTCTTTTTCTTATAAGAATCTGAAGAAATGCAGCAACATCAAAGAAATCTAAACACAGTGTAATTTCTTTTTCTTCTGTGGTTCATATTATACCATAATGTTATAACTAAGTAAGTGGCTTAGGGTCTTGAACTTTAACCTTTGCGAGTCAAATAAGGTCAAGGGAAGAAAGATTGCCTCAACTAGGCAATCTTCTTCCTGTTTGATATTCACTCTAGCTTTATTCCAATTCAGCTTGAGCATATGATCCATAATGACTCATTAGAGGAGATGTTAGTAACATCTAACATCTACTGAACAGTGACTACAAATGCTCTCCTTAGCACTTAATAGAAATCATGATTATCATGTTTCAAATGATAAAACTGAAGTTTGTAAAAGCCAAATAATTTGCCCAAGGTATTAATAACAGAGTAGAACATATTGGAGTTGGGACTAAAGCAAAGCAATTTAACTCTGAAGAGCCCATGTACTTGCCAGTTTGGCTTACCAAAAATAGGGGGACATCTTCATCGTCTTTGCATCTCAGGTCCCAGCATATCGTAAGTGCTTTCAGAATGCAAAAACCACTCCTAATTTCTTTATCTGCTCAAATTCTATATGCAAGATAGATCTTGTAACAGTGCTGCAGATATTTCATTTGGTACACAATTATTAAAAGCCTACCATTTGCAAAGAAAAGTACCTAGAGACAGTACTCTGACCAAACAACTCTGAATCACAAAAATTTACCTCTTAGGTTAAGTGTTACCAGGATATCAATATTATCAGAACATCTTTAGAATCTGAGCTAAGAGTTTTCCAGTACATAGAAAAATAAGTTCATCAACATAGGAGCTCCGAGCAAAGAATAAACAAGGAAATACCACAAATGAGAATGGATCAACTCAAGTACCATATCACTGGAAGAGTTTGAAATACCTGGAAGAAAATAACTGTGACCTTTCTCTACCTAAACTTAATTTCTAGGTTAGTCTCCTTGGTCTGAATTTCTCTCTCAGAGTCTGACAATCTATATATTTAGAAAATGGTATAAGAAAACTTAATTGTTGACAAAAGTAATCATCATGCTATTTGATGTAAATACCAGTGGGACAAAGGAATAAAACCACAACTTATTTCAATTGCTAATATTTTAAAAACTTGATCTAAATAACAACTATAATGAGTAAATTCCTGTAAGCATAAAATTTCCTTCCTAAACAAAAGTTTGTTTTACATTCCTATCATGAAAGTGTGAAAGTGAAAGTCGCTCAGTCCGGTCTGAATCTTTGTGACCCCATGGTCTGTACCATGGAATTCTCCAGGCCAGAATACTTGAGTGGGTAGCCTTTCCCTTCTCCAGCAGATCTTCCCAGTCCAGGGATCAAACCCAGGTCTCCTGCATTGCAGGCGGATTCTTTACCAAGTGAGCTTTCAGGGAAGCCCTAATACACTTCTATCATGGTAAGATCTAAACCATTCTTAGTCTGACTGGTAGAACACAGTTAAAAGCCAATGTCCCATAAGTAAAGCATAATGTGTTTATTTTTCCTTTCAATTCAGAACAGTCAATTTCTACCACTGTGTGTGCCACTGGCAATGAGTCTTACATTGGAGAGCTGAAAGGAGGAGTTTGAATGCCCTCCAAGAATGAGATATAATTAAATACAGCTCAGTGAGGTAAGCAACTATATAATAAAACTAGAGTCGATGTTTTTGAATTTATTAAAATAGTAAATTGCTCAAGTATCCCAAAGCTATGACAGTTGGATGAATTTATTGGAATAAAAACTATGCAAGACTGACAATGGTAAATGTGAGCCAATTCATAGTACCTTTGAAGCAAAAAAAGATTAAATGGACAATACAAATAGGCTGAACATAAAGTACGACTCCAAACCCTCACTTTCCTTTTTCACTGACAAAAAACTTTTGAAGTATACATAAGTGGTAGATATTTTATACCATAAATTGTATAAGGTTGCAATTCAGTCTCAAATGAAAGCCTGAACATTAAACAGGGTTTATTTACAAGAATAATGGTAAACAAATGACGTGACTAGAAAGCTATATTAACCAAAAAGATTCACACCTAGGATGAAGTAAAATTAATGAAAAAAGCCAGAAACATAAAAAAGGATTGATATAAATGTCTTACAACAATGAATAAGAAGACATTCAATTGCTTGGAGCAGACAGGGTATCATTAAGGAATGACACAAAACAGATTTAGTAAACTCCTATCCTGCCTAATCTTCTGCATCAAGGAAAAATATAAGACTAGAAAGATGAATGTTAGCAAGTAGACACTGACAGTGACATCCATGATAGAAACGGTGCAAACCAATAGAAAAAAAAAAGATGATAATGATTAATCCATGAATGGTTTTTAGAAAAACTGATTAGTTAATGGGGAAGAGAAATCCTAACACACTACTATGAAAGAAAAAAAAATTCCAAATGGATTTAGGAATTAAATATCAAAAAAAAAAAAAGACAATCTAGAAAAAAATCTAAGTGAATATTTACATGCTCTCTAGGGCTCAGAGGGTAGAGCAATGGCACCCCACTCCAGTACTCTTGCCTGGAAAATCCCATGGATGGAGGAGCCTGGAAGGCTGCAGTCCATGGGGTCACTGAAGGTTGGACACGACTGAGCAACTTCACTTTGACTTTTCACTTTCAGGCATTGGAGAAGGAAATGGCAACCCACTCCAGTCTTCTTGCCTAGAGAATCCCAGGGACGGGGGAGCCTGGTGGGCTGCCGTCTGTGGGGTCACATGACTGAAGTGACTTAGCAGCTTAGCAGGGGAAAAAAAATCTCACTATGAAGCTACAATTCCAGAGGAACATTTAGAAAACATTAAGAGCATCTGAATTTAAAAACATGCTAGCACAACAAAAAAAAGGTGAAAGATAATGTTAAGGAAATCACCTTGAAAGTGAAGTAAAAGTGTAGAGAGAAGAAAGCAGGGAAAGAAAAGAAAAATGTAAGTGATGTGAAGTCTCTCAGTCATGTGACTCTTTGCGACCTGGTGGACTGTAGTCTACCAGGCTCCTCCGTCCATGGGATTCTCCAGACAAGGATACTGGAGTGGGATGCCATTTCCTTCTCCAGGGGATCGTCCTGACCCAGGGATCGAACCCAGGTCTCCCACATTGCAGGCAGATGCTCTACCCTCTGAGCCACCAGGGAAGCCCTGAAAAATGTAAGACCAGTACAGAATTTGGGGTCCAAGTAACAGAAGTTCCAGAAAGAAAGAGCAGATCAGTAGAGGGAAAGAAATTAATGACAAAATAATAAAGAAAATTCCCCAGAGTTCAAGGGCCTTGATTTCCACATTTTAAAAAGCCATTAACAGTTCAACAGATGAAAAAAGGTTCACACCAATACACATCTTCATTGAAATTACAGAGTACCAGGACAAAGAGAAGATTCTAAAAGCTTCCAGAGAGGAAAAATAAAAACCAACATTAGATTCACAGAAACATACACTCAGGATTTCAGGAAGCAGAATAACTTTGGATTTCTTCATAGCAGGACTTCACGCTGTAGAACCAATGGAAGAAAACCAACAAGATTTTGGAGAAAAATGGCTCCAAATGCAGAATTCTACACCCAGTCAAACTAACCCAATCTCTGCCATACAGGAAAGTACTGACTAATAGTTACAAAAAAAGAAAACACACACACATACAATTTTCAAGCAAAGATTTGATACTTAAAGAATGCAAAGATTCTTGAGTAAATACAGAATCCACCCCCTCCAAAATGGGCGAAGCATACATATCTAAAATTCAAAGAGAAAAACAAAAGCAGTGAATAAAAACTTTAAATCTCACTACCAATTTTTAAAATTGAAAATGAAAACAAGATAGTTTCCTCACATACTGAAGTTTGAAATATTTTAAAATTCTAAAACGTAATGTAAAGATACAGTGAGACAGACATTCTCACATAATTATGGGGGAGTAAAAGGTGATGACACAATGTTTCTAAAGAGAAAATTTTCAAATTTTATTTAAGAAGTTTAGCTCTAATCTGAGATTAACTTCAAAATAACATTTCCGAGCTGAGGACTGGAGAGTGGAGGGTACAGAAGATACAGACCAGCTGGGGAATGATAATTGCTGAGGCTAAGGGATGAATCAATCAGGTTTATTATACTATCCATCCATTTTTGATTATGCTTGAAATTTTAAAAAATAAAACATTAAAAATCTCCTAATCTAGGAGTCTCATCACATAAATGTATTTTTTTAATCAGAAATTCAATAAAATGTAGGAGACAAGACTTCCCCCCAATATACATGCAACATTATGTTAGAGTAAATTAGCTTAAAAGAAAAAAGCAAAACAATAAAAAAAAAACCTTTCATATTATTAAAACTCCATACAATATGGAAAACATATCTCAGAAAAAAATACTATAAATAGAATTTATTGTTATAACCACAAAGGAAAAGGGACAAAGAGAAACAGAAAACTCTGTTTTCCTGTACTACAGTAGAACTGAAGACAGGCAATAGTTACCTATGAAATTTAAAGGATTAACATGTAAAAGACAAGCTAGGTTTTTCATGTAATTCCAAGGTTCAAATTGAAAGGCATATTTGAGTTTAATATGGAAAAGAAGTTTTAAGAGAAATTTTTACAGAATAGAGTGGGATGCCTTAGAAGGCAGTAAGTTTTCTGTAACCAGAGGTGCTCAATAAGAGAATGATAACCATCTATTGAGAAGTTGCTTAAGGTATATATACTTATATATTCAAATATTAAAAAGAAGAATAATAGAAGAAATTGCCAGGACCTACTATTTAAAATATAAAACATAGCTTCAATTAACCAAAATTTAAGCAAATATCTGGGCAGAAAACAGTTAACATGGCAGGCTTGAGAATGTCATCCTTAAAAGCCACCTTGCAAAATTAGGCGTTAGGTAGAGTCTCAGAAAGTGGATTTTGGGAAGGTTCCTACCATTCTTTATTGATATAAATGTCCCTAAACTGTTTGTACAGACAGTTGCAATGCTAATGCTGTGCCTAAGCTGAGTGAGTGAAAGTCGCTCAGTTGTGTCCGACTCTTTGTGACCCCATGGACTACACAGTCCACGGAATTATCCAGACCAGAATACTGCAGTGGGTAGCCATTCCCTTCCCCAGGGGATCTTCCCACCCAGGGACTGAACCCAGGTCTCTCGCATTGCAAGCGGATTCTTACCCAGCTGAGCCACCAGGGAAGCTCGTGCCTGAGCTGACCAGCCCCCAGTAACACCCTTGGGCAGAGTCTCTAATGCTCTTCCATATTAGACAACACTCCACATGTGCTGTCATGATTCCATGCTGGAGGAATTAAGCACATTCTGTGCGACTCCACTAAGAGAGGATTTTTGGAAACTTGTGCCCAGTTTCCTCTGGACTTCACCCAATGAACCTTTTCCTTTGCTGATTTTGCTTTTACCCTTTAGCTGTAATAAATCATAGTTGTATTTGGAACTAGATAATGGGTCTTGTGAGTCCTTAAAGCAAATCAACAAACCAGAGCATAGTCTTGGAGACTCCTGACCCAGAAGCAGTTCATATTCTGCCTTAAAAGAAACTAGCAATGAAGAAAACACAAATGTTATGTAGAATTTTTTAAAAGAGCAACTTCTAGAGTATTTCTCAATGCATAACAACAGTAAATTCTCCCATGAGTTATATACCTAACAGCCAGAAACATTTGAGGAACAGCTACACACTGGGTGCTGTGTCAAGCTTTAACAACAGAGCTGAGAAAAGACAGACCCTGCTCTCAAGTAGTTTGTAGTTTATTCAAGGAACTCACAATTAAAATTTCCATCATTACTGACTGAATAAGCCAAACTCAACTTTGAGGGTTAAAAGCATAGAAAATAATTTCTATAGACAGAAATGAAGATATAAGAACAAGGAAACAACAATTCAAACTTTGATAACTGCAAAATACTAAATAGTATGGCCTTCCCAGGTGGCAAGTTGAATTAGTGGTTGAATCCGCCTGCCAATGCAAGAAATGTAAGAGACACAGGTTCAATTCCTGGGTCGGGAAGATCCCCTGGAGAAGGGCACGGTAATCCACTTCAGTATTCTTGCCTGGAGAATCTCAAGGACAGAGGAGCCTGGCAGGCTACAGTCCATGCGGTTGTAAAGGGTTGGACATGACTGAAGCGACTTAGCGCGCATGCATGCTTTTTTCCGAGGAAAGGAGAAATTCTAGCACTGGGCTGCCCAATTCAATAGCCACTTTCCACATACAGCTACTTATATTTGAAATTAATGAAAATTAAATAAGATTAAAACTCTGGTCTTTTAGTCACATTAGCCAAATTTCAACTGCACAAAAGTCACAAGTGGCTAGTGACTACCATATTGGAAAACACACCGTAAGCCCTGTTTGTCACTCTAGCTTTGTAAACACCTTTATTTCAGTATACTTTGGGTAACAGTTATTCATTCTCACTGCAGAAACTTCTGTGTTGAACAGTGCTATCATAAAAGGCTGACGTGCCCAAGAATTCTTCAGATGTTTGCTACCACGTTATCTCTAATGGCAGCAATAACAACAACAACAAAAACAGGAGCAACTTAAATATCTATCAATACAGAAACAATGACATACATTAAACTGTTGATACCTTGTAGAACATCAGCAACCTTCAAACACCATAAATTAGATCTGTACAAACTAGCACAGAAAGGTGACTACACTGTATTAATGAGAGAAAAACACAAACCGCAAAGGAATATATAGTATAATGCAATGGCTTTGTGTTCATATATGCGAATATATTGTGGGTGGTTCAGAGGGAAGAAAGTGCCTTAAGACAAATGTATTTGTTTATGACTACTTGGACATACTACTATATTGTCTGGATACATACTACAATTATATATTACACGAATATTACTTCAGTAAAATATTTTTACTTTATTTATATTAATAAATGCAATTTAAATAGTAATGTTGTTTCACCAAATTTCTTTTCAGCAGTCTTTCAGTATGTGATGGGTCTGAATTTGCATTAAATGTCCAGAAGCTATAGGAGTAGAACAGTAGGAAGTAGATGCGGGAGCATTAGAACCCAGCGAAGGCTCAGTGGAGGAATGAGACAGACTGCAGACTTTCTGCCCGAAGAAGATGGATCCCATCTGGGAACAAAATCTGCTTACGCTTCTCCCCTGCTTTCTTGCTCAACTTAGTTTTCAAGACAATCTAGTCCTTCTGGCTTACTGAACCTTGTATGTGTTCAATCTTTATCAAAATGATAGTTCAACTACTTATGTACTAACCACAAAAAATACTTCCCAGGTGGTGCTAGTGGTAAAGAACCCACCTGCCAATGCAAGAGACAAATCTCTTGAGTCGGGAAGATCCCCTGGAGGAGGGCATGGCAATCCTTTCCAGTATTCCTGCCTGGAGAATCCCATGGACAGAGGAGACTGGCATGCTGCAGTCCATGGGGTAACAAAGAATCAGACATGACTGAAGCAACTTAGCACACATGCACAACCATGAAAAATGTCTAAAAAATGTCTAAAATGTCTAAATGTTTGTCCTTTTCTAGGCAAAGAATACCCCAAGCCCTGTTTGTCACTCTAGCTTTGTAAACACCTTTATTTCAGTATACTTTGGGTAACAGTTATTCATCCTCAAGACTGCTGCCTATCGTACTCTGTGAACGCCTTATAGGTAACAACTCTGTTCCTATTCTTTTTGAATTTACCCAAGACCACACATACAGCAAATACTCAGTAAATGAGAGCTGAATTAAACTCAAAGCTGACCTGAGGAGGAAGAAAAATTAACATACTGTGTGACTACTTTCACCCCAAAAAGATCTGCCTGACATTCTATCACCCTCTTAGCACCTTTCGGAAAAGCCCATTTTAAGAATTATTGTTCTTAACTATTTCAGATTTCTATTCCACTGCAGAGACTGTGAGGCTATTTTAGCCAAGTAAGATCAATAAGAAGAGTATTCTAAATTCTTGGTATACTTATACCAAAGAAAGGAACACTAGGTTTTTGTTTTTACTGTACATGTGTATTATTCAATCCAGTAGCTGCTAACCACATGTGCCTAAGGAGCCCTTAAAGGTAGTGAGTGTGAACTGAGATGTGCTGAAGGGTAAAATACACACCAGATTTGGAAAGTTTCATACCAAAGATGTATATGAATATGTTGATTGTATACTGAAATAATATTTCAGATAAATTGAGGTAAATAAAAAATATTTTAACTTAATGTCACCTATTTATTTTCACTTTTGAAAAAACATAGCTACCAGAAAATTTAAATCTGTACATATGGCTCATATACCTCTGTTGAGCAGCACTATTCTCTATTTCCTGTATGCATCTAAATGCAGTTTAAAACACACACACACACATGCACACACAAGAACACTTAAAACAGTTAACGTCCCTCTTTTCATGTACTTGGGGAACAAAGAATGACAGTAAGTCTCAGATATGCAAGGAACATGTCTATCTTGCTAAATAGCCTAGCACTGAACCTGGAACATACGGTAGCAGATAAATAATTGTAAAATAAAGAAGCTATAAAAATCAACCACAATTTTAATCACATATAACTTCTGTTGAGCACTGATTATAAATCAGGTATTATATAGTGGATTATCACATTTAACCCACCTGAAGAATTTAATGACGTGGGTTCTTCTATTATCCTCATCTTAGAGATTAGAGAACACAAGTATATGCAGGTTTATAATGAATCTACATTACAAGAAACAAAACAATACATATATTCTATACAAGAGGTTCAATAAAACTTTAAAGAATAAATATTTATTGAGTGCTTTCTATCACATGATTCTAGGAGCTATGAAATTAAGAGAAACACAGGTTAATTCAGTCAAAATATAAATGGTTATAGGCTAGAAATCTCACTATGATTATCAATATTCTACATCAAAATATTAATAAGCCTGAATAATAGCTAATTATCTGGTAACACAAAATTCTTACAAATTCAGGCAATCCCTTGAAATTCACTGTAAAACACAGCATTTATATGGCACTTCACAATGTTTTTTCGTAACTCATAGCTATTATAATACTTCTGAGAGGCAGGTATTGTTAGAGATTGGATAGGATCTTACAAATATTTAGATTCATTATCTGATCCATATCAGGCTTTAATTCATGTTCTGTGGCTTGTCTTACGACTGCTGTCCAGGAATTTTCTGGTAGGGTGACAGGGAGTTTGAGACAAGTCACCTACAAAATTAATTCTGGATTCCAGATTCCTATCATCTTCAGAAATAATGGCCTTGGGCTGAGCAAGGCATGAAGACAATGTTAATTAAACACTTTCTATGAGGCTTAAAGAGGCCAGTACCAACAAATTTATCACTTTGTTGAGGGGGAAGCATTCAAATTTAAAAGAGCCTTCATATAGAATAATTTAATAAGCATCGATCAAAACATTCATCCTTACTGTGCTCCTTTTTGAAAATGTACTTATTAGGGCAAAAATCTTGATCTACCTTGAAAAAATAAGCAACATTCAGTGCCCACTAAATGGTCAACTTAATTTTTAATGGTTAAATGGCATGGCAAGAATGGTTCAGGTACTTGTAAACGTTAAATGCCTGGGTATGTCTTCACTGGCTTTTGAACAGTTTCAAAGAGCAGACATGAGGATTCATTAGCTCTTAGCACATATGAACCTGCTCCAAAGGCAGCCCTGAGAGTTGCCTAGCAACAGTGCATTTTGCATCTCTCATCATCCCCCAAGATGCTGCAGCAGCAGCAGCAGCAGCTAGGTCAAGCCTCTCATTAGCAACCTGAAAAAGCATTTTTATCTCCCATTTTACAAAATTATTCTTATTTTCAGGTAAAGCTCATGTATCTATATATTATTCTTACTGACAATGTAGTCTCTTCCCTCTATTCCTTCTTACCAATCCCCATTTCAACAGATACGTTTTAATGAACCCAACAAAATATCTGTAACAAAAGCAGGCACTGAGAAATCCAACAGAATTTATATGCCTGTTCACAGACTCTAATAGTTCCATATCTTTGGGGCAATAAACGAAGCTTCAGAAGAAGGAAAGATGACACTGCAGTCAAATAACGGGAAGAAAAAAGTCAGTTCTTTGACTTCAAAATCAACAAAAAATCTACCCAAATTATTCGCAAAGCTATTGATAGTTAGTCTTATTTCTTTCTCATCCTCACAAAAACTATTTGCAACCATATAGCAAAACAGCAAAAAGGCAGAAGATTCCAGAGTGGTACTAAACTATAACAAATGGATTGACAGTTTATAATGAATGCAATCTATTGGAAAGGTACTCTGGTTCCCAATTTAATAACTGTGTTATAAAGCTTCAACTCAGATCAATAGCTATTCATTCCCTTCTAAAAATATTTCCTAAAATTAATGCTCAGCATGGTTGCCACACAGAGCTAAAATATATCCTCACATAATGTTTTATATACAAAGACTTTAAAAAAGATAAACAAAATAATCCCATAGACTTTTCATTTTGTGTATTTTAAAGTGCTTAATCCAGATTTTGACATAAACCACATACATCCTAGTCTCTGAGCTTGTATGCTATCATGAATTTCCCTATGGAAAATATTACAGAATGTGCGTGACATGTTACAAAAGATAAACTATGGGGCTAATAGACTTAGATTAAGAATGGTGTAATGAGGAACATTTAAAAGCAACTGTCATCACACCAAATCGAAATAAGTACATTTTTAAAGTGATCTGAAAGGAACAATGTGATTTCCGCCCCCGCCACCCCGCCGAGGCCCTCCACCTGGCCCCCACCTTTTTTTTTTTTTTTTACAAACACCAAAAAATGAATCTTTAGGAGGATCTCCCAGAAGGGTGTCGTTTACCACTAAAATATTTCATTCCAGCAGTTGAAAGACCATAAAAGGGTGAATGTCCTCCAGAGTCTCTAATAACAGTAATAGATCTTGTGTTACTATTCACAAGTGACCTCTCAGTCAGGCGATTTAATTTTTCCCCCTGCAGCATGGTTGGTTTCCCACACAGTGTAATAACAGTTTTTGCACAACAAGACAATTCATCTGATTAGAAGGACTATATTAAGTCTTTCATGAACAGCATGTGTCATTACAGCTTCAGCTAGGGTTTGATTTAAGATGACCTAGTATATACATGCATGATTCTTCGTTTTTCTACTGTTTTAAAAAAGATTCCTGACTTTCTTCAGCATCCCTGGTTTCAAAAACTAATTAAGAACTCATCAAATTGCTCAGTGAGCACTCTAAGTCAGGTACTAAGAATTCACCAGGAAACAGAAATGTGTATAAGGTTTCTCCTTTCTATGTGGACCAAATGAAATTCTACTAATATCCCAAAAAACAAACCAAAATAAAAAAAAAACATGAAAAGGGACAGAATGAGCATAACTGGTTATTGTAATTACTTTTATGTTTCACAACATTTCAACAATGCACTGTTAATTATAAAGACAATATGGCATTACCAAGAAAAACTTCAGACAAAGTGAATTTTGAGACTCCATTGTAAATCTCAGCAAAGCACAAAAAATTTAAAATTGGAAACCAGAGGAAAAGGTGTGAAATGAAATAACCATCTGGCAATCTCTATGATAATAAACGGTTCAGCATCATTCAGTGCCCACAGAAGCTTAAACCTAGGAATGTCCATCCATTTCTTACTGCCTTGCTGATGAGATTGAGAAGCTTATCCAGAATCTCTGCAGCAAAGGGCTATAGTGACAGTTGGAGGAATTCTTAGGAGTTCCCTTAACCTTACTATCTTTAATTTAGGCTAATATTCTTGGCTTCCCCCTCCCATCTCTGAATCTGGGCAGGCTCCTCTGAGGAGTAGCATCAGCACTCCTTTGCTACAAGGCTAGGAGTGTCCTTACACCCCGCCTGCTCAAAAAGATTCTCCTACTGCTCCATGGTCAGCAGCCCAAACCTGTAAGATTAAGTTCTGTTTAGACTTTTGATGCAGGTAAGATGCTCTCTTCCAGTTTGATTGTTCCACTCCATCTAGGAATTCCGCTTCTTTGAGCAGAGGTCTATATGTCCCATGAGTGCTAAGTTGCTTTGGTCGTGTCCGACTCTTTGCCACCCTATGAACTGTAGCGCATCAGGCTTTTATATCCATGGGATTCTCCAGGCAAGAATACTGGAGGGGATTGTCATGCCCTCCTCCAAGGGATCTTCCCAACCCAGGGATCGAACCTGTGTCTCTTGTGGCTTCTGGATTGCAGGTGAATTCTTTTACCGCTAAACCACCAGGGAAGTCCATATGCCTCTTAAGCAAACTCTAAAATGAGCTGAGACAATTCCACTATACTTGCCTTGCCCCTGCTGCCCACATTTTATCCATAGGAAATGCTAACATATCTTTTGCTTTGAATAAATTCTAGGCACACACACAAGTCAATTCCTGCATGGTGGTACTCTTTCTTTTGTCTCCACTATCCCAGCAGCCAGCCCGCCCATTACTTCCCATTAGATGTGGGTGGGGAGGTAGTCATCAACTCATTGCAAATGTCTGCCCACTCCAGCTGCAAGGGGTCCATGTCAAGCTGGATGGGGGGTATGGAGTTTCATTGCAATCTCTGTCACCAGGCTTGAGATAAGGGGCTGGCTCTTGTAGGACTCAGCAGACTCCAGCAACTTTCACCAAGAATCCTCCCCCTTTTCTTCACCTAACCTTTCATTTCCTAACTTCTAGACCCTTGATATGAGTAACAGGCTAAAAATTGTAATAGTACTCCAGCCTTGAGGTTTATTCCTACTACTCTTCAAATTCTAGAGGGTATTCTGTATCAAAACTCATTTTAGTATCTTAAGGTCCCTACCGAAAATTCTAACATTCTGTTGTATAACTTTATCTCCTCTATGTCCCATTATCTCAATACTTTAGATAAATTCTCATCTCCGGCTTGACTGCAAGGCTCTTGTATCTTCTTTCCAAATAACTGTCCAGTATCCACTCCAGGATCAATTTTCCTCCCCCTACATATCCTAGCTTAATATGGCACAGTTAATACTTGCAGTCTTGTTACCCACTGTCACCTGCCACACATCTGTGTCTTTGCATATGCTCTCCCATCCTGCTAGAATGCTTTCCAGTCCCCGACATCAGGGAAACCCGTGGACTTCTTCCTATGTGTTCCAGAGACATTTATATACCTACACAATGGCAATCGCCACCTTGTACTGAAAAGTAATTTTTAATACCTCTGGCAACAGACTAGGATCTATGATTCCTGGAAACAAAGACCGTGTCCTTTCATCTTAGTATCACCTGAACTTGCCATGTGGAGGGTATGTAATATATACATGTTGAATGATTAGACCAATGGCTTAAAAATGCTTGATAAATAAAATGGGACCTAATAAAAGCAAGATATCTACAGTGTTTCAAGCTAAATGATAATTCCACTTAATGCAGATCAAGTTGCACCATTAAAGCTTGAATACAATTTGACAACTAAATACACGTAAGTACCGTAAAATGCCACCAGTATAATTATCACTAATAACTCAGACTACGAGAAACAATGAAGGTAGACAAGACTGGATTAGAGAAAAATGTTAAGGAAATAAAATTCGATTACTGTCACGTATATACTCTAACAAACTAATTAGCCAAGTGTTGCCAAGTACCAGTCCCTGCTGATGGGTCTTAATGAATAGCTAATTTGATCATTTTAAACTGGCACATTCATTGTACTAATGCAAATGAGCAAGCTCAAACTGCCTAAAAACAACAGCATCAACATCAGCTTATGTTTTAACTCAGCCTATATAAAATTACCCTGAACACTAAATTAATAGGATTTCATTTAATAAGATTTTACTGTAATCTAACCTAAACCCTGTCCCTGGACTCCACACCGTTTCCTCAATTAGTCTGGAAAACACATGCAAATATTGGAAAAGAGTTTATTGTTTCTAGGATGGTGGGCACATACATCTAATACATTTGTGTATTAATTCAACGAGGCAACAAAATAAGTGTCAAACCCAGCAGTTGGGCAAGGTTGCTGCTGCTGCTGCAGCAAAGTCACTTCAGTTGTGTCCGACTCTGCGATCCCATAGACGGCAGCCCACGAGGCTCCGCCATCGCTGGGATTCTCCAGGCAAGAACACTGGAGTGGGTTGCCATTTCCTTCTCCAATGCATGAAAGTGAAAAGGGAAAGTGAAATTGCTCAGTCGTGTCCGACTCTTCGCCACCCCATGGACTGCAGCCTACCAGGCTCCTCCGTCCATGGGATTTTCCAGGCAAGAGTACTGGAGTGGGGTGCCATTGCTTTCTCCTTGGGCAAGGCTACTAGGAGGCAAAACAAGGGAGGCACAGGTTCTCTTGAGGAATTCCTTTTATGAATTCCAAACCTAATTGTGATTCACTGAAAATTTCCTTTGACGATAACTATAGGACATTTCAGGATGGTTAATTTGTCCTTATTTATCTTTAATGCTGTTTGTGATATGACAAGTTCAGATTACATATTTTTTTGTATGTTGGTTTTCTTTAGATCGAGAAAAGAAATACACAAATTCTCTTAAATGCAGATGTCAACCACTACCACAACAGTGTGCATAAACTAGAGCGGCAAGACACGTGGTCTCTAAAAGTCCAACCAATACACCAGAAGCCTGACATGTAGAAATGATCCCACTTCTTAACTATCTGTCTGGCTCCACTGAATGTGGAGCCAGACATCTAACCCATTTGAAGTAAACTGACTTTAGAATGCCCAATTTCAGTATATCAACTACTCTAAAAACTTGCCAAGATGTCCACTGTATTATCTATTATGAAAAGCTTACAACTGTCACTAGCAGGGTAGAACCCCAGTGTGCTGAAAAGACAAAGGAATAGCGTTAAGTCTCAAGACTTCCAGTGAGGGAGCTCACATAGTTGTTTAACTTTAGTAATTTTGAAGTAAACCTTTCCCACTAAACCCAGCAAATCATGGCCCATCATCTCAATTACAGCTATCAGAGAGTGGCTTTAATTGTGATGAAGTATCAACAGCTTTCTTTTACTTCCCTTTACTTTCTTTTACAAGAAAATTAAATCCAAAGTAGAAAGGTATTGCTAATGAACCTACGGTTCACCACATAAAACACTCCAGTACCTCCAAAAATTTATTTATTCCCACCTTTTGCCCAACGGTAGCACTCAAAAAGGATCGCATAAGTGTCGTATATAAAAAGTAGCACTTCATTTGTAATAGAAACAGGCAATAAGACTCTACAAGTTAATTTCAAAGATGTTTGTTTAACTTGGACTTGTTCAGCAACAGCTCATGCCTCACCTATCCCAGGTATCCTATTACGACTTAGCCACTGCTTTCTGGGCTTTTACAACCATGTAGGCTTCCCTGCATCATAGCATGTATCACAGAATATTCTAACTGTACACTGGCCATCTTCCCTACGCACTGTGAATCCACCAATAATTATCTTTGTATCCCAAGTTCCAATTAAACTGTGCGCCCCAAAGAGGTTCTTCATGACTACTTACTAAATGATTCTTTAATGCCCTGTCAAGCTCTTAAATGAATAGCATATCTTATTAAACCTTTTAAATACTTCAAACTTTAAAGCTAAGGTGTGATTTTTCTCAACATTTTATAAAAGTTAGTTTTCAAAATAAAGCGACAACAACTTACATTTTTGTTCACTAAAAGGCCATGTCTCTAAAGAAGTCATACAGATGGCCAGTAGGCGCATGAAGGGCTGACTATTGAAAGGCTGAAGAATAAACGGTAGGAGATGCCTACTGGCAGCTTCACCCTGAGGTGTCTGGCCATGATACAAGTAGGCAGGGGGCCAATACCTTCTTCTTCCTTTCCTGCCCTCTTGACTAAATAAGAAAAAATATATTCTGGCAGTGGTGGACTTCATGAATTTCTCCCTCTAGAAGAATTCCGCATGCCTGTTATGAAATTCAAAGTTACCACAAAATCTGTTACCCTCTGAGTCCTTTGCCAGCACTAGAAGCCCATTCCAAGCAGGTTTAAAGCGGAATACAAAGCTACTGCTAACTAATAGCCAATTCGGAGCAGACAGACTCCGCTGTGACAAATGCAGTTCTAGGCCCCATGCTCAGCAAATTCCACCCGCGTCCTCTCTGTTACTCACTGTTCAGTGACACAACAAGACAAATGGCTTTTGTTTCAGTCTATTAGTAAGCCAGTGAGTGTCACAGCGATATAGGGTTAAACTGAAAAATCACAACAATTCTATCAGTGAGAATTTTAAGCAATTCATACTCTGTAGTCTTCTTAGAAGAAACTCAGCCTACTATGAGCACTCAGGAACTCAGGAAAGGTAAGAAATTGACACAGGACTGCTTTCCTGAGTATAAACTCTAGGCTTCATGCAAAAAAAAAAAACCTGAAAAAATATTAAAAAATTTAAATGCCAGTTAAAAACATTTCATTCTACAGATATCTATGTGGGGTTTATAAAGAACAAATAAACATATTGCCACAGGATGGAGTAGATACTTGACCTTGTATTTTCATCTGTGTTTCTCTTTGTCTAATTGTTTCATGCTGACAGGCTCATCCCAATTTTGCTCTAGGCATAATCGATACTAAGGCTACAAGGGAATAGTAGTACAGCATTTCTTATCTGGAAAGCTCTTTATTAAAAGTACTGTACACTCTGGCTTCTTTGTGCTGGTATGAAGAACACAGGAAGCAGGCTGACTTCAGGGGGGCAGCAATTCATAGAACTCAGTGACAACAGAACAGAATGCAATGTGTCCAAAGGCTCTGTGCAAGATCCTTTACAGAATATATTTTCTCCTTTTCTCACAGCAGTAGCTTACAGACCATTAAATTTCACACATTTCCTATTCATTTTCCATGTTAAAATATGGCTAATGACCCAGAGGAGAACCATCACAGGATTCTGCCCTGAAAGTCAACTTTTTACTGTTTGATAATCTATGACTTCTAAAAGACCAGCACATCCTAGGCCATGAACCTGCCCTCATAAGTGATTTAAATGGCTCAAACATGGGTATGCTGTCAAAACAACACCAAAAAAAAAGCCCTGAAAACATTACAAAGGATAAAATAAAATTATCAAAGGTTGTAATTGTTTCATTAAGACCTCTAGCTAGACTTAACAATCAAAAGGTAAAAAGAAAGCAAAAGTCCACAGAGTTGTAAACGCAACCAAAACCAAAGTAAGAAAGAAACAAACAAACCAAAGAAACACAACTCTACCCCACTTACAAACAAGAGCAGAGCATGTAAGTACCAAGGGTTTGAAAGAGGCATTGGGTTTCACAAAAAATTTGTTAAGTTCCTCAGTGAAGGAAGCTAAGGAGGAGACCTTTGGTTCTCTAAAGCCAAATTCATAAATTTTTCTTCTTTGGCATATTTCATTTTATAAACAAGTTAAAAAGAAATTATTATGCCTTACATGTAGCAGTTAGAGTTCTTCCACTGAAGGTGAAATACTAAGCTACTGCACGATTTTACTTTAAACCATCTCAGCCTATTGAAAAGTTATTCATTTGCATGATTAATGTTCCATTCAGATGTCTAAGTATTTAGTCTTGCCATAAATGCTTAACAATATAAGTAGAAACATAGAAAGAAAACACATTTTCCTACGTTTTAAAACCACTAGCAAGCAGCCTGGATTACAAAAGAGAATATAATCTATTGTCAGGTGTTCTCTTTACATCTATTTATTAAGAAATACTATTGAGTAGCTAATAACCTATAGGAGGCTTTTGTTGAATCACACATCTATGTAAAAAGTAGCTTCTTCCAACACTTCTATTATTCTTTAGGATATAATGCTTTGGGTAGAGAAATCTCAGTTCCAATAGTTACAGGGAAGCTGTATTGTACTGTACAGTCAATAATATAGCTAAGATAATAATTATTATATATTTCATATATCACTACACAATAATTATAACAAATATTATACTAATTAGCCAATGCTACAGTTAATATAATTTAACTAAGCTAATAGATATTAGAGAAGGTTTTAAGAGGTGAGCAATATCCTTTTCTTCTCAAGGGGCCAGAGTACTGTGAGGAATTGGGGGTGAGGGTGAACCCCAGGCAGACACAGAGAGAAGTTTATTTGAAGCTGCCAGAAGGAATATGGGTGGGTATTACTTGAAATCAGCGTCAGTCAGAGTTGGCAAAGAAATAAACATAATTCAAAATGGGAAGGAGAGTTAGGAAGAGAGGAAGAAAAGGCCTGAAACCCCCTCTCACCTCTCTCCCCTCCCTATCCCTCTGGTTTGTCCCAGAGCACCAGCTTTGGGAGCCCAGCTTCAAGCATCACACTTGCACTGGCCATCTAGTTTACATATGGTAATGCGCACGTTTCAGTGCTATTCTCTCAAATCATCCCACCCTCCATCAAGTATGATTAAGAGGCACACAGTACAGATCACTGGCCAGAACAGCCATCATCAAAAAATCTACAAAGAAAAAAATGTTGGAGAGGGTGTGGACAAAAGGAAGCCACCCATTGTGTTTGGTGAAAATGTAAACTGGTACAGCCACTATGCAGAGCAGCATGGAGGCTCCTTAAAAAACTAAAAACAGAGCTACCATATGATCCAGCAATCCCACTACGGGGCATATGCCCTGAGAAAACCACAATTCAAAACAAACATATGATCCCAATGTTCACTGCAGCACTATTTACAATAGTCAGGACATGAAGCTAGTGGAAAGCTGCTATATAACACAGGGAGCCCAACCTGGCACTCTGTGACAACCTAGAGGGGCAGGATGGGATAGGGGTGGGGCTTGGAGGGAGGTTCAAGAGGGAGGGGATATTTATGTATATAGTTATGACTGATTCACGATGTTGTATGGCAGAAACCAACGTAACACTGTAAAGTAATTATACTCTAAAAAATATGATCAACATACTTATTGAAATAATCTATAATAAAACAAGCAATAAAATAAGGTGCTATTATCAATTCTATTTGAGACTGTACTGGAGTCCTAGTCAGCGTAGTTGAAAAAATAAAATAAAATAAATTTAAAAGATACATGCACCCTAATGTTCACTGCAGCACTATTTACAATGTAGAGGACATAGGAGTGACTTTAATGTCCATCAACAGAGGAATGGATAACGAAGATGTGGTGCATATATACAATGAAATATTAGTCAGCTGCAAAAAAAAAAAAGAATGAAATACTTCATTTGCAGCAACACGTATGGACCTGCTCCTGCCGCTGCTGCTAAGTCGCGTCAGTCGTGTCCGACTCTGTGCGACCCCATGGACTGCCGCCCACCAGGCTCCTCCATCCATGGGATTCTCCAGGCAAGAGTACTGGAATGGGTTGCCATTGTCTTCTCCGATGTATGGACCCAGAGATTGTCATATTGAGTGAAGCAAGTCAGACAGAGAAAGAAAAATATCACAAGATACTGCTTATATGTGAAATTTAAAAAAAAAAAAGATACAAATGAACTCATCTACAAAACAGAAATAGAGTCACAGATGTAGAAAATAAACTTATGTTTACTGGGGGTAAGGCTGTGCTTAGTCACTCAGTTGTGTCTGACTCCTCGTGATCCCATGGACTGTAGCCTGCCAGGCTGCTCTGTCCATGGGGATTCTCCAGGCAAGAATACTGGAGTGTGTTGCCATGCCCTCCTCCAGGGGATTGTCCCAATTCAGGGATCGAACTCAGGTCTCCTGCATTGCAGGTGGATTCTTTACCATCTGAGCCACCAGGGAAGCCCATAGAAGTAGGGTGATAAATTGGAAGATTGGAATTGGCATATACACATTACTATATATAAAGTAGATAACTAATAATAAGGACCTACTGTATAGCACAGGGAACTCTACTGAATACTCCCTAATGGCCTATACGGGGAAAAAAAACTAAAAAAGAGTGGATATATAGAACAGATTCATTTTGCCATACATTGAAACACAATATTGTAAATCAACTATACCCCAATAAATTTTTTTTAAATACTATAAAATTAAAGTTCATAAAATGTCCCCATTTAGGCCTAGGATCCACATTATTTCTTGATTAGAGATTGTGTTTATATTCACACCACTGATTTCAAACTAGATATGGCCAGATCTGGACAAATCACAGAGGTAGGAAATAGCTTTCTGAAGAAGAAAGAATAAGGCCAACTGGACATTACTGTTTATGAGCCATGAAACCATATGCTTCAATTGTCATTCAGGCATCTCTTAGGGCAGACTGAATGATTTATATCAAATTGTGGCAAAACAAAATTACTCACAGTACCAGAAAGGCAGGAACTGTTACAGAAACATAACCAAAAAGTACATGAATCTATCAACTGCAATTTCCAGAAAAAACACTAATTTAGGAATTAGATGGCATTCCCATATATTATAAGCACAGACTAAGATATGAAAATCTTCCTCTAAACTAAATCAATGTGTTTAAAACTTTCAAGACCTCCATGGGAATTCACAGAGAATGCTTATTCTTGGATCTTTCCCCAGAACACTCTAAGATATTCCTTCCAAGAATATAAAAGGCACTTAATTTTTACTGAGCACCACCTGGCCTGAGCTTATATCTTCTGCAAATTATGTCTCATGATGTCTGGGTAAGAGAACTATATGGATTATTAGTAACTGCTGACAGCATTTCTAGACATGGAGGAAAAACATTTCTTACTTTTTTTTTAAAGTGTTGATTTATTGCCGTAGCCTTGAGTAACTATCTAGTTATCTTAACATCGTCATCTGTATCCAGTTAACTAAAATGGTACTCAAAAGGCCAAGTTTCCTTCAGACTATCTAGCTCCATTAGACTTCCACAGCCATAAATGTATTAAACCCAGTGGAAAATGCATGCCACAGGGGAACCAGGTGAGGAGGGATGGAGGATGAAAACTCAGGGGGGAAGGGGATCCATCAGTGTGCATGATAAGAATAATAATCACTTTTTTATAGATGACCAGTGCAAGTTCGACACATGAAGCAGGGGACTCAAAGCCCATGCTCTGGGGCAATCCAGAGAGATGGGGTGGGGAGGGCTGTGGGAAGGGGGTTCAGGATGGGGGACACGTGTGCACCTGTGGCTGATTCATGTCGATATATGGTAAAAACCATCATGATATTGTAAAGTAATTATCCTCCAATTAAAATAAATTAATTTAAAAATAAAATAAAATCATCAGGTGACTAATTAATAAGGAACTATGAGAATCAGGCTTATAGAATGTGAATGCACTGATCAATCTTAACATTACAAAAAGTGAGACAATCCAGATATAATATTAAACGAACACTTGATTTTCAGCAAAGATGTGAATACCTGATTTTCAACAAAAGGTAACTCAATGGAAGAAAGATAGTCTTTTCAACAAATGCTACTGAAATCATTGAATACCCATGCATAAAACAAATAACTTTTTGGACTGATTCAAATAAAAACGTTCTATTTGATTATGGTGGTGATTATGTGATTGTATATAACTGTCAGAACTCACCAAACTGTAATCTTAGAAAGAGTGAATTTAATGTATGTAAATTTTTCCTTAATAAATCTAAGTTTAAAAAATTACACTTTTAAAAAGGTATATTTTCTCATCATTATTAACTCTAAAATTATTAGTTGATATTGATAACTTGCATTGATAAGTACTATCAAAAATAATTTCCATTAGTCTCATAATAAATAATAACCATCATACCAAATATACTTCAAACCTGGCATATCTTTCAAACTTTTAAAAGATTTTCTTTCACAAGATTTTACAGTAGGATTCTTATAATAAATTATGGTGTTATACAAACACAATACTTAGATAAGCATACTGTTCGCCAGTAAACTCTACGAAGAGGTTATCCTTTCTCTAGAGGAGCTCCTGATCAAGAGATCAAATCCAGGTCTCCTGTATTGCAGGCAGATTCTCCACAATCTGAGCCACCAAGATAAGCCCATATAGAGGTAGAAGATAGCCTTTAAATTCTTACTTTTACCTACCTATTAACTTAGCATCTGCTTACTAGTAGGCTAAGACTTTTCTTTAGTATTTATCTACTCCCCCATGAATTTGAGCCAATGATTGCTAAAATACAACACTATCTTTTTATAAAGTAAGAAACATCAAACACACGTGAAATAAGAATACACGTCATGTAGTCATGTCAACTTCATGAAAGAAGTAGAAAATACTCCTCCAATAAGAGATCGTGACCCTAATGCATCCATTTGAATCTACTTCAAGCAGTTATTCACAATTAGAGAACTTGTTTTTTCTTTTTCATTCTTTTTATGTGTTTGGCGGGGGGGGGGGGGGGGTTGTTTTTTTAATTGAAGGGTAATTGCTTTACAGTATTTGTGGTTTTCTGTCATACATCAACAAGAATCAGTGTTAGGTACACCCATGCTTTCAAAATACTCATTCTTAACCTTTTGGCTGCTTTTCCTTCTATTTATAAAGACCAGAGAAATGATATGATATGGTTATTTCATAACGAAAAGAGAAGAAAAGAACACTATCTCCCACTTCTAGTCTTCTTTTATACTTTTCAAAAGACTTTAACTCCACTTGTATGTTCTTATTAATTAACTACATTGCCTTTGCTGCTGCATGAATTTGGGTAACTATATTTAAACATTTTACCTCACCATTCACCTTAACAAGCAAAATTACACCTTTTTTTCTCATTTCTTTCAAAACTTCTAAGAAATTATCAATAGGAGCATTATATTTACTTTAATTTATGTTAATAGCACTGCTTCTTAAAGGACTTTTATTGAATAAATAAATGAACCTGTATGGTCACTCCAGTGCTTCCTAACCATTTCCATTTCATGGTACACATGAAAAATGTCTATAAGAATACTGGATCACACTAAAACTTCAAAGACTAAATGTATTTCCTGAGTATCAATACACATATTGATACAACATATGTTTTATACCAGTGGCAAACATAGGTCAGGTAACCTACTGAATGACTTCCTCAGATTATCTCTAGGCATTATTTGTGCATTTACTATCCTAAAGAGATTATCCAACAAGGTGTCAACAGTGAAAAAAGCATCCAGTAGAATCAGGATTGTTACAGAAGGTGAAGAGAGATAAAGCAGGAAGCAGGCTGAAATGACTCACATTACTCATACACCGTAAGACAGAGGTGCTTTGAGTACATTACGGATCCACTTGCAGAATCAGACCAGAAAAGGTCTAGTCAGAGGGAAAACTTCTGTTACATATCAGCAGTTGTTTACTTGACGAAAGGGAATTAGTGCGACAAGTTGGGGACAAAAAAGAATTCCCCATACACTAACTTCACATCTTAAAGAAACTCACTTATCCCACCTTTACCATCAAATTGTGTTCCAAAAGGAACATATAACTTTCCTTAAAGAGATGGACTTTTTCCATACCATGCTTAAAAAGGAATACAAGCACAGGCACTAAGATAAAGAAGATAATAAAAACACCATACCTACTTGGTTATGAAATCCTTCCCTTCACAGGAAATACATTTTAGACACTCGACCCAATGGAAAAAAATTACAGATGCCCATGCTAAATATATGGTTCATTAAAAGGGGGAGGAGGGACTTTATTAATAATGTCTGACGTCTTTATTATATTCTAAGAACTGTACAGATAGAAAAAATGACTCTTTGTCTTCACATTCCAGCATGTTGATCAGTACCATATATAGCAAGGACCCAGTATTTTTTTTTTTTTTTTTGCTTATTAAATGGCTGAATAAAAATAGGATTAAATTCCAAGAAGTTAAAAAGAGATTAATGCCTATTATATAGACACATTTATTCTGAATTAATTAATTTTTCCACCTTAAAAGATTGATATTAGAACCAAGGGCCATGCATCTTGGAATAGGGTGCAAGAGTTAATGAAAATGTTAAAAAAAATTAGCAAATCCACCAATAACAAAAACAGCAGATTAGCATCCTGTGTAGATTCTCACTTGAAGTGCTTTCACTAAAGAAAATATTCGCATCACTAAACATACATCAACTCAGAGGAAGGAGGGGAAAAAAATGGGAAAATAAAGATAGCAAAGGAAAAAGAAAACTGTACTTTAAAACTGATAAAAATCATCCACAAAGAAAGAATAATTTTCGATTCCAATGTCAATCTTTTCCCTCCTTACTGTTCTATTATTTTCTCGCTTTACCTGAGAGGAATCGGCCTGGGCTAATTCTGTAGTGACCTTCAGTATTTGGTGAAGATTTCGTCCCTTATCTTCAACAAGGAGGTAAGCCAGCAGAAGAAAGACATGAGCAGGGATCACTGTGGTTATAGGGAGCAGTGACTCCACGGAAGCCAGCCAGTCACTTGCCGCAGACTCTTCTCTCATTACTTCAAGGATCCTCCAGGCTGTAAATATTGAACCATACATGCTGGTTATGGGGAACGCAAGCTTGTAGGAGAGCTGAAAAATAAACACACAAAAAAGTATGAATAAATGAGGTAAATCTGTCAGAAATATATTTCTGACATTCATTTATTCTTTATATTTCAAGAAATAGAAGAAAATCGATCCTTCCAACAAAGTGAATACAAAATTTTCAATTCCTGACTCAAACCTCTCTGCACATATCGGAGCCAATAGGATTACACAAGAAGAAAAGAGTTGCCAGATAGGAACCCGAGAACAGTTTTATTAAAAATTATCCTCATGTTTACCATTCGCTCCCTGTTGGGGCTTCCCAGGCAGCGCTAGTGGTAAAGAACCTGCCCGCCAATGCAGGAAATGCAACGGACACAGGGTCAATCCCTGGGTTGAGAAGATCCCCTGGAGTAGGAAATGATAACCCATTCCAGTGTTCTTGCCTGGAGAGTTCCATGGGCAGAAGAGCCTGATGGGCTGCAGTCCATGGGGCCACAAAGACTTGGACACAACTGAGTGACTGAGCAGGGCAGAGAAAAAAAGGGGGCAGGATCAATATACAAAATCCAGAGGCCACAGAGTTTGGAAAACGCCATTATTACATAAGAGGTATTTACCAGTGAGAATGAAGATAGAAAAAACAACAGCAACAACACTGTATTTGCCCAGTCCCAAGCCCCAGTAAGAGGCAGCTCAGGGCAGATGGCAGATTTGGACTGAGGACAATTCATTCTTGTAATAGTATGTTGATAGTAACAGAGTTGGTTCAGCTGGAGTCTGGAAATTCATTAATAGTTTGTAGGTAACTCCTGCAAGAAGCAGCAGCCTGACAGCTCTAAATTGAAATGATACCCAAAGAAGACGTTATGCTTAAGTCAGTCTGAGCAATGGCTCCTCGTGGAAGTCAAGTGGTACAATCAGGGTCAGAGACTGGATAGAATTCTGCCATTGTGAGTGGCATGCCCAAACAGCCCAGAAGAAGCCACAGATACTAAAGAGGAATTAGATATTGCCTGTTCAAAAAATAATTCATTTAGAATGTGATGAGACAAATTAGAAATCTCTAGAGTATCACTGTCCTATTATTAGAGACTCACTTACATGAATAAAGGTAACAACTGAAAGGATGAGAAGTAAAAGTTAAGCCTTATGAAACTTTTTAATAACTTTATTGAGATATAATTCACATATCATTAGATCTAGGCTTTTAAAGTTAATAACTCAGAGGATTTTAGTAATTCATAAAGTTGTATAACCATCATCACCAGCTAATTTTAGAACATTTTTCTACACCCCAAAAGGAAACTCCATGCCCATTAAAGTGTAAGTCACTCAGTTGTGTCTGACTCTTTGTGACCCCATGGACTGTAGCCACCAGGCTCCTCTGTCCATGGGATTCTCCAGGCAAGAATACTGGAGTGAGTTGCCATTTCCTTCTCCAATGTCCATTAAAAGTCCTTCTTTATTCCCTCTGATCCCCAAGCCCTGGCAACCATTAATCTGTTATTTTGTTTATTTCATATAATAGGAACCACACAATATGTGGTCTTTAGTAACTAGCTTCTTTTATTTCATATAAAATAAAACTTTTTCAAGGTTCATCCATGTTGTGGCTGACTGGTATCTATCAATGCTTCGTTTCTTTTCTTTATCAAATAATATCCCACTGTATGGATATATATTTTGTTTTGTTTTTTCCCACTTTTTGGCTATGACAAATAATGTTGCTATGAATATTACTATAAAAGATTTTGTGAGGACATAGATGTTCAGTTATTTAAAGTATATGCTTAAGAATGAAGATCACCTTTATTTGAAAATAAATGCCACTATAAAAACATATGAGGAAGCTTTATCTTTTCTGATATGGAAAGATCTCACACAGGAAAATACAAGATACATACAGTGTGCCTGAAATGCTGAGATTATTTTAAAGGGACGCATAGGGACTATATATTTGTATCTGCATAAATATGTACAAACACACACACACACATTTGGAGTGTGACAAGACAAATCAGAAATCTGATTTGTTATTAGAGACTCACATGGACTCGCACACACACACAAAAGCATTTAGACAAACAGAAGAAATTAATAACTACTAATCTTCATCTTCTTCATTTTGAGAGTGTGGAAATCGGACAACCAGAATCAAAGGTGAGAAAGAGACTGCTCATTGTATATCATTTATGACTCTTGAACCATTTCAATGTATTAAAATACTCTATTTATTATAGTCTTGTCTCGCTAAGAATTTTTTTCCGAAGAAAGTGAAATTCATTAAAGACTAGAGTCAAGTTCTTTAGTCTAATGACAAACAGCGTTGGACTTCAGATTTAAAAGACCAGGACTTTAGCACAGCCATGACAGTTATTAGACAGTTATTAAAAACTGGTGCACAATTTCTCTGAGCTTTACTTTCCTCATCTATAAAATGGAAGTAATGCCTACCTCCCTGCCAAAATTATTGAGGTTGATAAAGAAATAGTATCTACAAAGCACCTAGCATAGTGCCTAAAGTTGCAAAATAAAGGAAAATATTATCCTTGTCATCTTCAGGAGAGAAAAATAAAATTGCTGGATATGATTATAAAAGAAAATGATTGGAAATCACCGTGAACCATAAATTGACTAGACAGCAGCGATATTACAGAGTAAACATATTAAAACAGAAAAGTAATCCTACTGTGCTTAAAGTATTAGTCCAGGTTTAGCCTCTGTTTTTCGTCTTTTTGCCTAAGGTTAGAGTCACAGGAAAAAGGCATGACGTTGACTAAGAGATCACAGAATGGTCTCCCTGTCCCACTGAGCGACAGCTGCCACAGGCATGATCCCAGGGCAAAGGTGCCACCGAGGTTTTTCTCTCAGCACCAGCCACCAAATCCTGGCCCCGTGGAGTGCTGGTAGGCCCTGAGTTTTAGAGGAGAAAGTAGGTGTTTAAAGATAAAAGACAGGCTTATGTTAAATGAATTATATCTCAATAAAAAAGAGAAGAAACAATAGAAAAGTAACATTTAAGTGAAGATGAAATGGTTGCACAACATCTTCTACATATGTAAAACAGCTGCAAATCTTTACTTTTTAAAAAACTTTAATAAAAAGGTTCAGGTACGCTAAATACTAGTAACATCTGCTTATACTTCTTTGTCTAAAGAGGACTGAAAAAGAACTTGTGAATGCAGGTGAACAATATAGATTTTCATTAACTTAAAAGAATAACAATTATCTATAATGTGGACTAAAACAGGCTTAACAAAAGTGAGGCCAGGATTTGATCAGGAGAGGGAGTGTGGAACAAACCTAGAGACACTTAAAAGTAGCTCAGGTCTGTGCAACAAGGGATTTAATTACTCACCAGACCGGAAACAGAAGACTGGAATAGATAAAGCCTTAAGAGTGTCCTTCTGTTCTATACATCTATGAAGAATCTAATCAAGAGTTGAAAGGCTTGGTAGTGGTTAATTACCACCAAAAGACAAAACACCATTCTCTGTATCCATGTTACTAAGAAGACAATGGTAGAAGCACAAGATCTAATTCCTATTAACTTCCAATCAAAAGCTTTTAAGAAACCAGTTTACTTCAATTTACTATTGATTTACTGTTTTCCTGTAAATCTGAAATACTGTTATTAACTCCCAAGTTCAGCACAAAGATGATAAATTGCTGTTAATACAATCAAAGTGGCAGCAATAGAGTATAGGCAAATCTAAACTCTATTTGTCAAACAGACAAAACCTGAATCTCAATCCTACATCCACTACCTGTGTAATGAGGGGGAAGTTAATTAACCTCCATAATTTCGGAAGTGCAAATCAAAACCACAATGAAATAGCACTTCATAACCACTCCTGTGTTAGTTGCTCAGTCATGTCTGACTCTTTGTGACCCCATGGACTCCCCATCGGGTTTATCACCCCATCAAGCTGCTCTGTCCATGGAATTCGTCAGGCAAGAATACTCGAGTGGGTTGCCATTCCCTTCTCCAGGGGATCTTCCTGACCCAGGGATCAAACCTGGGTCTCCAGCATTGCAGGCAGATCCTTTACCATCTGAGCCACCAGGGAAGCCCTTCACAACCACCAGTATGGTTGTAATAAAATGACAGTCAGTAACAAGTGTTGGCAAGTATATAGAGAAACTGGCACCTTCACACACTGCTAATGGGAATGTAAAATGATACAGTCCCTTTGGAAAAGTCTCACGGCTCCTCAGATGATCAAACACATGGTTACCATATGATCTAGCAATTTCACTCCTAGGGTTATCTACCCAAGAAAAAATGAAAATCTATGTCCACACAAAAAGTTGTACAGGAGTATTCACAACAGCATTATTCACAATAACCAAAATTTTTTTAAAAGATTAAAACCCAAATGTTCAATAGATGAATGAAAAAATAAAATGAGGTAGCTTCATACAATGGAATATCATTTGGGGGTAGGTTTCTTTTTTGGAGTAATAAAAGTATTCTAAAATTGACTGTGGTATTGTATATACAACTCTGCAAACATACAAAAAGCCACTGAGTTGTGAACTTTAAATGAGTAAAATGTATGTATGTGAATTTTATCTCAACAAATCTATTTTAAAAAATAATCAGACTCTCACTGCATGACCCTTGGCAAGTCATCTTCTCTATATTTCAGTTAACTCTTGGATAAAATTAGACCAATAATAATACCTACTTCAAAGAGTTTGGGATAAAATCAAATGACTTAATACATGGCAAAGCACTTAGAATGGAGCCTGAACATAAGACATGCTTAATAAACAACCACATGAAGCGGGGCTTTGTTGCCCATTTGGCCAGGGCCCGGAGGGCTTCAACCATTAGTCCAAGGCCACACATGTGGAAACGGCAAAACAAAACTATTTCAAAGTTATTGTGAGAAAAGAGTTGATCCACATAACTTCTTAAATAGAGCATGTACTCAATAAATCTTAACTTTAGCTATAAATAGGACAACAATATATTATAAATTTTGATTTTTTAAGAGACAAATACTCAAAATACTTTCTGCTTACTATATACTACTTCAAAGAGACAATGAATGAAACCTACTTAGTACTGCTTTATTAAAAGGTAATAAAGCTCACACTGCTTTAAGTTTGAATAAAGTACTTTATCCATAAATACCAATTAATAAATGTATGACAAATCCTACCTCAGTCATACCTTTTCTAAATCTTTCTGTTGACTAAAATACTTCTCCAAAGATGAATCTTGCCCTATACAACTGCAGGAATTTGACTATTAAGTCTCTTTCTTGCTTTATTTCACCCATCCCTGGCTGCCAGGGGCATGCAAGAGACTCCAGCAGACGGCTTCATCTGGGCCAGCTCTGGCCTGTGACACCCCACACACTTCTCCAGCTAGCAGGTCTTGGCTACGATCTTCCCACCAAGCTGTGACCTTAGCCTTGAGTGGAGAGTTCCATTTGGTTCATTCTTTGGGTGTCCCCTGCCTCAGTCTCAGAAGTAAAAGCTGCTCTCGACATTTATTATGGCAATATTCCTTCGAGCCTCATTACTGCTTTCAGTAATTAAACACCTTTTACTAGTTAACAATTTCTGTATTAAGTTTCTCTTTATTTAAATTATCAGTGTGGTTTCTCTCTCCTAACTAGACCCTGACTCATACCCTGGTGCTTTCTTCTCACTACCACCACCCCCTCCATTTTCTGGGGTAGGGGCAGCAAAATTTTAAGGACTTTAGAGCTGTGACTAGTATTTGATGTTTTTTCACCCAAGAGAACACAAATAGGTTTTAGACATCACCTGTCATAGTCTAATAAAAAGGATCCTGTTTATCTTACACGATAAATAAACAAATGAAAGTTTATAAGATTATGCTGCTGCTGCTGCTGCTGCTGCTGCTGCTGCTGCTAAGTTGTATCAGTCATGTCCAACTCTGTGCGACCCTATAGACAGCAGCCCACCAGGCTCCTCTGTCCCTGGGATTCTCCAGGCAAGAACACTGGAGTGGGTTGCCATTTCCTTCTCCAGTGCATGAAAGTGAAAAGTGAAAGTGAAGTCGCTCAGTCGTGTCCATAGCAGCCCCATGGACTGTAGCCTACCAGGCTCCTCCGTCCCTGGGATTTCCCAGGCAAGAGTATTGGAGTAGGGTGCCACTGCCCTCTCCGAAGATTATGCTAATCTTTTAAAAAGATGAATGGCTGCTTTGATATTTTACGTTTTAATTCTTAGAAACTGAGAAAAGTTAAAATGTGTTTTATTTCATTGTTATCAACACTTCAGAATCAGACAGGGAATTCCCTGGCAGTCCAGTGGTTAGGATTCTACTTTCACAGGTCAGGGTGTGGGTCAATCTCTGGTGAGGGAGCTAAGATTCCAATGGCACACAGCATAGCCAAAAAACAAAGGAAAAAAAAAAAAAAGAAATGGACAGGGAACAGAGAACTGCATGGAACAGTAATATTTACCCTTGGATTTAATTATCAGAAGAATTATACTTCTGAAGAAACGCTTTAATTCTAAGCCAAATACTCAAGTCAGAATCACCAATTTAAAATGAAATAATAAAAAATATAAACAATAAAATTCTGTGATTCTAAATAGTCTTTCTGAAATAAATCAAGAGGGTAAAATGATCTGTATTTGTATCAGAAGCATACATTCCTCACTGAACAGAAATTTCTTGACTGTCTACTACGTAGTAAACAATAGGTCAGGTGTGGGAGGATGCAAAGACAAATTAATAAGCTAGGGTGTTATCTATTTCTTTGAATATGTGGAAAATATTCAGTTTTACCACTGCTAAAGTGTTTTTAATTTTCCCATTCATGATCAGCTGAAAAAGATAGTGCAGAAACACCTAGGGTGGAAAAAACATCAAAAGTTCAACAATTGTTGCAAATTAAATATTAATGTGCTCAAAAAGTAAAGGCAAATTGTGAAAAAGGCCAAGATTCCTTCCCTCAGTGAGCTCACGGCACAGCTGGAGGTACAAACATGTACCCCTTGAATTAAGCCAGACAACACAATCCACTAATGCTGAAAGTGTTGGGATGCAAAGGAGAGAGAGTAATAAATTCTGACTCAGGGAGGCTGAAAACGCTTGGCTGGGTCTTGAAGAATGAGTAGTTCAGGCAAAGGAGACAAAAGAGCATTATGTGCTAAAGCAAAGATTCAGGAGGAGAACTGGGAGTCTGGGGCAGGCTAAATTTATAGGTATGTTTGGAATATAGGGTCTGGCCAGGTGTAGGAGAAAAGCCAACAGTAAACTGTGTCTTAAATTTTTCAAAAAGGAGATCATATATCCACTGAAAGCCTCAATACAGCAGCACACTATCATCAGGAGGACATTTACACCCTAATAGTATTCCTTCCTCCTCCCTCTTCACCAGCTGCTAAAGAGAAAATCCACCATGCAGTGCTGATGAATAAGATTCACACACACCTGAGCAAATAGTAAGCTGAGTACTTACACATTAGATTTAGGGTGATCCTCAGTAAATATCACTCATGATTTAAACGAACAGAACTCTCAGACATAGTACCCTGTCCCCACCCCCATTCAGAATCCAATTTGTGTTCTATATGGGCAAACTAAAAGGGGAGGTAAAAGGCTATTAGAAATTTGGGGTCACAGTTTGTCATCCTATCAGAGCAGATGTTAAGAACTCTTCTTTTAATGCAAATCAATTACCTATTTCAAGTTTTATGGTTTAGTCAAACAATTAGAATTGAGGAGGCTGCAGCATTATTTCAATATGCCTGCAGGCTAGTTTGTGCTAAATGATCAAACAGGGAACAGAACCAAGAATCCCCAACAATGCCTGGATTTCTGCTGCTAGAACATTTAACAATACGTTATTAGTGGTATCTCTACTTTTGCAAACAAAACAATTAAGGCACTTGCTTCCATTTATGTAATGTCTTTGGTGTCTGGAAACTTAAGATGCTTCACCAGTTTTACCATCTTTAACCCTTTATAGTCGGGAAGCACTATCACATTTTACTGGGCTTCGCTGGTGGCACTAGTGGAAAGAACCTGCATGCCAAAGCAGATAGGTGTAAAAGATGGGGGTCTGATTCCTGGGTCAGGAAGATCCCCTAGAGGAGGGCACAGCAAACCAATCCAATATTATTGCCTGGAGAATCCCATGGACTGAGGAGCCTGGCAAGCTATAGTTCATAAGGTTGCACAGAGCTGGACATGACTGAAGTGACTTAGCATGCACACACCACATTTTACTAAAGGTAAAACCCAAGCCATTATATCTACTACTGTGGGCAGGAATCCCTCAGAAGAAATGGAGTAGCCATCATGATCAACAAAAGAGTCTGAAACGCAGTACTTGGATGCACTCTCAAAAACAACAGAATGATCTCTGTTCGTCTCCAAGGCAAACCATTCAATATCACAGTTATCCAAGTCTATGCCCCAACCAGTAACGCTGAAGAAACTGACATCGAACGGTTTTATGAAGACCTACAAGACCTTTTAGAATTAACACCCAAAAAAGATGTCCTTTTCAGTATAGGGGACTGGAATGCAAAAGTAGGAAGTCAAGAAACACCTGGAGTAACAGGCAAATTTGGCCTTGGAATGTGGAATGAAGCAGGGCAAAGACTAATAGAGGTTTGCCAAGAAAATGCACTGGTCATAGCAAACACCCTCCTCCAACAACACAAGAGAAGACTCTACACATGGACATCACCAGATGGTCAGCACCGAAATCAGATTGATTATATTCTTTGCAGCCAAAGATGGAGAAGCTCTATACAGTCAACAAAAACAAGACCAGGAGCTGACTGTGGCTCAGATCATGAACTCCTTATTACCCAATTAAGACTCAAATTGAAGAAAACAGGGAAAACCGCTAGACCATTCAGGTATGACCTAAATCAAATCCCTTATGATTATACAGTGGAAGTGAGAAATAGATTTAAGGGACTAGATCTGATAGATAGAGTGCCTGATGAACTATGGAATGAGGTTGGTGACACTGTACAGGAGACAGGGATCAAGACCATCCCCATGGAAAAGAAATGCAAAAAAAGCAAAATGGCTGTCTGGGGAGGCCTTACAAATAGCTGTGAAAAGAAGAGAGGCGAAAAGCAAAGGAGAAAAGGAAAGATATAAGCATCTGAATGCAGTGTTCCAAAGAATAGCAAGGAGAGATAAGAAAGCCTTCTTCAGTGATCAATACAAAGAAATAGAGGAAAACAACAGAATGGGAAAGACTAGAGATCGCTTCAAGAAAATTAGAGATACTAAGGGAACATTTCATGCAAAGATGGGCTCGATAAAGGACAGAAATGGTATGCATCTAACAGAAGCAGAAGATATTAAGAAGAGGTGGCAAGAATACACAGAAGAACTGTACAAAAAGATCTTCACGACCCAGATAATCATGATGATGTGATCACTAATCTAGAGCCAGACATCTTGAAATGTGAAGTCAAGTGGGACTTAGAAAGCATCACTATGAACAAAGCTACTGGAGGTGATGGAATTCCAGTTGAGCTGTTTCAAATCCTGAAAGATGATGCTGTGAAAGTGCTGCACTCAATATGCCAGCAAATTGGGAAAACTCAGCAGTGGCCACAGGACTGGAAAAGGTCAGTTTTCATTCCAATCCCAAAGAAAGGCAATGCCAAAGAATGCTCAAACTACCGAACAATTGCACTCATCTCACACGCTAGTAAAGTAATGCTCAAAATTCTCCAAGCCAGGCTTCAGCAATACGTGAACCGTGAACTCCCTGATGTTCATGCTGGTTTTAGAAAAGGCAGAGGAACCAGAGATCAAATTGCCAACATCCACTGGATCATGGAAAAAGCAAGAGAGTTCCAGGAAAACATCTATTTCTGCTTTATTGACTATGCCAAAGCCTTTGACTGTGTGGATCACAATAAACTGTGGAAAATTCTGGAAGAGATGGGAATACCAGACTACCTAACCTGCCTCTTGAGAAATCTGTATGCAGGTCAGGAAGCAACAGTTAGAACTGGACATGGAACAACAGACCGGTTCCAAACAGGAAAAGGAGTATGTCAAGGCTGTATATTGTCACCCTGCTTATTTAACTTATATGCAGAGTACATCATGAGAAATGCTGGACTGGAAGAAGCACAAGCTGGAATCAAGGTTGCCAGGAGAAATCTCAATAACCTCAAATATGCAGATGACACCACCCGTATGGGAGAAAGTGAAGAGGAGCTAAAAAGCCTCTTGAGGAAAGTGAAAGAGGAGAGTGAAAAACTTGGCTTAAAGCTCAACATTCAGAAAATGAAGATCATGGCATCCAGTCCCATCACTTCATGGGAAATAGATGGGGAAACAGTGGAAATAGTGTCAGACTTAATTTTTGGGGGCTTCAAAATCACTGCAGATGGTGACTGCAGCCATGAAATTAAAAGATGCTTACTCCTTGGAAGAAAAGTTATGACCAACCTAGACAGTATATTCAAAAGCAGAGACATTACTTTGCCAACTAAGGTCCGTCTAGTCAAGGCTATGGTTTTTCCTGTGGTCATGTATAGATGTGAGATTTGGACTGTGAAGAAGGCTGAGCGCCGAAGAATTGATGCTTTTGAACTGTGGTGTTGAGAGTCCCTTGGACTGCAAGGAGATCCAACAAGTCCATTCTGAAGGAGATCAACCCTGGGATTTCTTTGGAAGGAATGATGCTAAAGCTGAAGCTCCAGTACTTTGGTCACCTCATGCGAAGAGTTGACTTATTGGAAAAGACCTTGATGCTTGGAGGGATTGGGGGCAGGAGAAGAAGGGAACGACCGAGGATGAGATGGCTGGATGGCATCACTGACTCGATGGACGTGAGTCTGATTGAGCTCTGGGAGATGGTGATGGACAGGGAGGCCTGGCGTGCTGTAGATTCATGGGATCGCAAAGAGTCGCACACGACTGAGCAACAAAACCCAAGCACCTAAATGGGAAAAAATATGATGAATGTAGGCCTAGAATTCAGCCACTAACAAGATATTACTCATATTTCTCCATTATTCTAACAGGACCAGTGAGACTGACAAAGCCAAATTGGGTAAGCCCAGTAGGCATGAATCAGAATGGAGTGTCACAGTCGGGCTGAAGGGAGTAGGAACACTCACAAGGGACCTCAAGAACTATGTGCCAGGGAATACAGTGGTAGGTGCCATATTCAAAAGTCAAGTCTTCATTCTTACAGATCCCAGAACTTCCAGGCAATTGCAATTCCCCACCATGGATTGTTGCAGGTCTAATCATGCTGCACTCTTTAACAGTATGAAGAGGGGGAAGAAAGGCTCCATGCTCATGTGTGTTGCAGAAGCACTAGGTTAGTTAACTAGAACTAGTTCCTTTTCTGCAGGATTCCTCAGGACATTTAACCACTGATGGACACTGGAAACTCAACAAGCAAAAAAGATTAGACAGATTTCCAACACTTATTTAACAGCAGCACTACCCTCCCCATCACAGTCCAGAAGAATATACTAACATCTACACCAGTGCCTGATAGAGTGGTAAAATTCAATGACAGGATTTAAACCCAAAGGTTAAAGCGTCTGCCTCCAATGTGAGAGACCCGGGTTCAATCCCTGGGTCGGGAAGATCCCCTGGAGAAGGAAATGGCAATCCACTCCAGTATTCTTGCCTGGAGAATCCCATGGACGGAGAAGCCTAGTAGGTTACAGTCCACGGGGTTGCAAAGAGTTGGACACGACTAAGCGACGTCACCTTACCTTCCTTACCTTACATATATCATCAGGAAGTGAGATTTCCGACAGTGACTTAAATCCCATATAACTGATTGAACTTTATGTTAAGAGAAACAAGGATGAAGTGGTTACCTTCTGGTGCTCGTCTCTGTAGCACTCCTGCTGTACCATTTCTAAAAGGTTTAGAGCCAACTGCTGCCTAGAGGGACCTTCTTCATCCATGGATATACAGTCTTCCAAGGCAGTAGAAGATAGTATCTGCAGAACTGGCATCACTAGCAGCAACGAGGACTTTGGGATCTTCTGACTCTCAGCACAAGAAAGGAGCTTCAGAGCTGGTCATCCAAACAACAATTCACAGTTTTCAAAATTAATACTACAGTCAAACAAAATGCTGTTTTAAGAGAAATGTGCAAAAAGCTTTCTCGCCCCTTTACAATTGGGTCATACATACAATTAAGATGATAAACCTTATCCTTTAAGAAATAAAAAGAACATAAAAATTAACTCAGCAAAAATAAGCTGTTAATGTACAGAACTTTTTAGTTTTTACATGAGGATGCTCTTAGAGAAAATTCATATCATAGGCCAAAAAGTAAAATCAACTCTTTTTTTTCCCTTAGGTCAATATGAATTTCTTTAAAATTCAACTCAACTTTTGTCTTTATACCCTGTCAGATCCTCTGCCCTCACAAACTGAGCCAAGAGACCAGAGTTCCTGATCTATGGATAACAAAATCAACACGTGCATTTCTCTTTCAAGCCCAGCTGAGAACTGTATCAAGAGATGCAAAAGTAAACAAGGTGAAGCAGGGGATGACCTTCAGCAGTAATTACTAAGAAGCAAATCAGCGAATTCTCAAAGTCCATAACCCATGGAATACAACCTATTTTTACAAACGAGTTTTTTAAAATGGAAAAAAACACACACGTACAATAATTTACTTATATGTGTAGTCTCCCTTAGACTATGAACAGGATGAATTAAAGAATAAACTTTTTTCACAGTTATTGAATGAATGCTGATTTACTGAAAGAGGTTATTTATAAGTTTCAGAGTGAGATTATTAATCAACTTAACTTCCCCACTACACCAAAAAAAATACAGTGAACTTTAAATCATGTCAATGAATTGCTAGTATTGTATTTTAAATCACCTGGAAGTCAAACCTGAATGCGGTATGAAATACAAACACTTGTTATTCCAACTCTACGAATTTACTTTTTTTGCCTAAATATTAGTCGTAATTCATAATTGTCAGTTATTACAATAATCTAATATATTTAACAAAATATGAAATTCATATACAAATATTTCTATATTCTGTACTATGGCTCTTGCAAGCATTTTTACAAGTTGCTATTTACAATCATAGCCAGTGTTAGAAATTAAGAAGCATAACATTGTATTATGAACGCTCAGTCGCTTCAGTTGTGTCTGACTCTCTGCAATCACATGGACTGTAACCTGCCAGGCTCCTCTGTCCAAGGGATTCTCCATACAAGAACACTGGAGTGGGTTGCCATGCCCTCCTCCAGGGAATATTCCCAACCCAGGGACTGAACCTGCATCTTTTGCGTCACCTGTATTGCAGGTGGATTCTTTACCACTGAGCCACCAGAGAAGCCCCAACATTGTATCAGTGCTGTGTATTTTTTAAAACTTGAAATAATCAATATTCTCCCGGCTATCCTATTGCTTTGAGCATTCTTTCCCAATATACTAAACAATATATTTTTGTTTACATTTCAACATGATATACTAGCTCAGTAGTTTTCAGTATGGTTTATTCACTCTATTGAAGGTAACTTCAAATCAGAGACACTTGTTTACAAAAAGAAAACTTGGCTTTTCTCCAATAAAAGTATTGGAGTGTTTGATCCTGTATTATCCTATCATACATGAGCTATAATGAAGGACTGGAGCCTCAGAATTAGGAATGCAGATTCTGTAGGGCATCAGAAATTTTTTCTGGTCCAAAACCCATGTATACGAAATATCCAGAAGAGACAAATTTAGAGACAGAATGCACTTTCGTGTTTTTCTGGGACTGAGGGTGGGAATTAGGATTAACTGTAAATGGGTGCAACAAATTTGGGGGAGAGGGACTGATGCAAAATGTTTTAACACTAAACTGTGGAGCTGGCGGCACAACTCCGTAAATTCACTTTTAAAAAATTTATCTATTTCTGGCCGTGCTGGGTCTTTGTTGCTGTGTGGGCTTGTCTCTGCTTGCAGCGAGCGAGGGCTACTCTCGAGCTGCAGTGCATGGGCTTCTCACTGACGTGGCTTCTCTTGTGGAGCACGGGCTCCAGTCGTGACAGCTTCAGTAGTCGCAGCACACAGGCTCACTAGTTGTGGCCCCTAGAGTTTGCAGGCTTCAGTAGTTGTAGCACATGGGGTCATTAGTTGTGGTGCAAGGCTTAGTTTCTCCATGGCATATGGAATCTTCCCGGACCAGGGATCAAACCCGTGTCCCCTTCTTTTCCAATGTACAATCAGGGAAGTCCCATAAATTTACTTTTAAAAGCATGTTACTGTACATTTAAAAACAGTATGGTAAGTAAATTTGCCTCAATAAAGCTGCTTTTTAAAAATAATAAAACTATGACTGTCATAAGTAACAGGATTAAAAATTATACCTATAGGAGGATGCCATGTATACTCTTTAAGGGGAGGAGGCAAAAACAGTTTAGTAAGAGACTAGGGAGGAAGGTCCAAAGAGAATAGGGCCAATAAGCAAAAGCAGGGTAGGAATCAAAGCCCTTAAAAGAGGCAAGGGTCCCTTCCATACGCTAAAGCTATTTCTAAGACACTGTAATGAAAGAGTAATTCATCCTCAAAATCATGGATTAAAAGGCCCAGAAGGAGTTACGCAATCAGTATTTACCTCAAGCACGTTTTAAAAATGAAAGTGGGAATGAATCAACTAATCATGGCATCATAACAAACACATCACAAATTAGACAACATCCTACATTACTGCATGTATTATATTGGACCAAGTAAAGTGAGGCAATATTAATGTAAAAGCCACAGTTTAAAGGTATGACTTGTTTGTTGATCTGTAAACTTGATTCTTTCCCACATTATTCTTTTTTTAATTAATTATTTTAATTGGAGGCTAATTACTTTGCCATAATGTAGCGGGTTTTGCCATACATTGACATGAATCAGTCATGGGTCTACAAGGGTCCCCCATCCTGAACGCCCCCCCACATCCCTCCCCATCTCATCCCTCAGGGTTGTCCCAGTGCACCAGCTTTGAGTGCCCTGTTTCATGCATCAACCTTGGACTGGTGATCTACTTCACATATGGTAATATACATGTTTCAGTGGTTTTTTCTCAAATCATCCCACCCTTACCTTCTCCCACAGAGTCCAAAAGCCTGTTCTTTACATCTGTGTCTCTTTTGCTGTCTCGCATATAGGGCCATCATTACCATCTTTCTAAATTCCACATATAGGTATTAATATACTGAATTGGTGTTTTTCTTTCTGACTTACTTCACTCTATATAATAGGCTCCAGTTTCATCTACCTTATTAGAACTGATTCAAATGTATTCTTTTTAATAGCTGAGTAATACTCCATTGTGTATATGTACCACAACTTTCTTATCCATTCCTCTGCTGGTGGACATCTAGGCTACTTCCATGTCCTGGCTATTGTAAACAATACTGTGATGAACGTTGGGTTACATGTGTCTCTTTCAACTCTGGTTTCCTCAGCATGTATGCCTAGCAGTGGGATTGCTGGGTCGTATGGCAGTTCTATTTCCAGTTTTTTAATGAATCTTCACATTGTTCTTCATAGTGGCTGCACGAGTTTGCATTTCCACCAACAATGTAAGAGGGTTCCCTTTTCTCCATACCCTCTCCAGCATTTATTATTTGTAGACTTTTTGATAGCAGCCGTTCTGACTGGCATGAGATGGTACCTCATTGTCTCACATTATTCTTAAACAGAACATTTTTTTACCTCCCTTTAGCTCCATTCCTTACTTTTTTTTAAGTCAATACTGGACAGTCAAAAGAATGTTATCTTCATTTGTTCTAGGTAGGTTAACAAAATAATCATAAATTAAGCCTTGTTCAATGTGATACCAGTTTTGAATAGTAAAGGTGTATAGTATTTTGAAAGTAAATTCAAATGCTAAACACTTATTCTGCTTCAAGGGTTTTATGCTATTGATTCTGTTTGCTGTACAACTGAATGAGCTGACACACCCTTCAAAATATTTACCAAAGTCACTGCTATATAATTTAGAACATAATGTCCTAATGAACAGCTGAGATATTTGGTAAATTATGGTATTTGGAATCTTGCACAAACACCTTGATAAGAAAAAGAAAGCTCTAGTTGATAATGACTAAACAGAAAAATTCCAGGACGGACATTCACAATATATAGGACTTTACAGCACAGTACAATATGTAGTTCAAGTGACACCTGCCAATACTCGTGTTAATTGATGATACTCTTGTGAGCGTATTTGTATTTACCTAGACTTAAGATTGGCTTCTGTTGACTTGCTGGAGTCTGTAGAAGTAGCAAAGCTATTCCAATTATGACCGGTTCAACAGGAAAATCCTAAAGGAAAAGAAGAAAAGTAAAGAGCTGAAGAAGTTTCCAAGACCCATTGATTTATCATATGTATCTAGGAAAAGTATATTTAACATGAACTATTATAAACCTATTGTACAAAATTACTTACAGTAAGCCTGCTCTATTTAAGGAAGAATTGTTGAATGCCACAGCAGTCACAGTAAATTCAAAATGTTATCATATCTGGCCAAAGAGCAATAAGTTATAAACCATGTTAATTCAGAGAGAAAACCTGCAGTCTTCAAAACAGTCAATCTTTGCAAACCAATAAAAACTACCTGAAATACTTAAGAATATTTCATTTCTGGAAAGTAGCTGAATTGTCTTCTTAGGTAATACAGACATCGCTCATCTATACAACTTACATAATAAATTACACTTAACAAATTTTGATAAATCATGTTATTAGAATAAAAGAAACATTAGTACCAGAAAGGCAGAGATTATTTTTAAATTACAGTAACTTACTAAGTATATGTAAATATAGTAAAGCAATAACCATAGAAACTTAAAGTCACTAATTTCACCAAGTATATAAATGAAATTTTGAAAAAAGATAAAAAGGACATGTACATTAAATTCTAACAAGGAAAATACAAGTGGCATAAGATGTCATTTGAGGTTTCTAAATAAAGAAAAGAAAACAACAATGTATTATGGAACTAAAGAAGGTCCAACACACTCTACTAAAATTACTTCATTCTGAAATTTACACAAGTGTCTACAATTCTGTAACAAATTTTGTAGAATTCTACAATTCTACAAGCAGAAATTTCCCATGAATCAGAAGTGTAGGCAAAAAATTAAAAAACGAAATGTGAGATAGAACTGTGGGTTAAAGAAACACTAGAGAGAAATCAACTTAGTCTGACACAACCAGAGTTATAATCCTGGAGATGCCATCAACTCTGGCACAAATTAATAAATGTATATCTACATCTTCAGCTTCTCTGGTGGCTCAGTGGTAAAAAGAATCCTCCTGCCAATGGAAGAAAGCCTTTAACACACAGGCTATCATCGGAAAGGCCACCAAGTAGCTTCTCATGAGACTAGCCTGTTGAGAACAGAGGGTGGAAGAGAAAGAGCTGGAGATCAAGACACCCAAAATAAGGAAAAGTAATGGCAGAGGATGAGACTAGATGACTTTAAATTGTTCATGATTCTGAGAGGTCACAAATTTTTTGTGTAATTAGAGGGCTTCCCTGGTGACTCAAATGGTAAAAGAATCTGCCTGCAACGCAGGGGACCCAGGTTCTGTCTCTGAGTTGGAAAGATCCCCTGAAGAAGGGAATGGCTACCCATTCCAGTATTCTTGCCTGGAGAATCCCACGGACAGAGGAGCTTGGTGGGGTCCATGGGGTCCCAAAGAGTCAGACACGACTGAGTGACTAACACTTCACTTCCACTGATTTAATGAACACCTGAGAATGGTACCATTTAATGAGGTCTTTCAATAAAAGCCTGTGCTGGACATCTCATGAACACCTTCAAATACTACAGCTATAGCTGTAGTGACTCATACTGCCTGCCCCAGGCCACTGAGAGATCCAAAAGTACAGGGAAGTTAAAGCCCCATAGGCCATGCCTTGACAAGTTGTTAAGAGAAGTCCAGGGATAAACACTTCCGCTTTTATTCTGGATCCTTCTGGCAGGTTCTGAAACATCTTCCGTAACACTTCTTAGCATATTCCATGAGATGAGCAACTGGCTCCTTACAGTAGTGGCCAACTTGATAATAATAATACTACCTCTCCCACCTTTAGTATTTCACTCTTCCTGTCTCTCTCCCACTTGCTTCCTGAGATCACAGCCACAAATGGACTCCTGATGGTAAGCCTTTGCCTTTGTGGAAACCTAGGTTTTGTTTTTTGCCTTTAGGGAAAGCCAGGGTCTACTTTGTGGGGAACCAAGGCTAATTCAAGAGCCTAACTGGAGAAAAGAAGTAAAGAAACCTTTATATTGGACCACAGATATCGCTGGAGCCTTAATAACAACAAACACCTGGAGTCCTTTGGCCTCAATCAAACGAAAGATAGCACTGAGCATCAGCTGTGTTCCAGGCAGGAAGTACATATGCTGGGCTTGGGGATGCTACTGTGAACAACAGAGCATGAAAAAGTGTTTACATTGTTGTTGGATTTTTTTTTTTTCCTTATTGTTGTTTTGTTTAGTGAAAAACAAGGAATGAGAAAGCCCACACCAGAGTAAGTATCTGCAGCAGACATAACAAAGACGACAGCCCAGCTCACACAATCCCCCAGTGTCACGGCTCTGCAACCTTCTCTGCCCTCCGCTCAGAGTTGACTGACCCAAGCTGGGCCAATCAGACCATTCTTCCTAGGAATCTGAGAACTTAACCTCAGTTTAACTTAAACCTCAGTTCTTCACACAGTGAAGAAAGGTAGGGGGTACTGAGTCATCTGATGGCAATGTGTTAGGGAATATAGGTTTCCAGCCTTACCAAAGCTGGGACGTATAGCACTCTTCACTTTGAAAGCTACCTACACTCCCGACAAACAATATTTTCTGTTAAGAGTACATATGCTTAGGGCTCTGTGCTTCCAATGCAGGGGGCATAGGTTCAATCACTGGTCAGGGAACTAAGGTCACACAAGTCGCATGGTATACCCAAAAAAAAAAGAGAGAAAAGAATATATATATTTTGCTTGAAAAGGAAAACACCTTAGGTTATGATCATTCAAATGAGCTAAAAATAGTTCAATTTAGTTCAGTTCACCCGCTCAGTGGTGTCTGACTCTTTGCGACCCCATGAATCACAGCATACCAGATCTCCTTGTCCATCACCAACTGCCGGAGTTCACTCAAACTCACGTCCATCGAGTCGGTGATGCCATCCAGCCATCTCATCCTCTATTATCCCCTTCTCCTCCCGCCCCCAATCCCTCCCAGCATCAGAGCCTTTTCCAATGAGTCAACTCTTCGCATGAGGTGGCCAAAGTACTGGAGTTTCAGCTTTAGCATCATTCCTTCCAAAGAACACCCAGGACAGATCTCCTTTAGAATGGACTGGCTGGATCTCCTTGCAGTCCAAGGGACTCTCAAGACTCTCAAGGGACTCTCAACACCACAGTTCAAAAGCATCAATTCTACGGTGCTCAGCTTTCTTCACAGTCCAACTCTCACATCAATACATGACCACTGGAAAAACCATAGATTTGACTAGATGGACCTTTGTTGGGAAAGTACTGTCTCTGCTTTTGAATATACTATCCAGGTTGGTCATAACTTTCCTTCCAAGGAGTAAGCATCTTTTAATTTCATGGCTGTAATCACCATCTGCAGTGATTTTGGAGCCCAAAAAAATAAAGTCTGACACTGTTTCAACTGTTTCCCCATCTACTTCCCATGAAGTGATGGGACCAGATGCCATGATCTTTGTTTTCTGAATGTTTGAGCTTTAAGCCAAGTTTTTCACTCTCCATTTTCACTTTCATCAAGGGGCTTTTTAGTTCCTCTTCACTTTCTGCCATAAGGGTGGTGTCATCTGCATATCTGAGGTTATTGAGATTTCTCCTGGCAATCTTGATTCCAGCTTGTGCTTCTTCCAGCCCAGCGTTTCTCATGATGTACTTGGCATATAAGTTAAATAAGCAGGGTGACAATATACAGCCTTGATGTACTCCTTTTCCTATTTGGTTCAACTAAGACCAAATACATTGAAACTAATGGGGCCTAAGAAATACATCTATTTTCAGTGTGCAATGAAATAAATCCGATATAAGAACAGAAAAGGAACAAAGAGGAAAAGACAAGTTAATGTAATATTTGAATTGAACATTTAGCTAAATATTCTGGGGGACAGGAAATTTCATAACATAAGGATTTTAACAGTTCTACATATTTTTAATTCCTTCTAAAATTTTTAAAATATTGGGCAGATGGAAGACACAGCATAAATAAGACCTTCTCCCACAGACACCATTTCATCATTCTCAATGAAAGTATTCTGTCATTCTATATTAAAATCAAAAATATTTTTAAATTCGACTCAAGTCAAAAATAGGACAATGTGAATTTTAATAAGGATATTATCTATAAGAAGTTGAAATGCATCAAATATGTTTAAATCTATAAGTTCAGAATACTTTCAGAAATTAGTAAAGGGAAAGAGTCAAGCCTGTATTCTAACTTTTCTGTATAAACTCTACTACTGGATAACCAAATACTAAGTGGAACCAACTACTTCTTTTAAGAGAAGTATTCCAGCTAACAAATGAAGAAGAAGAGAATTAGATCATTATTTCTTTAATTTCTAAGGAATTACTGGAATTAGGCACCAGCATCAACATCAAAGGCACCATTAGGCACCAATACCAACATCATAAAAAGAAGAGCAACACATATTATGTGCCTCTCGATGAAAGAACACACCATGACCTGTAGTCTTGGAAACAAAAAAATAAAACAAAAATCTGAATCTGATCAGGCCTCTATAGCGAACAACCTATGAACAGGGAAACATGTCAAAGTGCACCAAGAGATTGCAATCAGCAGATTTCAAGATTTACAAAACTCTATAGCTCACATAAGCCAGATTTTTCTTTAAAAAAAAAACATGTAAACAACATAAAGATACACATGGAAGTGATAAAACTATAAACAAATGTAAAGAAGATATCACTATGGAAGTCAGGATAGTCAGGGGAAGAAGGAGGTTATGATTAGGACTGGGCTCCTGGAAAACTTCTAGGGTTGCCAGAAAAGTTCTATTTCTTGATTTTTGATGCTTACAAGGTTGTTTACCTTATACGCAAAAACATATATATAATAATAATAAAATTATTTAAGGGTGCTAGTTTAAAAAGTAGATGTTTGGACCCAACCAGCCCAGCTAATTTAGCATCTCTAGGGGTAAGACCTAGGCACTTGCAGTTTAAATAAAATCTGCCTAGTGATTCTGATGCACTCTAGTCTGAACAATTTGATTGGAATACAGACTTCACAGATCTTGTCTTTTTCACCTAACTGCCATAGCAAAATATTTGCCATAAAAAACTGTCTCCTATTCATACGAATCTACACAAACACAAAGGAACATTATGGGTTTACCTGTTAAGTACATTATATATATGGTTAAGATAGGCAATTCCAAGTAATTTAACTATATAATATTATCTATATAGTATTTTCTATATATTATTTATCTACAGATACTATTTATCCATATTTTATATATATTTTATTAGTATAATATATCAATATATTATCTAGTATAGCTATTATCTAATAGGTATAACTATATAAAATTGATATAAAATCTGAAAAAGTATGATTATTTTATTATATTAACTACATAATTTGTAACATCTAAGTAAGTTTGCAACCCCATAGGCTGTAGCCCACCTAGCTCCTCTGCCCATGGAATTTTCCAGGCAAGAATACTAGAGTGGGGTGCCATTTCTTACTCCAGGAGATCTTCCCAACCCAGGGACCAAACCCATGCCTCTTCTATCTCCTGCACTGGCAGGTGGATTCTTTACCACTGTGCCACTTGGGATATGGTAATAATGTATAGTAGCATTTAATATGTTTAAGAGCATATATTACAATATATTAAATGTTACTATACATTATTACTATATATTACTATATCTAATAGATAATATATAATATTATAACACAATTTTTTAAAGTTACCATTAATATATAACACAAACATATTATATAATATTAAATTTTTTTAAAGTTACCGTTAATATATAACACAAACATATCATTATATAATATATATATAAGACCTAGCATCTGCTTCCCTGGTGGCTCAAGCCAGCAAAGAATCTGTCTGCAGTGCAGGAGACTCAGGTTCAACCCCTAGGTCAGGAAGATCCCCTGGAGAAGAGAATGGCTACCCACTCCAGCATTTTTGCCTGGAGAATTCCATGCACAGAGGAGCCCGGCAAGCTATAATCCATGGGGTTGCAAAGAGTCAGACATGACTGAGCATCTAACACACACAACACACACACACACACACACACACACACACACACACACACACATAAAACCCAGCATCAGTGAAATCATGCTAATCACAAAACTGACAAACTGACAAGAGATTTACTTGCGTCTTCCCTGGCTCCCACCTCCCACCAAAGTCTACACTCATGTTCTCTGTCCCCTCACTCCTTTATTCCAGTTTGGTTCCTACTGCCATCAGTCTGCTGAAACTGCTTCTTCTGTGAAGAATACATCTCTAGAGGCTGAAGCCTAAGAATACTTTCCAGCCCTTACTTTAAATCCTCTCCCCAGAACACTGTTGACCAATCCTCTTTTTGAAAAATTCCTTCCACTAATTTTCATGTCTGAGACAGACAACACAAGGAGTATCTCAAAAGGGAGGATGATCACCTGTCTCTTCTGCTTATGATACAATCCTCCTAGCTGTACTTTCTCAGACTTCTCTGTATCAATACAGCCCCTAGAATTCCATCCCAAACCCTGTCATGCACTCCATGGTTAAAACTCTCACTCCAAAGTTGATGTTTACAAATGTATACCTTTAGCCTAAGTTTCCATCCTAAGTTCTAAAACCATATATCCATCTATGATACCTACATATCTCAAACCAAGCATGGTGGTGGTGTAGTCACTAAGTCGTGTCCGACTCTTGCGACCCCATGGACTGTAGCCTGCCAGTCCATGGGATTCTCCAGGCAAGAATACTGGAGTGGGTTGCCATTTCCTTCTCCAGGGATCTTCCTGACCCAGGAATCAAACCCAGGACTCCTGCACTGAGACAGACTCTTTACTAGTGAGCTATGAGGGAAGCCAAATCGTGTCTAAAACTAAATTTATCATCTTCCCTCCAACATCAGCTGTTTCTAAAGTGACTGCCACCATCCAGTCGCTCAAAACAGAAAGTTGAGACTCCACCAAGGACTTCTCCTTGAGCATATACTCAACCACAAGGCCCTACTGATTTCACGTTCTATATTTCTCTTTTCCTGTCTTTATTTCCCTAATTAGCCCCTTGCCATGGACTGAGGACCCCCTTCCAAAATATATACAATGAAGCCCTTACTGCCAACTGACTGTATTTGGAGTCAGGAAGTAATTATTAACAGTTAAATGAGGTCATAAGGGTGGTGCCTTAATACAAAAGGATTAGTGTCTTGTAAGAAGAAACAATAGAGACCTCATTCAAGATCCAACCAGTCCATCCTAAAGGAGATCAGACCTGGGTGTTTATTGGAAGGACTGATGCTAAAGCTGAAACTCCAGTACTTTGGCCACCTCATATGAAGAGTTGACTCATCGGAAAAGACCCTGATGCTGGGAGGGATTGGGGGCAGGAGGAGAAGGGGATGACCGAGGATGAGATGGCTGGATGACATCACTGACTTGATGCACATGAGTTTGGGTGAACTCCGGCAGTTGGTGATGGACAGGGAGGCCTGGCGTGCTGTGATTCATGGGGTTGCAGAGTCAGACACGACTGAGCGACTGAACTGAACATTCTTGTCCTCTCTCTACTGTGTGAGAACACAGTGAGACAGCATCCTTCTACAAGCCAGCAAAAAAGATAACTTACTAGGAATCAAACTGGCCAGCAGCCTCATCTTGGACCTCCTAGTCTCCTGAACTGCGAGAAATAAATTTCTGTTGCTTAAGGTATCCAATCTGTGATTATTTTATTACGGCAGCCCTAGCAGTCTAAGACATCCACCCTCACTTCCTGCCCTATTCACGTTCCCTTCCTCCAAACCCTTTCCCATTCTCCCACTAGAATGATCTTACACACACACAGGTAGGAGGGCACCACTTTGCTGAAAGTTCTTCAGTAGCATACCACTGCCTAAAAGATAAGACATAAGCTCGTTTGTGAGGGAGGGAAGAGCCTTTGTGATAGGCTCAGCCTTCTCTCTTACATCTTAATCCTCAGCAACACTCAACACTTTTTTCTGAATGGGCCATGCCTGTGACTTCCTCACATTTCTGTGTTTGGGCACACACTATTCCCACAGCTGGAATGCCTTCCCAGCTGCGGTTTGCACCAAGTTTGCTTAGCAAACTCCTCCAATCTGAACTCAGGCCCTACCTCCCTCAAATTATGCTCCCACTGGACTTTAAATACACCCCCACAAAAACATTTACCTTACTGTACTATAATTATTTATTTGCATGTTTCTAAGTCACTTGAGGTCACAGAATGGCCTTTTCATTTATGAACAACTGACTCTTGATAAACATATGGGTTTGAACTGCATAGGTCCACTTATACATAGATTTTTGTCAACAGATACATAATATAGAACTACACAATCAGAACAACAGTTGAATCAACAGATGCAGAACTCCAGATATGGAGAGCCGACTGTATTTTCCACCTCTCAGAGAGTTGGCACCCCAATTCCCATGTTGTTCAAGGGTCAAATGAATTCGTCCATTGTTTTTCAGTCATTCAGTTGTGTCTGAGTTTTTGTGACCCTATGAACTGTAGCACACCAGTCTTCCCTGTCCTTCACTATCTCCGGAGTCTGCTCAAATTTATGTCCAATGAGTCAGTGATGCCATCCAACCATCTCATCCTCTGTTGTCCCCTTCTCTTCCTGCCCTCAATCTTCCCATGCATCAAGGTTTTTTCCAATGAGTCAGCTCTTCACATCACATGGCCAAAGTATTGGAGCTTCAGCATCAGTCCTTCCAATAAATATTCAGGATTGATTTCCTCTAGGGTTGACTGGTTTGATCTCCTTGCAGTCCAAGGTACTCTCAAGAGTTTTCTCCAACATCACAAAAAGCATCAATTCTTTGGCACTCAGCATTCTTTATAGTCCAACTCTCACATCCATACATGACTACTGGAAAAACCATAGCTTTGACCAGATGGACCTCTGTCGGCAAACTAACGTCTCTGCTTTTAAATATGCTGTCTAGGTTTGTCATAGCTTTTCTTCCAAGAAGCAAGTGTCTTTAATTTCATGGCTGCAGTCACCATCTACAGTGATTTTGGAGCCCAAAAAAATAAAGTCTCTCACTCTTTCCATTGCTTCCCCCACTATTTTCCATGAAGAGATGGAACTGGATGCCATGATCTTCGTTTTTGAATGCTGAGTTTTAAGCCAGCTTTTTCACTCTTCTCTCTACCTTCATCAAGAGGCTCTTCCATTCCTCTTCGCTTTCTGTCATAAGGGTAGTGTCTTCTGCATATCTGAGGTTATTGATATTTTTCACGGCAATCTTGATTTCAACTTGTGCTTCATCCAGCCCAGCATTTCTCATGATGTACTCTGCATATAAGTTAAATAAGCAAGGTGACAATATACAACTTGGATGTACTCCTTTCCCAATTTAGAGCCAGTCCATTGTTCCATGTCCAGTTCTAACAGCTGCTTCTTGACCTGCATACAGGTTTCTCAGGAGGCAGGTCAGGTGGTCTGGTATTCCCATCTCTTTCAGAATTTTCTACAGTTTGCTGTAATCCACACAGTCAAAGGCTTTAGCATAGTCAGTGAAGCAAAAGCAGATATCTTTCTGGAATTCTCTTGCTTTTTCTATGATCCAACAGATGTTGGCATTTTGATGTCTGGTTCCTCTGCCTTTTCTGAATCCAACCTGTACATCTGGAAGTTGTTGGTTCACATACTGTTGAAGCCTCACTTGGAGTATTTTGAGCATTACATAGAATGTGGCATATAAGTGTTGAATATTTGTGTCCTACATGAGTAAATGAAAAAATTATCACTGTGGTAGACCCTTAACTGATGCTCCAAACAGTATGTAATGACCCATTTTTACAATAAATGATAATAGCAGCATTATACTACTGGGCTTCCCTGGTGGCTCAGATGATAAAGAATCTGCCTGCTATGTGGGAGACCCAAGTTCAGTCCCTGGTCGGGAAGATCCCCTGGAGAAGGGAATTGCTACCCACTCCAGTTTTCTTGCCTGGAGAATTCCATAGACAGAGGAGCCCAGCAAACTACAGTCCATGTGGTCACAAAAGTATGATCTAATAGCATTAGATAAAAAACACCTTTGATATGCAATAAAGTAAAAGAGTATACTCACCTTGCTACTAAAAGACCAACGTAAGTGATAACGAATATTAAAACTTCTTACTATCCTTACCTCTTTCAGAAGTTCAACACTATGCTCTAAAAGGTGAATTAAAGATGAGCATTCCCCAGTTATGTTTAAGCTGACTTCACAGACACACAGCAGCTGAAGGGTTATCTGGGTAAGCTGAATTTTCCAGAAAACAGGATAACGCAAAAGGTTTAAGTATACTTCTTCAATAAACAGCATCACTTCTGTTGTCTGTATCAAATCTTTGATCTGAGAAACAATCATTACAGGATATTAAAATAATACACAAACCAAGGGATAATTTAACTTATACAAGAAGCTTACCAATAAGTTACTTTTTCTCTAAACCTATAAAGACTTAAAAGAAATGAAGAAATTTGTGTAACTCAAAGACAGTTAAACCATACAACCCTGCCTTCTATTGTCACTAACTGAAACACAATTTGCTACTGTTTTTGTTAGTGCTGGCTGGCACAAATTCTTCTCATTTATTTTTCTAACTACTCTCAGTGCAGATTTTGAAAGACAAATTACATGAGAGTACCACATGTTGAAGTAAATAAATTAAAGTTGGCTTTGAATCCTTCAAATGAACTTGCCTTTATATAATTCCAGCATAGTTACCTGCAAGAAAAGGGTTAGCATGTTATTCTAATGCACCACTAAGCCCTCCATCTGCAAGAAATTTGTTCAGACAACCTTAACTGAGAGCATCATTTCCACACATGGCAGATGAAGTGAAAGACCATATTCAAATAGTAGAGTGTCTTCTCAACTGGCTAATGTATTAGATAGGAAGGACTTGAATGCTCTTGAAAATCCCAATTCAATTCAAACCCAGCTGTTCTGATCAAAATTCTGGAGTTAGTACTAAGGATATGGTCCTACTCACAGACACACTGGCATTTCCCAGAGATTACAAACAATGAACCATCTGCTTCAATCAGGAGCCTTGTGTCTGTTAAATTCATCAAGAGGAAAGCCTACAGTTGACCAGCTGTACCTTTCACCCAGTCGTTACTACCATAATAACCCAAAAAGACTGTAAGTTATACAAAGAAAAATTAATTTCTAACAAATAAAAATTAAATAAACTATTAAAAGATCAAGGGGGAGGAGACAGCAGAAAATACTAAGTTATTAAGAAAATATGTGAACAGTTCAGTAGCCAAATTATTTTACTTCTTTGCAAACATATAAAGGAGTATATTTGCAAAGGCAAGAGGCCACCAAGAATTGAAAGGGATTTAAAACAAAGTAAAGCCTCATGCTTATTTGACAACATACTTCTTCGAGTGCATTTTTTCTACATAAAATTTTCTGTAATAAAAAAAATTTTTCAAGACAGTCTCAGTAACTTCACATTAAAAGTTTTCTAATCTTTAACATTACCAAAATTCTTAACAAGGTTACTTTGTAAGTAATGGTTTCTCTTTATGTTGAAATAGACCATGTGCAAAGAATAATATGTGAGATGACAAGTCACAGTTAAAAAGAACGCCTGGGACCAAAGTGAGTAGTGAAGTTTAAGGCAGGTAAAAACACAACTCCATAAATACAAAATGAAAAAACAATTGAAGTGAGAAAAAAATAAATAGGAGTTTCACTGGTCAGCATCTCATTGACTATGGATCAACAGTGTGATGGCTATTTCTAAGGAAAAACTTTTAATTAGAAGATTGTTTTGAAATGCTCCATATGGATAAGACCACACCTACAGTACTACATTCAGCTCTAAAAAGAACATTTTATAATAATACATTCTCAACGCCAACAGACTATAGAAATTCCTTGCAAAGAACAGTGAAAAGTCGAAACCATTTCATGCAGAGAAGTAAAGAAATTGATGAAGAAAAGAAAGAAGATAGGAAGGGAGTAAAGGATTAAAAGGAAGAAAAGGAAGGAAGAAATGTATAAGACAGAATGCAGATAAGCTGTTTTAAAAGCTTATTTTATTTTGTTTTGAGAAGAACAGAGACTTATGGGTAATCTTAGGAAAATGCAGGTCAGTTAGAAGTATTTGCTAAAAATATATATATAAAAAACGGTTGCCTTGCAAAATAGCATGCTTCCTATCACTGAAATATTTAATTAGTCATGGGATGGTTGTCTCTTAAAGAGTATAATAAATACATATAATCAGTGGGAAAATGAATTACACTACCAAGGTCCCTCCCAGCTCTGTTCTTCATTCCAATAAAGCTGATTTGTTAATAATTAAATGTATTTATGTCACTAGTCCCATTAGTTCCAAATGATGGATCTGGATTTTTCTTCTCACCTACCGTGACTAAATATATTAACAAGCCACAGATCCCCAGGTGGCACTAGTGGTAAAGAACCTGCCTGTCAATTCAGGAAACCTAAGAGACAGAGGTTCCATCCGTGGGTCAGGAAAATTTGCTGGAGGAAGGTAAAGCAACCCACTCCAGTATTCTAGCCTACAGAATCCCATGGACAGAGCAGCCTGGCGGACTATGCTCCATGGGGCCTCAAAGAGGCAGACACGACTGAAGTGACTTAGCATGCATGCACAGATTTCTGAAAATACTTCACAAAACACACTTCTAGAAGTATTTAGGCTTGTTAATATAGGTTGATGACAGTGAAGGCAAACATCTACCAAAGAGCACAGAACAGGGTAACACAAGCATGCTATGGAACAAGTGCATCCTAGGGCTACATGTTCTGCACATACCCTGCTTTATTGGCCACACAAAACAAAAGCAGGAGAATTCACTTAATTAACTTTTCTCTGCCTTGATTACAGGAAAGCCTGATTATGAGTCACGAAAGATTCACTCTAGGCCCTCCTTGATAACACAGACGTGAAACAGGTCATCTGTGACCTCAAGTGATCACCTTGAAAAATATTCACAAATGCTCTCCCATTGGCTAAGCAGCATGGTACTCAGATCGTAGGCAAACAACAAACTAGATGGTGAGATGGGATAAATGAATTTATATTCAAATTACAGCAATCTGGCAACTGAAATATTTTTTAAAAAATCTGTAGTTACAGAGATATGAGCTCAAATTTATCGTTCCTCTTAACTCTCTAAGCATTCTATCCATACCTCTATTGCACATCTTTGTCCATCTGCTTTGAATTATAAGAATACATATACCTGTTTTAGCTCCCTTACTAGACTGTGGTCTTTCCAAGAATAAGATCCATACAGGTCACCACATACGCTATAAGGAAACTTTTGAAAACTGGAATCTAGCCAGCACTCAGATAGTCAAGCCCCAAGGCTGTATGTACCCAGAGAGATGTCTTTTTCCAACTTACACAAAGAGGACTTTTTTTTTTTAAACTTATAACCCTCTCAGTGTCCAGCACAAGGGGAAACTCAGTTCAAAATTATTTTCCCTGAGGAGTCCTTTTTAAAGTTTTCATTCCTACTAATGCTAAAATGGATTATGTTGATTTACATTTCTGTGAATTTAGTTAACGTTGTATATATCAGAGTGAAATCTAGATTTGTTTCCATTATCATCTCCAAAACCCAGAAAGTGTTTCTAGAGCGGTTTGCCATATCACATAGGTTCTATTTTATGTACAACAATAACAATCAATATTTATTAATTGGGGTGTCATATTAATGAAAGAGGAGAAAAGGCCTTACCTGCAAACATGGAACCATGTCACAACACAGTTGTAGTATCTGTTGTTCCAATACTGATGGTTGTTCTTTGTCACATGGGACCCGGGGTTTAAGTAAGACTTTGAGCAGAGTTAATCGGAGCTTAGCATATTCTTGTAACTGGGATGGTTCACAATATAGATACCATAGAAATGGTGCCATAATTTGGATACTTGAAACTTCAGACCTGCAAGTAAGTCATGTAATGTAGAAGCCAGTCACTGAATTACAGAGTAGAAACCAGGTGAGAGTCAAGCATCAACTAAGAGTTCATGACATGTCATAAACTATGATACCACTGAGTGCACCTTTTTATCATGACTCTTCTGTTCTTCCACAACCCACCTAAACTCATGCCAAACCGTTGTTTCTACACTGGGGAGAATGACTTAATACCTGGAGCCCATAAGCCTGATGCTCAGGACTAAGAGGGTCTACTTGTACACTAAAATAGCATCGACATCTCCAGGACCAGTCTTTGGTAAACATCAGAATCATCTGAGAACCTTCTGAAAATTTAGACATCAGGATGCCTTTTTCCAAGAGTATGATACAAGCATGCAGTTTTGAAAAAGCTCAATAGGTAAGGTCCTAAGTAAAATACAAAACAAAACTCATACAGACATCCAAGAAGATGATCAACAGTAAATATTTACTTGTCAACTTGTCAGCACTTAAGGTGTGCATGTTACTACCCTTGGTGCCTTTAAATTCAATCAATCTTTGCCACAACCCTACGAAATAAAACTATTATTATCACATTATACAGACACAGAAACTGAGGCAGACAGAAATGCAGTAATTTGCCAAGTCCGCCTAAGTATTTCCCACTCAAAGGAGGAAGACTTTACAAATCTTTCATACCTGTTTAGATTATAATACATCCCTATAACTCCAAGTCCAAAGTCACTAAAATGCCAGAATGACCTTTCAGACATAAAAATTTGATCATGTCATTAATCAGCTTGACAGAGTTTATGCTTAAGATAAAGTATTCACAAACTCTTCATAATTTGACCTCTATCTTTCCAATTTCATTTCTTCTTCCTCTCCACTCTCTGCTGAACTAAATTTAGTTCTGATCGTCAGTCAAGTCATCTGGGTTTTCTTCTCACCTGCTGTTACATTCATCTGTAACACTCTCCCCTTTCTCCTTTTCCTGTTTCCTCCTCTGCCTAATTTCTATCATCCTTCAGTTCTCCCCTTTAAAGGACTTCCTGAGGGCCTTCCCTGACACACAGCCTTGGTCAAATCCCCATTGTGTACTTGCACAGCATAATGACTTTATTGTCATTATTTATTTATATCTCCATCCCCTGCTAGACTATCAGTCAATAAGGGCATGAATCATGGGTTTCTGTTTAATGCTGTATTACCAATAAGCATGCACACTAGGCCCTCAGAGATGCTCAATCATTAAAATAATTGATTCATTTACACTGTCACAGAGTAGTTTTATAATTACCATGCATTGATTAAATATCATGATTTTATTTTAATATTTTTCATATTTATTATAAGCAAGTTTTTATTAGATAAGATACAAAGATGAAACAGGCATTATCTATCCTTAAGAAGCATGTAGTCTAACAGGGACCATCAGCTCTATTCCTGGACTAGAGAAAACAAAGTGAAAAGGTGCTAAAAGAAAGGTATAAGGTGTAATACTTAATGGAGGAAATGGCATGTAAATCATGACTGATGACATTAATTTTATAATGCTATACATTCCACAGCTATGTGATTTCAAAACACCATTAACACTAGTAAAAATTTAAAAGTTACCAAATTGTTAAGATGTAACCTATTCATTCATTCATTTATTCCCTTCACAAAATTTGCTGAGCTCCTACAGATATCTTCACTCTTCTATCTGCTAGAAACAAAATTAAACACATGCTCTGACAGAGCTGATAATCTGGAGGAAGTTGGTTTTTTTTCCTCCTCATCAGCACCAATACTTACACAATCTATAAAAAAACCAAAAGGATTTGTGAGTTCATAATTATTAATGAAACATTAATACTTGTCTTTATCGCAATACCTACTATAGGAAACTAAAAAAACTTTCATAGATCAAGCAAGTAGATGATGTATATATGGATTAGACTATGGAACAGAAAAGAGACTTAAAAAACATTGTTCCCCCATCTCTCTCCAATAATATACTCCCCAAAGAATAAATACTAGCCAGTTGGTAAACAATAGTTAGAACTGGACATGGAACAACAGACTGGTTCCAAATAGGAAAAGGAGTACGTCAAGGCTATATATTGTCACCCTGCTTATTTAACTTTTATGCAGAGTACATCATGAGAAACGCTGGACTGGAAGAAGCACAAGCTGGAATCAAGATTGCCGGGAGAAATATCAATAACCTCAGATATGCAGATGTTACCACCCTTATGGAAGAAAGTGAAGAAAAACTAAAGAGCCTCTTGATGAAAGTGAAAGTGGAGAGTGAAAAAGTTGGCTTAAAGCTCAACATTCAGAAAACTAAGATCATGCCATACAGCCCCATCATTTCATGGGAAATAGATGGGGAAACAGTGGAAACAGTGGCTGACTTTAATTTTTGGAGCTCCAAAATCACTGCAGATGGTGATTGCAGCCATGAAATTAAAAGACACTTACTCCTTGGAAGAAAAGCTATGACCAACCTAGACAGCATATTAAAAAGCAGAGACATTACTTTGCCAACAAAGGTCCATCTTTAAGGCTATGGTTTTTCCAGTAGTCATGTATGGATGTGAGAGTTGGACTATAAAGAAAGCAGAGTGCCGAAGAATTGATGCTTAAACTGTGGTGTTGGAGAAGACTCTTGAGAGTCCCTTGCACTACAAGGAGATCCAACCAGTCCATCCTAAAGGAAATCAGTCCTGAGTGTTCACTGGAAGGAGTGATGTTGAAACTGAAACTCCAATACTTTGGCCACCTGATGAGAAGAGCTATCTCATTGGAAAAGACCCTGATGCAGAGAAAGATTGAAGGTGTGAGGAGAAGGGCATAACAGAGGATGAGACGGTTGGATGGCATCACTGACTCAATGGTCATGAGTTTGAGTAAACTCCAGGAGTTGGTGATGGACAGGGAGGCCTGGCGTGCTGTAGTCCATGGGGTCACAAAGAGTTGCACATGACTAAACTGGATTGAACTGAGGTGTTAAGAACATCCATAAAGAGCTTATTAGTTTTCTCCTACTTTGAGGTGCTAAAGGTGAAATGGAAGGTTCATGCAAAGAAAAGTACTTCCAAGGTGTTATTATTTGACACTAAAAGCATAATGTTGAGCTTTCCTAGGAAATGTACTATCTAAAATCTCTATGCTTAATCTGTTCTGACCTAGATATTGCATTTCCTATGTGACCAACCTAGACAGCATATTAAAAAGCAGAGACATTACTTTGCCAACTAAGGTCCGTCTAGTCAAGGCTATGGTTTTTCCAGTGGTCATGCATGGATGTGAGAGTTGGACTGTGAAGAAAGCTGAGTGCCAAAGAATTGATGCTTTTGAACTGTGGTGTTGGAGAAGACTCTTGAGAGTTCGTTGGACTGCAAGGAGATCCAACCAATCCATTCTAAAGGAGATCAGTCCTGGGTGTTCTTTTGGAAGGACTGATGCTAAAGCTGAAACTCCAGTACTTTGGCCACCTCATGTGAAGAGTTGACTCATTGGAAAAGACTCTGATGCTGGGAGGGATTGGGGGCAGGAGGAGAAGGGGACAACAGAGGGTGAGATGGCTGGATGGCATCACCGACTCGATGGACATGAATCTGAGTGAACTCCGGGAGTTGGTGATGGTCAGGGAGGCCTGGCGTGCTGTGATTCATGGGGTAGCAAAGAGTCGGACACGACTGAGCGACTGAACTGAACTGAACTGATTTGCTATCTGATGATTTACTGTCAATGCTGTAGAGTATGAAATCAACTGGTCTTAAGGAGAAAAGGAAAATAAAACAGATAACCTGAAATCCCAAAGTGACTAAGTGTGTTTAAAAATGTAACCTATTGTGCAGGTTTACAAACAAGGCTTTCACATGTATGTTCAACAAGGAGGGAGAAATAGCGGGAAAAGACTTGAATAAGAGTCAAAAGACTGAGGCTTAGGGCCCAACTCTGCCAACTGACTAGCCACGTGACCTTGAGCAAATCATTTAGTGTTGCTCTCCTTAGTTCCCTCTCTGAAAAACTATGTGTTAGCCTAGTTAATCTTGAAAAAGCCATGCTTAAACTCCATGTGTGTTAGTTGCTCAGTCATGTCCGACTCTTTGCAACCCCATGGACTATAGCTCGCCAGATTCCTCTGTCCATGGGATTCTCCAGGCAAGAATCCTGGAGTGGGTTGCCACTTCCTTCTCCAAAACACCATGACATCATTGTCAATTTACCCAGTTCTTAGTTCTATAGAGATGAAGTCTTGACATCAGAGGCCTTCTACAAATGAGTGCAGAATTTAACTAGAGAATCACATCCCAAAAAATCTAGCATGAAGATACACTGCTATTTCAGGACATCTACATTCTATTAAAAATGAAACCAAACAGCTCTTCTAACCAACAATTCCTAAGACAGAAAGGTCTAGGATACTAGCTGTCATCACAATATTTTGCCTCCCTCCTGTAGTTGTGAATCACCATTTATATTCTTACTAAATTACCAAATTTCCTTATCTTCTAAGTGTAAAAGCTACTAATCTAACTCACTCTAAAATTAAGTCTCAGGAAACTGTCTGCTGAAAATGCAACCAGACTTATCAATTTCATCTTGCAAAAAATAGTCTCATGGTGCAAAAGTAGAAATGAGACAACTGAAATTCTTTGCAAAGAAATATAAAATTATTTAGAACTTCTAAAAAGCTCTAGATAGCATACTCTAACACCTCAGAATTCAAATGAAAGGATTAAGTCAATAAAAGCTTATCAGTAAATAAATCAAAATCAATAAATAATCTTTTCTCCTTATGAACATCTGGACATTATCATTAGAAGAACTACTTCCAAATTCCAAAATAATACTCCTTTGAAATGAAAACAACTAAAATGTAATTTAATTATTTGCTAACTGAAGCATGAGACAAGTGAGATATTTGTAAGGATTACCCTAAAAAGAAGCTTAATAACAGATTTGGCACGTAAGCAGCACATCTTTTATAAAATATCCCAATCTATTTAACAAGAGAAATTTCATTAAACAACTGTTTAGAAATTTGTTTATTTTGCTTTCTGATATGGATGAACAAAGACGTTTTTAGTAAATATTAATATCTTATCTTTGAAAATGCAGTCATGGGTGAGGGAAGAGAAGATGATAATGTTTATTTTAAGATATTTATTCAATTGTTACAGAGATTTTTCTCACTGGCAGATTCCAAGGTTCTCTACATCTCTTTAAAGCTTCTTCTGACAGTATATCCTGCCTGGAAATTCTATCTAAAATTGAAGTTAAAGACTCCAAAATGGAATTCTAATAAATTGTATCTATAGGACATTCTAAGACCTTCAAGAACAAGAACATTTGAATATAGCTAGTGTGGGAAATGTAGCTCAAGCATTGGACTACATGGTCAATGGTCCTATCCTGTCATGACCTTGTATAGGAGTACTAAGTAAGCTGTTAGATATTATATTTTAGGAGCCATTTTATAACCCACTGCCTGGGCCCCACCAATCTGTGAGCCTCCTGTGTATACATATATACTTTGAACATTTGTAAGCACCTAAACTGTGCCAGGCATTGTTAACATAAAGAATACTAAGACACAGTTCCTGCCCTCAAGAAAGTCTTGGTTAATGGAGGATACTAATTATAAGACAATGTAATAAATATAATGATGTCAGAAATCACAACTAAAGTTATTAATTTAGCTTGTGGTAAGTAAACACTTCCTGAGAGAGACAATACCTAAAAAGAGATTTAAAATAGAGAAAGTAATCAAGAAAGGGCTAGTTAGACAAAGGATGTGATGAGATTCAAGACAGTAAAGTAGAAATTAATAAGCAAAAGAAGAGGCAAGGGAATAGCACTTCTTGCTGTGTGGAACCAAAGCAAGTCAGTGTATTGCTGAATAAGTAATTCATAAATTATGAGATAAAGAAAGGAGAAAATAAAATTGGTGAAACAGATCACACACAGAGCCTAGTATATGACATAACAGATCTCATCCTGTAGCCCAGGGATTTTCCAACTAGTCCAGAGACCAAGCTATTGTTTTCCATTAGAAAGCTGCTGTGAGATATCAACACATTATTTTTTAAAAAAAGAAAACAGTGTATAAAAACAGAGCTGGGATTTCCCTGGCTGTCCAGTGGTTAAGACCTCACTTTCCAATGCAGGAGATACGTGTTCAATCCTGGTCAGAGTGCTAAGATCCCACATACCTTATGGCCAAAAACCCAAAACATAAAACAGAAGCAGTATTGTTACAAATTCAATAAAGACTTTAAAAACGGTCCACATCAAATTAAAAAACAAAACTTAAAAAAAAAAAAAAAAGCTGAAGCGGTGTGAGGGTGTTTCTATGTTTAGCCTCTACATTGCAAGTCCAGTTTGAAAATCACAGTGATGGTGACCTAAGCTAGGGAGTGATACAAAGATCTGCTCTCCCGATATGTCACCCTGATGGATGGCTTAGAGAATGGCCTTGAGCAGGATGAGACGGAAGGCAGAGATGCCAGTTAAGAACAGGTGGCAAGAGTCACAGCAAGAGATGCCCACCTGAGCTAATGCCATGGTAACAGAATGGGAGAAAGCTTTGAGGACCACCAGAAGGCAGAAGGCCTTGGTGAAGCTAAACTAGCTACACATATGGTGGTCATCTGGTCCCAGTTGGCAATACTGCTTAATACCAACTGGCACTGGTTTCTAATAGAGAGATTAACTCACTAATCAATTTCCAGCAGGAAGACCTGTCATCCATATGTACTATGTAGTAGCTTACTGAATATTTCCAATCAACCTTCCCAACTATCCAATGCTTAGCTTCTTCAACAGCAGCTATTCTCATGGTCAATATTTCAACAATCAATAAAACTGGTAGGATTTTTTTTCTCCTAAAAAGAAAACAGAAAACTATATCCTGCTCTAAGACATTTCTGCAGGAGAAAACACGACAAAGCAGCTTAAAAGAAAAACTCTAAGATTAGCATATACTATTCCATCTCCTTAAGTTATTTTATTTTATATTACCTTTCAAGGCATTGCTGGAAAAAAGCTGTCAGCTGCTGCAAAATGACTGGCCAGCAATCAGGTCTGTGCTCAAGAACAGTGATCAAAGGCTGAGGATGGTTTCTGAAAAACACACAAAGTCACACTGGAAGCTGTCATTTCAGGATACACATTTTTAATATACAAATATAACATGAGAAAAAGCCACTGCCATCTAGAAACTTTTTTTCCAGGATTCATAATTGTCACAGAATCCTCATTTGTTGCAGAGTTAGCTCATTAGAACTATTTTTTTAAATCTGTTTTCCAGAAAAAAGAACCTGAGTCTTAGAGACCCACATTTGACAGCAGTCTCTATTATCTAATAGCTCTATGACTTTGGCCAAGCTCCTCAATTCAGTAGCTCTCTCATTATCCACTCCCTTGATTCCCTCATTCTTGGAAATCTCTTCCTGCTGATGAATCTCTTTCCAGACCTGAAAGATTTCATCTCCTCTAACACTGTCCCAACCTATAAGCACCATCTCTCTGTCTCTATGGACCTTCACTGGTGGCTCAGCAGTAAACAATACACCTGTAAAGCAGGAAACGTGGGCTTGATCCCCGGTCAGAAAGATCCCCTGGTAAAGGGGATGGCAACCCACTCCAGTATTCTTGCCTGGGAAATTCCATGGACAGAGAAGCCTGGCAGGCTACAGTCCACGCGGTCGCAAAGAGTCCGACACAAATGAGCAATTAAACGACAACTGTCTCTGTTTCCATTTACCCCCTTTCTTCTCAATATATAGCTCTGTGTTCCCCTAATATACTTTAGGTAAGGAAAAAGAAAATATTTCTCCCATCTCAAATAACAAACTCTGCAAATTATAAATTCTGAAAATTTCTGTCGAACAAGGACAAATCTTTTTATCTGGGCTCCATCAATCAAGATACCAAAAAGACTATATAAAAGATCTGAAATGTGAAGGATTCTCAAATAATGGGGTTAAAAAAAGAAAAGGAAAAAAGACAAACAAATTATTCTAAGTAGTACAAAAAAGTCTACTGGAAATTGTAAATTCATTAGCTCTTTAAACTATGAAGTACTACACAAAGAATTTTCAGTTATTAGTGATGTGGCTTTTCCTCCAAGAAGAACATTTTTAATTAAAAATGCTACTTTTTTTTAAATGAAGTATAGCTGACTTACAATATTGTGTTAGTTTCAGGTATACAAAAAATGATTCAGTTATACCTAGATACATACATACAAATTCTTTTTTTATTCTTTTCTATTATAGGTTATTATAAGATACTGAACATAGTTCCCTGTGCTATTCAGTAAATCCTATTGTTTATCTATTTTATATATAGTAATATGCATCTATTGATCCCATACTCCCAATTTATCCCTCCCTTATCCTTTATTTGTCAACCACAGTTTGTTTTCTATGTCTGTGAGAATATTTTTGTTTTGTAAATAAGTTCATTTGTACTATTTTTTAGATTTCACATATAAGTGATATCATATGTGTCTTTCTGACTTCATTTATACAATAATCTCTAGGTTGATCAATGTTGCTGCAAATGGTATTATTTCATTCTTTTTTTATTCTGTTTTTAACTTTTTATCTTACATTGCAGAATAGTTTATTAAGAATATTTTGGTAGTTTCAGGTATACAGCAAAGTGATTCAGTTATATATATACATGTGTCTATTTTCTCAAATTTTTAAAAAAAATTTAAAATGCTATTTGAAAAAAATTCACACTATATAGATGCATCTATCTTTTTTACATAGAAAGAATTATATACATAATTTTAATTCAATAATACAGCACTAGCAATGTTTATAAAAAAAAGAAAGAAAAAGATCAGACTATCAGTCACACTCAAATGATTTTTTAAAACTGCCTTCTTGGTGGTTCTCAAAGCGTGATCGCCTTCCCAGCAATATCAGCATCACCTGGGAACTTGTTAGAAATGAAAATAAATTCTCAGGCCTCAGCCAGACCTAATAAATAGCTCTCCAGACAATTCTGATGCACTGCTATAAAGCAGTGGTACTCAGCCCGGTTGTGAGTTAGATTCATCTGTGGAGCTCTTTTTAAAATATGAGTGCCCAGGCTTCAATTATACTGGGGTTGCTAGGAGTGGAGCCCATGCATTAGTAATTTTTAAAAATTCTTCTAGCAATTTTGATGTGTTGCCAGAGTTGAAAATTGGTACAAGTTAAAAACCACATAAGAGGGAGGTTTGTAGTTGGGAAGTTTTTCTGATTTTTTTTTTTTCCTCTCTCTTAAACAGAAAATTATGGCAGATATGCCACACTGAAACACTCATGTTAAACACTTCTCTGACACTACTACACAGTTTCTGGGTATTATAACACCATCTCTCTATTCTCTCGTCAACCTCACCTAATCTATCAGCCACTAACTTCAAATGCTGGCAAGCTCCTGTTTGTTAAAGCACAGGCTCTTTCTGAGTGAACAGATTACTGCCATTGCTAAAGGACTGCTCCAAGCAACTCTTTATGCCAAAACTTAAAAATCCTATCAAAATCCCATTTCCAAATTCCAAACTCCTTGGCAGTTAATCCTATCTAGAATCTCCTTCTACCCTAGTTGTTACAGATATTAAGAAAATAAAAGCTACAAATCCTAAAAGCCTCTCAGGTATGTCACATCATCTGAACTTCTTAGATTACGAATTCAGCAGGTCATGGTCAAGCAAATATGAATAAAAAGGAAAGAACAGCGACTGTAATTAATTTTAGCTACAGGTTTTCCTTCTGACAAGCACCATACTGAAATGAAGAGCATCAGATATGACCACCCACTAGTCCTCCAGCTATTGGTGGCATTTATGACTATTTAAGAAGAAAATCCAACAAGATACTATAGTTTCTGTGTGATCATAAAATACTTAAGTGCTTTTCAATACTGTTCCCTTATGTCACCTCCTACCTCTTCCCACTGCTCACGTTTCCTCCTCCAAAAAACTGTTAAGAATCTACCTCCTTTTCAGAGACTCACAGACTTAGACAAAAACTTACGGTTGCTGGGTGGAAGGAAGTGGGGAAGGGATAGTCAGGGAGTTTGGGATGGACATGTACACACTCCTGCATTTAAAATGCATAATCAACATGTGGGTACAGCACACGGAACTCTGCTCAATGTTATGTGGCAACCTGGATGGGAGGGGAGTTAGGAGTAACATGGATACGTAGGCATGGCTGAGTCCCTTTGATGTTCACCTGAAATTATCACAACATTGTTTGTTACCTGACTATACCCCAACAAAATAAAAAGATTAAAAAAATTTTTTTTAATCTATCTCTTTTAAAAACTATAAAGAATGTGTCTCCTTTTAAAAACAGTTTTGTCCAAATTAAATCATATCAACAGAAGTAAAAATCAGTAATTTAAATTAGATTAGAAATGATGCATATATCAGCAAACAACTCTATCATACTTTATTAATAGCTTCTACTTTACTGGAATTGTGGGACCCATTGTAACTTTGTTGTATGACTAACTTTGTTGGAGGCTCGTTCTGCTAGCTTTTGGGTTCAGCAAATTCTATTCAATATCTCAGGCTTAAACTCTAAAGACGAGATTATGTAGAATAGAGAATAGGGATTATCCAAATTAATTACTGACTGTGTTGCTGTTTAGTCACTAAGTCGTGTCTAACTCTTTTGCAACCCCATGGACTGTAGTTTGCCAGGCTCCTCAGTCCATGAGAGTTCCCAGACAAGAATACTGGAGTGAGTTGACATTTCCTCCTTCAGGGGATCTTCCCAGCTCAGGGATCAAACCCCCATCCCATGCACTGGCAGGCAGATTCTGTACCACTGAGCCACCAGGGAAGCCGAATTACTGACTTAGACATCTGGAAAATTAATTTTTCCAGATAATTAATTATGTCAGATCCAAATGAAAATCTGTAGGAATAATATACAATATTGATTCCAAGAAATTAAAAACCTTGACAGATGAAAGGAAGTCCAAATTAAGAACACTGAATATTACTGCTGATTAACATTGATTACCATTATACTATTTCAACTTGGTACAACTAAGCTAAAATCAATTATAATTGCCAAAATTCTGTTTTAATACTTTGAATATAATGAAGAAAACAGCTAAGTTTTCCCTTGTGAATCTCTACAATGGCATGTGAATGCACCTATAAAATAATACACAAAGCTTTATGGTTTATAGAATGGACATAGTTTTTAATTCTATCTACTTTATTGTGCAGTTGCCATATATAAAGTTTTCTCAGTCTGGCTCTACTGACATTTGGGGTCAGATTACTCTTTGGCATAGGCGTTGTTCAATACACCATGGGATATTCAGCGGCATTTTTGGCTTCTACCCACTAGATGCTAATAGCATTCAGTCTAGTTACAGGACAATCAAAAATGTCTCTAGACATTACCAATTGTCCCCTGGGGCCACAATTGCCCCTGGTTAAGAACCACTGAACTAGGCAAAATGGCAAGCACTGGGCAAAGTACAAAACTAACTCAAACACGGTACTGCTGCTGCTGCTGCTAAGTCGCCTCAGTCGTGTCCGACTCTGTGCGACCCCAGAGATGGCAGCCCACCAGGCTCCCCCGTCCCTGGGATTCTCCAGGCAAGAACACTGGAGTGGGTTGCCATTTCCTTCTCCAATGCGTGAAAGTGAAAAGTGAAGTTGCTCAGTCATGTCCGACTCTTAGTGACCTCATGGACTGCAGCCCACCAGGCTCCTCCATCCACGGGATTTTCCAGGCAAGAGTACTGGAGTGGGGTGCCACTGCCTTCTCCAAAACATGGTACTAGCCCTGAGCTATTCAAAAAGATAATGATTCCACCATTATCCTTCTTTACCAAGCCAAAAGCAATCAATCAATCATGTCCAAAATTTGAAGTTTCTTATGGAAATATAGTCATCCAATAATAACATTAGGTGCACAAAGGTAACAGTACAGTAGAAACTAGAAGACTTACAATGGAAAGTAAATGTACCATTATTCCTTGCAAAAAACAAAAGCATGTTCCAAAATAAACACAGAATTAAATATTATGCATGATAATCTGGGTATGATAGAAAATAGTGTTAATTTCCTATTTAAAATACTATAATTAGCACATTTAAAATGTCCTAAGGCTAAGTATAGTTCACTTTTCATATAGTCAAGGAATGATTCTTAAATTTATAGATTATTCAAGATTTTTCTTTCCTTTCTTCTCACTGCTTATTAGCCATTCTACTTCTTCCAAGTACCTCTGAGAAAGGCCAAGGTAAATCTACAATTCAAACTTTACTCGTCATTAGAAGCACTGTTGAGGAATAAAAAAATGTGATACAAAAGAACATCAAAACAAAACCTGGGTTATGCCTTAAAATGTCAATTATCCCCCAAGCTAGCAGTCAAGTCATAAAGAGTAAGTTGGCTACAACACTTTATTCAAAATGATAGATAGGTTGAACATACAATCAACCTGATCACTTGTAAAGCTAACACTGGCAGACAATAAGCTCTATACAGTTTTGAAAAGCAAACACAAATGTGGGGCACCAAAGTCATTATTTACATAAGCAGTGCCTACACAGCATCATCCGAATCATTTACTGTTATGCTGCCACATCCACGTCTCAGAAACAAAAACTAGAAATGGAGAAGTGATGTGAAATAGTGGAGGGAAAACACTGAATTAAAGGAAAGAATCAAGCATTCCAAATTCACCTTCTGTCTCTGCAACACACTGTGTGATCTCAAGCAAGAGAATTAACCTCTCTTGATTGGGTAGGAGTTTCTTCAGCTGTAAAATGAGGAAACCAGACTAAGTACCTTCCAGGGCTAAAGTTCTATAACCCAAGTCACCCATTAAAGCCCTAACCTTTGAACTGCTCAAGATCAGAGGTGGAACCAAAGCCTGTAAAGGCAGAAAGCAATAAAGATGACTCTCAACTATTAATAATTCTATGCCAAGTTTAAACAGCCCTAAGGCCAACATCTAATAAAACCTAAGGCCTCAAAACAGTGGTCTCCTATTTTTATCTCAAATAAATAAATCACCCTATATTTTCCATTTCAGAAATGCAGTACTGTATCCAGAATAAGCCCACAGAAAATTTCAAATCAGAATTTCCTAACTCTTAAGACATCCATCCAATAGGTTCTGCTTTCTTCTTAAAAGAGAATAATATTGTTTGTAAAGATTGAAGTCAATATAAAACAGGCAACCAGGTCACCCTTCATTGGCCTCTGGTGCCTCTAATTTCTCCTTCATTCTGTGGTTTATAACATTTCTGTTGTTTTCCTGCCACAGATGAGCCAATTTGCTGTATGTTCTTTGGCACTTGCCCATTTCATAATTTGTAAATGTTTTAATTGTCATTTTAAGAAAGGATTTAACACAGTACCTAACACAAAGAATACTTTGTAAATGTGGTTCTATTATGATTATCATGCAGATAAATTTGATTCTTAAACTAGAGCATAAGCAGCTTGAAAGCTGGGTCTCTATCTTCTTACTTTTATGCTTCCCTTTCAGTGCCTAATGCACATTTTAAATAAATGTAACAAACACACACTTTTCCCAAAGCAGCTTTTTAAACTCTCTGAGGGGATCATGAAAAACCAACATCACAACCCCTCTAAGTACACTGTTTCAAAGTTAACAACGTTCAGAGGGGAAAAAAAGCACAGAAGAAGCAGGCAGAGTTCCTACCTAACACTTCAGGACTCCCTACCCTTTAATAACATTGTCAACAACACAGAGCAGTGCATGCATCTTAACAGACTGGAGTGCGGGAAGGAATAAATTAAAAATTCGTGGTTCCACCAGACTAGCACAGAGACAACGATAAAATAAGGTATGTAACTAGATTCTCCTTTCCAAGTACAAATGCATCAATCTTAATAGAAAAGAAGGAGTTAAAAAAAAGAGTAGTCTTGCGGTAGGCAAATCAAAAAGCAAAAGTTATTTGTAACCTTTAGGTCACCTCAACCTTTCTGCTGCATCTCTAAGTGTAGGAAAGCTATGATTTGATTTATATCACAAAGTCAGCGATAGACACAGATTGCCTTTTCTGTGTGAGGAAACAATGCCTGCAGTCACCATGCATTTTCATGTATGCAGCTGTGACCCTGGCGCTTTCAGAAGCATAGCATAGCACTTACTACATCAAATATGCATTTTAAAAGCATTTCTCTACCTGCTCTGAATTTTGATTTGAAAATGTTGGTTAGAAGCCAAAGTAGGGTTAAAAAAAGAGAAAAAAAAATAAAGCTCTGCAGATTTTAAGATAAAAATGAATAAAAATTGATTCCACAATAAATATTACTATAAAAAAAGAAAAATTAAATGATAATAGTGAATCCTTATCTATCCTATGGAGTCTTAAGACAAATGCATTTCATCCACGCCAGAAAAAGAAGACTTGGAACAAAAAAAATTTAATTTTGACATTTTTAAATTAATTCCCTTTTTTCTTTGGGTCTATAACGCAGATAGGGAGAAGATAAGATTTCTTCGAAAAGAGACTTCATATTACAATGGTTCTGCCCTCATAGTGAACCTTTCCCACGACTCCTATTTTGAGAGGCAGGGTTTTAACACAAAGATGTCTGCCAATGTCAGAAGGCTAGAACTATTTTAGGTACTAGTTGGTGGCTAGGGGAAACATACAGACACACAGGAGTTCAAAACATCTATTATTAAGTTACATCCTTGATTGGGAAAGAAAAGAAACTAGAGATAAGATAAATAGGCTAATAAGGTAAAAATCAAGATATCCTGTGCTCTTAAAGACACTTACCAGCAAGTCACCATACCAATTTTTAAACTAAGCACGTGCACTTAGCAGAATTTATAAAATATTTCCTGGTGGCAACCGCTAACTGGAAGATAGTGTATGTACAAATTATTCTTTAGGTCTGATTTTTAAATACCAAGTGTAAACCCCAGGTGACTGGAACCATGAACTGTGAACAAAGACTCCCCTGGGTGGGAAAGATGAGGGAAAAGAAGAAGTGAAAACGGAAGCAAAACATGCAATTTGACACTAAGAATCAAGCCATATATGATGTCCACATCTAAAGCTTATCTGTATCTCCACTGCCATTAGTAAATCTGAAAGGAGCGGTAGAGTTGGGAAATTACCATTTTGAAATTATCTCAGTGAAAATTAATAGGGAGGGGGGAGCTGTGAGTTTAATGAGGAACACGATATATTCTGGTCTCATAGCATCTTCTCCACAGACTGCTTATTAGGTACAAGAAGAAGATGGTAACTACACAGTAGAGAAACCAGATATTACCTTGATAGGGTAATGAAAATTAAAATCACCAATGAAAGGCAAGATGGACATCAGTGTCTCCAGACGAGATGTCCTGAGAAAGGCACAGCAACACTTTCACAGTATTCGAAAATGTCAATGTCATAAAAGATAAAGGATGAGATAATTCCAAGTTTTAGAAGACTAAAAAGATATGACAGTTAAAGGCAACATCTGATCCTAAACTGGTGCCCGTACACTAAAAATAAAAAGGAAAGAGGTATGAAAGGACGTTATTAAGCCAAATGGCAAAACTAGGATATGGATTACAGGTAAAAGGGTTAAGTGAAGATTAAATTTTCGTGATCTGATAACTGTACTCTGGTTATATAGAGAATATCCTTGTTCTTAGAAAACATACCCTACTGAATATGTACAATCTACTCTCCAATAGTTTTTAATTCTATAGAGAGAAGGGTAATGAGAATGTGGAAAATCAGTGAATTGGGGTAAATGCCAGATGGAAATTTTCTGTACTATTCTTGCACCTTTTCTGGAACTTTAAAATTCTTTCCAAATAAGTTTAAAAAATAAAACTTTCAATGACTTCCCACTACTCTTTAAAAAAAACCCAAAGTCTCTACCATGGCTCGCATCTTCTAGGCCATGTCTAACTCTTCTGAGCCTCTGTCTTGGCCTCTTCCTCCCTTAAACACTAAGCTCCAGGCGCCCCGCCTCCTGTTAGTTCCTCTAGGGCACCAGGCCCTCACAAAGCAGCAGCTAAGCACATGCTTTTCCCTAGATCTGAGATGCTCTGCACTCTTTGCACAGCCAATTCCATCTCACCCACCAAAATGGAAAGAAGAGACAATGCAAAAAAGAGTTTAATGCTAAGAAGTGACTTTCGCTTTTCAGGGGGAAAAAAGGTATGAACCACAAAGTACTTCAACCTTCAGGACACACATCTTTAAGATCTCAAAATTAACTCTACATCTAAATAAACTCATAACACCACACAAACAGATATGCAAATACTGACAGAGTAAACAACTTTCATCTACTCAGGGTATAATCATCCATTGCTATTGGCCTAATCACCCATTTCAGAGCATACCATCTGCCCAAAACATTTAATATTCCCTTATTTCAGAAAGTACAGCTTGATGTTGATCAGACCAACTCTTTCCATAAACAAGATTCTCAACATGTGATATTTGTGCATGTCAGCCACTGTCTGGCACATCAGAATAACGTACAAATTCTGGAACAAGCAGTTACCGCTCATGAATTCACAGCTATTTCCTCACTTCAGCTGAGGGAAGAGAGATCTTAAAAAGACTGCCATAATATGAATACATAGAGGAAAAATTAAAAGCAAGAGTACATGATAAAATTTTAAGAGAAAAAAATGGCATATTACAAAGAAAATGAGCCTCTCATAATTAATGAATCTTAAAATTGTAGTTTGGGCTTCCTTGGTGGCTCAGTGGTAAAAACTCACCTGCCAATGCACAGGTTCAATCGCTGGGTGGGAAGGATCCCCTGGAGGAGGAAATTGCAACCCACTCCACTGTTCTTGCCTAGGAAATCTCATGGACAGAGGAGCCTGGTGAGCTACAGTCCATGGATTCACAAAAGAATCAGATGTGACTTAGTGACTAAACAATAACAACAACAAAATTTAGTCATTCTTTCTTATAATCAAAATACCAGGCAAACGCTGGTTCTCTGCTGCACTTCCTGTATGGTCAATGTTATAGAGCACTGCTGCTGCTGCTGCTGCCGCTAAGTTGCTTCAGTCGTGTCCAACTCTGTGTGACCCCATAGACGGCAGCCCACCAGGCTCCCCCGTTCCTGGGATTCTCCAGGCAAGAACACTGGAGTGGGTTGCCATTTCCTTCTCCAATGTATGAAAGTTAAAAGTGAAACTCAAGTTGCTCAGTCCTGCCTGACTCTTAGCAACTCCATGGACTACCTACCTACCAGGCTCCTCCACCCATGGGATTTTCCAGGCAAGAGTACTGGAGTGAAATAACTTAAAGTGTTTATAACAAAGTGGAGTTCAAGCTAATAAGAAGAAAATTTAGACCAAACAAAAAATGGGAGGGGAAAATAAGCCTGAAATAGAGGATATCTTAGTGGTCATCTTTCATGTTTTTTAAGTAATTAAACTAAAAATTGTTCATGGATTAAAAAAAGGGGGGAGGGGAGTGGTTAAAGTTTTTGAAAACAGTTAAATGTCTAAAGCAGAGGTCACAAACGATTGCCCTTGGATTGCATCTTGTGAGCAGATGTGTTCGGTCTGCCGACTCTGTATTTTGAAAAATTGGAATTGTTTTCCAACATTTATTAGTCAGAATATTTCATATAAAATGTTATTAATATTGAAGGATCTGGAGGTCTGGCGACAACAAAGCCCTGTGCCTCACTGCAACAACTGGCCAGCAGTTCTCAATCCAACTACCACGCTAGTAACAATCCAGGAAGCTTTGAAAATTACCAGCGCTTGAGGCTGACCCCTACTCATTCTCGGGAGAGCCCAGGCACTGCAGTTAAAAGTTCCTCAGAGAACTCCAACAGTGCAACTAGAACTGATACTCCTGGGCCTAGAGTAAAACTTGCTTATTCTCTTTGTTTAATCACAGTAGCCAATTGTGCTCTATTGCTCTTCCAATTTATCCCCATTCTAAAAGGCCCTGGGAATTGAAACTCCATTTAAATATCCTCCTTTAATCTTGTTTAAGTCACAAAACTATAGAAGGGTTCAGTTAAGCAAAATGAACTTTACTCGCTATACACACTCTAATCTGATGTATCTCAAAGCATGGTGGGTAAATAGATCATCTGTGTACCCAAATTTCTTCTTAAAGTGTATGCTCCAGACATATACATGAAAACGATGAACTCCTTCCACACTAACACACTGAAAACCATCACTGGTTTGTAGAATGGTGCTGAGGATTCAAGGGATTAGAGCTGACAGACAGAGTGCCTCAAGAATTATGGATGGAGGTTTGTTACATTGTACAGGAGGTGGTGATCAAAACCAACCCCAAGAAAAAGAAATGCAAAAAGGCAAAATGGCTGCCTGAGGAGGCCTTAAAAATAGCTGAGAAAAGAAGAGAAGCAAAAGGCAAAGGAGAAAAGGAAAGATATACTCATTTGAATGCAGAGTTCCAAAGAATAGCAAGGAGAGATAAGAAAGCCTTCCTCAGTGATCAGTGCAAAGAAATAGAGGAAAACAATAGAATGGGAAAGACTAGCAATCTCTTCAAGAAAATTAGAGACACCAAGGGAACATTTCATGCAAAGATGGGCTCAATAAAGAACAGAAACAGTATGGCCCTAACAGAAGCAGAAGATATTAAGAAGAGGGGGCAAGAATACACAGAACTATACAAAAAAGGTCTTCATGATGCAGATAACCACAATGGTGTGATCACTCACCTAGAACCAGACATTCTGAAATGTGAAGTCAAGTGGGCCTTAGGAAGCACCACTACAAAAAAAGCTAATGGAGGTGATGCAAGTCCAGCTGCGCTATTTCAAATCCTAAAAGATGATGCTGTGAACGTGCTGCACTCAATATGCCAGCAAATTTGGAAAACTTGGCAGTGGCCACAGGACTGGAAAAAATCAGTTTTAATTCCAATCCCAAAGAAAGGCAATGCCAAAGAATGTTCAAATTACTGTACAATTGCACTCATCTCACACGCTAGCAAGGTAATGCTCAAAAGTTTCCAAGTGAGGCTTCAACAGTACGTGAACCGAGAACTTCCAGATGTTCAAGCTGGATATAGAAAAGGCAGAGGAACCAGAGACCAAATTGACAACATCTGTTGAATCATAGAAAAAGCAAGAGAGTTCCAGAGAAATATCTACTTCTGCTTCATTGACTATGCTAAAGCCTTTGACTGTGTGTATCACAACAAACTGTGGAAAATTCTTCAAGAGATGGGACTACCAGACCTGACCTTCCTCTTGAGAAATCTGTATGCAGGTGAGGAAGCAACAGTTAGAACCGGACATAGAACAACAGACCAGTTCCAAATTGGGAAAAAAGTACCTTAAGGCTATATATTGTCACTCTGCTTATTTAACTTATATGCAGAGTATATCATGTGAAATATTACGATGGATAAAGCACAAGCTGGAATCAAGACTGCTGGGGAAAATATCAATAACCTCAGATACGCGGATGACACCACCCTTATGGCAGAAAGTGAAGAACTAAAGAGCCATGGCAAATAGATTGGGGAAACAATGGAAACAGTGACAGACTTTATTTTGGGGGGCTCTAAAATCAGGCTATGGTTTTTCCAGTGGTTATGTATGGATGGGAGAGTTGGATTGTGAAGAAAGTTGAGCACTGAAGAATTGATGCTTTTGAACTGTGGTGTTGGAGAAGACTCTTGAGAGTCCCTTGGAGACTTGGACTTGGAGAGTCCCAAGGAGATCCAACCAGTCCATCCTAAAGGAGATCAGTCCTGGGTGTTCATTGGAAGGACTGATGCTGAAGCTGGAACTCCAATACTTTGGCCACCTCATGCGAAGAACTGACTCATTAGAAAAGACCCTGATGCTGGGAGGGATTGGGGGCAGGAGGAGAAGGGGATGACAGAGGATGAGATGGCTGGATGGCATCACCAACTCGATGGACATGAGTTTAGGTAAACTCTGGGAGTTGGTGATGGACAGGGAGGCCTGGCATGCTATGATTCATGGGGTCGTAAAGAGTCGGACACAACTGAGCAACTGAACTGAACTGAAAATCACTTCAGCCATGAAATTAAAAGATGCTTACTCCTTGGAAGAAAAGCTATGACAAATCTAGACAGCATTAAAAAGCAGAGACATTGCCAACAAAGCTATGGTTTTTATAGTAGTTATGTATGGATGTGACAGCTGGACTATAAAGAAAGCTGAGTGCTGAAGAATTGCTGCTTTTGAACTGTGATGTTGGGAAAGACAGGGAAGCCTGGAGTGCTGCAGTCCAGGGGGTCCCAAAGAGCTGGACATGACTGAGTTACTGAACTGAACTGGCCCAGGAGAAATACCAAACACCCAAAGGTTTGTGCTTCATTACTTCTGCACCCAAATGTTTATCACAGCATTATTTACAATATCCAAGATATGGGAACACCCTAAGTCTCACTGATGGATGTATGGACAAAGAAGATGTGGTATATATGTGTAATGGAATACTACTGAGCCATAAAAGAGATGAAATCCGGCCACTTACAACACATGGATGGACACTGAGGGTAATATGCTAAGTGAAGTAAGTCCGACAGGGAAAAACAAATACCATATGATTTCACTCACATTTGGAATATTAAAAATAAACAAACAAACCAAGCAAAAACAAACACATAGATACAGAGAACAGGTTAAGTGATTACCAGAGGGGAAGAGGAGTTGGGGGAGGGCAAAATGGGTAAATGAGGTCAACTTTATGGAAACTAAACATCTGGTGGTAAGCATGCTGTAGCATATATGGAGGTCAAAATATAAGGCGGTACACACGAAACAGTAATACAAACTAATATTTGCTCAATGTTTTTAAGTTTTAATAAAAAATAAGATGACCAATATTCTGTTTTACTCTACTGCAAGTTAATCAGCTATTAGGACAAAAAGAAAATCCAACAGTACACTAGCAAAGTCCTTAATACCATAAAATTATAGTTGAGTTTCCTGCCTAGAAAGCTTACAATTACTTGTCATACTACTTGCATTTTAGATCAAACCTACAACATAACCAAGGAAAACCTTCCAGTGGAGTTCTAAGCTCCTCATACCCTTTTTATGTTTTCACACACAGCTCATCAGTTTCCTCTCTAAGGCTGGATGATACTGCTCACCAACATGTGGCATACAAGATTCTAAAACAGCATGACAATGTTATGATTGACTCAGGTAATCATAGCTCTCCTGAGGGAAATCTGCTCTTCAGGCTCACCTCTCCTGTGTTTCTGCCATCCACAATCCCCCGTGGAGGAACCTCAGGCTCTTACACACTCAATTACACTCTACTGATTTATAGTGCCAAACAGCCATTCACATGAGGGCCCTCCATAAACATTACTGGATTATGCCAACTCAAGTGATTGATTCTGAACCTCTTAATGTGCCACCACTCTACACACAATCCTTATATATCCAGCATGATTTCAGTTCTTCAAACGAGGCTCCTGATCCACACCTTGCATCTATAGTCTTCTAAGAACAAGCCTACGGCTAAAAGAGCCAACTACTGGAGAAAATAAACTATGAATAGAAAGCAGGTGAAACATTACAGGTAACAAAGTTTAGCACTCACTCACAGGGAGCACAATCAGTGTGAAAATCTAATTATTCTGAATGACTAAAAATGTCCTTAAATCATCATCAAAAAAACTAAGGTGGCTATGATCCACCTGGAAAATCTCACCAGAATGCAAGCTCTGATTCAGTCAGTCTGAGATGGGGTCCGAGATTCCACATTCTTAACAAGCTCCCAGGAACTGCTAATGCTGCTCAAAGCTCTGCTACTTAAAGTATGGTAGAAACAGCAACATCAGCATCACCTGGGAGCTTGTTAGACCAGAATACTGAGCCCATGTTAGGTCTAAGGAAAGAGAATCTGCCATTCAACAAGGTCTCAGGTGATGAAAATGCATGGTAGAGAGCTGCTAACACACCATCTTATAGTCACTGCTGATCAGAATCACCTGGGACTTTTCTGAATCCGATTCAGTTGGTCTAGGGTATTTCATTGTTCCTATGTTCATCTGTTTTTAGGCATACCCAGACTTAGTGACTGACCTGCAACAGCCAAAGGTGGTTCTCATGAATAGCCATTGTTGAGAACCAATGAAATTAAAAATACTTAATTGGGTAGCTCTAGGTTGATAGAGCTATGGTTACTGGGTGAGGAATCTGAGGAAATGATGACAATGTCCTAAAATTGATTATGGCAATGATTGTATGACTACATGAATATACTAAAAATCATTGAATTGTATACTTTAAACAGGTCAGTTGGACAGTACAGTATGTGAATTATATTTCAATAAAATTGTTAAATAAAATTTTAAAACTCTAGTAGCTTTCCTATTTTAAAATAAGTAAATAACTCCTCCTGAATAACAATGAAGTGGAATTATTTCCTATCCTGGAACTCTGCCCCAACAGTGTGAACCTCTTTCCAAACAAGAGAACACAAATGCTTGTATGACCCATCTAGAAACATTAACTCCTGGTCATTTACTCCTTAGGTTCAATCCTGGTTAAGGTAACGTATATTTTTAAAAGAAAAGCATATATATCAATTTGGAAAAGTTTACCCTTCACACCCAGTTTCCAGAGTATTTTCAAACAAATAATTTCCCTTTTGCTTCCCCAACTTAAAATCAATGAGTTAACTAATAAGTTAACAATGAATTAACTAATTCATTGTACTACATTCTTCCAACTGTTTTATATTTTTGAAAACATTCAAAAAACATGTTAAGGGGACTTCCCTGGTGGTTCGGTAGTTAAGAGTCTGCCCTGCAATGCAGGGAACACGGATTCAATCCCTCATTGAGGAACGAAGATCCCACATGCTGTGGGGTATCTAAGCCCATGTCACAACTAGAGAGTCCAGTGATGCAACTACGGAGCCCCAGTGCCACAAATACAGAGTCCAAGCACCACAGTGAAATATCCCGCATGATGCAAGGAAGATCCCACGTGCCACAATTAAGATCCAATGCAGACAAACAAATAATTTAAAAAACAAATGTTAACAAAAATATATAAAATGCAAATCTGACCTGGTTTTTAAAAAGCGACTTAAGAAACTTGATAATATGCTCATAAAAATAGAGATGGTAAGTAGCACTAAACTAACAGGAAAGATCACTGTAACATATGAGACACTGTTTACTTACTATCAAAAGGAAAGTACTATACATGTATATAAGTAACAGGCACTATATACTAGGAGAGGCACTCACGGCTTCTGATAGCAGTGGTGTCAAATGCTTGAAACTGCAGGTTTTATTTGCTCAAGCCAATGACAATTCCCAAGTATGGTCTACTTTCCCTATTGGATCACCACAGCCTATGTAAGTCATTTTCCCCCAGAACTAGTGCCCTTGTTTAGGGTGCCATGCGTTCATTCTTTATAAAAGGTATATTCTAGATGCGTCACTGAACAGATTTTCTAGGACAATATACACTGATTATAGGACATCTTCTGGCATCCTCTACTAAGTGGGAGCCCCTCTCTTATGAAATGACTTTCTAGGACCTTCAGAGCAATGGTTAAGGTCACCTTCACAAGTAAGTATGCCTTCCCTTGCCCAAACTCTCCCATAAAATTCAGTGCATTTCACTGGAACTATTGCTGTGTGTGCATATATATATATATATACACACCATGTTACATTCTATGGTCTCCTGCATTGCATGCAGATTCCTTACCCTCTGAGCCACCAGAGAAGCCCCATATAGATAACAGCAACAAAAAGGCAGATCAATGCTGTTAATTACTGACCCTGCCTTGTGGAATAACCCTTAGCTAGTCCCATTACTTTTTATAGTGAGCAAGTTTGCCTTCCTGCTTTTAATACATTTGTTCAATGAACTCTTCAGTTTTCTCAGTATTGGGAAAATGATTCTATATCCCAGATCAAAATGAATGGCTTGAATTTCGGACAAAAGATTCCAATTTCAAGGGAGCAACCTGAAAGCCACAGTGATGATACTCAGCATACGGTAGTCAATTCTATCTCAATCCTGAGTGTTGGAAATACTAACTTCCTGAGAGGTTAAGACTCACAGTCCCTGTGAACTTAAATATAACTAATTCTTAATGAATTAGCATGTCTTAATTCATAACTTATTTAACAATTTGCTAAAAAAAAAGTTTCAAAAGAAAGGAGAAAAGGCTTACCTAATATTATATATATCCTGAATATTCTTCTCCCCACTGTGTCCTTCCTTAACAGCTTGCATTTGTAATAGCTTCATAATGGCTTTTATCAAGCCATGTGTATTCCTGTAAAGAAATATAATAGCATGTCAAGTGTTATAAAGTGAACAGTCTACTCAGGTACTTAATCCTACCACTTCTGAATAGTTGAATACTTGCCACCCACACAGAACAGTAGCCATCCACATACACCTAGCTTATTCCATAGCATAGCCAAGAGGCCTGCCAGGTCCCATTCAACACAATGAAAGGAGAAGTGAAGCCAAAGAATCAAACTACCAACCTATCTATCACTTCACTACATATACTTGGGGGAAAATCAATCAGGGAAAAGTAAACATTAGCCCATATAATTGCAGGCAGCAACCACATCAATTACCCACCCTGAATAATCAAGTCCTTCATTTATAAATATTAGCAGACCATGAAAAATAACGAGAAGAAATGGAATGGCCACTAAAAAAAAAAAAAAAGTGGGCCAGGGGACCAATCAGAGCAAATAACCCCCATTAAAACAAAGTTAATGGCAACAGGGAATAGAAATTTAAGTTTTCTCCTTATTCTCTGTAAGAAGCAGCAGGATAATAAATCAGAAAAAATGGCCTGCTTTTTAAAGTTTTTTCCTGTTACTAATGTTTTCTAACTATTAAATAGGATTTTATTTCAGCTTTCGTGAGGTAAAGCTAACAAAAACAACTGTAATGTAATGTGTACAAAATGATCTACGCGTGCATTTTAAAATGGTTGCCATAATCAAGCTAATTAACACATATATCACCTCACATAGTTACTTTTTAGTTTTCATTTTTTTGGATAAAATGCTAGATACTCTTAGCAAATTTCAAGTACACAATACAACATTGTCGACTTTAGTTACTATGCTGTACATTAGATCCTCAGAACTTAATCATAACTAGAAGCTTGTATCTTTTGACCAGCATCTCCCCATTTCTCCTACCTGCCCCTGGCAACCACCATTCTACTCTCTGCATCTATCTGTTCAATTTCTTTTTTTAGATTCCACATATAAGTGGTACCATATGGTATTTATCTTCCTCTGTCTGGGTTATTTCACTTAGCACAATGCCCTCCAGGTTCATCCACGTTGTCACAAATTACCCTGATTGCTTTAAAGTAAGATTCTCCCTGGGAATGAGAAAGAAATCTTAGAAAGAAAGACTATTTGCTAAATGAAAAAAAAAACAAACAATATTTTAAAAATCATAGCTGTTAATAATTATGGAGCATCTATTGTAAGCTAAGTACTCTCTTAAGTGCTTAACATGTATTATGTCATTACTATCTAGAAATCACTGTTAACTTTACCATAGGGCTAGGACAAGACCTGGACTTAATTAATAAAAGTCATTTAGGGCAATTATGTGAGATGTACTCTTTTATGGCACTTAAAGTTTTACAACCGGTAAATGGTTTGGCCATGCTGTCCAATACAGCAGCCAATGGACACACATGGCTACTGAGCATTTGTAACATGGCTGATCCACACTGGGATGTGCTCTAGTGTAAAATACATGCTGTATTTTAAAGGCTTAGGGGCTTCACTGGTGGTCCAGTGGTTAAAACCCGCCTGCCAGTGTGGGAGTCTTGAGTCTGACCCCTGGTCCAGGAAGGTCCCATATGCCACAGAGCAACTAACCCACGTGCCACAATAAGAGAAGCCATTGTGGTGGGAAGCCCAAGCTCAGCAAGAAAAGCAGCCCTTGCTCGTGGCAACTGGAGAAAGCCCACACATCAAGAGAGACCCAGCAAAGGTAAAAATAAATAAGCAAGAGGAATAAAATGTACTTTATTTTTTAAGTTTTTTATTTTTTAAATTTTTAAATCTTTAATTCTTACATGTGTTCCCAAACATGAACCCCCCTCCCTCCTCCCTCCCCACAACATCTCTCTGGGTCATCCACATGCACCAGCCCCAAGCATGCTGCACCCTGCGTCAGACATAGACTGGCGATTCAATTCTTACATGATAGTATACATGTTAGAATGCCATTCTCCCAAATCATAAATGTACTTAAAAAAAAAAAAGACTGAGAACACAAAAATACTGCAAAATATCATATGTAGTTTTTTATATTGATTACATCTTGATTACATACATATTTTTGATATATGAGGTTACCCAAAGTAGCTTATTAAAGTTAATACCACTGGTTTCTTTTTACTTTTTAATGTGGCTACTAGAAAATTTTGAATTATGTATGTGGTTCACACTTGTGGCTCAGAATATATTTCTATTTCACAGTACTGCTAAAGACACTCATGGTTTGTTTCCTAAGTAGATTCTTTGGTGAGCAGTGAGGTTTTTCTTGCAGCTGAAGCATTTCCCACAATCTACACAACAGTATGTTTTCTTTCCCACGTGGCTCCTCTTATGACCATGCAGTGTACATTCATGAATGAGTGTTTTGTGACAGGCAGCATACAAACATTGTTTCTCTCCTATGTGGATCCTCTGGTGAAGAGCAACGTCTCAACACTGCATAAGCCTGTTGCCTAAGATTCTCTTTCCTATGTGTTCTTTGCTGTATGTCAAACCGAGGTTCAGCTTTTCTCACATACCCTATACTGGTGTTGCGTCAATTCCACTTTGCTTTCACTAAAAATATGGCCCACTGTGACTCAGTGAAAATTAAAAAGCAAATTTTTAAAAAACTAGTGGGAAGTACAGTTGTCTTAGAAAGGTCTGATGGCATGGCATCCCCTTGGGAACAGAGGTTCTGTCTTAATTCCTTCCCTCATGACTGCTCAGATTCTTCCAGGAGCCTTCTCTGTTGATACACTTGAGTTTCTAGAGTCCTCTTACTCTAAAGGTTAGGAAGAAGATATCTTAACATCCAAACATTCAGAATAAATTCCTTCTTTACAATTCCTCACACCATTCACTTTTACAGAATTAGACCCATCCTGCAGCTAAGGACCCTGGACTTTAAGAAAAGATATGTTCAGGTCTATGCTCCAGCTCTTCACAACTCTGCTTACTTTCCTTCACCAAGATCTAGAGTTCCTTCAGCATGGAGATCGCAACTGACTCTATCACTGGTTTATCAAGAACCTATTCTGGGTGTGAAGGTCTGACAGTCATACAGAAGCTTCTTGGAGCTTCAGTTCAGTTCAGTTCAGTTCAGTTCAGTCACTCAGTCATGTCCAACTCTTTGTGACCCCATGAATCGCAGCACGCCAGGCCTCCCTGTCCATCACCAACTCCCGGAGTTCACTCAGACTCACGTCCATCGAGTCAGTGATGCCATCCAGCCATCTCATCCTCTGTCGTCCCCTTCTCCTCCTGCCCCCAATTCCTCCCAACATCAGTCTTTTCCAATGAGTCAACTTTTTGCATGAGGTGGCCAAAGTACTGGAGTTTCAGCTTTCACATCATTCCTTCCAAAGAAATCCCAGGGCTGATCTCCTTCAGAATGAACTGGTTGGATCTCCTTGCAGTCCAAGGGACTCTCAAGAGTCTTCTCCAACACCACAATTCAAAAGCATCAGTTCTTCGGCGCTCAGCCTTCTTCACAGTCCAACTCTCACATCCATACATGACTACTGGAAAAACCATAGCCTTGACTAGACGGACTTTAGTCAGCAAAGTAATGTCTCTGCTTTTGAATATACTATCTAGGTTGCTCATAACTTTTCTTCCAAGGAGTAAACGTCTTTAATTTCCTGGCTGCAGTCACCATCTGCAGTGATTTTGGAGCCCAAAAGAATAAAGTCAGCCACTGTTTCCACTGTCTCCCCATCTACTTCCCATGAAGTGATGGGACCAGATGCCATGATCTTCGTTTTCTGAATGTTGAGCTTTAAGCCAACTTTTTCACTCTCCTCTTTCACTTTCATCAAGAGGCTTTTTAGTTCTTCACTTTCTTCCATAAGGGTGGTGTCATCTGCATATCTGAGGTTATTGAGATTTCTCCTGGCAATCGTGATTCCAGCTTGTGTTTCTCACAGTCCAACGTTTCTCATGATGTACTCTGCGTATAAGTTAAATAAGCAGGGTGATGATATACAGCCTTGACGTACTCCTTCTCCTATTTGGAACCAGTCTGTTGTTCCATGTCCAGTTCTAACTATTGCTTCTTGACCTGTAGACAGATTTCTCAACAGGCAGGTCAGGTGGTCTGGTATTCCCATCTCTCTCAGAATTTTCCACAGTTTATTGTGATCCACACAGTCAAAGGCTTTGGCATAGTCAATAAAGCAGAAATAGATGTTTTCTGGAACTCTCTTGCTTTTTCCATGATCCAGCAGATGTTGGCAATTTGATCTCTGGTTCCTCTGCCTTTTCTAAAACCAGCTTGAACATCAGGAAGTTCACGGTTCACATATTGTTGAAGCCTGGCTTGGAGAATTTTGAGCATTACTTTACTAGCGTGTGAGATGATGCAATTGTTCGGTAGTTTGAGCATTCTTTGGCGTTGCCTTTCTTTGGGATTAGAATGAAAACTGACCTTTTCCAGTCCTGTGGCCACTGCTGAGTTTTCCAAATTTGCTGGCATATTGAGTGCAGCACTTTCACAGCATCATCTTTCAGGATTTGAAATAGCTCCACTGGAATTCCATCACCTCCACTAGCTTTGTTTGTAGTGATGCTTTCTAAGGCCCACCTGACTTCACATTCCAGGATGTCTGGCTCTAGATGAGTGATCACACCATCGTGATCTTGGAGCTTCAGGGGGATTCAATTCCTCCAAATATGTAAATTGGCTAAAGCTAACTCATCAGGCCTCAGTGCTACAATCTTGCTTTTTGAAAGTTAGTCTTTCAAAAACCCTACAACCCTGACCTAAGCCAATGCCTAGATTTTCAACAAGACTATGAAATCTCTGGTCTATATGTATGTTTAGCAGACAAATTCTAATCATCACTGAGTCAGTGAGCAGTTCCAGATTCCTCTGTCTGACTGAGACCTGTCACCGGAGGTCTACTGTGGTTTTTGCCTTGGTGAGAGCAGCACTATGTGTTCAGCAGTTTCCTTGTCTTCTCATCTCCAGTGTTTATGCAACTGATGATCAGCTTTAAAGCTGATTTCAGCTAAAAATAACCCCATTTATATATGGATGAAATGGAGATGGACAAAGTCTAGACCTCACCTAGAAACCTCATAAGACCACTCCCTGGGCCTAACGATGAGTTTAAAGGGTATTCATATTAAATGATCAGTACTGATCGAACTTCTGGCTGAATTTCTTCCATGAAATATAAATTCATTAAATAATCCCTTTTTGTATGTAAAACTAAATTGGTTTTCCTTATCTAATGATTTATCTGTCATATGAATAGTTTAAGAGATGATAGATAACAGACACGATTTTTAACCAACTGGGGTCACTCACTCCTTTGTGAAAGCAGTACACACATACAGTCTATGTATATTTAATTCAAGGCATTTCCAAGAACCACTGTGGCCTGTAGATTTTCAGCTTTTTTAAATCTTTGTGTTATACATTGCTTTTATTTGTGGGCTGAGACTTTACTATGTGGATAACTGAGTCCGTACTATAATTTAAGCAAGAGTATAACATGAATAGTTTATGAATATTGAAAGATGATGGCATCAATAAATCATGTGTAGCTCCATTCAAGTAGTAACATAGTTGCCTTAAATTCAGTTGAATAATTTCTTAAATTTTTAAATATTTCAAGTGGGCTGAGAGGGATGGATGGTTTCAGATTTTCATTTAAATCCCTGCATTAATTCTAATTAACTGGGAAATGTTAGGCAAGTCACTTAATGCCTATGAGCAAGACACTTAATGCCAACATCCTCATCTGAGCAACTTAGAATCATAATAATAAACTCAATCTTGTGTTGTTTTAAAGAATAAATTAGTGTGTCAATAAAGTATCTGGTTTTTTTTTTGATAAATTAAAAAATCTAATACTTATACCGTTAAGACTGCAATGTTTCTCCCTTTGTAAGGTTATGCAAACAAAAGTGTCAGAGTTCATGAATGCAAAAACCTAGAACATTCCTAAAACTAACTACAGTTAAGCCATAAATGCCTACATCCTAGTATTTTCCATCTTTCTTCACAAAAACCTCTTTCTCCTGTTTTTGAGCCATTGTTACTTTGCATCTGAGATTTGTTGTTACAAAATTCAGTTCAGCTCAGTCACTCAGTTGTGTCTGACTCTTTGCAACCACATGAACCACAGCACGCCAGGCATCCCTGTCCATCACCAACTCCTGGAGTTCACACAAACTCATGTCCATTGAGTCGGTGATGCCATCCTGTAGGAGACAGAAAGAATAAAAGAAAAGCAGGCCTCGGCAAGGGCTGCAAAAAAAATTTATAATTATTGATAAACTGGATGCTATAAGGCATGAGACTCTTGGAACAAGTCCAGAGGGAACAGTTAGTTCATAATCTTAAAAACAAGATATGATCCTGGGGTCAGAAAACTGACCCCAGACTGTTTCTCAACTGGCATCTCAGAGTCACATGTTTTACGTATCTGGTGGAAAATCTATAGATAAGAATATTAGTCATTATTACTGAGTTGTTATTGATTACTGTTTCCTAATTACTTAATGGTTAATGATCATTTTGTTCTTTGGCCTCGAAGGCCACATGAGTTATAGTTTAATTCCCTACATATTCTTTCATTCACGGATGAAAATATTATAAAGCTGGCTTGGATTCAGTTTCAGCACCTTCACCTTGGAGCAGTGTTGGGCCCCTGATCCTCATTTTTCTCTGAATTCTTGTGTCTCCTTTCTCATTTTCTTGCCATATCACGCTTTCGGAAACCCTGCTTGTCGAGCTGGTCTTGACACCATCCAACCATCTCATCCTCTGTCCTCCCCTTCTCCTCCTGCCCTCAATCTTTCCCGGCATTAGAGTTTTTTCAAATCAGTCAGCTCTTTGCATGAGGCGGCCAAAGTATTGGAGCTTCAGCTTCAACATCAGTCCTTCCAATGAGCAATGAGGACTGATCTCCTTTAGGATGGACTGGTTGGATCTCCTTGCAGTCCAAGGGACTCTCAAGAGTCTTCTCCAACACCACAGTTCAAAAGCATCAATTCTTCTGCGTTCAGCTTTCTTTATAGTCCAACTCTCACATCTATACATGACCACTGGAAAACCATAGCCTTGACTAGACAGACCTTTGTTGGCAAAGTAATGTCTCTGCTTTTTAATATGCTGTCTAGGTTGGTCATAACTTTCTTTCCAAGGAGTAAGTGTCTTTTAATTTCATGGCTGCAGTCACCATCTGCAGTGATATTGGAGCCCAAAAATATAAAGTCAGCCACTGTTTCCACTGTTTCCCCATCTATTTCCCATGAAGTGATGGGACTGGATGCCATGATCTTCGTTTTCTGAATGTTGAGCTTTAAGCCAACTTTTTCACTCTCCTCTTTCACTTTCATCAAGAGGCTCTTTAGTTCTTCTTCATTTTCTGCCATAAGGGTGGTATCATCTGTATATCTGAGGTTACTGATATTTCTCCTGGCAATCTTGATTCCAGCTTGTGTGTCATCCAGCCCAGCGTTTCTCATGATGTACTCTGCATAAAAGTTAAATAAGCAGGGCAACAATATACAGCCTTGATGTACTCCGTTTCCTATTTGGAACCAGTCTGTTGTTCCATGTCCAGTTCTAACTGTTGCTTCCTGACCTGCATATAAGTTTCTTAAGAGGCAGGTCTGGTGGTCTGGTATTCCCAACTCTTTCAGAATTTTCAACAGTTTATTGTGATCCACACAGTCAAAGACTTTGGCATAGCCAATAAATTAAAAATCTGTAACTGAATTATATATGACTGCAGAAAGAGGTTACAACAATTTGAATAGTGCTAAAAATCAAAATAATAAAAGAAAAAAACATAGCCATTAGAGAAGCTAAAATCAAAGAAAGGAGAGAAGAAAATTTCAAAGTCTTCAAATTGAAAGGGCTACCAAGTGCTAGGCAAGAGTCTTGAAAAAATTAATTGCTAACAAATCCCAAATCCAAAGATGAGGAAAAAAAAATAGTATGAACTTTCAGTTATAAAATAAAATCTGTAAAATAAAGACTATTAGGCTGACATCATATCTAATTTGGCATAAGATTTCTCATCTGCAATGCTAAATGAAGCAATGCATATAGAATTATGAGGGAAAGGTTTATATAACTTAATAAATCTAACCCTCCCAGAATGACTAAGTGTAATGCATGAAGACAAAAGAAATAATTTTCAGACATAATTCCCTGAAAGTTTTTCTTAAAGAGGCTCTCCAGTTAAAAGATAATGTATAATGATTACACAACTTTGTAAATATACCAAAAACCACTGAATTGTACACTTTATAAAAATGATTTTAATAAATGAGTTATACCAAGAAAACTATTTATTTTTTAAGATAAAGTACAAGAAAGAACTGAATAGATCGAAAGATACAGAATACAAAGAACTTTGGTCACCAAGGAATTCCTTGGTGGTCCAATGGGTAGGACGCAGTGCTTTTACTGAGGGTTCAATCCCTGGTTAGGAAACTAAGATGTCACAAGCCACTCAGTGTGGAGGAAAAAAAAAAAAAACTTTGGTCAGAATGAATACCAGAAGAATTTACAATTCAGTCTTTAACATTTTTCAAATGTCACTATAAAGATTAAAGTAACTGTTATTGATGCTTTTGAACTGTGGTATTGGAGAAGACTCTTGAGGGTCCCTTGGACTGCAAGGAGATCCAACCAGTCCATTCTAAAGGAGATCAGCCCTGGGTGTTCTTTGGAAGGAATGATGCTAAAGCTGAAACTCCAGTACTTTCGCCACCTCATGTGAAGAGTTGACTAAAGACTCTGATGCTGGGAGGGATCGGGGGCAGGAGTAGAAGGGGACGACAGAGGATGAGATGGCTGGATGGCATCACCGACTTGATGGATGTGAGTCTGAGTGAACTCCAGGAGATGGTGATGGACAGGGAGGCCTGGCATGCTGTGATTCATGGGGTTGCAAAGAGTCGGACATGACTGAGCGACTGAACTGAACTGAACTAAGAGAGGTTTTGGAGGGAAAAGTGTAAAAAAGACAGAAAAAGGAAGACGTCCTGTCATAAAAATTCCAGATCACTTTAGCAAAGTTAGTAGGGAAGGGTTTGGGGGGAATGAAAACATAAAATTAACATGAGGGATAAAGTGAGATGAAATATTACATATATGACAAATATCCACAAAACAAAAATAAGCAACAAAATAAAACAAATCATATAACAGAAAAGTGAGCAGAGAATATAGATAAGCAGATTACAGAAGAGTAAGATTCATAATATCCAGTGTGGATGAGTGAATGGGGAATAAGTATTTTCAGGTTGAGCATACATTTGTTCAGACTTTATGGAGGGCAATTTGGCAGTATCCATAAAAAGTTTAAATGCAGTTTTTCCCCCATAAATTGCGTTCCTAAAAACCTATCATGGGAATTCCCTGGTGGTCCAGTAGTTAAGACTCCACACTCTCACTGCCAGGGACCCTGAGTTTGATCCCAGGTCAGGGAACTAAGATTCCAAAAGCCTTGAGGCACACCCCCCAAAAAAATGACCTATCATATAGAAATACCCTTACATATACCCAAAAGAAGATCCATTTGTTATCTTAAAAAAATGGAAGAAGAAAACGACATTTTACAAAGGAGAAATATTTAAAATAAGATATAATCATATAAAAAATCATATCAGAAAATATGATATAATCAAATAAAGTAGTTTGCAGCTATTAATTGGAGAAGGAAACGGCAACCCACTCCAGTGTTCTTGCCTGGAGAATCCCAGGGACAGGGGAGCCTGGTGGGCTGCCGTCTATGGGGTCGCACAGAGTCGGACACGACTGAACTGACTTAGCAGCAGCAGCAGCAGCAGCAGCTATTAATAAAGATGCAAACAGATCTATGAAAAGACGTCTCAACATATATTAAGTGAAAAAAAAACAAGTTTTAGAACACTATACATATGAATAGAATATCCAATTTGAAAATACTTGAAGTGCATGGGGCTATAAGTAAAGTATGGGCTTTTTTTATAGGTCTAGAAATGGGGCTCCAGGTTCTCTGGAATTAGCTGGTCCCTGACCCTGTGTGCCTGGATCTGATTTCAGATCACCCTAACTTTCCCAAGATTGTTGGATGGCATTGCCAACTCAATGGACATGAGTTTGGGCAAGTTCCAGGAGATGGTGAAGGACAGGGAAACCCAGGATACTGCAGTCCATGGGGTTGCAAAGAGTTGGATACGACTGCGGGACTGAACAACAACTTTCCCTATATTCTAGAGGAAACAAAGATCAATATTTGGAGGAACCTCTGAGCCACCCTACACACCCTAAGCCTTTCTAGTACTGTCACTTCCTAGCTCTACCAGGGCCCAACAAGAAAGTGAATTTTTTAAAAGAAAAGGAAGAGAGAAAATGATAAAAAGGAAAAATCTTACCACTTACTACTTTTACTACCTGCAAGTGCCATTGCTTGAGTTTTCAAAAAAGTATGTATTACTTCTATTTTCCTAAACAGTGAAAAAAGCGGGGGTGAAATTTATAATCTCAAGGTGAGGTGGGACTCACTGAACACAAACAGAAGATTAAACCTCATCTCCTAGATAGACAGTATGAGCAGAAATTTAATTAAACAATGAAATAGCTCAGTATCATTTATTGAGAACCTGCCTTCAGTCATAGTTTAGCACCGACATAAAAACATGCTAATTTGAGGAATTAGACCTCTGAGAACAGTATCAGGATCTGAAATTAACCCTGAGACAAGCAGGCTGGCTGTGTATGAGATACACAGAAAGTTATTTTAAAAATACAAGAGAAGACTTTAATCAATGCAGAAGAGATCTGATTAGATATAACAACTAACTTGTTCATAGCACAATGTGTTCAGGGGATGTCACTACCATAAAAGGGCTTATCCAACTGCCTACTAGATATTTCCACTTTGGTGTCTAAATTGTGCCTTAAATCCAACATGTCCAAAACCAGACTCATGCTCTTCCCACACGCCTGGTCTTCTAATGTTTCCCATCTACCTGTCAGGGAAGCCATAAATCAAGGAATCACCTTTGATATATTCCCTTCAGTCATTCTTATATTCAATCCACCTCAAATGCTTCATCCCCTACATATCTCACAAATCCATCTATTTCCCTTCAACTCCAAGCAGCAAGCATCACCCTTCACCTGAACTGTAGTAACAGCCACCTAAACCCAGCTCCCTATTACCACTCTAACTGCCTAGCCAGAAGCCAGCACTTTCAATGTTATGTTCACACTGCAGCCAGAATGGTTTTCTGGAATCACTGATACTCAGCAGATAAAAACACTTCAACAGACTCCCTCTGCACTCAGGATAAAGACCCAAATCCTCTAGAGTAGCCATCATGGCCTGCATTGTCTGACTCCTACCCTTACCCCCAGCTTCATCTCAAATCACTCTCTCCATAACGTTGGCATTTTTCAGGCCTTCCTAAGAAGTCATCTCCCTCCCACCACAGGGACCTGCCACACGCTACTTCTTATAACTGGAAAAGTCTATCCTCTTCTATTTCCCAAGATAAAATTTTATTCATGCCTCAGTCTCATGTTGAGTCACTTCATCAGGGAAGCCTTCCTTGACCTCCACGACAAGGTCAAACTCTCACGTTAAAGGCACAACCAACACAGGGTACTCTGTCGGAATGCAGTTGAAGATATAATTGTACAACTATGTGATTATGGCATCTCTCTAAACGAAAAACATCATGAGTGCAATGACTACATCTGCTTTCCTCACCATGATCTCACAGCACATAGTACAGGCATACAAGAGTTGTTCAATAAGTGTTTAATTAGTACATGAATAGGTGGATGGATGGAAGACAGCTAAGGTATTGTCTTGCTTGGATTCAGAAGTGACCTCTGAAGGTAATTTCTAGTTCTATAATTATGTGATCTTACATATGCACCCTGAAATTACAGTATCTTATATCTATATAATTATAAAGTTCTTTATTTGTATGTATGCTCAGTCGCTCAGTCATGTCCAACTCTGTGACCCCGTGGACTGTAGCCCATCAGGCTCCTCTGTCCATGGGATTTCCCAGGCAAGAATATTAGAGGGGGTTACCATTTCCTCCTCCAGGGGATCTTTCCCAATCCAGGGATCAAACCCGCGTCTCCTGCACAGAAGGTGGATTCTTTACTGCTGAGTCACTGGGGAAGCCCAGAGTTCTTTGTTTATTACTAATAGGCTAACATGAATGATATTACTAGCTATGGTTATAGTCCTTTCTGGGATTGTACACTTAGCAAATGAGGGAATCGTAAATACTGGGAAGATAAAATTAATATAATATCCTTTCCATTATCAAGCAATGAAGAAACCCTGTTTGGGGAAGGAAGGCAGGGGGTTTTTGTTGCGCGTTTTTTGATTGTTTGTTTTAAAATACATCTTAAGCCACATAGCTTTAACATTAAAACCAACTTAAGACTCCTGACAGAATAAGTAAAGTACAAGAAATATTCAGCACAGTCAACAGAGTTTTAACTACTATGTTGAAGACTGCCCACCATGCAGCCAAGTTCACCACACTATAAATTAACACCTTAAAGAATCTTACGAGTATTAAATGGTTCCTGTGTCTTAAGATCCAGAGAAGGTAATGGCAACCCACTCCAGTACTCTTGCCTGGAAAATCCCATGGATGGAGGAGCCTGGTGGGCTGCAGTCCATGAGGTCACAAAGAGTTGGACACGACTGAGTGACTTCACTTTCACTTTTCACTTTCATGCACTGGAGAAGGAAATGGTAACCCACTCCAGTGTTCTTGCCTGGAGAATCCCAGGGACTGGGGGGCCTGGTGGGCTGCCGTCTATGGGGTCGCAGAGAGTCGGACACAACTGACGTGACTTAGCAGGAGCATGCTGCTTTTTAAATGGAATTTTGTGTTATTAAAAAGTTCCCCCTGTATGCTCCTAAGAATTTAGTAAGCTATTCATGGCTCTGGTCATATATGCTTTTTAAACATTTAATGAGGATGAAAAGAAAACATATGTTGAGAGAATAATGGTGCAAATGTTCATATGCCACTTTCACTTTTCACTTTCATGCATTGGAGAAGGAACACTCCAGTGTTCTTGCCTGGAGAATCCCAGGGACCGCGGAGCCTGGTGGGCTGCCGTCTATGGGGTCGCACAGAGTCGGACACGACTGAAGCAACTTAGCAGCAGCAGCAGCAGTGACTTAAGATCAGAGCAGCTGAAAGGGGTCTTTGGAGGATGCTATTTTTTTCACCCCCTTCCCTCTTAATTCATTTGTTATATATGAAAATCATTAAGTAGCAACAGGACTCTTGAAACTGATAAAGTTTCTTCCTCCTTCTCCCTTTACCTGGTCTCTCTCTCAAGCTGCTTCTAAAAGAGTGGGTCTAAAATAAACTCAAAATAGTGAAAAGATAATAAAGGTTTAAAATATAATTTTTTAAAAGGGACAGAGGATGGAAATACATCAATTATGTTTAAATCCACGAGCTCACTGTAATTTTTATAAAATAAAATCTGATTGTTCAACACTGATGGATGTTTTTAATAACTGATATTCTGAAGTTTAGCTAATAAAAAGAAAAAAATCAGGTAGATATCTTACCTTTCCTATACAAACTGTACTACTAGGTAACCAGATAGTAGATATGGGGAAAGTTCTCTTTATAGCAATATTTCAAATAATAAGCAAAAAAAAAAAAAAAAGAATTAGAAACTCACTATTTTGAAACTCCTAATGAATTAATTGATCTAGCCATTAAGCACGGACATCTAACATCACCAAAAGAGAAAACAGTGAGCTGTTATGTCCCTTTGGATGGAAGAACAGATCACCATCTATGCAGAAGTCTTCCCTCCTCAGACACTCCCCCTCAACAATAACAAAAATTGAACTTAAATCTCATCAAATTTCTAGAGCACACTTTTAATTTATAGGAAAGACAAAGAAATAAATGAAAGTACACCATGCGGAAGCAGTCAGCAAAATTCACCCTGTGGGAATCACAAAGTTTTTTCAATAAATGTAAGAAAGAGACAGAGAAAGATGGAGAGATGCAAAGCAGAGAGCCTATAGGTTAAGAGAGATATTAAAGACATAACAACTAACCCTTATTTGGATGGTTATTCCAACAAATTGTTTTTAAAAAATTATGAGGCAATTAGAAAACTGAATACTGGCTAGATATTTAAAAATCACACACACACACACACAAACATACACACACGCATATCCAGGTATAATATTACTAATGTTTTTATTTTTAAAACATATATACTTAATCTTTACAGAAGAAATTGCACAATATCTGGGATTTGCTACAAAAGAATATGGCAGGAGGGAATTATGGAGGAGTAAGACTGGCCATGAGCAAAAAGTTGTTAGGCTGAGTAATAGGAACATGAGGGTTCATAACACTCTTCTACTTATTTTTGAAATTTTCTATAGAAAGCTTTTAAAATCAAAGAGTTCCTCTTTGTAACACCTATTTTTTCTAAAATTTTCGTGTGTGTGTGTGTGTGTGTGTGTGTGTCACACTCCAAGCTAGATTCCTTCCTTTACCTTCCTTCCCTTGGCAACCAAGTCAACAGCTATTTCTATATTACTCTGTTTGGAGAGATAATATATGCTTTCAAAACAATATTCCAGAGGATGGTTATAATGATGAAGATGATGGAAAACATGGTGTCATCCTGCCATCAGAACAAAACAATTATGTTACCTTTGACAATTGCTCTCCATCCACTCAATTGCTACTCCCTCTATTCCAGTCAGAGCAACACAGATCGAATATCACTACCTATGCTTAAATACAATTATGTTTCAAAGCTAGAGCTGAGAAGCTGACAGATACCTATTTCCAAAGTGATGGCTTTCCCCCAAGTTCAATCTTCAGTAAACAGCGTCCCAGTCTCCTCTGTTTTGAGAATTACCACTCCTCCCTTCATATGGTTACTACAGAAGGGATCCTAGCATACAAATATTCACAGAATAAAGACACAGCCTGAAAGGTCAGGGCGAGGTCAGGATGAAGAGTCAGGGCGAGGTCAGGAAGAAAGGTCAGGGCGAGGTCAGGCACGGCTGGGCATGTCGGGACATGTCCCAGCAGAGGGGGCTGCAGACAAGCCCCGGAGACGGCCGGCAACCAAGCCGACCAATCAGGAGCCGACACGAAGCCCTCACCGTCCAATCAGGAGCTGACATGGAGCCCTTGGACACCAATCACCGCTGAGCCCGCGTTTTCTTCCTTATATGGGAGCCCCGGCCGGACTATAAAACCCCTTCCCCACCCTCACACTTGGCAGACTCCGCAGACTCCCCCGCAGAGTCCCTTTACCCCGCTGACTCCCTTTGCTTCGCAGACCCCCCCCCCCCCTCGCTCCCCTGCTTACCCGCCCCTGGGAGTTCTGCCAATAAAAGGCCCTGTTCAACGGTCCATAGGGGTGGTTCCTTCTTCCTGCGGCGTTTCTTACACAGCCAGTAAAGGGTAAACTGTCATCTTCCCAGGTGGCGATAGTGGTAAAGAACTGCCAAGGCAGGAGACAGAAGAGATGCAGGACCAGATTTCTGGGTCGGGAGGATCTCCTGAAGAAGGGAATGGCAACCCACTCTAGTATTCTTGCCTGGAGAATCCCATGGACAGAGGATCCTGGTGGGCTATAGTCCATAGGTCACAAAGAGTCAGACACGACTGAAAGGACTTAGCATGCAAGCAAACGTATATCTAAGTCCTAATCTCAGTTCCTATGCATGTAACTTTACTTGGAAATAAGGTCTTTGCAGATGTAACTAAGGATCTTGAGATGCAATCATCCTGGGTGGGCCTTCAGTCCAATGACTGGTATCCTTATCAGAGACAGGAAAGAGAGATTTGAAACACAGAGGCACACAGAAGAAGGTCATGAAAAGTCAGAAGCAGAGACTGCAATTGCACAGCCACAAGTCTAAAAATGTCAAGGGTTGCCAGAAGCCACCAGAAGCCACGAAAGAGGCATGGAACAGACCCACCCAGGCTCCAGAAGGAACCAATCCCGATGACACCTTGGTTTGCGGTTTCTGGCCTTCACAATTGTGGAATAACAAGTTTCTGTTGCTTTAAGTTTGTAGTCATTTGTTACACCACTCCTAGAGAACTAATAATACCCAGCCCTTGGCAGAACTGACTGGTCCAGAAGCAAACATCTCAAACATGCTGGTCCTGGGAAACCTGTTAACTGTGGTCAAGAAATTCCAACCTCAGTCTGGCTATCTCTTATGGATAAGATATGTCAGCCCAGGAGGCAGGTGGTGCCCTGTAACTAGGGAGCAGAGAAATCCATCTGCAGCAAGAGAGAAAAAATACATAGCCTGTGTCTCTAATTTGCATCTGAAGCCCAGGTACATTCCTCTTAAGTCCCACTGGATACCCCTTTAGGAAGATAAAATCACCCTTTTATGCTTGAAGGATTACAAGCGAGTTTCTGTAACTTGTAGCCCACAGAGTTCTGTCTACTCAAGAACCTGTTGCCAAAAGCCCTTTAGTAAAGATCGACTGGAACAAGTCCCTCCTTGGGTAGCTACCAAAACAAGTTGAAATGACTCAGGAACCCTCTGTGCTTTGCTGTGCTTAGTCGCTCAGTCGTGTCCACTTCTTTGTGACCCCAGGGACTTCAGTCCGCTAGGCTTCTCCATCCATGGGGATTCTCCAGGCAAGAATACTGGAGTGGGTGGCCAGGCCCTCCTCCAGGGTGTCTTCTCAACCCTGGGATCGAACTCAAGTCTCCCGCATAGCAGGCAGATTCTTTACCATCTGAGCCACCAGGGAACCCCAAGAATACTAGAGAGGGTAGCCTATCCCTTCTCCAAGGGATCTTCCCGACCCAGGAATCAAACCAGGGTTTCCTGCATTACAGGCAGACTCTTTACCAGCTAAGCTACCAGGGAAACCCCATGAACCCTCTAAGAGGGAGCAAAGGAAACTTCAGGCTTAAGCTACAAGCACAGTGAAAAGAAACAATGCAAAAAGGAAGCTCAGTTTGAAAAAAGAACCCTTGTTGGTGGGAATATAAATTGGTACAACCACTACGGAGAAGAGTATGGAGGTTCCTTAAAAAACTAAAAATAGAGCTACCATATGATCCAACAATCACTCTTGGGCATTTATCTGGAAAAAAACATAATTTGAAAAGATACATGCACCCCACATGTTCACAGCAGCACTGTTTACAATAGCTAAGACATGGAAGCAACCTAAGTGTCAGCCAACAGATAAATGGATAAAGATGGAATAAATGGAATATTATTCAACCATTAAAAGAATGAAATAATGCCACCTGCTACAACATGATAGGCCTACAGATTATTAATCAAAGTGAAGTGAACCAGACAGACAAAGGCAAATATATGACATTGCTTATATGTGCAATCTAAAAAAAAAATCATACAAATGAATTTCTTTACAAAACAGAAACAGACTCACAGACATAGAAAACAAACTTATGGTTACCAAAGGAGGCAGCAGGGATAAATGAGGAGTTTGGGATTAACATAGGCATACTACTATTTATAAAATACTATTTATAAGACCCATAAGGACCTACTGTATAGCCCAGGGAAGCACAGTCAATATCTTGTAATAACCAATAATGAAAGAGAATATTAAAGAAAATATATATATATATAACTGAATCATTTTGCTGTACAGATGAAACTAATATAAATAACTATTTTTTAAAAATTTTTTAAAAAGGAAGCTCAATTTTCACTGGCATAAGAGCTAAACCCAGATCTCATCATAAAAGGGAGTGTAGGTCAATAATGATGCTGAATATTCCAGAAAAAAAAAAAAAAGAAAAAAAATTTCTTGGTCAAGCTGCACAGACTATACTAATCAAAACCACACATAAAAATTGTTCTTCCCTAGGTAAATATAGCATAATTACTATTGTGTATATGAATACCATGTCTCAGGTTTCCTTTGTCTGGGGTTTATTTGATTATACCATTAAACACTGTACTTATGTATGTAAACATACATAAATACCATATGCTCGCTCTCCTTTTGAAAATACTACAATTAATGCTTGGTTCTTTATCTTCAAAATATTCAAAATATAAGGTGCAAGAAAGTACCCATACAAATTTTTTGACCAGGGATGAGAATAACAAAAGTTTGTGTTGAAGAGAATTACACAAACATTCCAAAAGAGAGCTTCCCTGGGTATCATGGGAACAAATGGTACAAATGTAGCCAAGTCTCTTTTTAACTCAAAAGGGTAAGCGGTCAGCCTTAAGTACAGTATGTCCTAGCAAATAAGTGTTAAACACTAGATTAATGATCAAGTCATTTCCTGTATTTGTTATAAAATTATATGAGAAAAAAAAGCCAGGACGAGAGGTAATAAATTTTTTAAAGTTCTGGGAAACCCAAGGTTGAATAAATAACAAAAAATGATATTTCTTTCAAAAAATTTTTAAGTAATATGTTACTGAGATTTTGCTTCAGAAAGTTCCGCATATTTATTTATCTTCTAAGTACCAGAAAACAGCCTGATTTCTTCTGAAACATCTTCCCATTATAAAAGAAGTATCATGTATTTCAGTAGTCACTTTTTAAAAATCACCTAAAAACATCTTCGCATAAACACGTGACTCTTATAATAGAAGATTTTTTGACAAACAAAGCCTTCAACCAAGTCAGCTAACTTAACAAGAAATAGGGCAGAATGTCCTAGATGAGGAAAGTGGCTGGAATTACTTTTCTGATTATGAGCTGCAAGTTGAAAGAGATTCTGTAAGTTTAGAGAAAGAAAAAGGATTTGAAAAAGGCAAGGAGAGCATCTGAAAACAAGTTAAAAGGCTTAAGGAATACTTGAAAGACAAGATGAGGAAGTAGCCCTGAACCAGGAATTATGTCATTGTCAGATAAGAGTTGAAATTAAATGAGCAATGACACCAATGTAGATATAAACCCTGAAACCATCTCAAAGTCACAAAAAATTCTCTGACTCCCTGGCTGCAAATAAGCATGCTAACCACGACTGTCTTCCTCAAATCTTGGGAAACCTAAAAAAGGCATCCTTCTTTAGTTCTTCTCCTGCCAAATAAAATAAAGCTAAATAATACAGAAAAGCTTCTATAATACAAGGTATGAATGCAGTAGTCTCCTTGGTTGCTAACCATTTCCCGAGTACTGATGAGTACTCAGACACTCAGTCACGTCCAACTCTTTTATGACCCCATGGACTGTAGCTGGCCAGGCTCCTCTGTCCATGGGATTTCCCAGGCATGTATCTTGGAGTGGGTTGCCATTTCCTCCTCCAGGGAATCTTCTTGACCCAGGGACTGAACCATTTCTTACACGATAACAAAGCAATTAAGTTTCCCAAGGAACAGGGTCATCAACAAAAGAGAAGAGCCTGAGAGACAAGAATGTTTTCATTAAATTGCCCTAAGTCTTAACTCCAATTAGATCTCAAAACATTTTTAACCACACTAGACCTTCATCAGTCCATGATCCAAGACTCACTGGATCCAGCAGCTTTAGCCAGGCATTTTAAACATCTCATTTGAGATTTACTAAAAAGTACCTTTAAGGAGTCTCAGAAAATAGACTTTCATCTCTCACACCTTAATGCACTTTATTTTCCCCCAAAATACATAAATTACAGGTTCCTCTCCTATTTGAATGCACAAAAGAGAACACAAATCAAGTGCTAGTTTATCTAGAGCATTAACATCCTACCAAACATATTTTTTGAAAGAAGGGGTAGGGGGTCGGGGAAGCAGTTGAACTGAAATTACAGGCTGTCATGACATCTCAATATCGAAAACTAAATACCTGATTCCATAGGAGAGTATGGTTTTTATTCACCATCCTGTTACTAAGCAACTGTAACAATGGCTGCATGAAGCTTTCTAGAATTTAGCACAGTTAAGGGATCTAAGGAAAGAAAAACAGGGAAACTCCTTGCTGATGGGAATCTTTATATTAGGATGAACTCAATGTAAAAACAAAAACTAACAAAACCAAAAACAACCTAAACTTAAAACAAGCAGTTCCTTAAAGGACAAGAAAAGTACATGCTACCATATATCATTCACTTTATTTTAATTTTATCTAACTTCAAAATTCACATTTAACTGCTGATAATAATTTCCTTACTGTGTTTCCTTTGTAGTCCCCTTCTTTCCTTCACCCTCCCTAGGAAATAATTTTTTTTTCAATTTCCTTGCTGATTAAAAGAACATTTTGGACCTCTTATGTCCATTTCTTTGTTTACAGAAGCTATAAAAACTAGTTTACAATTGTTTCATGTTGCCTCCGCTTTGAACCCCAGAGTGCTCTTGGACATCAGACTATTCCTTTGAAGGCAACAGTCTCTCAAACAGAGCCAGACACTTTCCCAGCCACTCCCTGAATTTTAGACAACCAGAGCTTTACAAATGTCAAGTCTCTTTTCAAAGTTAGACTATACAATGTAGCAGGCTCCAGACCAATGCTTCTCAAATTGTGGGTTGGATCTAGAGGGGGAGGGGGTGGGAGGGAGAGGGGTGGAAGAGAGGGAAGCTTTTCATACATGTTGCAGAGGAATTTTACAGACTAGACCTGCAAAGGGGCTTCCCTGGTGGCTCAGATGGCAAAGAATCTGCCCACAGTGCACAAGACCCAGGTTGGATCCCTGGGTCAGGAAGATATCCTAGAGAAGGGAATGGCTACCCACTCCAATACTCCAGCCTGGACAATTCCATGGACAAAAAGAAAAAAAGAGCCAAGGAGTAGGTTAAAACAGAGAGGAAGAACCACACTGACTTGTCCCTCCAACTTCCCTTACAGCTATCAACATTTAATGCTGAGAAAGCTCCAGAAGCTACATTGTCTTCTGCTGCTGCTAAGTCGTTTCAGTCGTGTCCGAGTCTGTGCGACCCCAGAGACGGCAGCCCACCAGGCTCCCCCGTCCCTGGGATTCTCCAGGCAAGAACACTGGAGTGGGTTGCCATTTCCTTCTCCAATGCATGAAAGTGAAAAGTGAAAGTGAAGTCGCTCAGTCGTGTCCGACTCTTAGCCACTCCATGGACTGCAGCCTACCAGGCTCCTGTGTGCATGGGATTTTCCAGGCAAGAGGACTGGAGTGGGGTGCCATTGCCTTCTCCGACATTGTCTAAATGTCTATTCCATAGAAGGATGCTTCTTCTCCCTCCTTCCTTCCCTTCCTCTGTCTCTCTCTCCCCCCGCCCACTGCCCTCTCTTCTCCTCCCTCTCTCCCTTCTCTCTCTCTCCCTCTGAAGAATGCTAGGCAGACAAAATGAAAAAATAACAGCTTCACACTCATTCTTCTACATCAAAGCTGAGCAATCTCTGTGTGGTTCTGTGCCCAAGATACCTCCACGTTGCAATAAATCTCTATTTCAAAAAGAGACAGCCAGAGACAAGCAGAAATTTAAACACTGGAAACAGAAGATCCAAAATGTCTCAGCCAAGAACCACAGGGAAATGACAAAGTCATTTCTGCTTTTAGATCCCAAAGATAAAAACAGTTTTCTGTCTCAGAAGATTCCCTGAGGAGCATTTGGAAGAGCCGGCTGTGTGGGTTCCCTGTTTGTAATTAAATTTAACCTAATTTCTTAAATTTAATTCTCATTTTGGTTTTTTCTAAGCTGTAAACAATGCAGAGTATAGTCTTTGTAATCACTGCAAACCACAAAGCTGTGCTACTTGAAATAAAACAAAGAAAGAAAATTCTTCACAAATAATCATTATGTCTACTGGCAAGAATAAAGAAAACCTAGCAGTTTTATAACACATTTCATGATCAAATTGATGCTAAAGTTAAATTGGTCAGCTTCAGAATCTATTCTGCCTACATCTCCTGTGGCTACCAATGTAGACAACATGAATACTCTAAGAAACTGTAAAAAAAGCTTTTAAAACAGCTAAAAACTTATTTGCTGTCTTTTTCTTTGCGTGCATGCACACGCACATGCACACACGCGTGCACCCTTGAACAAGTGTTTTTTTCTGTTGTCGTTGTTCAGTCTCTCAGTCATGTCTGACTCATTGGGAGCCCCATGGACTGCAGCACGCCAGGCTTCCTCGTCCTTCACCGTCTCCTGGAGCTTGCTCAAGCTCATGTCCATTGAGTTGGTGATGCCATCCAACCATCTAGTCCTCTGTCATCCCCTTTTCCTCTTGCCCTCAGTCTTTCCCAGCATCAGAGTCTTTTCCAATGAGTCAGCTGTTCACATCAGGTAGCCAAAGGATTGGAGCATCAAAGCTTCAGCATCAGTCCTTCCAATGAATATTCAGGGTTGATTTCCTTTAGGATTGAATGGTTTGATCTCCTTGCTGTTGAAGGACTCTCAAGAGTCTTCTCCAGCACCACAGTTTGAAAGCAACAATTCTTTGGCACTTATCCTTCTTTATGGTCCAACTCTCATATCTAAATATTTTTTAGAAGGATCCTATTGTATAATCACAAAAATATCAGTTTTGAGGGGAATTGACTTTACTTTGACTTTTAAAAGGTTAAGTTATAATGTGTCTCTCTTTATGTAATTTATTGGTTGTCCTTAAACAAGCCACCGAGATTTTGGCTCAGTCATTTTTTCAAATGTGGATAGTAGTATTAGTTCCTCCCTAAATAGCTTTCACCTTAAATTTACAACATTAGAACCTCCTTGCACTGTGTAGTTGTATTGTTTAGATCCAAAAGTAAGACTATCAGCATCTTAAAGGGGCCAGGGGAACGCCTCTAAGAGATAATCAGAGCAAGTTAGATTACACCTTTAATTCAAGAATGTCTTATTAGAAAATGATAAGATGTTTCCAATGTCTCATCAGAAAATGGCACAGGCCATCCTTTGCACATCAGTCTAAGTCCATCATCGATGCTGTAAACTGGAAGGCAGAAGTTTTGCTGACAGTGGATCAGCATGCCATCTGTATACATTAAAATTTGTCAGTAATATTAGACTTTTTAATTAAAAAATAGACTTTTGAATTAGCAACACGTTCACATAGTTAAATAGGCTTCCCTGGTGGCTCAGAGGTTAAAGCGTCTGCCTGCAATGTGGGAGACCCGGGTTCGATCCCTGGGTCGGGAAGATCCCCTGGAGAAGGAAATGGCAGCCCACTTCAGCACTCTTGCCTGGAGAATCCCATGGACGGAGGAGCCTGGCAGGCTACAGTCCATGGGGTTGCAAAGAGTCAGACACGACTGAGCAGATTCACTCACAGAGTTAAAAATTCAAAAAGGCATATGAGGCAAATATTCTTTCTTTCCTCTGTACCTCAGTTTCTCTCCTCAGAGGTAAAAGTCTTACCAGGTCTTATTTATTCTTTTAAAGATGTTATATGCACATGTCACTGAAAATTTATAGGTACATGTGTTTTCTTTAAAAAATAAAAAAGTAGCCTACTAGACATAGTATTCTTTTTCATTTTTTAGTGAAAAAAATCTTTTCCATCATTCCTTATTTTTCCAGCTGTATAATATTCCACTGTATCAATATGCCATAATTTACCAGTTTCTTATTATTTTCAATCACAGGCAGTGCTTCAGTGAGTAATTTTAAACATAAGGTTACCATTAGTTTTCAAGAGTCTTTGGAAATATGGCCAAGATATAGAAGAAAGCTTTGAATTTTGTTGTACTCAAATATAGGAACTTTAACAATTGAAGGATCCTGAAAAAAAGATTTAAGTTTCTTAGAGTATTCATATTGTCTAAATTGGTAGCCACAGGAGATATAGACAGAGTAATTCTGAGACTAACCAATTTCAATTTTGCATCACTTTGATCAAATCTTTATTCAGAATGATCTGGTTATCTACCAACTGTCAAAGAGTGTGCTAGAGACAAAAATACAGGTTAAAAATATTGTGAAACATATCGTGAAAGAGCAAGTAGCCCAGCTGAAAAGGGGGAAGTATCTAGGTAGAAGAGCTGATATCTGAGCTGAGCTTTGAAATATGAAGAAGAGATTTCAGAAAAAGAAGGGGAAGGAACATTACATGCAGAAATGCAGTGTGCACAGGTGTCAGAACAGGGATCAGGTGTGTACGGCTAACAGGAGTGCTCATGGCAGAAAACACAGGCTGAACAGAAAGTGGGAACTAGTTTGGGAAGGGCATGTATACCATACTAAAGGGCTTGGACTGATAAATGTAGACAAAAAAGACTATATGCAGACTATACAGAAAAATCAAGCTTCCACAAAGTTCCAAAAAGATGATCTAAGGGAACAAAATAAGATTTGTGAAGAAAGGTTAAAAGGCCAGAGGTTGATGACTATCAAACACATGAAAAGATGTTCAACATTGCTCATTATTTGTCTGCTCACTTGCTCAGTTGTGTCTGACTCTTCTGAGACCCCATGGACTGCAACCCACCAGGCTCCTCTGTCCATGGAATTTTCCAGGCAGGAATACTGGAGTGGGTTGCCAATTCCTATTCCAGGGGATCTTCCTGACCCAGGGATCAAACCCACATCTCTTTGACTCCTGCATTTTCAGGCAGGTTCTTTACCACTAGTGCCACCTGGGAAGGTATTCACTCATTATTAGAGAAATGCAAACAAAAACTATAATGAGGTATCATCTCACACCAGTACCAGTCAGAATGGTCATTATCACAAAGTCTACAAATTATCAATGCTAGAGGGGGTGTGGAAAAAAGAGAACCCTCTTGCACTGTTGGTGGGAATGCAAATTGCTACAGCCACTATGGAGAACAGTATGGAGATTCCTTTATAAACTCCAAACAAAGCTAGCACACAACCCAACAATCCCACTACTAGGCATATACCCTGAGGAGACCAGAACTGAAAAAGATATATGTACCCCACTGTTCACTGCAAAACTATTTACAATAGCTAAGACATGGAAGCAATCTAGATGTCCATCAACAGATGAATGGATAAGAAAGTTCTGGTTCATATACACAATGGAATATTACTCAGCTATATAAAGGAACACATTTGAGTCAGTTAATGAGGTGGATGAACCTAGAGCCCATTACACAGAGTGAAGTAAATCAGAAAGAGAAAGACAAATGTCATATGTTAACACATATATGTGGAATTTAGAAAAATAGTACTCACAAGCCTACTGGCAGGGCAGCCAAGGAGACACAGACATTTTGGACACAGAGGGGAAAGGAGAGGATTGGATTACATGAGCAAATAGCATTGAAACCTATACATCACCTTATGTAAAATAGACAGCCCGTAGGAATTTGCTGTATGATACAGGGAACCCAAACCCAGTGCTCTGGGATAATCTAGAGGGGTGGGATGGGGAGGGGTGAAAGGGGGGGTTCAAGAGGGAGGGGACATTTGTACACCTAATGCTGTTTTTATGTTGATGTATGGTAAAAACCATCACAATATTGTAAAGTAATTATCCTCTAATTTAAAAAAATAAAATATATATTTTAAAAGGCCAGAGGTTATTTAATTCAATAGACCTCAAGTCCAGGAAGGCACTAACCAAAGATTGATGGTGACAGCTATATTCCATCTCCACCGAAGGCAGAAAAAAAGATCAAGTATTCAGTTCTGGGTTTCCTTGGTGGCTGAATCAGCAAAGAATCTCCCTGCCAGCCAGAGACACAGGTTCAATCCCTAGGTCAGGAAGATCCCCTGGAGAAGGGAATGGCACCCCAGCCCAGTATTCTTGCCAGGGAAATCCCGGAGAAGAGGAACCCCCAGTCCACCAGGGGGTTGCAAAGAGTTGGACACAACAGCAACTAAACAGCAGCAGCAGTGAAGCAGCATCAGTGAATGAAATAAATACGGGCAAACCAAACAAATTCAAAAAACTAAACATTATTTACTTCAAATAATCAGGGGAAGGTATGTCTGAATCACAAAATGCTTTTAAAGAAATCGATGGCATTATTTTCTAATGTATGCACTGATGTTAAAGGCTGACCAAGGCTAATAGGGTATCAACTTTACCACTGTGGAATGAGTATTGCTTATGGGCAACCTCCTTTCTTAAAATAAGTCAGGAAATTACACTGCAAACTGTGAGTTATAAACTTGGCTATTCATTAAAAAGAGCAATAACACTTTCAATCAGAGTCCCAAAACTTAAGTAGAGCAAAATGACCACAAATGCCCAAATTTCCAGAGCTTAATTTAACATGTTTTCACCACATATGAAATATCAACTGTATGACATTTTTAGAGAAAGAACAATAACTAGTAAGTAGGATGAATGGTGAACCTTAATGGCAAATCAGTGAATTTCTGTCTAAAAATTTAAACTATTAACTGATCAAATATGAAGGAAAGGAGCACCTGGTTGATGGAATCAGGTTGAGAATCCCATTGAGAACATAGCTGAACTCCGCGTGATCCTGAGCGACAAGGGCCACCAGACCCTCGCAGCAAGCTGTTCGAACGACGACATTGTCGCTGCAACACTTCTCCCACAGCAAGTTCAAGGCCGGAGTCTGAAATCAAACCAGTGATTAAAACACACGTCTGATAACTATCAAATGCATACACAGCCCCAGCAGCTCATCAAAGCGTAATTCATTCCCCACAGGCTGGCTTTCCTCTACAAAAATGATGTTGTGTCATACCATGTGTAGGGTACACTGGAGCTGGTTTTCCAAGAGAGGCAGTGGGTGTATTCTGATATCCTAACTCTCTCTCCTCTGGTGTCTTTGCAGCAAACTGAGGCTGGCTGCAGAGGTTCTATCTGAGTCTAAGCAATGCAGCTACTAGGAGATCAAAACTATGGTTTGGTTCTAGCACTATGTTCTAACCAAGCCATTTAACCAGACACCACCATACCAGCATATCAGTTAGTCTAAGTTGGACTTCAAGTCATACCTATGCTTCAAGCCCTGAACATTTTCAGAAAGTGCTCCTCCTCTCCTCCCACCAACCTCTATTTAAATCATCAACTGGTCAAACATGGAGGAAAGAGCACCTGATTATGCCACCCCACTGACCCTTACGGCGCCCCTGCTCCAAGTGATTGAAGCTGAATGTGGACCCAGAGGAAGGAGACAGAAGCAGCTGAGGCTACAAGCAAGCTGCTGGTTCCAGGACTACCAAAAAATGCCTAGAAAAACTTTTTTGCCCAAGGAAGAGAGTTTGACTTCTCCCTTCACACTGTGAACCTGTCATCTTTGATAGGAAAGCATCAGAAAGACACAAAAGTAAATATTTCTTCATTTTGAAAGTTTCTAGTAAAGCAGAGGTTCTAGCTCTCATAACTTGCTCAGGAACTTACGACTCTCCTCAAAAAAAAAAATAATAACAATAAAAAGTTCACTACTAATGATGAACCTACATTTGAATGTATTCTGGGCTAAGTCCATTTAGATTTTACATGGGGTTAGGGTTATTTATTTTTGCCTTTTTTTTTTTTTAAAGAACACAATGAAGCTATTTTTGCTTCCTTTGGACATAATTTACTAGGGAAACATAAAATCTGGACAGAAAAAAAAATTACAATCCCTAGCTCCCATGGAATAACTAAACTAATGAAAATCAACATAAATTGTGCCCACTTTCCCATGGTAGCTGACTCTGAGAGCCTTTTCAATCGTAGGATCCCACTAACTAACTGTACAGAACAAGATAGTTAACAGTCACTGAAGGGAAGAAATATTTATATTCCATTTCTTTTATTCCAAAGGAAATTTTATTCACCTGTGTGGACCATACCAAAGTGTTCTAAACATCATCACTCCACTTCTAAGCCAGAATAACAAAATAAATGAATAAAAAACTGTTGCCTCAGGTAACATTGCACCTTCATGGAAGGAAGCACTCATTCATTAGCAGAAGAGGAAACATTTAGTTACAGAGATTTGACATTCAATAAATTCTGGCAGTTTAAGTAAAACCACCAGATCCTCTCAGAGTATATAATGTGATTATAGGCAGGATTAAGATCAGAGTTCTCAGAAAACCTAATTTATATGACTACATACAAACACCAGATAAATGCTCATTAGTGAAGTATGCCTCTACACTGACCTCAATGTGTCAGCAGAAGGGATACAGAAATGTAATTTGAAGTAGCTAATATAAAGGAATATGAGAGAAAGGAAATAAATTTATTTGTTATGAAAAAAAACTCTTATTTCCATCACCTATATTCTCCATAGAGTTTACCTTAGAGGCCCAACTTAAGCAGAGTTTCCAATCAGCATGTCAAGCTACATAGCACTGGTCAACCAAAACCCAAGTGGTAACTATGTCAGCATTGGCATTCACCAACCCTATGAATGATACAGAATTTTTTCCTCCAGTTCTACCTGTCAAAGCATGACTTTTCTAACTTAGAACTTGTGTGTGGGACTACCTAAAGCCTGAGAAATCTCCTACACCCCAGCAGAGCCATTGTGTTCACTCTGTCCGTTAAACAGATTCCTTCAGCAGTAACTCTATCTATCGGCCTTCTTCTAAAGGCTGCCTATGCTCATTGTACCCATGTTCTGTTTCATTAATAGTCATAAGAATACTCCCCTTCACCCCTTCCCTGTCTAGTTCCTGGAGTCTGTTGTAACACTTTTTAAAGTTTAAAAGAAAAACATGGCAAACAAAGAAACAAAAATAGATAAAATCATTTCTATAGTGACCTGAACTGTGAGGAAAACAAAAGAAGCGCAAAGGTGGTCCAGTTACCAGCAATATCTGAATAGAACTAAGCACAAAATTAAAGACAGACCTGGTTTGTGCACTGGTGGATCTTTTCTGAAAAGCTGTTTTCCTTTAGAACTGCAGCAATAAGATGACCCACAGCCTAAAACAAACAAGATTAATGAATACATTCCCTCAGAAGTTCTCTCTCAATAGTGAATTTGAAGGTAACTAACAGCAGTACTAGTGGATATGAGTATACCAGTCAATCAGTAATAACACTCCCATTCAGGGGGTATGTGCTCTGAAGAAGGCACTGTACTTGGCACTCCACAAATGGAATCTCTCATCTTCACAACAACCCTCAAGGTAAGCATTCTCATCCTATATTTTATCCCAGTAAGAAAACTATGGTTCACAGATGTTGAGAAAATTGCTGGATTTTCTGTTTAAATTGTTGTCACTTGGTATTACAAGATAATTTGAGATTGCTTAATCCGTTAATCCATGAGACAAATGAGAAACTCCACAGCTTTTAAAATCATCTTTGCAACTAAATGAAACACATCATGCTTCATCATGCCCTTAATGAAGATAGAGAAAACTCATCACCATCTTCATGGCTATGGCCCACACAGATTTGAACCAACAGGTCCTCCCCCAACTTCAAACATTCTCTCCCCTCTAGGATCTAGGATGTAATATCCCTGTTGGTTTCTCATATGTTTCAGCTCCTTAATAAGCTTTCAGTCTCATAAATCTCTAAAAATTTTCCATATCGTCTTTGGTAAAAAAAACCCAGAATTAAAACTAAGATTCTCATAGGAGTGCTGATTGATTCCATAAATATATAAATGCTGTTACTTCCTATCATCTCAACTCCATTCTCCTAGATCTTCAGCACCACCCAGCACTGCTGTCGTAGAACCACAGATTAGCAACGAGGAGGACAGCCATTCTAGGTATGGGCTGGGAAAAATTTTGCTATGGCAAGAACTAGTCAGTGTGCCCACGTGACCAATGTCTGATATGGATGTATAAACACCCATCAGCCTTGCAAAGCCTCCAGAAAAGCTCAAACAAAAGCACAGCATCTGCTCCTTCATTTCTTTTTGCATTTCACACACTAGAATTGAATTCAGACCTCAATGATCAATGGTCTTTACAAGTTACTTATTTACATGAAATTTAAGTTTAGATCAATGACCTCTTACTTCCTTGTTAAAGAGATAGTAACAAAAATTGAGGACCAGTGAACAGCTTCAGTTCCTGTTTACAATATAACCATATTTCATTGAATGTAAATGGCCATCAAATGCAAGATGCACCATTATTTCATGAACCACTAAGAAAGAAAAAAGGCTGCCAATTAATGTTATACAATGCCTCATAATTTTTGATTTTATGTTAATTTATTAATGTTATTATTTATTTAATTTTATGTTAATTTATGTTTATTTTCTAAGAGCTCTTTCAGACTCTTAGAAAATCATGGCCAAATGCACAAATGTGCAGGCAGTATCAACTGTATAATGACTGCTGCCATCAATTACTAAATGCAGATGTTAAACATGAAAAAAAATGTGTGAATCAATGAAACATGGTGCTAACACTGAGCAGTGGTTACAAAAGAACAATAAGAAGTATTCACAGAGGACAGGGAACAATTGCAAGCACCTAATAAAACCAATATGAAACACAATGGACAAAAAAAGCTACCATTCATATTTAGAAAAAGGACTAACAGAAAATAAGCTTAATGATAAATATCCCCCACTGCCCACCAAATTCAATTTCTCTAATTTACCTTCCAATCTATCCCTCTAACAAATGAGACAGTATAGCCTAAATTGATTTTCAAATACAAAATCCAAGTATAAATCAGCCTATGCTGCTACATAAGTTTTCCATAACAAAGAGTAGCTTAAATGGATACCGCCCACTAAACAATACATATACACTTTTAATTTAACAGCAACACATACAGGCATTTCTTTATCTATGCTAACGAAGGGACTCCACACACAGGAAAATAGAAACTGTGGACAGCGTCCTCCAAGCCTTCATCTTCTTCTTCATGGTAAGCACCTGTGTTGCACAGGATATGACTCCAACCCAGTCAGGTAGAAGGGAATCTTGCATAAGGAGTGTTCTACTCCTCATGGAAGGGTTCCCCACTACCCAGCTAAGTCAATTCCCACGGCAGGCATCTCCGAAGGTAACTGCTGAGAGTATCCAAGACGCTGCAGGTTGGTAAATCTTCAGGCAGGCTTCTGCTGGTCCCTTTGCTATACTCTCATGAGAAAAGACAGTAGCTATTATGGTACCTTGATTAACCAAAATGCTTCTCGTTAGCTCAAGGTTAACCAGAAAACCAGTTCTGTTTTACCCCTAATAACTGAAAAGCTCTTCTAAAACTAATTATCACAATCTTCTACCTGAGTTAGCATAGAGATCTAATTTTTCAATCCAGGATATTTTACTGATTTAATATCATTATTATAAAAATCTATTTATTCTTAATAGTTGTACTAAGAGTAGAATATACCTTTTAAAATAGGAATATCTGACATTCTGAAGATGTATAACCATTTACTTCTGTTCCCAATAATTAATTACAGACCAAAAAATATATATTCAGAGGTTAATCAAAGTTTTTTATCTCTGAGAAGAAAAGTATGACATAAATAAAATCACAGATTGGTCAGTTTCACTGTTTACTTTTCCTATGTCTAATATAAATTTTCAAATTAACTGATATAAAAGTTAGTTGTTAATATATACTCCTGTACATAGATGAATAAAAATATTTAATGTTAAAAATATAAATATCAATTAACAATCCACCAAAAATGTTACTGTGTTACCATGAAGCAAAAATAGATAAATAAATGAAGAAATAAGTAAAATTACCTGTGACTGGATAAGAGAATTTGGAAATTCAAACCTTTTCCTTATGTCATCCGACATTTTTACTTCTCTTACATATAGGCAGATTCTGTAACCAAAACAAAAGATATCTGTTACTCTGGAAAAGGAGTTCAAATAACTATTTGACGTCAAATAACATGAAAGTAATTCTGTACAAACTCAACAATGGCAATAAAGCACAGAGCCCTGGAGAACAATCCCTTGGCACACCCTTCACTGTTAACCACTTCAGCCCTCAAACGGCATGACTGATGGCATAGTAAACTAAAAACGCCCAACAGTCCTTAGTTTTCCCATGAGAGCAAATCCCAAAACAATGAATTCACACCACAGAAACAAACAAACAAACAAAAATCCAAAAGTTCATGTCTAAATAGCAGAATTTTATAAGTTCAACACACATTTGAAATAGAAATTCATCCTTCTGTGGATCAAAACTCCTGAGAAAGAAAGAACCAAACTTTCACAAAACTGTTTAAGCAGTGCCTCACTTTGGTACAAGCTTCCACGAAAGCATGAATCTACCCATTTGTGACAAGTGTGAAGGAAGCACGGGTGAGTTTTCTTCAGGAAGTACAGAAATGACCTAGAAATTCACATAGCCAAACAGATCCTGTGTCTTCTAAAAGAGGAACAGCAAGCAATCAGCACATCATGCCTCTCATGCCTATTGGGTTCTCAAGTACAACAATCACAACAAAATCATAGAGGACAGAGTAGCAAAGTGGAGGCTGAGAACTCGTAAGGGGGTTTCCCAAGGATCTCACTTGATCCAGTCACCACACAGCACTAAACCCACTGAATTACACCCCACTGTAAAAAGCAGGATGCTGTAGGCCACCTATTTATTACAGTATAACTTTAAAAAAATGCTTACATTAGTACCGTAATCTATGTTACCTTATAAAAATAACAGGCAACAAAACCAAGCTCTCCTGATCTTAAAAATGACGGCATTTTGTGTTGAACCTGCAGCTTTTTCTCACTACTGTCTTCCTTTTCTTCTAAACCCAAACTCCCTGAATAATTTATGCTACTTTTCTTCCTCAACATATGGGTCCAACTGAACTCCCTTGAACTGGCCATTTCACAGCACTGAAACAACATGTTCTGACTGCAAACCATGTCCCTTATCTAATCCACTCATTAGCTTTTAAACAGGTCAAAATTTCAACTTCCCAGTTGCATTAATCTCACCTTTCTTGAAATGTTCTTCTCTGTTGTTCCATAAGACATCATAACAGAATTTCCCAAAGTGTGTCTTGGGGAAAGCCAAGATAGAGACCTCTTCGAGAGGAAAAAAGAATTTTGTAGGGACATATATTGCCATTTTGAAAATTCAAAAAGTAAATAAAAAGCCAAATAAAACATGAAATATGTTAGAAGGTGATACAATGGGAAAAAATAAATCTGATCTCTTTTTCTATGAGTTTGTTTGTGAAGTAAAACTGACCTACAATGCTATGTTAGTTCCTGTTACACCCATAATGATTCGATATTTCTAAGCGTTTCAAAATGATCGCTACGGTACGTCTATTTACCATCACGAATACAAAGTTTTTACATAATTATTGACATATTCCCCACACTATACAATTCATACCTGTGACTGGTTTATTTTGCAGCTGGTACCAGAGACAGGAGAGAGGGGGGAGGCAGAAGTGAATGAAGGCAGTCAAAACATACAAACTTCTAGTTATAAGATAAATAGGTACCGGGGATGTAATGTACAATACAGTGCTGAATGTTACATACAAAAGTTGTTAAAGGAGTGAATCTTAAGAGTTCTCACCAAAAGGAAAAAATATTTCTTTTCTACTTCTTTCATGTGTATCAATATGAAATAGTGGATGTTCACTAAGCTTATTGTGGTAATCATTTGATGATGTATATGTCAAATCATTATGCATTAGAGTGCTAAATGTCAGCTGTATCTCAATAAAACAAGAAGAAAAAAAATTTTTTTAAGTAAAGCGAATAGAACAAAGGGGAGGAAATGAGAAATGAGGGGTGGATACGCTTTCTATTTAAACATGGTGGTCACATTAGAGGGTGCCATTTGGGAGTTAGCCACACAGATAATCTAGGGAAACAGTATCACAGGCACAGGAAACAGTGAATTTGAAAGCTCTAAACTAATGATCTGCTTAAGATACATCCCAGAAAGAGCAAAAGGATGAGTTAGGAACAGAGCAAAGGAGGAAGGAAGCGGCAAATGAGAGCCAATGAGAAGCTAGACCATAGAGGGCCTTGTAGGCCACTGGAAGGACTGATGTATTTATTCGGAGTGAAATGGTTAACCACTACAGGGGAAAAAAAAGTGGTACGATTTTAATAGAATCACTTGAGGTGAGATGTGGTCAGACTCTGGGTATCTTCAAAGGTAGAGTCAATGCGGTTACTAACGGACTGGATGAGAGTACAAGAGAAGGAAAGGGTCAACAATGACTCCAATGTTTCTGATCTGAGCAGCTTCATTCTTAATTTCAATCCCTTTGGGCATTTTACACATGAAACAAACCCATGACTATATTAATTACCGTGCATTCTTTACTAAAAGGAAAAGATAGAATTGCCATCAACTGAGATAGGGAAATGAGTTATTTGAGGGAAGACTAGGAATTCCATTTTGCACAAGTAAGGTTTAGATGCCTAATGGATATCCAAGTGGAGACGTCAGGGAGAAAGTTGGATACATGAATCTATAATTGAAGAGACAGATATTAGTTGGTGATGCAAATAATGGTGTGTACTGCTGAAGAATCTGAGAGGTTCTAAGGCAAGAAATTTGATAAACTTTGCTTAATCCAGAGTTTACCAAACTTATCTGGTCATGGCCCCCTTTTTTCTGAAACTAGCTGTTAACAGTCTATACAGCCAACCTTCCCTGGGATACACCTTGGGAAACACTGCTCTACTGGTTCCTCCTGTTCCTCTCTCCACTCTGCTTCTCGTCTGCCATCTTCCTTCCTGCAGGTGCTCCCAAGCCTCTTGTCTTGTTCTTCTTTCATGAAAACTCTCCCGGAGTCTTCATCTACTCCCTATCTCCAAACACTTCCCTACTATCTCTCACACCAGGCTCTAAAGCACCAGATTGGAGATGTTAAAAACAAAACACATATTTTCTCATAAAAATTGTTCCCATTTCAGTGCATCTTTTCCCAGTTCTCCTCTCACAATTTTCTTCACCAACATTCTCAAAGTCCAGTCAGTCACAAAGTCAGCTTCATTCCTACCAGCATCTCAGAGTTTATGCCTCCATTTCTCTACTCATCATCTTCAATGCTCATGTGAGACTTCCTTCAGTAACTGGTTCAACGTGGGGTTCTCTACCCCATATACACTGTCAGACTAACTGTTCTAAAATGCTATTCCCATCATATCAATTCCCTGTAAAGAATACATAGCAGGTTTTTAATAGCCTGGCAGATTAAATACAAATACTTATTTCCAGCTTTTAAGCTGTCTCCAAAAACAATCTCACACATTCAACTTTATTTTCACTGTTGTCTAATTCTGGTGGTTTAGTTGCTAAGTCGTGTCTGACTTAGCAAGCCCATGGATTGTAGCCTACCAGGCTCCTTGGTCCATGGGATTCTTCAGGCCAGAATACTGGAGTGGGTTGCCATTTCCTTCTCGAGAGGATCTTCCTGACCCAGGAATTGAACTCGGGTCTCCTGCATTGCAGGCAGATTCTTTACTGAGCTATGAGGGAAGTTGTCTAATTTTAAGCTGCCTAAAACAATTTCAGAATAGACCCATGTGCTCAAAAATTGGTTCATTCTTAAGGGGTTCCTGCCTACCCCACCACCCCTCATGTTGGAATCTCAGTTCCCCAACCAGTGATGGAACCCATGCCCTCTGCAGTGGAAGCAAAAAGTCTTAACCACTGGACTGTCAGGGAACAGGGAAGTCCCTAAGGGATTTTATTTATGCTGTTCTCTCCCACATAAAATGTCCTCCTCTATATGATCACTGCAGATGGTGACTGCAGCCATTAAATTAAAAGATGCTTACTCCTTGGAAGAAAAGTTATGACCAACCTAGACAGCATATTAAAAAGCAGAGACATTACTTTGCCAACAAAGGCCTGTCTAGTCAAAGCTATGGTTTTTCCAGTAGTCATGTATGGACGTGAGAGTTGAACTACAAAGAAAGCTGAGAGCCAAAGAATTGATGATTTTGAACTGTGGTGTTGGAGAAAGACTCTTGAGAGTTCCTTGGACAACAAAAAGATCCAATCAGTCAATCCTAAAGGAAATCAGTCCTGAATATTCACTGGAAGGACTGATGTTGAAGCTGAAACTGCAATACTTTGGCCACCTGATGCAAAGAGCTGACTCATTTGAAAAGACCCTGACACTGGGGAAGATTGAAGGCAGGAGGAGAAGGGGATGACAGAGGATGAGACGGTTGGATGGCATCACCGACTCAATGGACATGAGTTTGAGTAAACTCCAGGAGTTGATGATGGACAGGGAGGCCTGGCATGCTGCAGTCCACTGGGTCACAAAGAGTCAGACACAACTGAGCAACTGAACAGAAATGAACTGATATTTCCTACAGTTTTAGGTGAAATTCCTTTCATACCACATCTTCTGTGTTTAACCTTTCTCAAGGAGCCACATCTTAAGAGCATTCACCTTACATATTTCTTCAGTGCTACTGCATTTGGCCGGACCCATACTACCACGTGATTAGTTACATTAGGATTGTTCATACTTTTCTGTAAAGGCAAACAACTCAGATTTGCCACTGTAGCAGGAAAAGCAGCTACAGACAATACATAAATAAATGATCAGGGTTGTGTTCCAATAAAACTTTATTTACAAAAACAGGAGGTGGGTGGGCTGTAGTTACTGACTCTTGATTTACATACTATTTATTTAATTAATTTCTAAAATTTATTGATAAAAATTGCCAAATTGACGTTCAAATTTGCCCCTTTGCATCCAAGCACAGATAATACACACATAAGATAAACTGAACATGTCTTATTATCTAAAAATGGAAAAGTTCTATCATAGAAAATAATTTTAATGCCCCTAAACTCTGAAGGAAATTTCTCACATTAGGCTTTCTATTGGGGCTTCCCTCGTAGCTCAGTTGGTAAAGAATCTGCCTGCAATGCAGGAGACCCGGGTTCAATCCCTGGGTCAAGAAGATCCCCTGGAGAAGGAAATGGCAATCCATTCCAGTATTCTTGTCCAGAGAATCCCATGGACAGAGGAGCCTGGCAGGTGGCAGTCCATGGGGTCACAATATTTGGACATGGCTTAGCGACTAAACCACTACCACCACCACCACCACCACCATGGGATACAGGGTGATATAATAAACAATAATCTCAATAACATAAGCAAAACAGAATTTTGTTACCTCTTTTTTAAACAAAAAATGAAAGTCAAGGTTGTATCATAATATGTAACTCAGGAAGAAAAAAAAAAACCCTCAGCTAACGGAGTCAAAGCTCAACAGAGCTTTCTGATGATCTAATCTAACTCAAGAAAGCCAACTCAAGGATATCAAGAGAAGCAGAGGTTGTTAGCTTATCACAGAATATACTTAACCCAAATGTCAAGACTGACAGAGCTAAACTGAAGGAAATGTGGGATTCTACTCTCTGATCCAGACCTGAATGATAGAATTCCAAAATGCTCTAGGGACCAGATCAACACCTGGTTAGGCTAATACCATCATGGCAGTGAAGAAGGTGAACCATTCAGAAAGAGGATTTTTGTCTCCAGGAGGAGGTGGGCCAATGGAGTGAAAAGAGTACTGCCCTTATCAAAATTCTCAAGTATCGATGACAAATACCTAAGCTTACAAAAGACAGTCCTAATTTTTGGTACAATGGTTTAGAGAACAAGTAAGTTTTTTTTTTTTTTTTTAATCTACAGTAACTTTATCTTTCCCAACAAATGGCCAGAAGGCAGTTTCAAAGCCACTACCCAAGCTGCAATATAGATTTGATACCATCCTTGATTTGCTATCCTTGGGCTACAAATTGCAAGTGTCTTTCATCTGCTAGAGATTTTTATTTCAAGGTTAATCACAACCACTTGGCCTTTCAAGGTATCAAAACATCATATTCTCTCAGGGAATTTCAAGAAAGAGCACAAATGTTTGCTTTAGCATTGGCAGCGTAGCCTGTGTCCCACTTTATTTTTAATCTCAATGTCCCTTGGGCATTTTATACATTAAAGAAAACAATTATATATTACTTCTTACCATGACATTCTTTACCAGAGGGAACTAGTCACATTCTGCTCCATAAACCATGTGTGACAAAAAACAACGTTTGATTTGAAAAGATTTATCTCCAACCTGTCATTGTGCTTTTTTTGTCTGCCTGAATCTAAATCAGAAAGAGAATTTTTAATGAGGGCTTTAAGTTCCAGGTGAATCAAAGCATTTGTTTGACTTAACCAATTGTTGAATTCTCTGCCAGAGTATTTTAGCCATGTAAGAACACTTTCAAAACAATAAATCAGTTGCACTCTAGCAGTAATAAAGAAGCAGCAGATAGAGAAAACACATTAGGTTTTCAACTTTCTCAATAGTTTCTCTAGCATACAAAACACAAAACCATACACCACACAAAAGTATTTAGTGTCAAACTTCAAATAAAAGGTACAATCTGGAAAACAAGAGAAAAATATATCTATAGTCGACCCTTGAACAATGCAGGGGTTAGGGATGCCAACCCCTGCACAACTGAAAGTCTATACAACATTATAATCTGTCCTTTAAAGCAGTGGTTCCTCATCCACCAATTCAACCTACCTTGGATCATGTAGTACTGCAGTAATGCATTTACTGAAAAAAATCTGTTTGCAAGTGGACCCGTGTTGTTCAAGGGTCAACTGTATTTATATCCACAATAGCTATCGGAGCCCAGCAGAAGGACTATGCAAGGTAGTTTGCAGGGGGCACTGTCCAATGGTCACAGAGAAAGACCTGATTTTGAATTTTTTTTTTTTTTTTTGGCCATGCCGTGCTGCATGTGGGATCTTAGTTTCCTAACCAGCAATGGAACACATGTCCCCTGCAGAAGAAGCAAAGAGTCTTAATCACTGAATCACCAGGGAAGTCCATGACTTTGAACACTCTTGACTATCAAATTTCTATATAGGAAAGATTCAGAGTAGTAATGTAGGTGGTAGTCAGGGCTATAGACAGTACCTTCTGGAAACTGGTCTATAGAAACAAAGTCATCATCAGATTGAGAAAAAGCAAATTGCATTCACATTAATGGGATCCTATTTCAGAGATACAAAATCTAGGCCTTTTTTTCTTTATCAAGCTATTTCAATTATTAGTTATCCATTTACTTAGCTTCTTCCTTTCACACTTTGAGCTACAGAACCAACAACCTGAGGATTTTAAACACATATTTTGACAATGTATTACTTTTTAAATGGCTTATGGAAAGCTGATGGGCACCATCAATAAATCTAACCTGATCTCATAAATTTATTAAGATTATGACTCAGGGGCATATTCCAGACTCTCCTAATTGCTTCACTCTGCCCCTTAAAGAAAAAAAAAATTTAAACCATCCACTTGGCTTTACTGTCCAGTGTTTATATCTTCCTTGTTCTCCTGCATGCTTTGCTTCTCACCTACCTCTTCTCGTCCCTAAGGGTCCCACAGCATCTCCAGGATCCGGCAGCTGGAATCTGTGTCATCACTCTTTATTACATCCTGAAACCTACTAGAAACTCAAGTTTAACCACAGCTCTTGCTTCCAAAGCTTCAAAATCCAGCCAGCTCCTGCACTCTCAAATCAATAGGACAACTGCTGCTGCTGCTGCTGCTGCTGCTGCTGCTGCTAAGTCGCATCAGTCGTGTCCGACTCTGTGCAACCCCATAGACGGCAGCCCAACAGGCTCCTCTATCCCTGGGATTCTCCAGGCAAGAACACTGGAGTGGGTTGCCATTGCCTTCTCCAATGCATGAAAGTGAAAAGTGAAAGTGAAGTAGCTCAGTCGTCTCCCACTCTTAGGGACCGCATGGACTGTAGCCTACCAGGCTCCTCCGTCCATGGGATTCTCTAGGCAAGAGTACTGGAGTGGGTTGCCATTGCCTTCTCCATAGGACAACTGAAGCCCTCCTAATGATATGATTCATAAAAATGGAAATGTCATGGAGAAATTGCAAAGTTTTTAATACTAAACAGCAAGTGTCACAGAGCTCTGTGACAACCTGGGCAGGGTGGGATGGGGATGGGGTGGAGGTGGGAGGAAGGCCCAAGAGGGAGGGGACAGATGTGTATCTATGGCTGATCCATGTTGATGTATGACAGAAATCAACACAATATTGTAATTATCTCTCAATTGGAAATTTTTTTTAAAGAGTAAGCATAACAAATAGTGCTTTTTAAATCATTATGTTCACCAAGTCATCATTAAATTAAGCTGAAAGTGGGAAACACTTTTATTTTCACCACTAATTTTAAAACCAAACCAAGGCAGAGGTCCACCAACTGGTATGGAAGAACCACTTGGTCAAACAGAGAAAGAAGGAATGGCATGGATGTGGCAGAGATGCTAACAATCCTTATCTGTGCCCTTTCTTCTGTATTAATAAGACTGTAGCCAGACCAGCTGCATTACCTTCCGCAGCTTCAAGTACGGCTACGTGGGACCGTGTGTGGTCCAGTTCTCCCCGGAGGAGTCTGAGCAGACATGCTGTGCTAATTCCAGACTGCAGCCTGCCTCCTCCACTCTCCTCCCAACAGAAACCGGGTGTTAGCAACACTCAGATTGTCGGGTGTGTAAAGAATGCCACCAGCGCACAGGTGGGGAAACAACATGGGAAGAACCATAAAAGACAGCCTGGAGCTGAACTGCAAACCTGGAACTCCAATCACTACATGAGAGAAAAATAAAGTTTCTACTTTGTTTGAACCGTTGTACTTGGGGAATCATTTTTTTTTTTTTTTTTGCAGTAGCTAGCACTTCCTTAATAACATGGTGCAGCGCTCTCCAACCTTTTAGGCCCCTGAGAAGACAATTTTTCCACGGATGGTGGGGTGGAGGGGAGAGGATGGTTTGGGGATGATTCTCATAAGGAGCAAGCAACCTAGATCCCTCACATACACAGTTCACAGTAAGCTCTGTGCTCCTATGAAAATTCAATGCCACCACTGATCCGACAGGGGGCAGAGCACAGGCGGCAGTGAGCAATGGGGAGCTGCTGTAAATACAGATGAAGCTTTGCTTGCTGAAGTGAGTGAAGCGAAGTCGCTCAGTCGTGTCCGACTCTTTGCGACCCCATGGACTGTATGTAGCCCACCAGGCTGCTCCCTCCATGGGATTCTCCAGGCAAGAGTACTGGAGTGGGTTGCCATTTCCTTCTCCAGGAGATCTTCCCGACCCAGGGATCGAACCCAGGTCTCCAGCATTCCAGGCAGATGCTTTTAACCTCTGAGCCACCAGCTAAACCATCGCTCAACTCGTGCTGTATGGCCCAGTTCCTAAGAGGCCACAGACCGGAACTGGCCCATGGCCCAGGGGTTGGGGACCCCTAACATAGTGGACCTGGGAGCATCTGCCTTCTGTCACTAGAGAAACAATGTTACAGCAACTTAGTAAAAGGATACTCATCCTAGCAGTTCATGTAAGAAGAAAGGTTTCATGACTTCCAACCCAGGGTTTCCCTGGACTATCGGTAACGTGAGACACAGCCAGCACACTCCACATTCCTGCATCAAGTCCCAGGAATTTTAAGATCTGTAATTCAAGTGCTGAGCAAAGTTAGGTGACTATGGGTTCTGATGATCTCACCGGCTGCAATTTACTAAAATACATCAAATTGCAATCACATTCCTGCCTTTACAATTTAGTTTCTTCTCAGTCCCATCACATGTTACTTACTCATAGATTTTGAAATGAGAGTCTAAAATAAGATCAAAGGCAGGAAATTCCAAGTTAGAACTGATTACTGTCCAGGAGAATCAAGCATGAAAGTAGGAAACAAAACCACCGACTTGAATAATGTCTGATTTGTTACATTTTCTTCAATTATTCTTGGATTATTTTTTCTAAAGTGTCTTTTATGTGCATATATATGACAAATACATAATGAAACATAGATTAAAAAACAGTATCAATAATTTTTAAAATTGAAAGACTGATTTAAATCTAGAATTTTTTACAGTATCCAATCTAAGTCTTCAAAGAAGTCTTCAAATTACATCCTTTATGATGATTATTTCCTCTAATATTACAATTTTTAAATAATTTTGCTTCATCAAAAAAATAATTACTCAAATTGTTCACTATACTTTTAAATAAATATTTTATGTTGATACAAAATAACCTTTACTGTATATTTATTATAAAATTGATGCCCATTTTAAAGACCTTACTGACCAATAAATGTCTAATCTTCATAAGAAAAATCTCCAAATTCATCACATTACTTCAAACTAAAATTTAATCAAACACCAAAGAATGCATTTTATACATATTTGATTTGTATTGTTCCTCTAATAAAATTACTCAAATTTTGCACACTGGTCTTCTACAATAATTTACTTGTTAGCAAATATTAATTTGGCACAAACTGAAGTATACCAATGTCCCTCCAGGGGATAAAAAAGGAGGAAATCATAAGTAAAACAAGAATACCTAAATGCTGATACTAAATGGGTACATTAGAATTCATAATACTATTCTATGTTTATATATGTTTGAAATTTTCTGAATAAGCTTTTTTTTAAATAAAAAAAACCATGTGTGTGGCTCTCACTAGGGACCAGGCAATATTCTCAGCACTTCACATTTATTACCTCATTTAATCCTCAAAATAACCCTCTGAAATAGGCCCTCATTGTACAGAGGAAGACACTGAAGCACAGAAGACAGATAACTTTCCCAAGGTCATACAATAAGCTGAAATTCAAATCCAGGTAGCCTGGTTACGCATGTACATAGAAAAACTTGGAAAATATAAATCACAGTGCTTTTTAATTTTGCTTATTCCTGTTTTCTAATTTTTTCTCAAGAATATGTCTTTTTGTAATTTGAATAGAGTTCTAAAATTATGAAAACTTTTATTCAAATACTTATATATTCTTTAGAAACAGAGGATGTGACTTTCTAAAACCTACATCATTACAAGTGTATAAGTCTATCACTAACAGATGTCATTAAATGAACAGTACTAAATTAGGAAAATTTTAGAAATAATAAAAGATTGCTTTGTTAGCCATTTACCAATGTCCTATGGAAAGAGTAATACTGAAAAGGAGTCAATATAATTTAACTAGATTCAATTAACTTTAGACCATTTAAAAATCTTCCTTCATCTTCAAAGAAAATACAACCATTATTATCTTCCTATTTTAGACTCCTGGGAAATTTTATACCAAAATAAGAACTCTCACTCTAGAAAAGAATTATGCAGACTGATGACGAGTTAAATGGAAACATTTTTCTTGATTGCCGCAAACTGGCCAAACTCATTTATTTTTCATGAAAAGCAAATTATCAAATTCATGTAAAATGGAATAGAGTTATTTTAACTTGCACTCTTGGTACTAAAGAAAGTTGAAGATCAAATGAGCCAAGGAGTTTTACAGGAAGATAGTAAATCTCCCTGCTGTTAACTAACTCAGTGTAGCCCAAGCTGAAGAACACCTCTATATTCCAGACTTAAACAGACACAATCACAAAAACAACATCATCACCACACTGTTAGAAGAACCACTTTGAAAATTTCCAGTGAATAAGATGAATGGGACACTGTGAAGCAATGTTATATATTCTTTTGCATACCCTAAGACAATCCATAGTGAAGAAGAGAAAACATCTCTAATTTGATTACACTTAGTCTTACATACCTCTGTCTCCATGAAGAGTAACATGACACAGAGAGAAAAATGCATGGAGTTAGGAGTTGGGAAGCGGGAAAAACAGACTGGATGCAAAACCTGACTCCATCACTCGGTTTTTTAAAAATTAGGTTAACCACTTACTACCTGGAGCCTGCTTCCTCATTGATTAAATCTGAGGACACCTGCCTCACAAGATGATGCAAAGTACAATAAGAAGTGAGCCTGAAAGCCAAGAGGATGCTGACACAGTAGGTATGTATTCTAAAAATGTGTTTCCTCCCTCCCTTAATACAATGTGGGACAGTCAAGGGAGGTAAAGGATGGAGAAAAATTAAAGTTTAGGGATAAGTTAGGCATCTCTAATCAAAGACTAGGGTGGGATCTTTTATGTAAGTCAAAAGCAAGGAGAAATAAGACACCAGCCCTCAGGTTAGGAAATGCTTGAGATTCCATTCAAAATATAGTTGACTTCTAACTCATCTGCTGAAAGCCTTTCAACAGCTTCCCACTGCACTTTGTAATAAAATTCAAACTCCAAACCATGGCCAAAAGGTCCTACATGATCTGGTCTCACAACTCTCCCTCAATCAAGGGGCTTCAGCCACAATAACCTCCAGTTTGCTCTCTGGACCCCCTAAGTTCTTTCCATGTGCAGGTCTAGAACCCTTAGGTCCCTCATCAAGTGTTCATGCCCTTGCTATTCAAACAGCTGACTCCTCTCACCTTTCACATCTTTTCTTGAGACTCCACTACCCACCCAGCCCCAAGTGGTTCCCCACTCCCTACCCCCAAGGACCCACTACCATATCCTTCATTGCTTTGATCACAATCTCCAAGGATCATCATATCTTATTTCTGCTGCCTCTCTCTCCCCCTCCCCCACCAGTAAAATGCAAACTCTTAAGGGCAGGGACCTGGTCTCTTTTTGACCACGATACCCCAGCATATAACAAGTTATCTGCTCAATACAGATCCACTGAACAAACACAAAGCATGACATGGGATTTGGAACACCATGTTGGATGAAACAGCTCCTATGTGCCACACATCCACCAAACACTTTAAGTAACTAATCCCATTGGATCGTCACAACGACTCTGAGTTAGGTATTATTAACTCCATTTCCTATATGAGAAAATGAGAGCTCCGAGAGGAAGTAACTTGCCTGAGGTTATACACTGATATTAATAGCCAGGATTTATTGAGAATTTTACCACTTGCCAGGCAGGCACAGTTGAAGCTCTTTATGTGTGTTCTCTCACCCAATATTCAAAACAACCCCACGACATGACTACTATTATTATCCTCATTTTCATATGAAAAACCATGTCAGGCAAAGAGAGGTCAAAATTAATTGCTCAATTAAGTAAGAAGCAGAGCATGGATATGAACTGTGCAGCCTATGAATCTGAGGCAAAGTTTACAGTCTTAACCACTCCTCTATAAAGTAGAGTTGACACAGAGTTTTTAAAAAGTTAAAATAATCCATTAAAGCAATTCACTCAGAACCAGGCACATAACCAACACTTTCTAAATGTTCGGTATTATGAATCTTAGTCTAAATCCAATACCTTGTTTCTTTTTTTTTTTCTATTATATCTTGCTGCTTCCCAAGGAATCAAGCAAATCTTAAAAAGAACAACCTAAGTTTGGACATAGTGTTAGATCAGGTTCCCAAAGCAGCTCATCAGCATCCATAAATAGCTCTGTATTTTAGTGTATATTGCAACCCTAAAAACATATAAAGTCTGTTGCATGAAAGTTACATATGAAAGGGGCACTCCATGCCATGCACAAAACACAAATATTATCAATCTAAACGTAACCTTTATCCTCTGGTACCATTACCAGCAACACATCTATCTACCACATTTGTGTATGTGCTGAGATTTTATGCTTATATTTTATCATTGACCATTCATTCCAAGTTCAATGAGCATCTAACAAAAGCTAAAGATTGCCACTCTGGTCATGGCAACTGGTATCAATCTTTAGTAAGTCTAGCCTTCTTGTCACTGATAGCAACGCTTTCACATTGACATTTTCCATCTTTTTAATCAGTAAATATTCACTGCAATAGACGACAGCAATTATTTGCCCAAATGGTTACTCAAACACTACCACCCAAACACAGATGGCTACACTGGTGCAAATGAATGCTTGTCTGGCAGGCAGCTCCATCAGGTGACAATTCAAGACACAGCTCAACAAAGCAGGGCAATTTCCACGTGGATGTGTTCACGTGTAAAAACAGACAGGAGCTTGAAATAACAGTGGAATGTTCTGGAAGTGATGTTCAGAACCAGGAAGATCAAGAGGAAGGCACTGACATGTTCTCAGTTCCTGCAGCTGCCTCAGAAAAGAGAGCTTGACCTCCAACTGGCGGGGCACTTGATGCAAGGAGAGCACAATGATACGGTGTCCAGGGGCCATACTAGAGCTGGGCCCATTTCTCATGACCCTTTCTGCTCTGAGAGGACTGTCACCAACCCTCAAGATGTGGATATCGTCTAGTTCTGAAGGGGCTAGCTCCATCTGTGTAGCAGCGGCACCGGCTCAGATACGAGCAGAGAAGAGTCTCAAGCAGGAAGGACTCCTCACTGACCAAGCCTGCTGCATTCTCCTCCTGCACTTCCAAGTTTCTTGGGAGAAACAGCTGAGCCCTGTTCACCGCCTGCCAAGTCTAGCAGGTAGTAAGCAGTTAATAAACGTTTTTGAGTTATTGTCTTTAGTATAGCACCTAATACACAATAGACTCAAAAATATGTTAAAATCAGAATTCTACTGTTTGTTTTCAGATCAACTTTCCAAAACAGAAAGTGAAGAATCTATATCCACATCTTTCTCACCCGTGAAGATTCATGAAACAGACCAAAATAAATTTAAAAGAAGGAAGCCTCACGTGCTGCAGTCCACGGGGTTGCAAAGAGTCAGACACGACTGAGTGACTGAACTGAACTAAACTGAAAAGTAAAAAAAAAAAAAATTGTAAACAACTTTATTTTCAAATTAATACAGTAACCAGATCCAGTTATCAACACATTTAGGGTCTGAAAATAAGTAGTTCTTTTTAAGATGGACTCCTTTTTACCAGCTTTTTTAACCTTAGCAAATAATTTTTATATAGATAGGATAAAGATGAACTTCAGCCAAGCCCAAATCCCAAATCAGCAGAATCCAAATTAGTGAGATTTTATCATGCTGTTATTTATTTTGGTACTTTTTTTTTTTTTCCAAAAAAATCAAATAAAAGGTCAAAGAACACTTGTCAACATAAGACTGGTTCTTTACTGTTTCCAGCTAAATCTAATAGTGATGGGAAATGGCTCTTTGTTACTTGAATACATCCTAAGTTTTACATGAATGCTTCAGCTGACAGCTATTATTTATCATAGCTATATTCTTAATCTTCTATGCATTACAACCCTTTAAAAGCCCATGGTATCACCTCTGTGTATTTCCCACTGGGGTAAAAGGCATTTTAAACACATAATTACCCAATGAAGTAACATTCACCAATTTTCCATTACACAGCCAGCAGTATTCATGGCTCTTTTACTTGTGGGGTTCTTAATAATCCGATATTAGTTAACCTTCACAAGCATCCTCGGCAGATGATCATTAGTAAATCCTTCCACATTAGTAAGAGACATCAAGCAGTATATTCAAGAATCAGAAGAGGATTCAGCAAAGTAATGCTAATATCCAGTTGGCACAGTCTAGTGTGTAGAACGTCTTTCAGATAAAGTCAAGAACTTTATGTAAAGAAAGAAGGATGAAGAGGAGGTGGAGAAGGGGGGAAGAGAAGGAACATTAGCTCCTCATGAGAATAATTTTTAACTTCACAAATTTTACAACCAATACATACAATTTGCACATGTACAGGGTTCAACGGAACTTCTCAACACTGTGTTGGAAGTAAATGACTGACTAGAAAAACGACAGTGATTGGGCAACTCACAATAAAGCCAATGCTCAGAGCTTCATTTCAACTTCAAAATCTACTTCTGCCTCTCAGTCCAAATGCAAACCCTATTTGTGAAAGTGCTCCCAACCTGTCTTACCTCCAAACTGATATCCATGGGTTCTCAAAGACCAGATCAGCTGGGGAGCAAAGCCACAGAAGTAAGGCAGGATCAGCATGGTTCCCAGGACCACAAGCCTCTCCCCACTCCCCAGCCCACTAGTCTCAATTCCATAGGGAACTTAGCACAGTAAAGCTGAAAGTCTGGGGCAGGTCAACAACTAAAGCCAGTCTATGAAAGTGGGCTGTGAGGGTACTCACTGAGCATTTGGCCTTAGCGTTTGGCACTTCTTGGCAATATCCCAAAGTACGGCACATGTGCTTCAAATTCTAGCCACCTCCCAATTCAAAAGTATAAGACTCCGAAAGGCTTTAAATTGGCATCTTTTTTATTTATTTTTTAAGTGAAGGATAATTGCTTTACAGAATTTTGTTGTTTTCCGTCAAACCTCAACAGGAATCAGCCATAGGTATACATATGTCCACTCCCTTTTGAACTTCCCTCCCATCTCCCTCCCCAGCCCACCCCTCTATGTTGATACAGAGCCCCTGTTTGAGTTTCCTGAGACATACAGCAAATTCCCATTGTAAAGCCAGCATCTTTTGTGCAAAGTCATTCGTTGATTGCTCTAAAAGGCAAGCTAAGGAATATGTAGATAAAGTATTGATCAGCAATGTGAAATAGTTACAAAGAGTTTTAATAATATATAGATATGCTTATGGCAGAGTAAAAAAACTGAGAGAAATCTTTATACACAGTCATGAACACAACCAAGTTTAAACTAAAGATATAAAGACAAGACCAAGGGAAAAAAGTGAATATGCAAAAATGTTAAGTTCATTTCTAGTTAACAAGTTGATGACTGATTACATACTATTCCTCTTCTGATATTTGCTACATTTAACTTTCCCCTCCTACAATGGGCATACATTAGTTTTGTACGTTAATACAAATTATCACTTCTCTTCAAATAAAAAATCAATATTTTTAGTCTCAATTAAAAAAAAGTAGTAATCTTACTTAGTCACTTGGAACCATGGTCTTTTATCACTGTCTAAAGAGGCAGTTTCACCACAGCACACACCAAGATAAAAAGCCTCACTTGATCCAATTACACCACTTATTAAGAGCTATTTAATGAGAAAGTCACACCTTGGAGTTATTAGATGCTATAATGGTCCTGCAGTGTTCCAAACAACTAAGCTAACAGAATTACCTTTGATTCTAAACCGTCTGCCAGGAGATTAATCCATCTGGTCCCTGAAAAAAATTAAGTGTTCCTCCAGTGTGTTCAACTTCCTCCAATCTCATTTTAATCAAGGATGTCGGCCTCTGTTGTCCGGTATTTTTTAATAGATTTACTGAAGTATAATGGATATACAAAGAAATCACATATTTAACGTGTGCAATTTGATGACTCTGGACATGCGCAAACACCTGTGATGCATCACCACAATCAATGTAACAGATATATGCAACACCTTCCAAAGTTCCCTTGCGTCCTTTTTTTTTTTCATTTTTTGGTGTACACAATATTGTACTTTAACAACTGGCATCAGGCTGTACAGCAGATCTTTAAAACTTATTTATCTAGCATAACTGAAACTTTATAAAGGATAGCTATTTTAATTTAATTACAGTACAAAGAGTTTGATTTTTCCTTTAATTTTCCCAAAATGCAGATAGCATATAATACCTAAAAAAATTGTTGTCATCAATAGATACATTTTCCGGAGGTCTTTACAAGTTTTGGCATCTGCCAAAGAATCAAGAAATGTCTTTCTGACATAGTGACATTTGGAAAAAGACCTAGAGGAAACAATGAGCATTCCAGACAGGAGGAATGCTAAGGGCAACAACCCTGGGACGGAAGCTGCTGCTGCTGCTGCTGCTGCTGCTGCTAAGTCGCTTCAGTCGTGTCCGACTCTGTGCGACCCCATAGACAGCAGCCCACCAGGCTACTCCGTCCCTGGGATTCTCCAGGCAGGAACACTGGAGTGGGTTGCCATTTCCTTCTCCAATACATGAAAGTGAAAAGTGAAAGTGAAGTCGCTCAGTCATGTCCGACTCTTAGCGACCCCATGGACCGCAGCCTACCAGGCTCCTCCATCCATGGGATTTTCCAGGCAAGAGTACTGGAGTGGGGAGATAGAAGCATGTGTGGCAAATTCAGGGAAGACCAAGGACACCAGTATGGTTGATGCAAACGTGCAAGCTGGGAAGTGAGAAATGACAGAGCGGAGAGGGAGCCGGATGACAGAAGCCCCTACAGATACTGTGGGCTCTGGGTGTCTCTGAGTGGGATAGACAGCCCGAGAGTGGGATAGACAGCCCGAGAGTGGGATAGACAGCCCGAGAGTGGGATAGATAGCCCGAGAGGCTTTGGGGCGGGGAGATGGCACACTTGACTGTCATCTTTAAAAGGTCATCTGACTCCTCTAGAGAACAGACCATAAGTGAGCAAGGATCAAAAAGGGAGACCAGTTAGGAGGTTATGGCAATAATCCAGGAAAGAAACCATATTGCCATGGACAAAGAGAAAAGCAGTGGAGATGGTAAGAAGAGGTCAGACTTCACACTTATTCTGACAGAATTTGCTAAGGGATTGGGAGTAGAATGTAAGAACAGTGAAGGATGACTCCAAGGTTTCTGGTTCAGACAAGTGGAAGAAAGACGCAGTCACACAGTGAGATGCCGAAGACTGGAAGAGTCATTTGTTCGTTTTTGGCCACACGGCATCTGAGATCTAGTTCCCCTACCTGGGATCAAATCCATGCCCCCTGCATCGGAAGCATGGAGCCCCAACCACTGGACTGCCTGGGACATTCCATTCCCTTTTGAAACAGGGCAACAATGCACAAGTATCCTCAATCCATGGGGTGCAAAAAGAGAAGGGGGCAACAGAGCATGAGGTGGTGTGATGGCATCACCGAGTTAATGGACATGAGACTGAGCAAGCTCTGGGAGTTGGTGATGGACAGGGACAGCACTGATGTGCTGCAGTCCACGGGGCTGCAAAGAGTTGGATACGACTTAGCAACTGAACAACAAATGTCTGGAAGGAGAGGCTACAGGACAAAAGGGTGCAGAGTGAGGAGAGTACAAGCTTCATCTTTTTCTCAACTTTATTTGAAGCCAATCTTCACGATAATACAATTAATGTTAAATTTTGTATGCTTCGTTCTAGCTTCCCTGGTGGCTCAGAAGGTAAAGAACTTGCCTGCAATGCAAGAAACCTGGGTTGGATCCCTGGGCTGGGACAATCCCCTGGAGAAGGGAATGGCAACCCACTTCAGTATTCTTGCCTGGAGAATCCCCATGGACAGAGGAGCCTGGCAGGCTACAGTCCATAGGGTCACAAAGAGTTGGACATGACTGAGCGACTAACCACACAGCACAGCTCTAGACTGGATTTGCATTTGATTCATACCCAGTTCCAACGCTGCTATCAGCACTTGCCCCACTTTCCAAGCTCCATAAGGACTCAGTAGCCACCCTAACTGTTCTACACAGCTTAAAATCTCATAAACTGAAAAGAGAGAGAAAGAATGGAAGGAGGGGAAACAGGTAAATTAGTAGGTGGGTGGGTAGATAATCCTTACTATCCTGTTCCCCCAGCCTTCATCATCCATTCCATTTCACATCTCCTTCCAAGCTTTCTGTTAAATGTTCAACACATTCCGCAGGCACTGTGAACAGGAACAAATTTAGGATTCAGGGAGGGAGAAAGGGGTCAACTGGTTGTGAAGTGATACTGTAAACAGAAATGTGAAGAAAATTCCAAGGTATTTATTTAAAAAAAAAAAAAAACCTTTAAAGATATGAAGTCACTTTGTGAATATTCAATTGATTTGTGAAAGCACCACTGTCACTGTTGTTGCTGACAATACGGTAGGAGATCAAGGGAAAACAGACCAGGGAGAAGGCTATCATGCTGTCACTTCAATCATGTCCAACTGAAGTGGACAAAGTTGGAAATCCAACTTTGTGACCCCATGGACTGTAGTCTGCCAGGCTTCTCTGTCCATGGCATTCTCCAGGCAAGAATACTGGAGCGGCTTGCCCGGCCCTCCTCCAGGGGATCTTCCTGACACAGGTATCAAACCCGCGTCTCCTGTGTCTCCTACACTGCCAGTAGGTTCTTGACCACTGAGCCACTGGGAAAGCCCTTAGAAAGCTGTGGTAGATCGCAAAAAAAAAAGGCCCCAAATTCTTCCCAATTTGGTATGCACATTTCTTTACAAAGTGGCTTTGCTGTTCCTAAGTAGGCTACTTCTCCACCCCCTGGCTTTGGGCTGTCTTTGTGACTACTTTGAGCAACAGTGGGAGAAGTAAAGTGGGAATTCTTAATCTACCTCTCAGAAGGCCATGTAGCTTCCTCTTGCTCTCTTGGCTCTATTAGACCAAGCATGGGACAGGTTACTGGACCAGATGTAGCAGAGATAAGCCATTCCAGCTGATGCCTCCAAACCTACAGTTGCCATTTGCTACCTGAGTGAACCCACTAGCAAAAAGAGCTCCCCCCAGACCTGGCCGCCCCAAGCCTAATCCAAATTGCCAACCCCAGAATCATAAACTAATAAAAGGTTGTTGCTTTAAGCCACCAAATTCCGACAGTGAGTGGTAATAAGTAACTGATACAGAGACTATTACAATATCAAAAACATACACAATGGAAGCTTAGACTAGAGTGGGAGCAGTGGATGGTGAAAAGTACTTAGATTCTAGCCATATTTTGAAGGGATAGACAATAGGCTTTCCTAGTAGTTTACAAGTGGATTGTGAGAAAGAGAGAAGAATCAGGGCTGACACCCAAGTTTCTGGCCCAAGTAATGGAAAAGATAAAATTTCCATGATTTGAGATGAGGAAGACCACAGGTGATGTAGGTGTAGGAAGAAAATCAGGAGCTGTCTTTGAGATTTCTATTTAGTCATCCAAGTAGAAATGCTAAGTAGGCATCTAGATACACGGGGTCTAGAGTTCAAAAGAAGAGGTGTACAGAACTTCCCTGTGGTCTGGTGGTTAAAAATCCACCTGCCAATGCAGGAGACACAGGTTCGATCCCTGGTCTGGGAAGATTCCACATACTGTGTAGCAATTAAGCCCGAGAACCACAACTACTGAAGCCCATATGCCTGGAGCCTGTGCTCCGCAACACAAGAAGCCACTGCAATGAAAAGCCTGCACACTGCAATTATAGAGTAGCCCCTACTAGCTGCAACTAGAGAAAGCCTGCACACAGGCCCAGAACATTCAAAAATAAAATGTTAAAAATATCAAGTGTCAATTTGTAAAATCCCATCTATGTAAATCATTTAAAAAGAATCATATATACACATATATATACGTATACACACACACACATATATACATATATAAATTGGGAATTAATAGTTATTGCATGTAAGCATGCATGCTCAGTCGCTTCAGTCATGTCTGACCCTATGAACTGCAGCCCACCAGGCTCCTCTGTCCATAGGATTCTCCAGGCAAGAATATTGGAATGGGTTACCATGCCCTTCTCCAGGGGATCTACCCGACCCAGGGATTAAACCTGAATCTTCAGCATCTCCTGCATTGCAGGTGGATTCTTTACCGCTAGGCCACGGGGAGAAGCCTAACAGGGTATTATTAGTATGTAAAGACTGAATAGGGGGCAGGGCATATTTTTCAAAAGAAAAAAATTGAAAAAAAAAAAGACAATAATATGGTTAAAGGACTGTGAGGACTGAGCCGAGGAGCTCTCCTATTTGAGAGGTAAGGGCAATAAGAAAGAACCAATAAAGGAGTTGAAAAGGCACAGAGGGGCAGGAGGAAAACCAGGAATTGTAGCACCTTTGATAATAAAGGAAGAGAATGTTTCAAGAAGCAGAAAATGATCAACTATGGGACTAAGTGACAGGAAGTGGTAACTATGTGACAGGATACAGGGGGTGGCTCATGCTATAGTGCAAATCATTTTACAGTTTCTAAATGTATCAAATCAACCTGCTGTACCTTAAACTTACACAATGCTATGTGTCAATCATATGTCAATAAAGTTGGGGGCGAAATGACGACCAGTCATGTAAAAGATGTGAATTAAAAACAGAGCTTTGGACTTAGCACAATAAATGTCATTAGTGACTGAGGAAAGCAAATTTTTTTTTATAGTAGTACTCACTCATTTGAAAAAACCCTGATGCTGGGAAAGAGTGAAGGCAGGAGGAGAAAGGAACAACAGAGGATGAGATGGTTGAATGGCATCAACGACTCAATGGACATGAGTTTGAGTAAACTCCGGGAGTCGGTGATAGACAGGGAGGCCTGGCATGCTGCAGTCCATGGGGTCACAAACAGTTGAACATGACTGAGTGACTGAACTGAACTGAACTGAGAGAAAAAGTCTGATAAAAGGGAGTTTAATAAAGAATGGGGGGAAGTAATTGGACACATGAGTGTAAGTCTTGCCATAAAGGAAAATAGTGTGGTGGCTTAAGGAGGAAATGGGGTCAAGAAAGAGTAATTATTTTGAGGTAGGAGAAGAAACAGCATATTTAGATACTGAAGGGAACAATCCAGTAATGAGGGAAAATGCGATCTTGCAGGAGAGAGATGCTGCAGCCAAATCTTGGAGTAGGTGAAAGGAATCTTCATGCAGGGGTGCAGAGTTCTCCTTAGAAACACAACCTTATTCCCCAAAACTCTCAGCCCCAAAATAACTGGAGGGAAATCAGAGGTAAATGCAGGTACGCCCACCTCTCACAACCATGGCAACTGTCATTAGTATCAAGGCATTTTTCACACCTCCCAGACTAGAATCAGCCTAAAAATGCTCAACATAACCTTCCAGGCATTCCAATAAAATGAGAGTTGTCACATGTGATGAAAAGTGCAACTGACTCTTGAACTACCTGGGGTTTAGGGGTGCTGACCCTCCTTGCAGTGAAAAACTCACACATGACTCTACAGTGGGCCCTCCCTAGCTACAGTTCTGCATCTATGGATCCAACCAACCAGAAAACCTTCTGACAGAACTATAGTTCAACATTCACAATTACAACATTTGTTGAACACACTTACCAGCCAAATTAGCAGTTACTTATCTGACCCAAAAGATTAGAGGATATACTCTAATACACTGGAAAGAACTGAATTTTTCAGTTTAGAAGGTTGAATGAAACACAGGTTCACAGTAAGTGAAATTATGGATTTGAAAATAAATAATAACAAGCTATCTATGCAATTTGAATTCTCAGCTTCCTTGGGTCTGAAGAAATATTTTCCCTTCATGAACAATGGAAAATTTTACAGTATTTAATGTCATAGCTTTTGAAATACTTTCAAAATATATAAAACTAAAGTAACTCAGGCTGAATGGAATCCAATATAAATCAACAAAAATTTTAAATCCTAAATGCAGTATTATTACTTCCAATGTGGCTTAGAATAGGTTAAAAAAATTATGAGGCCAGAAGTACTTGGGAGACCCAACTTATAAAAACAACATTCAATCTATTATTTGAAAAGCGGATGAGGTCTTCTGCATTGCTTGAAAACTCTGTTTCAAATAATTGAAATGGGAAAAAAGTGACAAGTATCCCTTGTTCTATTAGCTTAGCAAATTTGTATCCTATCCTGTGGAAACAGTACACACAACTTCCATCCAATTTATCACTAATTGTGAATGAAAGATTTATATTATACTTATAAAACTATACCATATTTTATTATATTACTCATCTTTAGATTTTTAAGAAATATAATACTTACAGATTTCACATTTCCTAAAGAAATATCTATTGCCAACTTGATCAAAGTTTAAATTATCACCCTAGGTTTCTTTTTTGAGATAACTGAGCTCATTGTTATAAACCAAGAAATATTACGACCAGGTTTTGCCACAGATCCAAAAATAATCCTGACACTACTATTTCGTTACATTTCTTCCAAATATAATTTCATTTTTTCACTGTTTTTCTCCCCAAATTTTAATTTTTGTTCCTTCACACAGATATTTTAATATATAATCTGAATCCCTGAGTCTCCCCAAATTTTAAACCAGAAGACTCCATTTGGATTTTTTTCCTCAGCTCCTGCATTTCTCCCCAGTCTTCCCATCTTGATTTGCTCCATTTCTAGAACTTTAAAATTTTTTTAAAGTTCTGATTTTTAAATTTTCTCAACCCCTAGTTGTGATATAGGGGTTTAATTTAATTCACTTAATGGTTTGTGAATAACAGTCAAAAAGTATCACAGGGCTATGAATGTGTGTGTTAAGTCACTTTAGTCCATGTCCAACTCTTTGTGACACTATGGACCGTAGCCTGCCAGCCTCGTTTGTCCATGGGATTCTCTAGGCAAGAACACTGGAGTGGGGTGCCATGCCCTTCTCCAAGGCTATGAATATTATGTCTCAAAAACACTATTCCAGAAATGTTACACCTGCAGGAAGACCAAATGGATTACTTAGTAAGTACCATCAATAAATCAACAAATGAAAAACTATTCGTTACGTCTCTATGAGCATCTTTACTCTCAAACTGATGATGTGCTTACCTTTTGGTTATTAATTCTCAACTGTAAAGCAGCAATCAATTAAAATCCAATAAATTTTAGGATGATAAAATAAATGTTAACATAGACAGGATATTGAAAGACATTAACCAGGTGATGACAACTACCAAATATTAACCAAGTAAGCAAATAACCAAGGCAGTTTTAGTTACCACTAACCTACTAAAGCAAGTAAAAATGCTTTGAAAATTGCATTCTTATCCAATGTTTTTATATCATACCTTTAAATGTAACATTTAAAATCTCCTGATTATTACATTTTAAAATTTAGATGAGTCATAGTGCGTTGAGTGCAGGAATTATATGTGAATCAACATTGCAAACATGCACTTGCTTGCTAGTCAAAAAGTCAATGTGGACCGATTCAGGAAGAGTAAAACATATGATTTTAAAATATATCCAGGGTTTTGTAAATGGTCACTTCTCAAATATTAACACAGTTCAGTAAACGTGCAATCTGCCCATCCTGTCCTTGAATATCTCAATATTACTAAATATTTCTCACCCCATCTCCTCACTTTACAGATAGGTGCCTGAGACCGAGGTCTTTAGTGATACTTAGCAGGACTATGCCTCAGAGCTATAATGGTCTGAGGCTTACAGGAGGTATAAGTAAGGAAAACTGAATGAGGTCCCAGAAGAGCTATATAGCTTATGATACAGGATCATAAGCTTCTGTGCCTAAATCTAGAACCTGAAATTGAATCATCAAATCTAGACGATAAAACTGGCTGATAAACTGGAAGAAAAAGACAGGGAATGACTGTTTTACTTTATGGCATAAGACCCTGACCACCAAGGAACCCACTGGAAAAGTGCTGAACAGATGAATGAATGACTGATTGCAGTGATACTTGATAGCATGACTTCACTGATTTCAGAAGCTTCAAATTCAGAAACTAAATTAAAGATATCATGCTGAAACTAAAACTGATAGAGAGTAAGGGGCAACACAACGGGCAAGTCTCTGTAAATCTCTGCATAGCTGTTGCTGACATTTCGAAACATACGTTCATACGTGTATGTGATATATATACAGAGATACAGAAACATACTACTTCTTCAAGTAATTCCTGCAAGTGAGGACAGAGCCAGGAGATCTGAAAACAGGCCCTGCTCACCCACAAGCCCTTGCATTAAAGTAGACAGGATCTGAGTGAGTCACCGGGAATTAGGAGGAGACAGTCACTCCAGGACAAGGAGGGGAGGGCTAGAGTCCCCTGTGCTGCCTTGAGACTAGGGAAAAGTGGGATGACTGCAACCTGATGCAGGAAGGCATGCAAGGACCGCGCCGACCTGTTTCCGAATCAGGATCCCGCTGAGCCCCACCGCAGTCACCAGAGCCGGCCCCACCCAGGCACCCGGGAGCTCTCTAACGCCGAAGGCCTACTCCTTCGGGAATTCAGAACCCCAGCAGGACAGGACGAGGGCAATCGACAAGACCTGTCCCCTTCCCGGCCACCCAAACCACGACGCGGCCCTGCCACCACATGCTCTATTACCCCATCTCCCATTAAAGCTCCAGGCCCACAGGGCCTCAGCCTCCCTCCCAGCAAGCTGAGTCAGGCCATAGGCGAGTGCCATCGGGCGACCTCTGTGCAGGAGGCAGAGGCCCGCAGCCCGCCGCCTAACACCCGCAAAGCTTACCTCCCTTCTGCCACAAGCTCAGCCCCACGCCGGCTGCCTGACGTGGCCCGCCCCGCCGTCTCGAACGCCTGGGGGCGGTGACTATGGGGAGACAGCCAATGGCCTGCAGACCTCAAGGGCTTGCCCCGCCTTCTCCAACTTCGACCCGCCCGCCCCTGCTTAAGCGCACGCGCGTTCAAAGCCGAGGCCGCGCACTGCGGCTGGAAGGCGGCGTGGGCGGCCAAGCGCTCAGCAGCAGTCCCTGAGCTGGAAGGGTGGTGCGCGCGAGTGCTGGCTGTGGGACTGCGCCGCAGTGGGGAGTTAGCCTAGGGAGAGGCGGATTAAAGGAACCCGCCTGGAGATACCACTGCAGCGTGTCCGGATGGTCCTATTGGCGGCCTGCCCCTATGCAGCTTTTGGCGGTGCAAAAGCAGCTTCTTGGTATTGGGAGATTTTGTTTCCCGGGGGTAAAAAAAAACAGTACTGATAACTGTAGGATTCAAAAATTTTTAATGCAGCAGCAGACTTGCGGTTTCGTTTTTGGTAATCGCTGCTTGGTTATCTTTACTTCACTTGGCCAGCACAAAACATTGAGGTTCTTGGTGCTAGTCGGGTATATCCACCTGTTGAGTAGTCACACGTCATCCTGTTGATTTAATCTGGAGAAAACTGGCGTCAGTAATTGTTACTTTTATTGTTTTTATTTTTGCCTAATACCTATTGACTGTCTACCCGTGCATGAACACGCATTTTCGTAAGACTGTACGGCACCTGGCACAATGGAACAGAAACTAAAAGAAGGAGCAGGAAAAAAATGAAAAGGTTATAACAAAATGGAATTCTGATTGTGAATGACAAAAGTGGGAGTTATATACAAGATGAAATAGTTAAGACAAGTTGTGCTACAGAACCTGCCTTATCCAACAGTTTCTAAACCCTGGCTCACCTTTACAAGAATTTGTAGAGCCTGTATTTTTAAATACCAGGGCCTGGGCCCCTTTTCTAGAAAGTCTGCTTTAATAGCTCTGCTGAGGAGCCTTGGCATTGGTATTTTTCTAAGATCCAAAGTTTTTGTAATGTGCTGACAAGAAGCTCTACTCATTTATAAGAAGGATTTGGTTTTTCATACTCCACTTCAGAAAAAGTAATTATATACCACCAACCATCTTCCATTCTCTCACTAATCTATTATGCATTCATTCTGTAAGAATGTATCTAAATTAATTTTGAAACTACTTATATATTCAGTCTCTACATGTAACCCTTTGAGAGAAAGGAGCATTATAAGGTTTATAATTGCTTTTATTACTTTATAGACAGATGATATTCCCTTTCAATCTTAATAACTCCAAATAGCGGTACATCAACTCTTCTTTTAGGACTAGTTTAATTATTTTTAAAAATTCTTCCTCTGTTCCCTTAATTCTTGAGATACATTAGTCAATATTACAGTTGAACATTTAATTATGTAAACAGCACCTTTAAATGTATGTCAACTCATTTAATCCAACTGTATGAAGCAGGTACTATTATGACCCACATTTTATAAATAAGGAAACTTAGGCGCAAGGAGTAAACATCTTAATCAAGAGGCAAAATTTGAATCCAGGTACTCTGGCTCTCAATAAGTAAGTATACTGCCTCTGTTACATAAAGATTTGCTTTAGGTGTGTGGGAGGAAATGCCCATTTAAAGAATGGTAATGAGTCTGTGGTTTTTCACTTTTGACACTTCCCCTGGATTCTGAGCAAGACTGAAGGACTTTGGCTGTTAAACCAAGAACCCAGAATTGACTTGACAACTTGTGACAGATCTTGGGCTAGGCTGGAAGCCCAAGGGCTTACCCTCTTCTGGGATATACTCACCCTGCCTCTGGGTTTGACTCCTTCCATACATGACTGTAGTTGAGCAAGGGTTGTTCTGTCTTTTAATTTATTTAATTTATTGCTATACCTGGCGTTGTACTAGACATGAGAGATACCAAGATGAAATACACAGTCCAGAGACACAAGGAGCCAGCTCATCCTGGAGATTCATTTGGACAAGATGAGAGCTGTAGACTTTTAGAACCAGAAAGGATGTTAGAAGTTGCCTGTCTATGACAAGTTTTCACTGACAAGTGCGGAAATGAAGAATAAGTAAATAAATGACAGGGTATCAAGTTTTCATAAAAATAAATTTATTCAGTGTAAAGGACTGTTCTTTTTGAGATTGTGTTTTGATTTTTTTCTCATAAAAATGTTCTCTCACAATAATTAGAAGGTTAAGTTGTTGGGAATTTTGTTTACTTTAGACCTTGAAGTCCTGTCTTGATTCTCAAAATTTTTTGACGTTTTACTGATTTAGTTTGACTATCAGCTGATGGCGAGGAAAATTGAATAAGATTGCAGAGGGACAAAATGCATTTCTCTTTCTACTGCATACCCACTGGAATACCCCATTTCGTGAGCAGGGTTAGAAATGTTTAAAAATAGTCATGTCAATAACAAATTTAAGAAGAAATTAAGGTCAAGGTTAGACAACAAAGATTAGAACTGATTCTGATAGGCCAGCTGGTTGTTAGCCAGGAAGAGCAGTCTTCAGTCTGTTTAATTAATCAGATTATCTTGGTTTCCTTCTGAGCTGAAAGCAAAGAATGGGGCCTAAGGGAATACAGCTACTCTATGAAGTGACATTTTGATTGGGGTAAGACCTAGGAAAGATCAGCTTGACTGAGAGGGAACACACATGTCTGATATAGATATGTGGAATCTACATTCCCCAAGAGTCAGCCTGGGGAGAATTTTTAAGAATCAACAGGGAGAGAGTGGACCCCTTCGAGTAGCATGGGAGGAGAATCAGTTTCATTCATGCAACCTGCAGAGGGTGATCTAGACCTAATACCAGAAGCCCCAGCACAGATGGAAATTTCAATTGAAGGATTAAAACAGACTTCAAATCTGTATATTATTTTCTGGATAGGCTTAGATTATATATACAAATGAACTCTCTGCTTTGTAAATATTCAAGACAAACCACCATCTTGCAGAAGTAAGCAAGCAGACAGCGTTTCTCTGTTAAACTCCTTGTATTATGACCCCTGAAGTGCTGATAGTTAAGCAGTTAGTTCTCTATTGTACCAGACCCTTTAGATAAGTACCCTTTTTGAAGTCAGTATAGAAGGGCCTATTGACTTTAGCAACAACAAAAAGAGAGTAAGAAAAATCTGTCCACTCCCAAATCATTAACTGAACTGAAAAGAATATGCTAACAAAAAAAGACACTGTAGTCTGAATCCTGTACTGTAAGAGAAGGTCATGTCCCCCACAGCATCAGGAGAGGCACAGAGCCTTGAACTCAGGTCCAAGCATGCTGGGCTAGTGCAACACGCCCACGCACTCATCAGCAGGCAGGGAACTGGGAGGAGAAATTCAGAACAGTAACAGGGCTCCACTGTTGACACATAAAAGAAAGTAATCTTATTAGATTTAGTTAGATGTGAGTAGATGGCTTCAATGGTTCCGCATTTCTTTTAGAGTAGAAGCCAAAGTCTCACAAAGGTCAACGAACTATACATGGTTTGCCTCCCTAAATGATGCACCTCCATCCCCAACACATACACACACACATGCACACACACACACGCACACGCACCCTGTTAATCTTTGCCTGCTACACACACTCCAACCCACTCCACTCCAGTCACCCTGCCCCCTTGCTGCTACAGGATCTTGGCACTTATCCTCTCATATTTTCATGACTCATTCCATTGAATCATTCAAGCCTTTGCTAAGAGGTTGGTTACCTTTTGGGTAAGGACTCCTCTCTTAGTCAAGGTCTCAGCAGGAAACAGATGGCACAATCAAATTAGGAAAATGGAGTAGCATTTAATAGAGGGGCCATAAACAGAGGTGTGGGCATGGAATAAAGATCACAAGGGGGACTCAGAAACATTCAGGCCCCCAAAATCACCTCTGAGCCTAAATTAGGGCAAGAAGAAGGAGTAGTTACGAAACACGGAGAACGATGTGTACATAGGAGACTACCTGACAGGAGCTTGGACCTTTGATCAAGGAACACAGCCAGTCCACAGTGACCTAACAGGGAGAGGGCTCAGGAGTTACTACCTTGACCATCGTCATTCTCCTCTCTTTCTGATTTTCTGAAGCCAGGGAAGCCAATGTTGCAGGTCATATGAGCCTATCTCCTGTGGTACAGGAAAGGGGCAAAAAGAAGGTATCTCAGGACTTCCCTGGTGATCCATGCTTCCTCTGCAGGGGGCAAGGGGTCAATCCCTGGTCAGGGAACTAAAATCCCACATGCTGCATGCAAAACAAGAAGAAGATATCTTGCACATTTACCTTGATCGCCTACAGTTCAGTTCAGTAGAGTCACTCAGTCGTGTCTAACTCTTGGCAACCCCATGAACTGCAGCACGCCAGGTCTCTCTGTCCATCACCAACTCCCGGAGTCCACCCAAACCCATGTCCATGGAGTCGGTAATGCCATCCAGCCATCTCATCCTCTGTCGTCCCCTTCTCCTCCTGCCCTCAATCTTTCCCAGCATCAGGGTCTTTTCAAATGAGTCAGCTCTTCGCATCAGGTGGCCAAAGTATTGGAGTTTCAGCTTCAGCATCAGTCCTTCCAATGAATATTCAGGACTGATCACCTTTAGGATGGACTGGTTGGATCTCCTTGCAGTCCAAGGGTCTCTCAAGAGTCTTCTCCAACACCACAGTTCAAAAGCATCAATCCTTCGGCGCTCAGCCTTCTTCACAGTCCAACTCTCACATCCATACATGACTACTGGAAAACCATAGCCTTAACTAGACGGACCTTTGTTGACAAAGTAATGTCTCTGCTTTTCAATATGCTGTCTAGGCTAGTCATAACTTTCCTTCCAAGGAAGAAACATCTTTTAATTTCATGGCTGCAATCACCATCTGCAGTGATATTGGAGCCCCCCAAAATAAAATCAGCCACTGTTCCCACTGTTTCCCCATCTATTTGCCATGAAGTGATGGGACCAGATGCCATGATCTATCTTAGTTTTCTGAATGTTGAGCTTTAAGCCAACTTTTTCACTCTCCTCTTTCACTTTCTCAAGAGGCTCTTTAGTTCTTCTTCACTTTCTGCCATAAGCGTGGTGTCATCTGCATATCTGAGGTTATTGATATTCTCCTGGCAATCTTGATTCCAGTTTGTGCTTCCTCCAGCCCAGTGTTTCTCATGAGGTACTTTGCATATAAGCTAAATAAGCAGGATGACAGTATACAGCCTTGATGTACTCCTTTTCCTATTTGATCACCTACAACACTTAGCATTTGCTGTGTTAACAAACTACCTTAGAACTCAGCAGCTTGAAATCAGGAGTATTTAGATTGCAAAAGCAATCATGTCTAGTCATGGTAAGAGTGGAAAAGGCTCAAGAAGGAAGGGAACAAGCACCATGGAAAGCTGTTGCACAATAACCATGGTCAGGAAGTTGGCCCTTCAATGCCTGGTCTAGTACCGGGGGCTTTAAGCCCATCTCTAGCCCCTTCCATGGGGAAACCAGCAAGGTGATGTCATTCTGAAGTCACCTACACAGAGTATGCCAAGCCCAAAACAGGCACAACCATGGCAATCTGCAAGCTCAAACCCCAGGGAGGTACTACAGGATTTGGTGACCAAGAATGTAGGATCTGCCATACCTCAGCGTTGAAAAACTGGGCCCTTTCCAGGGCCTCCCAGGAAGTCACCGAAAGGGCTGTTATGCCCCGCAAAATTGTTAAATCTGAGTAGATAATATCAAACAGCAGTTTGCATAAGGCTGCTGAAAGGTAGATGTATTATTATTTTGCAAAGCAATTGCATAACTTAATCCTGGAGCATTTTGTCACAGCAAGGTGCTGGGAATTTTTTGTTTTTAACAAAGGGAAAGAAGTAGGCCTTTAAAAAAGGGGTACAAGCAAATGGTGCTGATAAAAAGACTGTCTACAAAACACACACTCACACAAACACACACAGTTCAGTTCAGTCGCTCAGTCGTGTCCGACTCTTTGCGACCCCATGAATCGCAGCACACCAGGCCTCCCTGTCCATCACCTTCTCCCAGAGTTCACCCAGACCCACGTCCATCGAGTCCGTGATGCCATCCAGCCATCTCATCCTGGGTCATCCCCTTCACCTCCTGCCCCCAATCTCTCCCAGCATCAGGGTCTTTTCCAATGAGTCAACTCTTCGCATGAGGTGTCCAAAGTACTGGAGCTTCAGCTTTAGCATCATTCCTTCCAAAGAAATCCCAGGGCTAATCTCCTTCAGAATGGACTGGCTGGATCTCCTTGCAGTCAAAGGGACTCTCAAGAGTCTTCTCCAACACCACAGTTCAAAAGCATCAATTCTTTGGCCCTCAGCCTTCTTCACAGTCCAACTCTCACATCCATACATGACCACAGGAGAAACCATAGCCTTGACTAGACGGACCTTAGTTGGCAAAGTAATGTCTCTGCTTTTCACACACACCCAGAAACATGCATTCATTTTCGGGTTGCCTAGACAATTCTTCTGATACAGGCTGGCTCTTGCTGGTTCCCCCTGAGTCTGCTTACATGTCTACAGTCATGTCAAGTCAACTGGAAGCTTGGCTGGTCTAGAACAGCCTCATTCACATGTCTGGTGGCTTGCTCAGTGTCAGCTGGAGCAATAGGGATGAAGTGGCCATGTATCTGTATTAACTATAACCAATCTCTTTTCTTATTTGTGGGGCACCATCAGATCCTTGCTACTAATAATATCAAGATGCATTATTTTGATGGAATTCCCATGTGAAAGCAATACCAGAGCTTCTCTAATGGCTCTGTGATAAAGAATCCGCCTGCCAATGAAGACACAGGTTCGATCCCTGAACCAGGAGGATCCCACATGCCTCAGAGCAACTACGCCTGTGTGCCACAACTATTGAGCTTGTGTTCCAGATCCCCGGGGGCCACAACTACTGAAGCCCAAGCACCCTAGAATCCTTGCTCCGCAACAAAAGAAGCCACCACAATGGGAAGCCCATGCAGCACTGGACAGTAGCCCTCACTCGCGGCAACCAGAGAAAAGCCCTCACAGCAACAAAGACCCAGCACAGCCAAAAATAAATAAATAGATACAATTTTCTTTTTTACTTTTTTTTTTAATTTTTATTTTTACTTTATTTTACTTTTACAATACTGTATTGGTTTTGCCATACATTGACATGAATCCACCACGGGTGTACATGCGTTCCCCAACATGAACCCCCCTCCCACCTCCCTCCCCATAACATCTCTCTGGGTCATCACCGTGACCCGCCCCAAGCATGCTGTATCCTGCATCGGACATAGACTGGTGATTCGATTCTTACATGATAGTATACATGTTACAATGCCATTCTCCCAAATCATCCCACCCTCTCCCTCTGAGTCCAAAAGTCCATTATACACATCTGTGTCTTTTTTGCTGTCTTGCATACAGGGTCGTCATTGCCATCTTTCTAAATTCCATATATATGTGTTAGTATACTGTATTGGTGTTTTTCTTTCTGGCTTACTTCACTCTGTATAATCTGCTCCAGTTTCATCCATCTCATCAGAACTGATTCAAATGAATTCTTTTTTATGGCTGAGTAATACTCCATTGTGTATATGTACCACAGCTTTCTTATCCATTCATCTGCTGATGGACATCTAGGTTGTTTCCATGTCCTGGCTATTATAAACAGAGCTGTGATGAACATTGGGGTACAAGTGTCTCTTTCAATTCTGGTTTCCTTGGTGTGTATGCCCAGCAGTGGGATTGCTGGGTCATAAGGTAGTACTATTTGCAATTTTTTAAGGAATCTCCACACTGTTCTCCAAAGTGGCTGTACTAGTTTGCATTCCCACCAACAGTGTAGGAGGGTTCCCTTTTCTCCACACCCTCTCCAGCATTTATTGCTTGCAGATTTTTGGATCGCAGACATTCTGACTGGTGTGAGGTGGCAATTATTTTTTTTTTAAGGGGCTAGAACAGGACTGATCAAAACCAATGTTAGTCTCTCAGTCGTGTCCAGCTCTTTTGCAACCCCATTGACTGTAGCCCTCCAGGCTCCTCTGTCCATGGGATTTTCCAGGCAAGAATACTGGAGTGCATTGCCATTTCCTTCAACACCAGAGATCAACAAATTTTTTCTATAATGAATCCAAAAAGTAAATATTCTAGGTTTATGAACCGAGGCAAAATTTGAGTACATTATATAAAAAGTTAACTAAAAAGAGGGAAAGAAAAGGCAAATTTCCATAAAATTTTTACTGACAAAATTCAAAGTGCAATAATAGAGTACAATCATTTATAATTCAGGTCTACTAATAAGAAGAATGGAATTCTTTGTTAGAAGCTAATACTTCATTTCATAGGGATTCAAAGTTAGTATTCCCTGTTAATCAAAGTCAATTCCAAATATTCATCTGTTAATGTTGATCTATAATGAAATTTTATCCATTTCATCTTTGAAAGTATCCTTTAGATAGATCAATATGGCAAAATACTGATATCAGCCTATGAGCATATAATTTTAATTGAGCATATTTATCACTTGGAAGTAATTTGCAGAATTCTATTAGGTTCTTCTCTTGATATTTGCCAATTACCATGCCATGATATTGCAGATTAATCACTTCCAATTAAAGGCTAGGTGGAAGATACTCATTTGGAAAGTTAAATGGATTTTGAAATATGGAAATTTCCTTTCCACATGCATTGAGATCCAAAAATGCTGTTGGAACTGTAGCTTGAGCTTAGAAAATATATCTCCTGCAAATTTTTGTGGGAATGAAGATCTTGCTTCTTTTTAAAACTTTGACAGCATAGGAAGTGTATCAAACAGCTTGACATTACTTGTGATTCAAAGAACATCAGTTCTTAAAATGACTTTCTCACAGCGTTACATTTACATATAAGCACTGTTTACTTTGTAATTTTATATTGAGATATATGACCAAGTCTTCAGCAAAAGAGAATTTTCAAAACCAGTGTTCAATAAAACTGACTGAGGGAAGTTCGCATTTCAAAAAAATCAGTCTCAGGCCTGAGTCGACGGCTAAGCCATCGACTACTGTGTGGTAGAGCAAGGCAAAAATATTCAGTCTCCATTTTTGACAAAAGTCCACAGAACTGAAAGTTGTTAAATCCACCAGAGTAAATGAAGTTTAACGTGGAAGCTACTGGTTCCAAAGCACAAGAAATTGAAAAACTTTGTGCCAATGACCCATGGATGAATAATACAGTGATTGACCACAAGCTTTATAAATTTGTTCAAATAAGTCTTCTCCACACATATTTTTATCACCATCAGCTGGAACTTATCTCAGCAGATTCCACTTCGGGTTGTACTGAGTTAAAGTTTTCTCAATTTCTTTGAAAATATTCTCACCTTTAGTTGTTCCAATGCAGACAGTTTATAGAGGCTGATTCTTCAGTTGCTTCAAACTCAGCATTGACTCCTTGAATAAACAATATATTGAACAGTATTAGTAACATCTGTCAGCTCATCAAGAGCTGAGGAAAACCTGTGGATATCGCTGACTTTGATTTTTAATTAACTATTGATGCTGCTCCCAGTGTCCTCAACTCTTCAAGTAACTGTTTTCAATGAAAAGCTCCTGGTCTTAAGTTTATTTTCTCCAGAAATATTTCTTTAGCTGCTGCCATTAAACATGACTTAATTAACTCACTATCAGTAAACAGCTTTCCCGGCTCAGCTAACAAAATGAGCCACTCAGAAATTTACTTTCATTGAAACTTTTTCATTTTTATTTTTGTGAAAAAATCTTGCTGTGATGAGATGTTGTGTTTTAAATTTTCATATTTTTCTGATCACTGTTTTCTTGTGAGTTGGGACTATTGTGATGAACCTGGGAATGTCAATATATATTGTAATTTTTTCACGCAGGTATAATGTCACTGCACAATAAACACGTACTTTGTCATTTATTTTGAAAGTAAAACAATCCATATCCATTGTGCCTTTAAAAGTATGACATAAAAGGTGAGTGATGTCACCAAAATGGTACATTAGGAGACCTCAGCCGTAACAGTTAGACAGCTATCCCAGGAAAGGCAGCTCTGGGAGCCCTCTGGGGTCCACTTAAGAAACTCCAGCAACAGGGAATCCCCTGGTGGTCCAGTGATTAGCAGACTTCCCCAGTGGCTCAGCAGTGAAGAATCTGCCTGCAACGTAGGATCCACAGGAGACACGGGTTCCATCTCTGGGTCAGGAAGATCCCTTGGAGGAGGGCATGCAATCCACAGCAGAATTCTTGCCTGGAGAATCCCACGGACGGAGAAGCCTGGCAGGCTACAGTCTGTGGGGTTGCAAAGAGCTGGACATGACTGAAGCGACGTAACACTCCTGCCTGCACCAGTGATTAGGACTCTATGCTTTCACTGCTGTGGGCCCAGGTTGAATCCCTGGAGGGGGAACTAAGATCCTACAAGCTGCACAGTACAGCAAAAAAAAAAAAAGAAAAAAAAAGAAAAAAAAAGACAAACTTCAGTAATGCAGTGGGACAAAAACCTGAGAACAGCTACAGGAAAAGAAGGAAGAAAGCTTAACTCTGCATGATCATCCCAACCCCTAAGCCAGCATGGCTCAGCGCCAAGAGGAACCTTCCCAACTAGAAAGAATTTCCTTCCCAGGAAAGGAAGAGCAAGGTGAGTAACTAGCTCTGCCAGCCTTTTGGGAAATTGCACAAACCCACTTTTGACTCACCCAACTCAGACCTGAAAAGATACATACAGAGATGGCTAGAAACAAGGAAGAGAAGCAAGGGCTCCCAGTAGCAGCCATGTACCTAGAACAATTACAATTCCAAGTGACCAGCTTTGGATTTTGCCACTGAAGGAACCAATGGCCCAAATAGTCACTAAGGAGCGCTGAAGATGTCATCAGCTTTCACCCCACAGATACTCATGTTCACTGACTGACACCAGCCACCCGAGTCCCTCCCTGCTCCCTCTCCCACCCTTTACCCTAACAGAGCCGGGGGGGTTTCAGTAGCAACCAGCCCAGGCCTTTGCAGCTGTGCAAATGCAACACACCAGCCTAGACCCATGAGTTGAACTTCATCACTATACATACATACACTATGCTTCTCTGGTGGCTCAGTGGGTAAAGAAACTACCTTCAATGCAGGAGACCTGGGTTCAATTCCTAGGTCAGGAAGAGCCCCTGGAGCAGGAAATGGCAACCCACTCCAGTATTCTTGCCTAGGAGATCCCATGGACAGAGAAGCCTGTCGGGCTACAGTCCATGGAGTCACAACAATCAGACACAATTCAGTCCATTTAACCACTTAGTCCACTAAACCATCACTACCATACATACACTCAGGGTTAGCCCTTCTAAGTGTGCACTTGTACGCCATTGGCCTGATGCCTGTCACTGGACTCCACTGTGGGATGTACACCCAGGAGGAGAACAGCCACAGAAGAGCACATCAATGACCAGGGCCCATGCAGCTGCTTTTGGGCCTTGTCTTCTGTTATTGGCCTGTACCATTGCTCTCACCTGCAGCTAAGCCCCTCCAGCTAGGCATCTGCATGCCCCTGGCTCAGCCGCCGTGACTGTCCTTCACTGCCATGCACCCGTGGAAGACCCAGAAGCCATGGTAATACACAATAGCCAGGGTCCCAGAGCTGCCAATGAGTCCATAATTGACCCCAGCCCTTGCTGACTGCCCTAACCCCCATCACTACATTTTTCACCTGCAACTGACCCTTGCCACTATGTAGATACCTACAGCTGGCCCTCTGTAGTCAGCACTGACTCTGGTCACAATCACTGCCTGCCCTAGTGGGCAGAAATAAATATATTAAAACTAATGGGATGGAACAAAAGCATTTCTAAGAGGGATGTTTGTAGCAATAAACTAGAAAAAGAAGAACAAACTAAATTTTAGCAAAAGGAAAAAGTGAAGTAGAGACCAGAAAAAAAACAGTATAAAAAGTTAATAAAACAACAAAAAAAAATTTAAGATAAACAAAGTTGAAAAATCTTTAGCTAGACAAGAAAAATTAAGAAGAGAGTTAAATAAATAAAACAAGAACTCAAAGAAGAGACACTGTAACTGATACCACAGAAATACAAAGATCATAAGAGACTGCTATGAACAATTATACACCAACAAATTGGATAATTCTAAGAAATAGAAAAAATCCTGGAAAGAAACCCACTATCTGCTGAATCATGAACATAATCTGAATAGACCAGAGAGTAAAGAGACTGAATCAGTAATCAAAAACCTCCCAACAAAAAAAAGCCTGGGACCAGCTGACTTTACTAGTAAATTCTCCTAAACATTTAAAGAAAAATTAGTGCCAATTCTCTCAAACTTCTCCAAAAAAATGAAAAAGGAAGGAACACTAATAAGCACTCTTTATGAGTCCAGTATTATCCTGATAGCAAAACCAGATAAGTCAGAATACTATTAATACCCGAAAACTACAGACCAATATCCTTAATGAATATAGATGTAAAAATTCTCAACAAAATATTAGCAAACCACATAAAAAGATTTTACACCACAATCTATCAGGATTTATCCTTGAGATGTAAGGATAGTTCAACTTATACCAGTCAATAAATGTGAAATACCACATTAATGGAAAGAAGATAAAAATTGTATGATCAGCCCAATAGACGTAGAAAAAAAAGTGACAAAATACAACAAACTCTCATGATAATAAATGCTCAACACTATAACAACCTAGAAAGGTGTGATGGGGAGGGAGGTGGGAGGGAGGTTCAAGAGGGAGGGGCCTTGTACACACCTATGGTTGCTTCATGTTGGTGTATGGCAGAAACCAACACAATATTGTAAAGCAATTATCCTTCAATTAAAAATAAATAATTTTAAAAAATGCTCAGCTAATCAGGTATGCAAGAAACATACCTCAGCATCATGAACAGAGGAACGTGGTGGACTACAGCCCATGGGGCCACAAAGAGTCAGACACGACTGAGTGACTGAGCAGAGCACAGCACACGGCAAACCCGCAGGTAACATGACAGCAAAACATTACAAGCTTTCCCTCTATAATCGGGGCTAAGTCAGGGATGCGCACTCTCACTTGTATTCCGCATCGTACTGGAAGTCCTAGCCAGAGCAATCAGGCAATTAAAAGAAATAAAAGGCATCTAACTCGAAAAGGAAGATGCAAAGTTCTGGGGGTTTTTGCAAATAATATGATGTGTATAAAATCCTAATGACTCCACCAAAAAAATGGTTAGAACTAATCAATGAATTCAGTAAAACTGCACAATACAAAATCAATATACAGAATCAGCTGTGCTTCTATACACTAAAAACAACAGCCAAGAGAAAAACAAGGAAAACAAGCCCATTCACAATAACATCAAAAACAATAAGGTGTTTAGGAATAAATTTAACCAAAAAGGTGACAGATCTGTACTGAAAACTATAAGACTCTGATGAAAGAATTTGAAAAAGACCCAAACAAATGGAAAGATATGCCATACTCATGGATCAGAAGAATCAATATTGTTGAAATTCCATACTACTCAAAGCCATCTTTATTCAATGAAATCCCTATCAAAATTTCAATTGCCTTTTTTAAGAAAGTAGAAAAAATTTTTACTATTTGTATGGAACCACCAAAGATCCCATATATCCAAAGGAATCCTGAGAAAAGAGAACAAAGCTGGAGACATCAGTTTCTGATGTCAAACTGTTTGGCAAAGCTATAGTAATCAAAAGAGAAACATACTGGGGAAAAAAATGGGCACATAGACCAATGCAACAGGATGAAGTGCCCAGGCATAAATGTTTGAATATATAGTCAACTAATATCTGACAAGGGAACCAAGAAAATTTAGTGGGGAAAGGATATTTCTTCAATAACTCAGTTCAGTTCAGTTCAGTTGCTCAGTCGTATCCGACTCTTTGCGACCCACGGACTGCAGCACGCCAGGCCTCCCTGTCCATCACCAACACCCAGAATTTACTCAAACTCATGTCTATTGAGTTGGTGATGCCATCCAACCATCTCATCCTCTGACGTCCCCTTCTCTTCCTGCCTTCAATCTTTCCCAGCATCAGGGTCTTTTCCAGTGAGTCAGCTCTTCACATCAGGTGGCCAAAGCATTGGAGTTTCAGCTTCAGCATCAGTCCTTCCAATGAATATTCAGGACTGATCACCTTTAGGATGGACTGGTTGGATCTCCTTGCAGTCCAAGGGACTCTCAAGAGTCTTCTCCAACAACACAGTTCAAAAGCATCAATTCTTCAACACTCAGCTTTCTTTATAGTCCAACTCTCACATCCATACATGACTACTGGAAAACCATAGCCTTAACTAGACGGACCCTTTGTTGGCAAAGTAATGTCTCTGCTTTTTAATATCATGTCTAGGTTGGTCGTAACTTTCCTTCCAAGGAGTCTTTTAATTTCATGGCTGCAGTCACCATCTGCAATGATTTTGGAGCCCCCAGAAATAAAGTCTGCCACTGTTTCCCCATCTGTTTGCCATGAAGTGATGGGGCCAGATGCTATGATCTTAGTTTTCTGAATGTTGAGCTTTAAGCCAACTTTTTCACTCTCCTCTTTCACTTTCATCAAGCTTCAGTAAATAATGCTAGGGAAACGGGATAACTACATGCATAAGAATAAAATTGGACCCCTATCTTATATCACTTAAAAGAATTTACTCAAAATGGATTAAAAACTTAAAGATAAGAAATGAAATTGTAAAACTTCAAGAAGAAACCATACAAGAAAATCTCCTCAACATTGGTCTTGGCAATGATTTTTTAGATATGATACCAGAAACACAGCAACAAAAACAAAAATTAACATGTGGGATTACATAAAAATGAAAATCTTCTGCAGAGCAGAAGAAACACTCAACAAAATGAAAAGGCAACATATGGAATGGGAAAATACGTTTGAAAATCTGATAAGGGGTTAAGATTCAAATTATGTAAAGAACTCACATAACTCAATAGCAAAACAAATGGCTATTATCAAAAAGACAAGTGATAAGCATTAGTGAGGGTGTGGGGAAAAGGGGAACACTTGTGCAACTGTTGGTAGGAATGCAAATGGTACAGCCACTATGGAAAATAGAATGGATGATGCTCAAAAAATTAAAAATAGAGCCACTAAATGATCCAGCAATCCCGCTTCTGGGTATATATACACAGAAATTGAAAACAGAGTCTTGAAGAGATACCTGCATTCCCAAGGTCATTGCAACACTATTTTCAATAGCCAAGATCTGGAAACAATCTAAGTTTCTGTCAAGAATGAATGGATAAAGAAGTTGTGGTATGTGTAAACACAATGGAATAGTATTTAACCATGAGAAAGAAGGAAATCCTGAGAACATGCATGAATTTTGAGGGAATTATGATAAGTGAAAGAAACCAGACAGAAAGACCAATACTGTATGATCTCACTTATATGTGGGCTCTAAACAGAAAGTAACCACCAATTTAGATGGTTACTGGGAACTGGGTGGGGGGAGGAGGAGGGATTGGGAAATACTGACTAGAGGGTACAAATTTCCAGTTACAAAATGAATTGGTTCTAGGAAACTAATATACAAGATGGTTATTCTAGCTAATAATATTATATAACTGAAAGTTGCTAAGAGAGTAAGTCTTAAATAGTCTCACCAAAAAGAAAGAAATAGTAATTATTAATATTTAATGTGACAGATATTAGCTATCTCTGGTATAATCATTTTATAATATATAAATGTATCATATAAATGCATTGTAAACCTTAAACTTACACAGTGTTATATGTCAATCATATATGTCAATCAATAAAGTTGGGGGAAAAAAGCATGACATAGAAAGCTTAATTTTCTTAAATATTTTTAAGTTGGAATTTATTAAAGAGAAGTACATTATTTTATATTTATCTTCAGGTTAAATGCAGTATGACTGAATCATACCCTCTCTTTTAGCCTTTTATTAAACTGGTACCTGGGGCTTCTCTGGTGGGTCAGTGGTCAAGAATCTGCCTGCAATGCAGGAGACCTGGCTTCAATCCCTGGGTTGGAAAGATTCCCTGGAGAAGGGGATGGCAACCCACTCTGGTATTCTTGCCTAGAAAATTCTATGGACAGAGGAGCCTGGCGGGCTACAGTCCATGGGGTTCCAAAAGTTGGACACAACTGAGCAACTAACACACACATACACACAAATGGAAACCTCTTGGGTGGGGGTAGCTTTTTTTCCTTTATTTTGGCTTCGCTGTGTCTCTGTTGCTATGTAGGGGTTTCTCTTGTTGCAGAGCATAGGCTTCAGTTCAGTTCAGTTCAGGCGCTCAGTCGTATCCGACCCTTTGCGACCCCATGAATCACAGCACACCAGGCCTCCCTGTCCATCACCAACTCCCAGAGTTCACTCAAACTCACGTCCATCGAGTCAGTGATGCCATCCAGCCATCTCATCCTCTGTTGTCCCCTTCTCCTCCTGCCCCCAATCCCTCCCAGGATCAGTCTTTTCCAATGAGTCAACTCTTCGCATGAGGTGGCCAAAGTACTGGAGCTTCAGCTTTAGCATCATTCCTTCCAAAAGAAATCCCAGGGCTGATCTCCTTCAGAATGGACTGGTTGGATCTCCTTGCAGTCCAAGGGACTCTCAAGAGTCTTCTCCAACACCACAGTTCAAAAGCATCAATTCTTCGGCGCTCAGCCTTCTTCACAGTCCAAATCTCACATCCATACGTGACCACAGGAAAACCCATAGCCTTGACTAGACGGACCTTTGTTGGCAAAGTAACGTCTCTGCTTTTCAATATGCTACCTAGGTTGGTCATAACTTTTCTTCCAAGGAGTAAGCGTCTTTAATTTCATGGCTGCAGTCACCATCTGAAGTGATTTTGGAGCCCCCCAAAATAAAGTCTGACACTGTTTCCACTGTTTCACCATCTATTTCCCGTGAAGTGATGGGACCAGATGCCATGATCTTTGTTTTCTGAATGTTGAGCTTTAAGCCAACTTTTTCACTCTCCTCTTTCACTTGCCTCAAGAGGCTTTTTAGTTCCTCTTTACTTTCTGCCATAAGGGTGGTGTCATCTGCATATCTGAGGTTATTGATATTTCTCCTGGCAATCTTGACTCCAGCTTGTGCTTCTTCCAGTCCAGCGTTTCTCATGATGTACTCTGCATATAAGTTAAATAAGCAGGGCTACAATATACAGTCTTGACGTACTCCTTTTCCTATTTGGAACCAGTCTGTTGTTCCATGTCCAGCTCTAACTGTTGCTTCCTGACCTGCATACAGATTTCTCAAGAGGCAGCCCCAAAGTATGTCAGGGATCTAACCTGTATCCCCTGCATTGGAAGGAGGATTCTTAACCATTAGACCACCAGATAAGTCCCTTACTTTTCTTACTTTGACATGATGGATCTGTACTGGTATTTTTTAATGTAAAAATTATCCTTGGCTTGCAGGCTCTACAAAAACAGGTGATGGTCTAGATTTGACCCCCACATTATATGTTGATACTTAGTGTATCCCAAGCTCATTATGGCTATTGTGTTCCCCTTTGCCAGAAACTTGTCCAGACTCCATTATAGCAAGGTGTGGTCATGTGACTCAGTTCTATCCTATGAGACATACAGAACTATAAGATTTCTAGAGGATTGTCTTTAACCAGAAAAAGAGGGCCTCACAAGGAAGAAGTCATTTGCCCTCATTCCTGGCTTTTGAATTGATTTTTGTGGAGAATGCATGCAAAAGTAGCAATTGGTTCTTTTTCTGCTTTTTAGCTATGGTCGTTCCCATCCCACCCCACCCCAGATTCTGACTTAACTCCTCACCTAAGTGCTTATTTAACTCCAGAGAACTCCCTAGCCTCCTTGGGCCACGTGAGGATAAGAAGATAAGTCTGAAGCCTGGAAATGGCCTTACCCTCTCCCAACAACGCTGATCTCTTGCATTTCAGCTTCAAGAACTGTGAAAAATTAAATTTCTGTTATTTAACTTGCAGGAGATTTGTATTGACATATATACATTGTTGATACTATGGCTATGATAGGTAACTGATCAGAACCTACTGTATAGCACAAGTACCTCTATTCAGTGCTCTGTGGTGAACTAAATGGGAAGGGAATCCAAAATAGAGGGGATATATGTCAACACAGAGCTGATTAACATGGCGGGACAGCAGAAACCAACACAACATTGGAAAGAAACTATGCTCCAATAAAAATTAATAAAAAATAAGTAAAAGTCACCTGGTCTGGGATATCTTGTTATAACAGCCCAAACAGACTAAAACTGAAAGAGGGAAAAAAATGTGGTGCGTGTGGATTTCTTCAGTTGTAAATACTCTATTTTTGATTTCAAACAATGAAAGTAATGGCAGTGAACATGTAGTTGGGAAGAGTTGTGCTCACAGGAACCCATACAAGCTGGGTGTTGGACTCGTAGTGACCACGATGGTTCAGATGCCTGTTATGTGGAATCAGTTTCGAGGGGAAGGGATGACACTTGAGGGCCATCACACCTTGAAGAGTTACTGTGTTGGGGAGCAACGCAAGCAGTTCTTTGCCTCTTTTTACCCTTGTAGGAAGCACAGCTGTTCTCTCCAGCATCTGTTTGATACCACATTTTCTCTCTTTTCTCTGCTTTTTTTTCTTTTAATCTCTCCTATTTTTAATTTTTATTACCTGCTAATGCACTGATCTACTTTTATGAGAGAATGGTGCCTCCTTGGCAAGAATGGCCAATAGCTGGTAACCAGTCAGCATACACAGAAGTTCAGAGGCTCGCTCTCCTCTGTGCACATTGAGGTGCTCAGAGAAAGTTGCATCCACCTGAGAGAAAAGATGTCCCAGGCTGCCTCCAGATTTGGAGACAGTCCTATAGCCTGTGGATTTCAGAAGACTGGTACTAGATAAGAGGGTCTTGCATACAAAGAAGTGTAGATTTGCTTTCACCAATATCAACAGATATGTTCCATTCTTAAGGACTTTTTCTTCTTTAAGGCTTTTACTCCTTGAAATTTGTCACTATGAGTGCAGATGTGTAGCTTTTCTGTATCTATGTAATTTTATTCACTTGAATATTTCTTGATGACTATTGAGTTCTAATTAGCATGGTAAATTTGTAAGATTATAGGTATCCATGATACAATGCATCATATATTATATCCATGATATAGTGATTTCATTGCCCTATGACAGAAGATAAGGAAGGTAATAAAAAAATTTCTGAGAATATATCTGTCTAAGGAGAGCAGTCCTATACATGATCAGAGTCTCTTGTACAGTTAGTATTTACGAGCTGGAATTTCTAAAGTTTTTAATAATTATTATATTTCTCTGGTGTCCAGTTCATTAACTGTTAAGAGATATGACCCAGTTAATGCCAAAAGATAATACCAAAAGGAATTAAAAAACCAAGCAATCATTCAAAGTGCTTAGGACAGGCAGAATGGTTAAGTGTTTAAATTTTGTAATCAGAGGAATTGGGTGCCAATCCCAGACGTTAACCAATGAGGTGACCTTGGGCAAATTACTTTTAACTCTTCAAGCATCATTTTCCTTATCGATAAAATGGGGATAATACTAATATTTACCTCCTGAGGTTGCTTAAGTATTAAATGAGCTCGTTTATATAAAACCCTTAGCCAGTTTCTGAATTTCTCTTATCCATCATTCCTTCAATGAGTATGAGTACGTACCATGTAGCAGGCCTTGAGATCATAATAAGATCTCAGTGAATATTAGTTTTCGCTTTGTGTTTAATAAATACCCTGAACCAAAAAGATGCGTAAGAAACTCATGCTGCTGTCACAGGTCTTTCAAGAGTTTTAAACGACTTATAGTTTAATTTTTTCATGCTTCTCCAGTTCTACACAGTTCCTCAAAGATCAACCATTTCATTTGCAAATATCCCAGAAGAGCTGACTTCCTGAGTGTGACCTCACACTCAGAAAGTCCCCAGGTATTGGTTTAGTGTTCTGCTATTGCTTTCTAGAAGTTATGGATAACTTTTCAATGAGGGCCCTACCTTTTCTTTTTTCCCTTTCTTTCATTAGCTGTTGCGAGTTATGGAGCCTGTCCTGCCCAGAATGTAATGCTTCTGGGTCCTAGAATCCAGATTTCATTTAGAACAACCAGGTATTCTCCAGGCCTGGCTTCTGTTCCCTCACTATTTTGGTCTGTGCTGCCTTGATTATAAGGAACAGAATCCCCTCAATAAAAGGAAAGATAAATGTAAGGAATTAGTCATCAAATTTGAATCCCATGGACAAAGGAGCCGAGCAGGCTACAGTCTATAAAGTGGCAAAGAGTTGGACATGGCTGAGCGACTAACACTTTACTTTCTGGTGCCAGCCCCACCCTCACATAATCCTGAGACCGAGTGTCCCCTTGAATTTCATACCCAAGATCTCACTTGCCTCATCCTCATCTGTCCCTGCTGTGGTCCTTGGGGGAGCACATAGCCCAAGAAGAAAACACCAAGGAACAAAATATCCAAGAGCAGGGAAATGAAAAGTCTCTCTTCCTCCCTCCAGTCCCCACTAGGCCTTGCCATGGGCTGAATCCAAATGGAAGTCAGAGGGCAAGGAATTTCTTTTAATGAAGACCACAGAGGTCAGGCCAGCTGAGTGGCTCTGAAAAAGTAAACTACCCAGCACACGTTGGTAACAGGACAGACAGACAGACAATAATAAAGCTTTTCTAGTGTTATTCCACTATATATGCTATGTGTTTTAGTTCAGTCCAGAAACACTGAATTACTTTTGAGCTTTGCTACTTCATTTCTATTAAGCTGAGAAAAGAAAGGGTTTTTAAGGTTTGTCCAGATGCGTCAGGATTCAACATCCTGACAAGGCTAACACTTGGTATAGGGCAACTCATATGTGGAAGGTGACCTCCTCAGAGGCAGCCATTTAACTAGCTCCTGACAGCTACAATTATGACTAATGGATCTATTCAGTGACCATCATGCCCTGCATCCACACCAGTGAAGATTTTTACGACCTTTATAGCCCAGAATGTAATACTGATTTCTCTCTTTTTCCTCCCCATATATATATATTTAAGATAGATGTTGCTCTATATCAGAACATAAAAAATAAAAATATGAGAACAATAGTTAGCTGTTCGTAATTGCTTACCACTGGGAGTATTTTCTTGTACAGCATAATAACACTGAAAGATAATGCAACTTTGCTTATATCAGTACACATTTATAGAATGTTTCCTCTTGATTTACATTTCCATCTGAATAGGATGGAATGTCCTAATAGGATGTCCTTCAACTTGCTTCTCTTTTTGTGTCTAGTTGTCAAAATGAAGTCATTAAAAATCAGATAATTCTTGGGTCATTTTTCCCCTTTATGATGAAATAAGTATTCAGTAATGAGCTGTCAAAGAAAGGAAAACTAAGAGAACTTGGTTATTACAATTTAATACCTCATTCTAAAAATACTAAATTCTAAAAAGAGATGCAAATAAAAATGGATTTCTTCACTATTATATTAAACAAGAAAATGCATTTATATACAGGAAACTATGCAACTAAATCACATTTCACTAAGAAATTATTAGAAATACTTGGCTTTCCAGGGAAGAGTAACAGGTGAAAAAAGTGCATGCCTTCTTCCCTGACTAAATGCAGTTAAACTTCTTCTAGTGACATTTATAAACAACTGAAAAAAATAATGAATAATTTGGCTCTGTTGCTGTTATCTACATCAGAATGATCTTTGTAAATACAATGGAGAAAGAACCCCTTCTCTATTAGGAAAATGAATAGTCTCATTTTTATTTTGGTTTGATGTTTTGTTTTTGTTTTGAGGGGGGTTTCTGATTTCTTTATTCTTCATAAATCCAAGGTTTTCCACACAAAATCTTGCCATAGCCCAACCCTGAAGCTTCCCTTATCAAAAGAGTAACCATGTACAAAAGATCTTCAGCTATCAGTTGTAAAGCACCTAAAATGTAACCGGAATTTCTGTAGTGGTTTCCTTGGTGATTCTTTTTTGTCTCCTCAGGGATGTTCCTGGACCCCAGGCTAACATTATAGAATTAGAATGAAAGATTCCATTGTCAGAGACGTAGCCAAAAGGATGGGATTGATTTTGGATAAGGTTAAAACACAGAAGATGAGACATTTATTGAATATTTTTTCCTTTACAGTTTAAATTCTCAGTTATAAATTATATAACACATATATCATCTCTTCCTTCTGGATTAATACATCTGTAGACTTTTCTTTAAGAGCTTGTCAACCAGAGTTATACCAGACAATTTCAATCTCGAATGAGTGAATGATTTTTAACTTTTCCTAAAGTGTATAGCCTAAGATGACTTATCAGAATATTTTGAGTGGTATGAAAGATTAAATTTTTACTTAATTAAGATGATAATATGAGACATAACACAACATACGCATTTCACACAAGCATGTTTTCACTAACTATACAGGATAAACAAAGTAACAAAAGCTAGTTAGTGGTAGATTAAGTTGATTCACATGTAATCACTAGTAGCTTCAGAAAACAATGCTGGAAGCAACTACCAAATTTTCCTAAATATAAAGTGACCTCAAATTTAAATCAGTGCCTTATTTTCCTAATAAGAAGATGCAAAATAGTGAGGTATTGGGTTTGTTTTGCCCTATGAGAATATGTAATATTTTAGAAACTTTGAAGACATAGTAAAAATCATTTAATAATTTACATATGCACGTATACTTACTTGGGCTTCCCCGGTGACGCAGCAGTAAAGAATCCACCTACAGTGCGGGAGCTGCAGGAGACACAGATTCGATCCCTGGGTCAGGGAACATTTCCCCCAGAGGAGGACATGACAGCCACTCCAGTATTCTTGTCTGGAGAGTCCCATGGGCAGAGGAGCTTGGCAGGCCACAGTCCATAGGGTTGCAACGAATGGGACACGACTGAAGTGACTTAGCACCCACACACCCACCCAAGAAACATGGGTTCAATCTCCTGGTTGGGAAGTTCCCTTGGAGTAGGAAATGGCAAGCTACTCCAATATTCTTGCCTGGAAAATTCCATGAACAGAGGAGTCCATGGGACTGTAAAGAGTCTGACATGACTCTGAGCATGCACATATACAGATTTACAATACCACATTACCTAGTATTATTTTCAGATGTTTTCCTACTTATATATATTCATTAAACAATTTTATTCAAACTTTCCATGGGCATATCCATAATCAGTATTTTTGTTACCAAAAGAGCCACATTTTAAACCATCATAATTTTCTAGCACACCATCTTCACTTCCATCTAAGTTGCTTAAGTCTAAGCATTTATTGAATCTGTATGTGAGCTGTAACTGGAAATTTTATTCTAAGTCATCAGTTTAGTACAGTCACTCAGTCGTGTCCGACTTTTTGAGACACCATGAATTGCAGCACGCCAGGCCTCCCTGTCCATCACCATCTCCCAGAGTTCACTCAGACTCACGTCCATCGAGTCAGTGATGCCATCCAGCCATCTCATCCTCTGTCGTCCCCTTTTCCTCCTGCCCCCAATCCGTCCCAGCATCACAGTCCTTTCCAATGAGTCAACTCTTCGCATGAGGTGGCCAAAGTACTGGAGTTTCAGCTTTAGCATCATTCCTTCCAAAGAACACCCAGGGCTGATCTCTTCTAGAATGGACTAATTGGATCTCCTTGCAGTCCAAGGGACTCTCAAGAGTCTTCTCCAACACCACAGTTCAAAAGCATCAGTTCTTCGGCACTCGGCCTTCTTCACAGTCCAACTCTCACATTCGTACATGACTACTGGAAAAACCAGAGCCTTGACTAGACGGACCTTTGTTGGCAAAGTAACGTCTCTGCTTTTCAATATGCTATCTAGGTTGGTCATAACTTTTCTTCCAAGGACTAAGGGTCTTTTAATTTCATGGGTGCAGTCACCATCTGCAGTGATTTTGGAGTCCCAAAAAATAAAGTCTGACACTGTTTCCACTGTTTCCCCATCTATTTCCCATGAATTGATGGGACCAGATGCCATGATCTTAGTTTTCTGAATGTTGAGCTTTAAGCCAACTTTTTCACTCTCCTCTTTCACTTGCCTCAAGAGGCTTTTTAGTTCCTCTTCACTTTCTGCCATAAGGGTGGTGTCATCTGCATATCTGAGGTTATTGAGAGTTCTCCCGGCAATCTTGATTCCAGCTTGTGCTTCTTCCAGCCCAGCGTTTCTCATGATGTACTCTGCATAGAAGTTAAATAAGCAGGGTGACAATATACAGCCTTGACGTACTCTGTTTCCTATTTGGAACCAGTCTGTTGTTCCATGTCCAGTTCTAACTGTTGCTTCCTGACCTGCATATAAGTTTCTCAAGAAGCAGGTCAGGTGGTCTGGTATTCCCAACTCTTTCAGAATTTTCCACAGTTTATTGTGGTCCACATTGTCAAAGGCTTTGGCATAGTCAATAAAGCAGAAATGGATGTTTTTCTGGAACTCCTTTGCTTTTTTGATGATCCAGCAGATGTTGGCAATTTAATCTCTGGTTCCTCTGCCTTTTCTTAAACCAGCTTGAACATCTGAAAGTTCACGGTTCATGTATTGCTGAAGCCTGGCTTGGAGAATTTTGAGCATTACTTTACTAGCGTGTGAGATGAGTGCAATTGTGCGATAGTTTGAGCATTCTTTGGCATTGCCTTTCTTTGGGACTGGAATGAAAACTGACCTTTTCCAGTCTTGTGGCCACTGCTGAGTTTTCCAAATTTGCTGGCATATTGAGTGCAGCTCTTTCAAAGCATCATCTTTCAGGATTTGAAAGAGCTCAACTGGAATTTCATCACCTCCACTAGCTTTGTTCATAGTGATGCTTCCTAAGGCCCACTTGACTTCACATTCCAGGATGTCTGGCTCTAGGTGAGTGATCATACCATCATGATTATCTGGGCTGTGAAGATCTTTTGTGTACAGTTCTGTGTATTCTTGCCACCTCTTCTTAATATCTTCTGCTTCTGTTAGGTCCATACCATTTCTGTCCTTTATCGAGCCCATCTTTGCATGAATTGTTCCCTTGGTATCTCTAATTTTTTTGACAGAATGTGGTCCACTGGAGAAGGGAATGGCAAACCACTTCAGTATTCTTGCCTTGAGAAACCCATGAACAGTATGAAAAGGCAAAATTAATGGATACTGAAAGAGGAACTCCCCAGGTCAGTAGGTACCCAATATGCTCCTGGAGATCAGTGGAGAAATAACTCCAGAAAGAATGAAGGGATGGAGCCAAAGCAAAAACAATACCCAGTTGTGGATGTGACTGGTGATAGAAGCAAGGTCCGAAGCTGTAAAGAGCAATATTGCATAGGAACCTGGAATGTTAGGTCCATGAATCAAGGCAAATTGGAAGTGGTCAAACAGGTGATGGCAAGAGTGAATGTCAACATTCTAGGAATCAGCGAACTAAAATGGACTGGAATGGGTGAATTTAACTCAGATGAGCATTATATCTACTACTGCGGGCAGGAATCCCTCAGAAGAAATGGAGTAGCCATCATGGTCAACAAGAGTCTGAAATGCAGTACTTGGATGCAATCTCAAAAACGACAGAATGATCTCTGTTCATTTCCAATGCAAACCATTCAGTATTACAGTAATCCAAGTCTATGCCCCAACCAGTAACGCTGAAGAAGCTGAAGTTGAATGGTTCTATGAAGACCTACAAGACCTTTTAGAACTAACACCCCAAAAAGATGTCCTTTTCATTATAGGGGACTGGAATGCAAAAGTAGGAAGTCAAGAAACACCTGGAATAACAGGCAAATTTGGCCTTGGAATACGGAATGAAGCAGGGCAAAGACGAATAGAATTTTGCCAAGAGAATGCACTGGTCATAGCAAACACCCTCTTCCAACAACACAAGAGAAGACTCTACACATGGACATCACCAGATGGTCAACACCAAAATCAGATTGATTATATTCTTTGCAGCCAAAGATGGAGAAGCTCTGTACAGTCAGCAAAAACAAGACCGTGAGCTGACTGTGGCTCAGATCATGAGCTCCTTATTGCCAAATTCAGACTTAAATTGAAGAAAGTAGGGAAAACCACTAGACCATTCAGGTATGACCTAAATCAAATCTCGTATGATTATACAGTGGGAGTGAGAAATAGATTTAAGGGCCTGATAGATAGAGTGCCTGATGAACTATGGAATGAGGTTCGTGACATTGTACAGGAGACAGGGATCAGGACCATCCCCATGGAAAAGAAATGCAAAAAAGCAAAATGGCTGTCTGGGGAGGCCTTACAAATAGCTGTGAAAAGAAGAGAAGCAAAAAGCAAAGGAGAAAAGGAAAGATATATCCATCTGAACGCAGAATTCCAAAGACTAGCAAGAAGAGATAAGAAAGTCTTCCTCAGTGATCAATGCAAAGAAATAGAGGAAAACAACAGAATGGAAAGACTAGAGATTCTAAGTCATAAGTACCTATTTACACAATGGAGTATTACTCAGCCATTAAAAATAATACATTTGAATCAGTTCTAATGAGGTGGATGAAACTGGAGCCGATTTTACAGAGTGAAGTAAGCCAGAAAGAAAAACACCAATACAGTATACTAACACATATATATGGAATTTAGAAAGATGGTAATGATAACTCTGTATGTGAGACAGCAAAAGAGACACAGATGTATAGAACACTTTTGGATTCTGTGGGAGAGGGAGAAGGTGGGATAATTTGGGAGAATGGCATTGAAACATGTATACTATCATGTAGGAAACGAATCACCAGTCCAGGTTCGATGCAGGATACAGGATGCTTGGGGCTGGTGCACTGGGATGACCCAGAGAGACGATATGGGGAGGGTGGTGAGAAGGGGATTCAGGATTGGGAACTCACATAACCCGTGGCGGATTCCTGTCAATGTATGGCAAAACCAATACAGTATTGTAAAGTAAAAAAATAAAATAAAATAAAAAATAAAAAAATTTAAAAAAGGAAGATTAAGGCAGTTACTTTCATTCATACGATATGTAATATTCATGATATTCACCAAGTAACCATTTAATAGAATGCTTAATAGTATGGGTAAATAAACAATCAGAGAGTGTTAGAGTACTTTTAAGTACAACAGCAATAACAAAACCCAGAAGTCTTCTGATCTCTCCTCCTCACCTCTGACTCCAGATTTCTAGTGGCCACTACTTTCAAGCCAGTTAGGGTTTTTTTTTTTGTTGTTGTTTATTTTTTCTCTCAGTATTTACCTTCCTGTTTTTAAGTGGGTTATTCAAGTATTTCTTGATTTTTTCAAAAAAGTTTTAGATAATATCTATTGACTTCCTACTTTGAAAGATGAGGGTTTAATCTCTCTTATATTAATATATGTCTCCCTCTACAAACTCTCTCTCTCTCTCTCTCCATCTCTTTAATGTAGTATCACAATTTGGAGTTAAGTCAATACTCAGTGTTTACATCATGATGCTTATATTAAGAGTGACAACTGAACCACCTTGTGTGCTATAATAACATCTCCATTACTGTATGATATTTGTGTTTTTCTTTCCTCTCACACCAGGAATAATGACTATGGTAAACCTGGTTAAATTTCTTGGTCTGTTCTTTAAAATATATATATATAATATATTTAAAATATGTAAAATATAAAATATATTATATATAAAAATAAAATATTATGTATTATTTATCAATAACTTCAGATATGCAGATGACATCACCCTTATGGCAGAAAGTGAAGAGGAACTAAAAAGCCTCTTGATGAAAGTGAAAGAGGAGAGTAAAAAGTTGGCTTAAAGCTCAACATTCAGAAAACGAAGATCATGGCATCCGGTCCCATCACTCCATGGGAAATAGATGGAGAAACAGTGGAAACAGTGTCAGACCTTATTTTGGGGGGCTCCAAAATCACTGCAGATGGCAACTGCAGCCATGAAATTAAAAGATGCTTACTCCTTGGAAGAAAAGTTATGACCAACCTAGATAGCATATTCAAAAGCAGAGACATTACTTTGCTGACTAAGGTCCATCTAGTCAAGGCTATGGTTTTTCCAGTAGTCATGTATGGATGTGAGAGTTGGACTGTGAAGAAAGCTGAGTGCCGAAGAATTGATGCTTTTGAACTGTGGTGTTGTAGAAGACTCTTGAGAGTCCCTTGGACTGCAAGGAGATCCAACCAGTCCATTCTGAAGGAGATCAACCCTGGGATTTCTTTGGAAGGAATGATGCTAAAGCTGAAACTCCTGTACTTTGGCCACCTGATGCGAAGAGCTGACTCATTGGAAAAGACTCTGATGCTGGGAGGGATTTGGGGCAGGAGGAGAAGGGACAACCGAGGATGAGATGGCTGGATGGCAGCACTGACCCGATGGATGTGAGTCTGAGTGAACTCCAGGAGATGGTGATGGACAGGGAGGCCTGGCGTGCTGCGATTCATGGGGTCACAAAGAGTCGGACACGACTGAGCAACTGAACTGAACTGAACTGAACTGATATATAATATAAAATATATTATATATATACACACACACATATATTTATTTATTTGTCTTTGGCTGTGCTGGGTCTTCGTTGCTGAGAGGCTTTTCTCTAGTTTTGGCGAGCATGGGGGGGCTACTCTCTGGTTGCGGTGTATGGGTTTCTCATTGTGGTGACTTCTCTCATTCTGGAGCGTGGGCTCTGGAGCGTTTGGGCTCTAGTTCCCGTAGGTGGGCTTAGTTGTTGCAGCCCCGGGCTCTAGCGCACAGGCTCAGTAGCTGTGGTGTACCGATTCAGTTGCTCCATGGCACATAGGAGTTTCGCCTATTAGGGATCCAACGAACCAGTGTCTCCTGCATTAGCAGGAGGATTCTTTACCACTGAGTCACCAGGGAAGGCCTGCTCTATTTTTTTCAAGTTTATTCCATCACTTAAACATCCAAAACTGTCATTTACTGAGGTCGCTTCAAGCCAATGGATCTTCAAAAATATAACTTTATAATGCAAATAACATGATTGAGAAATTATGTAATATGAGAAACTTTAGAGATGGTTGGATGGCATCACTGACTCAATAGACATGAGCTTGAGTAAACTCTGGGAGTTGGTGATGGACAGGGAGGCCTGGCATGCTAAAGCTCATGGGGTCACAAAGAGTTGTACATGACTGAGCGACTGAACTGAACTGAACTTAATACAGGGAGATCCTTTATAATTCATGTGAGATTTGGGTGAAAATTTTCATCTTATTGGGAAATATATTCTATTTTGAAACAATATATTTCATTATATTCTAGATAATGAGAGCTTAAAACCTGGGAAAAGCAAATAAAGAAAGAAATTCTTTTCCTTCAAGAATAACTTTGTATTCTTTTCTCCTACGTTGATTTGTGTTTTCACACTTTTTGGCAGCATACTCGCTCATTTCTTCCTTTACTTTCATATTTATGGAGTCAATTAATTGTGCGAACATAGCATAAGCATAAACACACTTAATCTGCTCCTGACATAACACAGATCACATATAGAAGGAAGTGACTGTACTGTATCACTACTCATAAGTCTCTAATTAGATAAAGAGATGACTTAGAGTTGATTCTGTATTGAAAAAGATACAGAACTGGGCTTTATTGACTGGAGCCAATGTAAACCAATCCACTATTAATCATAACCTCCCATGTAGAAATGTAAGTTAGGAGGTGTTTTAATTTTTCGCTATCATACTCTGTCATCATGATCATTCTCTTTTGTAAGATTAGGAAGTGGTCTTCTCTGGTGGTCCAGTGGTAGAGATGCTGTACTTCTATTGCAGGCAACACATGTTTGATCTCTGGTTCAGAAAGTTCCGCATGCCTTGAGGTGCTGCCAAAGAAAAAAAGTTGTTTTTTTTTTTAAAGAGGGACTTCCCCGGTGACCCAACAGTTAAGACTTTGCTTTCCAGTGCAGGGAGTGCAGGTTTGATCCCTGGTTGGGGAGTCGAGATCCCACATGCCTTGTGGCCAAAAAACTAAAACATAAAGCAGAAGCGATACTATAACAGATTCAATAAAGACTTTCAAAATGGTCCACATCAAAAAAGAAATCTTAAAAAAAAAAAAGAAAAGTCAAATTTGCAAACTGAAAAAAAAAAAAATGACTAGAAGGAGAACTATGTAATTATCCCAGGCTCTTGGACCTCTTGGGAATCATTCTTAGTCTTAATAAAACTTCAAGCGTAGTTTTTCTTTTTTCTTTAACAGTCTCTAAGCCAGTAACTCTAGGTCTATAAAACCTTTAACTATCAAAATACTTAACAAATCTAGCAGAACACCTTATCCTGAGGTACTTTTGGGGCTTATGACTTTCCTTTTCTAATTCAATCAACTAACATTGTCACCAGTTTATTTATAAAACAGAATGCCAATTTTATAATTTCTCTGCTTTAAAAACTGTAGTTTTTATTATGTATAATATTGTATAAAATCTTCTTACATTGTTATTGTTAACAGTAACTTTATTGAGGTAGCTTTGACATATAGCAAACTGTATATTTAAAGTGTGCAATTTAATAAGCTTTGGCATAGGTATGTTCTCTTGAACCCATCACCAGAATTAAGGTGTTACCCTAGAGTTTGAAGTTGAGATGATTTCATCTTTATGGGATTTGTCTCTTACTGCTTTTATTGCTTTTATGATTCCTGAACGTATTATGAACTCTTCAGAAAGACAGAGGAAGTCTTACTCATCTTTGGAACACTCACATGCTTAATAAAAACATGGACTCAAAAAGAATAGCTATTTTTATTAATTGAGGCCTAATCTTGTGAGTCTTGAAAGAGAACTAGCTCTAATTGAAATATATTACCCATAAGCTCCTTTAATAAAGAAGATATTTCTGTGGCCATGCACATGTGCATTTGTGCTAAGTAGCTTCAGTTATGTCTGACTCCTTGAGACCCTATGGACTCTAGCCTGCTAGGATCCTCTGCCCATGGGGTTCTCCAGACAAGAATACTGGAGTGGGTTGCTATCCTTCCTCCAGGGGATCTTCCCAACCCAGGGATTAAACCAGCATCTCTTATGTCTCCTGCATAGTCAGGTAGGTTCTTTACCACTAGTGCCACCTGGGAAGCCCTTCTGTGGTCAGGCTAGATGTCAAATCACTGTCTATATTATACAGCAAATAGATGAATTTAATGCTATAAATTCTTCTCTTATGAAGTCTAAAAGACTTTCAGGAAAAAAACATACTTATGCAGTACTTCAATTACATTGGAAAAAACATACTTATGCAGTACTTCGATTACATTTTCTGCAGAATCTTGAAGAGAAAAACAAGGCTTATTATCTTATTTCATTAATAATAATAAAAATAGCAATAAAGAAATTTTTACTTCACTGTTTCAAAAGTACTTTGAAATTTACCTTCTCACCTGTTCTCATTAAGACAAACTAACAATACAAAATAGGTTACTGGGAAATGTTTTTAAAGATCATCCATTTATGACATTAATGAAAATTTGAAAGGTATATAATCCTTACATGTTTATTTTCTAGTATAAGAGTGAGGGGGAAATACCATAGGACGTATATTTTGCAAGGATATTTGATATAATTTTTATCATAAAGAGTGTTTTAGGAAAATGGAAAATATAGAAGCTTCAAAGAAAATTTTTTCAGAAAAATCTTGATACCTGAAGCAGCCTCGGGTTTGAGGTTACATATTGGTCTTCTCAAACCACAATTTTTAAAGCTTTCTGGTAACATTATTTAAGCACCAACTAAATTATGAGTCCTTTGGAAATAGAACCTTTCCTAGAATAGTTTCTGATACATAGCATTTAATATATGTTTCTTAGGTGTTAAAAGGCAGACGATGGATAGATGGTCCCTTGTGCCAAAAAGGTTGGGGACCACTGGCTTAAACAACAGAGATTTATTTTCTCACAGTTCTCAAGGCTAGAGGGCCAGGATCAAGGTGCTGTCAGGCCTGGTTTCTCCTGTGGCTTCTCTCTTAATTTGAGCAGGATCTTTTCTCTGTGCATGCACATCCCTGATGTCCTTTTGTGGGTGTGTCTGAATTTCCTTTTTCTATAAATTAATCACCTCTTTAAAGGCCCTAATTTCAAATACAGTCACACTCTGAAGTACTGGGGGTAAGACCTGCAACATATTAATTTTGAGGGACAAAATTTAGCCCCCATAAAAATCACATACACTTAAGGGTGGAGTCAGTCATTATAGCATGTGAATATACTTATAATCTGGTGCTTTCGACTTTCCAATTTCATCCCTTGCTATTTCTCTGCCACTTTATAGTCCAGAAATTCCAGATTGGACACAGTTTCCCCAAACACCCCATTTGTCTGGTTCCTCTGTGTCACCCACTCCTTTTAACTAGACTGCCACTACTCCCATCCTTGTCCTTGGTAAACTTTCTCCTTCAGACCTTATACTGAGAATTTTCTGACATTCCCAAATCCATATATTAGCAAGCGATTTATTATGTTATTGTGTTGGTCTGATGGAATTTCATTACATTTTCTAGTGTAAAGATAGAACTCAGAGCATATCCTTTTTGCTCTGTATTAGTGAGCCTATAGACAAAAGAAGCAGTCGCAAAATATAAACTCTTGTCCAGGACCTGGGAAAAGAGGACATTCAGCACAGGAAAAGTAAAGCACTGCCCCTCTCAGCACTCTAGGCAGGCTGAGGGTGAAACCCTAAGTGGACCTGGTCCCTGCACACCTTGCCTCCTGGCAGAAACTGGGTTTTGCTTTATCCATTCAAGAGAAGTCCTTTTCTCCAGCACAAGAGAATTTATTTTTCTAACTTTAAATACATCAGGGATGATCACAGTCATCTTGTGAGTCTCTTCCCTTCCCTCATCTCACAGACAGTGTCATTGAGTGATGGCTTCCTCCTCTCCTTGTGATGCTGTCTAAAGCCCTGTTCCCTTCCCCGGGGAGGCAGTCAGATGGCACTTGCTCCAGGGATGAGTGCCAGGGACTGCAGACCCAGAAGGAGACCTTCATGGAACACCCCCACCAGTGTGACTCGATTCCCATTCTTCTCTATCTCTAGACCCCAGCTATGCTGCTTTCTTCTTTAGAGGCATATAATACAAAATTTTTTTAGTATCTTTCTGGAGATAAATCATACATGCAAAGCTAATTTACACTTAATTCTTCCTCATTTTTACATGTAAGAGAGCATACTATACACTCTATAGCTTGCTTTTTCTGAACAATATTAGACGGTGGAGCTCATTCATATCACATAGAGGGTGTCTTCATAGGGATGTATCCTCATGTAACCCTGCTATATTCCAATATAGGGATGTATCCTCATGTAACCCTCTCCTGAAGAACTCTTCAGGCATTACAGATAACGCTGTAATGAGTAATCTATTCCATACATTGTTACATACAGGAGTGAAGAAAGTCTGAGATAAATTCCAGAAGAAGACCTGTTGGGTTGAATTGTTAATTCTGTGAGATTGTGCCTGATTTGCATTCAATTTATGTACATCATATACAATTTATGTACATCTCATATATCAACCAATGATGTATGAGAGCTAAAAATCCAGTCTAACCTTTAGATCTTTGCTACTATGATAATTTAGAAGTAACATCCCAGTTTGTTTCAATTTGTATTTCTGTTTCTGTAAGCAAGGTTAAGCATCTTTTTATATGTTTATGGGTCACTTGTATTTTCTTTTATAAGAAGAGTCCATTGGTCTTTTTTGGGCTTCCCTGGTGGCTCAGAGCTTAAAGCGTCTGCCTGCAATGTGGGAGACCTGGGTTTGATCCCTGGGTTGGGAAGGTCCCCTGGAGGAGGAAATGGCAACCCACTCCAGTATTCTTGCCTGGAGAATCCCATGGATGGAGGAGCCTGGTGGGCTACAGTCCACGGGGTTGCAAAGAGTCAGACATGACTGAGCGACTTCACTTATTGGTCTTTTTATTGATTTAAAAAGCTCTCTCTATATTAGAAAATTTTACACCTGCTGGTGTTATAAGTAGCACATACTTTTCCCAGTTTGTCATTTGGCTTTTAATGTTTTTGTTTATTCTCTTACAAAATCTTATTTTTATGTGGTTATTTATTAATCTTATCTTTTATGGCTTCTGTGTGTTGTGACATATGTAAAAATTACTTTCCCACCCACATATTTTTTTAAAAAGGGAATTTTCAATTTCTTCTAGTTCCCTTGCAGTTTCATTTTTCACATGAAAATATTTGACCCAACTGGGATTTGTTTTAATGAAAGTTATGAGGTACAGATCCAAATTTATTTTTCCTTATTTTTTCTAGATGTCTATCAGTAGGCGAAACATAAATCATCTTTCCCATTGATTAGAAATGCTGCTTTTATAATTACTAAATTCTATTTCTGAATGTTCTCATTTGATCCATTGATTCTTTTCAGCATATAAAAGGATGAGACTATCCCACATTCAAGGACTGATGTTGAAACTCCAATACATTGGCCACCTGATGTGAAGAGATGACTCATTTGAAAAGACCCTGATGCTGGGAAAGATTGAGGGCAGGAGGAGAAGGGGATGACAGAGGATGAGATGGTTGGATGACATCACCAACTCAATGGACATGAGTTTGGGTAAACTCCAGGAGTTGGTGATGGTCAGGGAGGCCTGGTGTGCTGCAGTTTATGGGGTTGCAAAGAGTCAGACACAACTGAGTGACTGAACTGAACTGATTCCACATTTTACACTTTTCCTACATTTTCTTCGATACTGTTTCTTGTTTCTTTTAAAAATAAATTTTAGAATCAGATTAGCTAAGATAAAGTCCTCTTTGTATTTTTACTGAACTGATCTCTGCTGGATTCTGAGTCATCCTATTCAAGGACATGGTATGTCTCTGCATCTGTCCAGGGTTTTGAGGGGGCTTCAGCTGCAGTTTAAACGTTTTTTTTTTGCAAATAGATTTTGCACATTTCTTGTTATTTTCAACATGTTTCTCTTTTTTGTTTTTTTTTTTTTACATAAGGTCTTTTTGTCCAATATATCTTTTAATTAGCTAGTTGATATATGTAAATAAACTTACTGTTCATTTCAGAATGCTAATTTCGTACTCAGCCAGCTTAGTGAACTGTCTTATCATCTATAGTAGCTTTTCAAATGCCTCGAGGATATTAAGAATGCAACAGCAACACTGAGGAATAATTATAATTTTCCTCCTCCCTTTCCATTTTTTATATTTCTCAGTTCTGTCACCTTTCTAGCTGTGATGGCTTCCATCTACAGGAATGTTGAATAGCAGTGACAGTACATATTCTCATCTAGCTCCTGATTTCAATGGGATGTCTTCAGCTGTTTCCCATTAATATGATTCCAGGTTTTGGGATTAAATAGGTACATTTCATTAAGTTAAGAAATTGTCCATCCATTACTATCTTAAAGAGAGTTTTTTTAAAAGACAAGTATTTATGTTACACTTTATAAAATACCACTATATGGAGATGCTATGATTTTTATGTTATGATCTATTAATATAATCAGTATACTAACAATTTTCCAATATTGAACATCTTGCCTTATTGGAATTAACTCTTCATAATAATGTAGTATTCTAATGAGTTTCTAGGGTTTTATATATATATATATAGAGAGAGAGAGAGAATGAGAGATTAAATATAGTCAGTATGTCATTTTTTCTATCCTTGTCATCTTACGGTATTGATATAATCCTCTCTTAAAAAAATTTTGTGAGGTTTGTTTCCTATGTTCTACAAGGTTTTGTATAACAATAGAGATGTTTTTTCTTCAAGAATTTGGCAGAATTCCCTTGTGAAAACATCTCAGCCTTGTTATTTTCAAGGGGCTGGGAACAGTTGATAATTTTTGCAAGTATTTTTTTCTATTCACTGTAATTTGCATAGATTTTAAAAATCTTTTCTAGGCTTAGATTTAGTAAATTATATTTTCCTATGAAGTTATTAATTTCATCCAGATTATTAAATATATTCCCCTGGCAGATTGTTATATTAATGGCCCCACTGAATCTGCCTTCTGGTATCCATGAATTTGCTTAGGTGGTTGATTTGGAGTTGATTTTTGAGACATAGTTTTGTTAACTACTACACACTGGGGCTTGCCTCTTGGAATACTGCCTCTAGCATGTGAGGAAACTCGGTGAGTCTTCTTAAGGAGCAAAGACATAATAGAAAGTGTGTGTGTGTGTGTGTGTGTGTGTGCACGCACACACGCACTCAGTCATGTCCGAGTCTTTGTGGCCCCATGACTGTAGCCCACTAGACTCTTCTGTGCACAGAATTTTCCAGGCAAAAATACTGCAGTGGGTGGACATACCCTCCTCCAGGGAACATTCCCGATTCAGGGATTGAACCCATGTTTATTTTGCCTCCTGCATTGGCAGACGTATTCTTTACCACTGAGCCATTTGGGAATCCCATAGAAGGAGAGGTCCCATCATCCCAGCTTTTCCAGGTGGGTGAGCCCACTCATAACTAGAAAACAAAAATCCGCTAGCAAACCCACAGAATGTGATAAACAGTCATTATTTTAAACCACTAAATTTTGGAGTGGTATGTTATACAGCCATAGATAACTGGAACACCTCCATAATTTTAAAACCCTGACGTACTCTGATTGCCCACTGTGTAAGGATTTCCCTGGTGGCTCAGACAGTAAGGGACCTGCCTGAAATGCCAGAGACCAGGTTCAGGAAGGTCCACTGGGTCAGGAAGATCCCCTGGAGAAGGGAAAGGCAACCGACTCTAGTATTCTTGCCTGGAGAATTGCACGGACAGAGGAGCCTGGAGGGCTAGGGTCCACGGGATTGCGAAGAGTTGGACAGGACTAAGAGACTAACACTTAAATTTAAATAAGTAATGTAGTAATTACTTATTTAAATGTAACGACTATATAATGTAATCATTACTGGCCCAACCCCTGGACACACCACAGCCATCACCCCATATTAGAGAGCAGCTTGCCCCCCTCTCAGGGAGCAAGCAAGCAAGGGAACCTGTTGTTTGTTCTTGCTCCCCTCCTGCTGCAGCAGGGAGCCCAGTAAGACCTTGCCTGAATTACTCCTCCAGCCTCTGATCAATTTATATTGATTAAGGAGGCCGAGAACCCTGGTCGGTAACAAAGATGGGCTGGACTCGGTAGGTAAGAGAGGTGTGTTTAGGACATTTTCAACTTGGGATGGGTGTGTCAGGAGGGAGCCCCATGTAAATCCAGGAAGATCTGCAGTGAACCATTGGATCCTGAGAATAAGAGGGTAAACACTGTTTTTCTTTTGATTATTTTGATAACCCAAGCTATGGGGCAGTTTGGGGAATCTGGAATCCATAGTTGCTGCTTTCACATTCTTTGGGGGAAAAAAGTGGAGAATCTGAGTAATTTAGTTTAGTACTTTGCTTTCTGTTTATTTTCCTATTTGAACAGTTACTAAAAGTATTAAAAACTATTGGCACAAAGATTCAAGACTAAAAATATTTCAGAATGCAAGTCTACAGATATTGATTCTAGCACTTTTCTAATTATTATGCCATGTTCTGGCCTCTATTTTATTCTTATAGGTGAAGTATAAATAGCAGGAAAGTGTTTTACTTTGGAAACACAATACATAGGTCAAGAATGGAAAAACTCTCATGGGACAGTTGATATTTTCTAGAATATTCACACTTCATGTTCACTGTCTCCTGCAGCCAACAGTTAAATCTACCATTCTTCCTTAGAGTTACAGCACCGAGTTCCTTATCTCTGCAGCTGAGTCTGGAAATGTAAAGTGAGATCTGGCCTGGAGGAATGGATTTGGGAATCATCATGTGATAATCAAAACCACAGGATTAGATGAGATAATCCAGAAACATGTGCTCTAGTAAGAGAATATAAATAAACCAAGGATGAGTATCTGGATAAAATCAGTTAGAAGGGTAGTTGGAAGAAAAAAGTCTAAAACAGAAAATGAGAAGAAATAGCAAGAAAAGAAAACCATGAGAAAAATGTGTCCTTGGGACTTCCCTGGCATTTCAGTGGTTAAGACCCTGCGCTTCCAGTGTAGGGGATGTGGGCTCAGTCCCTGGTTGGGGAACTGAGATTCCACACGCTGCTTGGTATGGCGAAAGAAAAAGAGAGAGAGAGAAAATAAAAGAAAAAGAAAAATGTGCTCTTGAAACACAGGGAGGCAAGAATCTCAAGAGATTGTTAACATCAAAATCTCCAGAGAGGAAATTAAAGGTTTGACCAGAACAGTGTCATTGGATGTAGGGTCTATTATGTGTCAAGTAGGATATGCCCTCTTTCATCTGGCCACAAAGCTGTTTCCCTATCCCCAGGGACAGGCACGCAACTTGGACTGTGCCCATCACAGTAGCTCATCACAAGTTCAATAGTAAACATATGACCTACTGGGCCAATCTGAACCTTTGCCTGGGGTCTCACTATGTGGCACTGAATCTGCCTGCACTGCAGGAGACCTGGGTTCCACCCCTGGGTCAGGAAAATCCCTTGGAGAAGGGAATGGCAACCCACTCCAATATTCTTGCCTGGAGAATTCCAGGGACAGAGGAGCCTGGTTGGCTCCTTTCATCCATGGGGTCACAAAGAGTTGGAAACGACTATGCACTTTAGACTTTACTATCTGGTACCAGTGAGGAAGGCACTCTTTTTTCTCCTGGATAATAAAAATATTAGAACGAAGTAAAAATACAGAGATATGTAGAGATGAGATATGGGCAACATGAAAGACTCATCTGTGTTTCATTCAATGGATCCAGTCATCCCTGATGCCAGACCTGTCTCCTTCTCCTGAAACTTAATTCTCGTAATTCTATGAGCTTCCTCAATGTCCTTCTAATAACTTCAGGCGCTTCCCTCTGTTTTTTTAGTAACAAAAGAATTAAGATTAATAGGTAGAAGTCAGATTGTAATTGGTTTAAAAATGAATCATATAAAATAGCTCAGAAAAACCATAATAAGAAATGGATAGGAACGATATAAATAAAACTACAAAATTTTACTGAAGAACATAAAAGAAGACTTGAATAAATGGAAAGTCCTACCATGTTCCTGGGTAACAAAGACTATTATAAAGGTGTCAGTTCTTCCCAAATTAATTTATAGGTTTAATGTAACTCTAATCAAAATCCAAATAGGATATCTTTTGGAGCTTGAAACGGTGATTTTAAAGTTGATTAGCTAGAAAAAATAGAGATGAGCCAAGAAATTTTGAAAAAAGACAACTGATGAAGTGAACGATGAACACCTACTGGGTGCCCTACATGATTTAAAGAGTTCAGTGGGGTGCCTCTGTAATTGTCTCTCCTGTTCAAAGCCATCTTTCTCTCTGGGCACCCGTCGATTGGTTTGTAGATATTCTCTCTCTTCCTTAAAGCAACGTTAATGAATTTTTGTTACTTGTAACAACAACAACAAAAAGGCTTATTATAAGGACCTTCCCCATGATATATCAAAATGTATTCAAGCAGTACTTAAGGACTTCTCTGGCAATTCAGTGGTTAAGACTCTGTGCTTCCATTGCAGGGGGGCATGGGTTTGATCCCTGGTTGGGGAACTAAGTTCAACATGCCACATGGCACAGTCAAAAAACCCTCAAAAAGCAAAATCAAACAATGCCAAAACAGTACGTAACACAGGGTACTACTAGCATAAATGTCTATAAGCATTTTTTTTGAACAGAAGAAATCAGTTCAATCGCTCATTCGTGTCCAACTCTGCAGCCCCATGGACTGCAGCACAGCAGGCTTCCCTGTCCATCACCAGTTCCCAAAGCTTGCACAAACTCATGTCCATCCAGTTGGTGATGCCATCCAACCATCTCATCTTTTGTCATCCCCTTCTCCTCCTGCCTTCAATCTTTCCCAGAGTCAGGGTCTTTTCAAATGAGTCAGTTCTTTGAATCAGGAGGCCAAAGTAATGGAGTTTCAGCTTCAGCATCAGTTCAGCTCCGTTCAGCTCAGTCGCTCAGTTGTGTCCGACTCTTTGTGACCCCATGGACTGCAGCACACCAGGCCTCCCTGTCCATCACCAACTCCTGAAGTTTACTCAAACTCATGTCCATTGAGTCGTTGATGCCATCCAACCATCTCATCCTCTGTCATCCCCTTCTTCGCCTGCCTTCAATCTTTCTCAGCATCAGGGTCTTTTCAAATGAGTCAGCTCTTCGCATCAGGTGGCCAAAGTATTGGAGTTTCAGCTTCAACAACAGTCCTTCCAGTGAACACTCAGGACAGATTTCCTTTAGGATAGACTGGTTGGATCTCCTTGCAGTCCAAGGGACTCTCAAGAGTCCTCTCCAACATCACAGTTCAAAAGCATCAATTCTTTGGTGTTCAGCTTTCTTTACAGTCCAGCTCTCACATCCATGCATGACCACTGGAAAAAGCCTTGACTAGACGGACATTTGATGGCAAAGTAGTGTCTCTGGTTTTTAATATGCTGTCTAGATTGGTTAGAACTTTCATTCTAGGAGTAAGCATCTTTTAATTTCATGGCTGCAATCACCATCTGCAGTGATTTGAAGCCCCCCGAAATCAAGTCTGCCACTGATTCTACTGTACCCCATCTATTTGCCATGAAGTGATGGGGCTGGATACCATGATCTTAGTTTTCTGAAAGTTGAGCTTTAAGCCAACTTTTTCACTATCGTCTTTCACTTTCATCAAGAGGCTCTTTAGTTTTTCTTCACTTTCTGCCATAAGGGTAGTGTCATCTGCATATCTGAGGTTATTGATATTTCTCCTGGCAATCGTGATTCCAGCCTATCTTTCTTCCAGCCCAGCATTTCTCATGATGTACTCTGCATGTAAGTTATATAAGCAGGGTGACAATATATAGCCTTGACGTACTCCTTTTTCTATTTGCAACCAGTTTGTTGTTCCATGTCTGGTTCTAACTGTTGCTTCCTGACCTGCATATAGATTTCTCAGGAGGCAGGTCAGGTGGTCTGGTATTCCCAACTCTTTCAGAATTTCCCACAGTTTATTGTGATCCACCCAGTCAAAAGTCTTTGGCATAGTAAACAAAGCAGAAATAGATGTTCTTCTGGAACTCTCTTGCTTTTTTGATGATCCAGCGGATGTTGGCAATTTGATCTCTGGTTCCTCTGCCTTTTCTAAATCCAGAAGTTCATGGTTCACGTGTTGTTGAAGCCTGGCTTGGAGAATTTTCAGCATTACTTCACTAGCATGTGAGATGAGTGCAATTGTGCAGTAGTTTGAACATTCTTTGGCATTGCCTTTCTTTGGGATTGGAATGAAAACTGACCTTTTCCAGTCCTGTGGCGACTGCTCAGTTTTCCAAATTTGCTGACATATTGAGTGCAGCACTTTCACAGCATCATCTTTCAGGATTTGAAATAGCTCAACTGGAATCTCATCACCTCCACTAGCTTTGTTCATAGTGATGCTTCCTAAGGCCCACTTGACTTCACATTCCAGGATGTCTGGCTCTAGGTGAGTGATCACACCACTGTGATTATCTGGGCCGTGAAGATCCTTTTTGTACATTTCTTCCATGTATTCTTGCCACCTCTTCTTAATATCTTCTGCTTCTGTTAGGTCCCTATGATTTCTGTCCTTTATCAAGCCCATCTTTGCATGAAATGTTCCCTTGGTATCTCTAATTTCTTCAAGAGATCTCTAGTCTTTCCCATTCTATTGTTTTCCTCTATTTCTTTGCACTGATCACTGAGGAAGGCTTTCTTATCTCTCCTTGCTATTCTTTGGAACTCTGCATTCAGATGGGTATATCTTTCCTTTTCTCCTTTGCTTTTGGCTTCTCTTCTTTTCACAGCTATTTGTAAGGCCTCCTCAGACAGCCATTTTGCTTTTTTGCATTTCCTTTACTGGGGATGGTCTTGATCCCTGTCTCCTGTACAATGTCACGAACTTTGGTCCATAGTTCATCAGGCACTCTATCTATCAGATCCAGTCCCTTAAATCTATTTCTCGCTTCCACCGTATAATCAAAAGGAATTTGATTTAGGTCATACCTGAATGGTCTAGTAGTTTTCCCTACTTTTTCCAGTTTAGGTCTGAATTTGGCAATAAGGAGTTCATGATCTGAGCCACAGTCAGCTTCCAGTCTTGATTCTGCTGACTGTATAGAGCTTCTCTATCTTTAGTTGCAAAGAATATAATCAATCTGATTTTGGCGTTGACCATCTGGTGATGTCCATGTGTAGAGTCTTCTCTTGTGTTGTTGGAAGGGGGTGTTTGCTATGACCAGCGAGTTCTCTTGGAAAAACTCTATTATCCTTTGCCCTGCTTCATTCTGTACTCCAAGACCAACTTTCTTTATAGTCCAACTCTCACATCCATACATGGCTACTGGAAAAACCATTGCTTTGACTAGATGGACATTTGTTGACAATGTAATGTCTCTGCTTTTTAATATGCTGTCTAGCTTGGTCATAGTTTTTCTTCCAAGGAGCAAACGTCTCTTAATTTCATGGGTGCAGTCACCATCTATAGTGATTTTGGAGTCCCCCCAAATAAAGTCTGTCACTGTTTCCATTACTTCCCCATCTATTTGCCACAGGACCAGATGCCATGATCTTAGTTTTATGAATGTTGAGTTTTAAGCCAACTTTTTCACTCTCCTCTTTCCCTTTCATCAGGAGGTCCTTTAGTTTCTCTTCACTTTCTGCCATTAGGGTGGTGTCATCTGCATATCTGAGGTTATTGATAGTTCTCCCTGCAATCTTGATTCCAGCTTGGGCTTCATCCAGCTCAGTGTTTTACATGAGGTACTCTGCATAATTTAAATAAGCAGGGTGACAATATACAGCCTTGACGTACTCCTTTCCTGATTTGGAACCAGTCTGTTGTTCCATATCCAGTTCTAACTGTTGCTTCCTGACCTGTACACAGATTTCTCAGGGGGCAGGTCAGGTGGTCTGGTATTCCTATTTTTTTAGAATTTTCCACAGTTTGTCATGAACCACACAGTTAAAGGCTTTGGCATAGTCAATAAAGCAGAAGTAGATATTTTTTCTGGAACTCTTTGCTTTTTTCTGTGATCCATACTTTTTGAACAGAATAAATAGCCATCAATAAATACTATTACTTACAAAAATGATGTAAATAATAAAGTTATCAGTTTATAACGGGCCAAAGAGAAACTATTCTACAAATTAGCTAGCTATGGAAGTTAAATTGTCAGCTTACAAAATAAATTAAAATACATTCCAGATGTTAAATGTAAAAGGTGTTAAATATAAAGTAAACAAATAGAGAAATATTAAAGCACATACATGAAATATAATTCATGTGTGCCAAAGTCTGGTTTGAAAGCTAAAAGAATGTTTCAGTTCAGTTCAGCTCAGTCGCTCAGTCGTGTCCAATTCTTTGCAACCCCATGAATCACAGCATGCCAGGCCTCCCTGTCCATCACCATCTCCCGGAGTTCACTCAAACTCATGTCCATCGAGTTAGTGATGCCATCCAGTCATCTCATCCTCTGTCGTCCCCTTCTGCTCCTGCCCCAATCCCTCCCAGCAACAGGGTCTTTTCCAATGAGTCAACTGTTCGCATGAGGTGGTCAAAGTAGTGGAGTTTCAGCTTTAGCATCATTCCTTCCAAAGAACACCCAGTGCTGATCTCCTCTAGAATGGACTGGTTGGGTCTCCTTGCAGTCCAAGGAACTCTCAAGAGTCTTCTCCAACACCACAGTTCAGAAGCATCAATTCTTTGGTGCTTAGCTTTCTTCACAGTCCAACTCTCACATCCATATATGACTATTGGAAAAACCATAGCATTGACTAGATGGACCTTTGTTGGCAAGTAATGTCTCTACTTTTCAATATGCTATCTAGGTTGGTCATAACTTTCCTTCCAGAACTAAGTGTCTTTTAATTTCATGGGTGCAGTCACCATCTGCAGTGATTTTGGAGCCCCCCAAAATAAAGTCTGACACTGTTTCCACTTTTCCCCAATGTATTTCCCATGAAGTGATGGGACCAGATGCCATGATCTTCATTTTCTGAATGGTGAGCTTTAATAAGCCAACTTTTTCACTCTCCTCTTTCACTTTGATCAAGAGGCTTTTTAGTTCCTCTTCACTTTTTGCCATAAGGGTGGTGTCATCTGCATATCTGAAGTTATTGAGAGTTCTCCTGGCAATCTTGATTCCAGCTTGTGCTTCCTCCAGCCCAGCGTTTTTCATGATGTACTCTGCATAGAAGTTAAATAAGCAGGGTGACAATATATAGTCTTGATGTACTCCTTTTCCTTTTGGAACCAGTCTTTTGTTCCATGTCCAATTCTAACTGTTGCCTCCTAATCTGCATACAGATTTCTCAAGAGGCAGGTCAGGTGGTCTGGTATTCCCATCTCTTTCAGAATTTTCCACAGTTTATTGTGATCCACACAATCAAAGTCTATGGCATAGTCAATAAAGCAGAAATAGATGTTTTAGGGAACTATTTAAAATATTTGCTTGTCTTAGATATGAACAAGGAATTGTCTAAGCATAAAACCAATGGGCTAAATCACAAAGGAATCAAAAACAAAGGTTTAACTACATGACCAATTTAAAAGAAACCATCAAAAACTGAGAAGTAAATTACAAAGGAAAAATATCTGAAAAAAAAATGATTAGCAGTTTAAATCAGGAAAACACTGAAACTTCAATGGAAAAAGGTACAACAACAAATGTGTAGACAAATCTCAGACACCGAAACATAAATGACCAATATTATGTGAAATGATTCACTGTTGGTAGTTACAAAGTAAAATATCAGCGACATATAATTTTATTTTACTGAAAAACAAAAACTCCAAAATTTATAAAAGTTATGGCTGATGAGGTTGTTTCAAAATAAGCATAGGCATACCCTTTTATTGACAGCCTAAGTTGATTATAAGGTATTTTTGGAGGAAAATAATTGGCAACATATCAATAATTTTATAAAAGGTCCATGGTCCTTTTCCCGAATTTTCTTTCTAGGAACCTAAACTAGTGTAATTGTTAAAAGCACACATTGTAGCTCCTGCCCTCAAAGCATAAATATGTGTGAAAACGTAACACTGACAACCAGAGGAAAGGGGCACGGAGGACGTGGGGACAGCATTAAGTCCCTGGCTCTAGTGCTGGAGTTTCCTAGGATAGCGTGGGTTCCCTGGGACTCTTCCAATAAGTCCTTCCCTCACTTCCCTCAGTTCCTGTCCCTTGCACAAGAAGGCTATTAACTAACAGCCACTCTGGCCTGAAATGCCTATCATTCCTTTCTGCTAGATTAATATACCATATAATTTTTGTAAGAGATACACAACTTAGTGGGGGCTTCCCCAGTGGCTCAGCATAAAGAATCCACCTGCAGTGCACGAGCTGTATGAGACATGGGTTCAATCTCTGAATCGGAAAGATCCCCTGAAGGAGGGCATGGCAACCCTCTCCAGTATTCTTGCCTGAAGAATCCCATGGACAGAGGAGCCTGGTGGGCTACAGTCCACGGGGTCGCACAGGGTTGGACACGACTGAAGCGACTTGTCAGGCACACAATTTAGTGACTGAACAAAACAACAACTAATCGCCTGGAGTCATGCTAGTTGGTTCCAGTCCAGGCTTAATTAATTTAGAATCAAAATGGATCCAATACCGGTACCTCCCAGGGTATCTACCCAAACACAATATTAGATTGCTAAAATCCTTCATGGGTAAGAATCATTGGTGAGATTTCTAACAAAGACAAAGCAGTGTCTACTAGACCAAGTAGAAGAGAAGTAAAAATGAGAAGACATTGACTGTACTTAGCCATAAGTAATGAGATAAAATCAGTTCATGTGGTGCTGAGTGTGATTTCATATCACTGAACAAAACAGTGAAATTCAGCATCCCGAGGGGATGCTCTTGAATCTTTTCCTTTCTCGATGGATCAAAGTCTTTGACACAGTGGACCATTCCTTTCCTGTCTTTTTCCTCAGCCTTTACAATTCCATACACTCCTGATACTTCTCATTTTTCACCTTCTCCCCTGGCTTTAAATAACAGTTGGATTAGCTCAAATAGAGAATAGAATGCTGTACAAAAGACAAAAAATACTTACAAAGATAATTCTCATGTAATATTTTATGTATATGGTCCATGAATAATAGGGTAGCCCAGTGATTTAGAGAACTCATGATCTGTTTAAGTTACATCTGTTTGGTACGGCCTTCATGCATAGGGTCGAAGTTACTTCATTACCATACCTGTATTCAATCCACAGAAGATGGGAACTATGCTTCTTTCTCATAAAGGACATGACTTAGAAATTGTGAACACTGTTTCTGCTAAATCCCACAGGTCAGAACCCAGGCATGTGGTCACAATTAGCTACAGTAGGAGGCTGGGAAATATAAATCTCTATTGAGGAGCCTGGTACCTAGCTAAACCTCTATCTTATAGAAAAATAGCACTCTCTAAACCCTTTCTATATACACTTATGTTTATTAAATACATTTCTTTAGCCCAGATTTCTCTTCTGAAATTCAGATCTATTTATTCAACCATTTACTGAGCATTATTTATTCAACAAAAATTTAACTGAGCAGCTGTGTGACCAGTCACAGGAAAATAGAGTCTTCTTTAATTTTGAAGTTAGCCAGAACTCTACCGTGTTCAAAATCGATCTTGTCATATTACCCAAATCCTCATCTTTGCTCTCTCTGTCATCTTTACCATCATCCAGCCAGCTGCCCAAGTCAGAAATGAGGGTACCTCTTCCTTACATTCTTGGTCTAACTCACCCAGTCATCAGGCATAATCAAATTTACCACCTAAATATATTTTAATTCAAGTCACTTTTTTCCATACCTCTTAACTCTGTGTCTAAAGCTCAGTTCCTCTGTCTCTACCTCTATCTCATGTATTTTCTTTTTTTCCTCTGTTTTAAACTGAGGTATAACATAGATGTAGTAACACATGTAAAGCATATTAATATACATATAAACCTTAATGAATTTTACATATGCACACACCCACCATCCAGACCAAGATGCCCTTCAAAGTTCTCTGTGACTTTTCCCTGTCAAACATTATTTCTTTTAGTTAGGTAATTGTACTAGCCTTTTCGGTGATTGAGGGTATTGCAATTAACTCACTGATCGTCTTTCAATTTTTTTTCTCTATTTGTCTGTCTCTGTTTCTGTCTCCTTCTCTCTCTATATATATTTTTGTTTGTTTGTTTGTTTGTTTCTTTGCCTCTGGGACTTCACTTCACCCCTATTCTCCCTTCTCCCTTTTCTCCTGCCTAATCCTGCTGTGTTTCAGATGCAAGTTTAGACATCCCTTTTTGTCAAGAAGCCCTGTTATTAATAGCTGCTGGTACGAGGCTTTGTTTAAATAGTTTTGTTATGGTTATCTTAGCTTGGGAAAAAGGAGAAAGAAAATTCCTGTTGAACATGATTTGGTTTGGAATATACTGTTTTGGGTAAGTGAATTAGAGATAATGTTTTACTGGTCAGCAAGACCTGGTCACAAAAATATTTTCATTCCTGACATTAAATATTGCTACTGTAAGTTAGCTATCACAGCAAATAAGTAATATTTAAACCCTAGTTCCTCTGAGTGCATCTCAGGATTAAATAACCACTTGAAAAGTAAGTCCATATTTATTTTTAGTTATCTAATTTTAAAATACATTACATATAGTCAAGTGCATACATCTTAGAGCAGTATACAGTTTATGAGTTTTGACAATTGTGAATACCTGGGGAACTAACATCTCAATTTTGATGTAGACTTTTTCCATTATTCCAGATAGTTCCTCTGTGACTTTTTAATCAGTCCCTCCATGAGGCAGTTGCTGTTCTGATTTCTGTCACAGTCCATTAGTTTCACAGGTTCTTGAATGTCAAAGAAATAGAATCATGTAGTACACACTCTTAAATGTTTGGCTGCTTTTGCTCAAACTATGTTTTTGAGATTCATCCATGTTGCTGCATATATGAGTAGCTTATCTGGTTTTCTTACCAGTTTTCCAATATAGTGTATATACAACTTGTTTATCCATTTTTAATCAACTCTCTTGTTGTTTGAGTTATAGAACCATTATAAACATTCCCTGATAAGTCTTTTTGTAAATATATGTTTCAAATTTAATTGAAAACCTAGAAGTTGTACAGCTGGATCATAGAAGAGGTATATTTTTATCTTTGTTGGAAACTGCTAAACAGTTTTCCAAAGTGTTGGTACCATTTTACACTCTAACTAGAAATGTATTCAAGTTCTAGTTACTGCACATCCACACCAAAATCTGATGTTGTTTTTCTTTTTAACATTTGCCATTTTAGAAGTATGAAATGGTATCTCATTGCACTTTTAATTTGCATCATTCTGAAGACTAAGGATGTTAAGCACCTTTTCTATGTTTCTGTTCTGGAATCCTTAGAATGTGGTCTTCAATCTCATTCTTATAAAATGATTGTAGGAGTTCACTCTGAGTTGTAAGCAGAAGAAAGAACAAAGGGTCCAGGTCCTGAAGTCCTGAACCGGTTGAGTCCTTCCCAGAAGACTACTTACATCTTATTAGTCAGAATCATGTCACAGGGTCACTCTAATCTGCAAGGAAGGCTGGGAAATGTAGTTTTTAAAGTTGGTGTTCTGGATGTCTACTGCTATGCAACAAACCAACTCAAAACTTACTGGATTAAAAAGAAAACACATGCTTTTCTCACAAATATGCCATTTAAGCAGAACTCAACAGAAATGTCCTGTCTCACTTCTACTCGGCATCAACACTTAACAGCAGTTGTTGCTGGCTTCCAGCCAAGCAGACCCACACAGTTGGAACTGTGGTTAGCATACCTACACATGACCTTTTCATGTGGGTGCCTGGCTTCCCACACCATAATGGCTGAGCCCCAAGGGTAAGGGTCCCAAGAGAGACTGAGATGGAAACCATATTGCCTTTTATGACTTAGGCTTGGAAGTCACACAGCATCACTTGTGCTATGCTCTATTCATTGTGGCAAATACAAAAGACTGCCCAGGTTAAACAGGAGGGGAGATTGATTTTACCTCTAAATGTAGGGGCGGCAGGTTCTGGAAGAGAATGTAGGATCAAAATATTGGTGTGGCCGTTTGGGGAAAATACAATCTGTTACAACCCAACCAAACTGGGGTTCTCTTAACAGGAAACATGTGGTAAATAGATATTGGGTAAGTAAAGTCGGTTTCTATCATGTTCTTTACACATCACATTATAGTTTTTTTTTTTCGCCACTAGCCTATATTCTCCATGAGGGAGTAGCCAGATTTGTCTATCTTGTCAATTATTGGTTCTTTGTGGCCTAAAGGGGAAATGTATTTAGGAAATATTTGTTAATGAATAAATGTTAAACCAAATAAAAATATAGAGAGATTATCTGTTTTAGAAAATAAACTGTGAGGCATACATTAGGAAAGGATAAAATCTTTGACATTTTAAAAGCTAATAACATACAAAAACTGAAATAAACATATATGCTAAGGATTAAAACAAATTTTCTCCTTCCAATTTTTAAAATAGATCACAAAGCAAAATGTTACCTCCTCAATTCAAAATCTGTGCATGTGGAAAGAAGTATTTCTTAAAAAAAGATAAAGCATGCTTCAGGGAGGTGATAAGAACTTCTAGTCAGTCACCATGATTTTTGTTTATGTTTTTTCCAATTGATTTAGAATACCCAACCATTGACCACTATTTGCTACCGGTGGGGATGGGTTAGAAACTGCAACCTCCCTAACCCTTCCTGAATCAGTATTGAGGTCAAGAACTTGTTCCTTTAATAAACTTTCTCTTCTTCATCCTTAAATACATTGTTAGTTCAAGTGGCTTAAAATATTTTCTGACTTATTTTCTTTGATATGTTTAAGTCTTTTTATCACTTTTATGTTCCCTTTCCAGGAGATCGTCAAAGTTCTTTTTAAATTTTTTCTGGTCCATTTAATAACTAGGTTACCATTAACTGTGTTTTTGCATGGCACATTCCTTAGGACACTGTTTGAGAAATATTCTCCTACTGCAATCTTTTTAACATGCAAATCTAATCATATTAGTCCTCTGCTCAGATCATTTCAGCGGCATCCTACCAGCACAGAAAAATTTAAATTTCTTAGCTGCTCTTCAGGAGTGGGCTCCTCACCTCCCACTGCTGTTCTTCCCTCTGACTACTGGGAACACCATGCTCTCTCCTGTCTGCGCCTCTTCACCCCACCGCTGCCTAGTGTCTCTCCAGGCTGAGGGAAGAATATCTGTTCAGTGTTTCCTTCAATTTCCTGCGCCTCCCTTCCCTTACCCCCCTCCCCCACCAACCCTCCGCAACCTGCCAATCCATGGGAAAAACTCTCACCCTTCAGAATGCCACTGCCAATACAGGAAATGCAGGTTCAATCCCTGGGTCAGGGAAGATCCCATGGAGGAGGGAATGGCAACCAGTTCCAGTATTCTTGCCTGGAGAATTCCACGAACAGAGGAGCCTGGCAGGCTGCAGTCCGTGGGGTCTCAAAGGGTTAGACATGACTGGGCAACTGAACACACACACGTGCAGGCTGCAGTGGTCAGGTCTGCTCTCCAGCTGCAAGCAATTGATGCAAATTAACTTCAGCACATTCTGGAGTGTTTATTGGGAGATTAGGTGAGCTGAACCCACTCCAGTGTTCTTGCCTGGAGAATCCCAGGGACAGCAGAGCCTGGTGGGCTGCTGTCTCTGGGGTCGCACAGAGTCGGACACGATTGATGCGACTTAGCAGCAGCAGCAGCAGCAGCAGCAGGTGAGCTGAAGGTGCATTTTTCCAGTAGACCCATCATGTAATAGCCAAGATTTCATGTCTGATTTTATTTGGCCCATTTCTATGCATGGTGTTTCCACATTTATTAGGGTTATCACTGTATTATTGCAAGGGACACAGCACATTAGTAGCATGGAGTCTGGAGTCACATTGCCAAGGTCTGAATTTTAGAGTGACCTCTTATCCTGGTTTTCCCAGGATCAAAGAGTTTCATGAATATGCACGCTTGTCAATGGACATTCTGGGCAAACCAGACAGTGATCACCCTAGTGGGTCACAACTAGCTGTGTGAACAAACTATTCTCTTAGGACCTCAGATTGCTCAGGCCTAGAATGGGGTACTAATAATATCCTAACATTATGCAAGTATTAGGTCAAAAAGCTAACATTTGTAAAGTGCTTATAAGAGGTTTAGGCATATATAAATATTTTTTACATTAAAAAATTAAGAAAGACATAGTTTTCCTCTGGGCAAAAGCTCAGTGTTCACACATGAATTGTATTTTCTGCCCTTATTTTGGGGACTCACAACAGTGAGTTTCTTATTTCTCTATGTATTTACATACACACATAGAAACATTCTGACTAATCATGTTTTTATGGTCTGATTTTCACATACAACAATTCATTCTCAAAAACATGTTCTTAATAATGTTGAATGATAAAATGGTGCTATGTAATGTGAATAAGAAGGGCCACTGATTGTGAAGAACCTCCTCCAAATCCCTGACCCTCTTTCCTTTCTCTTTCTTGCTATTTTGAACAAAGTACCATTATAATAATTACTGTATTGTATTAGAATTGTTCAAGTCTATTACCACGGGAGAGAGGATATCCAAGGGGTAGGGTGAGCACAGAGGGAGAGCCTGCGCTGCAGCTGACAGAAGGGAGGGAAAGAACAGCATGGGCCAGGAGCTGTTAACACCGGAAATGAGAGACCCCAGGATTGGCAGATCCCACCTGTCAGTTTAGCCACCATCATCGGAGGTCTCAAAGAGTCGGACACAACTGAAGCGACTCAGCACACAGGCAGAGCATTCAAAATTACGTATGAGGTCCACATCTCATTTTCATTGGACAGTATAGTTTCAGACAGGGGTCAGAAAACTATTTTGGTAAAGGGCCAGACAGAAACGACTTAAGGCTTTGTGGTCCATGTAGTCACTGTCACCACTATTCCACTCTGCCCTTGTAGCACAAAAGCAGACATAGATAACATGTACGAAAAGCTTTGGTATGTTTCAAATAAAACTTTACTTATCGACACTGAGATTCACATGTCATGAAATATTCTTTAACACTTCTGTTTGACTATTTAAAAATATAATTTTTTTTTAGGCTTAAAAGGCTTGAAGCCTGATTGGTCCTGCTAAACATAGCTTGCCCACCATAGATTAACCACATCTGTTCTAAGTCAATAGTGGGATGCTAGGGATAAGATTATCTTCACTAACACAGAAAAGGTCTGAAGGATTAGGCCAGTTGAATAAATGAGTGAAATGCAGAAAGCAGTACTCTAGGTAACCAGAGAAGGACAACCTAGTCTAATGCGGCAGCCTATATTCAATGTCAACTGAGTTCCCATTCCAATAAGTGAGCCTTGGATGACCAGATCTTCTGAATTTTTTTCCCCAGGAAAAGCAAGGGACTAAAATTTTATGTAAAAATTTCCAATTACTAATTGTTTTTCCCCTCCCCACTTCTGATATAATTATCCAATCACGATTTTATTTTTTGAGAAAATATATTCTTTCCTGAAGAATGGATTTTAAGTGACTAGTAGATGATAATTATCATGATTCAAACAAGATCTAATTTTTATTTTAGTTTTACTGTGATTGTTTCACAGAATGAATACTTAGAAAACTGTTCACTGAAAGAAAAAAAAACTCAACATGAAAATTAACTTGGGGTTTAAAAAAATACTGCTTTCCCCTTAGTTTAACAATTGTCTGGGGGCCATCTTTGTTTCTAGTTTAAACGAATTTTATACTATTAGTAATCAAAAGTTATTCTGAAATTTTTTTCTATAACTACAATAGAATAAGATATCTCAACTTTGTTATTTTTGGAAAGTCTGCCAATTGGAGGCAACTTCTTGATGTCAAAGAACTTCCTTTTTGAGAAATGTTCAGTTCGGTTTAGTCGCTCAGTCGTGTCTGACTCTTTGTGACCCTATGGACTACAGCATGCCAGGCCTACCTGTCCATCACCAACTCTTGGAGTTTACTCAGACTCATGTCCCTTGAGTCCGTGATGCCATCCAACCATCTCATCCTCTATCATTCCCTTCTCCTCCCACCTTCAATCTTTCCCACCATAAGGGTCTTTTCCAATGAGGCAGTTCTTCGCATCAGGCGGCCAAAGTATTGGAGTTTCAGCCTCAGCATCAGTCCTTCCAATGAATATTCAGGACTGATCACCTTTAGGATGGACTGGTTGGATCTCCTTGCAGTCTAAGGGACTCTCAAGAGTCTTCTCCAACACCACAGTTCCAAAGCATCAATTCTTTGGCACTCAGCTTTCTTTATGGTCCAACTCTCACATCCATATATGACTACTGGAAAGACCATAGCTTTGACTATACAGAACTTTGTTGGCAAAGTAATGTCTCTGCTTTTTGATATGCTGTCTAGGTTTCTCAAAGCTTTTCTTCCAACAAGTAAAAGTCTTTTAATTTCATGGCTGCAGTCACCATCTGCAGTGATTTTGGAGCCCCTCAAAATAAAATCTGTCAGTTTCCATTGTATCGCCATCTGTTTGCCATGAAGTGATGGGACTGGATGCCATGATCTTAGTTTTCTGAATGTTGAGCTTTAAGCCAACTTTTTCACTTTCCTCTTTCGCTTTCATCAAGAGGCTCTTTAGTTCTTTGTTTTCTGTCATAAGGGTGGTGTCATCTGCATATCTGAGGTTATTGATATTTCTCCCGGCAATCTTGATTTTAGGTTGTGCTTCATCTAGTCTAGAGTTTCTCATGATGTATTCTGCATATGAGTTAAATAAAGCAGGGTGACAATATACAGCCTTGATGTACTCCTTTTCCTATTTGGAACCAGTCTGTTGTTCCATGTCCAGTTCTAACTGTTGCTTCTCGACCTGCATACAGATTTCTCAGGAGGCAGGTCAGGTGGTCTGGTATTCCCATCTCTTGAAGAACTTTCCACAGTTTGTTGTGATCCACACAGTCAAAAGCTTTGGCGTAGTCAATAAAGCAGAAGTAGATGTTTTTCTGGAACTCTCTTGCTTTTTCAATGATCTAACGGATGATCAACGGATCTGTAGTTGGCTCAGAATTACTTATGCCCCCAGTTTTGCCAAGTGGGCTTGCTTATACCCAAGAATTAAACCACTGTATCTTTGACATTCAGTTCAGTTCAGTCATCAGTCGCGTCCGACTCTTTTCGACCCCATGAATTGCAGCACACCAGGCCTCCCTGTCTATCACCAAATCCCGGAGTTCACTCAGACTCACGTCATGTCCATCGAGTCCTTTGACGTTAGGGAGCAGTTTAGCCAACTAACATTTAGGTCAATACTTTTAAAAGAAAAAAAAATCTGCTAAGATTTATTTAATTCTGCTTTATAGAATTTTCCATGTATATGTACATGAGTTCAATGACGTCTTGACTCCAAACATGTAAAATGAAATAACGAAACCTTTGCAATTACCTTCAGACCTGCTTTTTCAAGGTGTCAACCCATGAAACACTAAGTAGCTTTTGAATATGACCAATTTTATCAAATACTAGAGTAGCAGGGAAAAGAGTGCAGTTAAAAACTGCTGCTATAATAAAACCAGGACCAAGACTGTTTTAATTTATCCCAGTAGTAAAAATGAAGTTTGGTGCACCTCAGCCTTGATGGCATTTTTTCATAAAGACAGAATCCTGTATAGGGATTCTGGAGAAGACTTGCTTCTCCATTCCCAAGTTTTTTCAAATTCTAACTGTGCCCATGGTATGTTATTCATACTGTTTCTTATTTTTTAACAAGTTGATTTAGTCCAGGAAATATATCATCTTGAGGAATTAAAAAATTAAATACTTGCAAATTTTTCAACATTGACTTTTGGCAGATTTTCTTATTTATTTGCTTGTTTCCAAGTATTTCTTTCCTGTACCTTCTCTTTTTCCTCCTCTGTCTCTCCTTTAACCAACATTACTCCACCAAATTGCCTTCCTGATTAAATTCTGTTTTAAAGTCATTTATTTGTTTATTTTTGGTTATCCTGGGTCTTCGCTGCTGCATGGGCTTTCTCCAGTTGCAGCGTGCAGGCTTCTCACTGCTGTGGCTTCTCTTGTTGCAGAGCAAGGACTTTAGAGCACTTGGCCTTCAGTAGCTGTGGTCCTCAGATTTAGTTCCCTGGGGCATGTGGGATCTTCTGGGACCAGGGATTAAACATGTGTCCCTGCATTGCCAGGTGTATTCTTAACCACTGGATAATCAGGGAAGCCCTTTCCGATTGAATTCTATTCTAAAACTGCAAAGCTTAATACTGCGTGTGCTTTGTGTATAATAGGGAAAGTAAAGGTGTCAGTCGCTCAATTGTGTCTGACTCTGCTACCTCATGGATTACAGCTCGCTTGCCAGGCTCCTCTGCCCATGGAATTCTCTGCCCAAGGAATACTGGAGTGGGTAGTCATTCCCTTCTCCAGGGGAATCTTATCCATCCAGGGACTGAACCCAGGTGTCCTGAATTGCAGGCAGGTTCTTTGCTGTCTGAGCCACCAGAGAAGCCTTTGCATATAAGGCATATACAATAAATATCTGTTTAAAAGAAGCTGTTAGGGAAACACTTTTCTAATAGAGCCCATCAACAGTTTTACAGATTGGTGAATTTAGGAGCAGAAGCAATATCTGCTTATATGGTGACTGTTACTTATATAGGGGGCTTCCCGGGTGGCGCTAGTGGTAAAGAACGCCCCTGCCAATGCAGAAGACATTAAGAGCCATGGGTTCCATCCCTGGGTTGGGAAGATCCCCTGGAGGAGGGCATGGCAACCCACTCTAGTATTCTTGCCTGGAGAATCCGATGGACAGAGGAGCCTGGCAGGCTACACAGTCTGTAGGATGGCAAAGAATCGGCATGACTGAAGTGACCTAGCCCACATCACACACTTTTAATAAGGATTAGAGGAGTCATAATTTCTTCCCAAGATAAAACAACAAAAATCAAAACCTTGGGTGTCTGACAGTGAAAACATTTGTACCAAGCTGGTGAGTCAAGGAAAACAAATCGGTTTGAGATATTTTGTACTGTGGCCTGGAAACTTTACATCATTTACCTGCTAAGTGCAAATGATCTCAGCCTTCAAGTTCTATGGAAGTTTTTGACTTGTAGGCCAATGTGTTGATCTTTAATCAAAATGTCTGGGGTATGGCAGGATCAGTACACAGCTGTATGCATTTGTATAAGAGAATTAAAAGTCTTAACTGAAGGAAAAGTTAAGAGGTATGACATCTCTGAAGGACGATCTTGTGCCTTTTGTCTACAGAGAAACCACAGTTTGGGTAAGAACCACAGTATAACAACTAATTAATTGAGAAATTATACGGACTATATTATATGCAGTCATAGCTACTACATTGGGGTTACTGAATCGAAGTCAAAATCCATCTCTAAAATCTTTACCCTCAGAGTAAATAAATTTTTTTACAGTAAATTTATCTTATTTATAATACCCATACATTTTGTTTTGTGGTTTAGCTTGTTATTTTTTTTTTCCCTTAAAGTGATTTGGATTTATCTTGTTTATGTGTCTTTTATTTGGAGTCTGGGATTTTTTTTTTTTTCTCCACTTGTTTCTCTCGATGACCTTCTTTGCTCCTGACTGACATTTTGAGGAAAGAGTGGTGTCTTTGTGTACCCTACTCTCTCTGAAGTTTGGAACGGAAACATAGAGGTCTCTACCTTGCTTCTATTTTGTCTAATCTTACCCATTCCTCTCTCTGGTACATGGTTAACAATGACAACAAAAAATCCTCACTAGGATCCTGGCCCTAAGAATGAGAGCCTGAAGAGGAATTTATTAATCTGCTATTTGTTCAAAACTGCTGTCCAGTCTTTAGACACTGCATAGCCTGTAAATGGATCAAGAGAAGGTCCTATTCCTGATTCTGAGAAGTACAAACCTGACAGGTGTCAGAGGTAGGTGACCTTTAAAGAAAATATTAACAGAGAACAAAAGTATTAGATGGTTTCTAAATGAGCCAAGGCTACTCACCCAGCTGCCCTTGAGCAATAAAAAAGGAAAGTCAGGGCATTATACACCGGGTCAGTGATAAAAGCCATGAAAAAAAAAAATCTTTCTAAGTTAGACAATGCTGATATTGGCAGTCCTTGAATGCTATTAAACACACACACACTTCTTTTAGAGAAATGCTTAATGGTGCACAATTAAGCAATCTGTAGAACTGAATGACCTTTAAATTGCTGTAATCTCATGAAGGAAACCTTTCACATACAGCATCTACTTTTGAAAGAACCTTCACATGAAAATATTGCCACTAATTCAGTAGGGCATGCCAGACTCATGTCCTGCATCTTGCTCCCATTTGGAACCTTTCATTACTGGAGAAAAGCGGAAATCACCAAAGATGCTTACCTTAAATGCGTTAGTCAACCAAAAGCCATCACACTTTTATAATTCAAAAACAAATTTGGTGGTGAGCACAAAAGAAAGATTATAAGGATCGAGTGCCTGCCCCCACCAAATCTGATCTCCTATCTTTTCTTTCAAACAAAATCCTTTTGATTACAATATTTTCTCTCTATTTCCCCTACTTTTGTTCTTGTTTTTTTTTTTTTTTTTTAAGGAAACAAAAGACATGCTATTGAAAACACTTATACTGAATTCAGAAATTAGTTTTGAATCTTGAGGATCATTTTTCCCCTAAAACCTATACTTTAAGAAAAAAAAAACCCTACAGAAAATGTAGTATAATGATCACTTCAATTCATTTGTGTTCTCTCTTACTCTCAATGTATAATTGTGTATAACAATGGATTCATTATTTTCATTAATCTACTTGAGATTAAGTTATAAGTTAGACATCAGAATACTTTCCTAAACACTTCAGCATGTAATTCCTAAGAACTAGGAGAGTCTTCTGTATAACCACAAAGTCATTAGCACATCCACTTAATTTAACCTGATACTATATGTGTGTGTGTGTGTTAGTAGTTGAGTCGTGTCCAACTCTTTGCAACCTCATGGACTATAGCCTGCCAGGCTCCTCTGTCCATGGGGATTCTCCAGGTAACAGTACTGCAGTGGGTTGCCATTCTCTTCTCCATGGGATCTTCCCAACCTAGGGATTGAACCCAGGTATTCTGCATTGTAGGCAGATTCTTTACCATCTGAGCTAACAGGGAGGCCCTGCTACTGTGTATATATATGGTACATATTCAAATTTCCCCAGTCATTTCAGGAATTTCCTTAAACTGTTTTTTTGTTTGTTTGTTTATATGTTTGCTTTTGGATCTAGAATCTAGTTAACTATCAGGTACTGTATTTAGTTGTCATGTTTCTTTCGTTGCCTTTAGTCTGAAACATTTTCTCACGTTTCAAGGAGAGAAGTCAGCTATGATATAGATTTCTGAAGACTCCAGGCCAGTTATCTTGTAAAATATCCCATATGACCTGGATTTGTCTGATTTCTTCCTCACAGATGCAAACATTTTTGACAGGAATATGACATAGGTGATGCTGTATGCTTTTTGTTAATCATATCAAGAGGGACGTGTCAGATCATCTTATCATTGGTTATGGTCACTTGGTTAAGTGATCTCCACCAGATTTCTCCATTGTAAAGACTCTTTTCTTCTTTTATAATTCATATGCAATCTGTGGAATGATGCAATGAGGCATGGTATCATTGTGAATAATATGTTCTCCAAAAATCTTTCACTCTTTATTTTCAACCTATATTGATGAGTTTTGACTAAATCTATTACTGCACTGGTTGCTGCAAAATAATGATCTTTCAAAGTCTAGCATTCCTTTTACATACATTAATTAGCTAGTATTTTTCTATGAGGAGATATTTTCCTTTTTATCTGCTTGCTAGTTTTCTCAAAGTATCATTACAGACTCATAGATTCTTTTTTGAGACTCATATTGTCCCAAATGGACCAATTGTAGGCTTAAAAATGAAATTTTGATTTGGAAGTACACTTGGTACCTGTTTGTGACCTTAGTAAATAATTTCAACTATGCTTTCTTTCTTCCCTTTCCTTTGTAAGGATTATTGCCAATATCATGGCTAAATCTGTCTTTCTTATAGAGATATAAGTGAATAACAAAGATTTATTGTTAAGTGCTTAATAACATCTTTTATTATTTGTAACAACTTATCAACTCTAAGGCAACAATTATAAATGACTTAAAATACATGATGGTGTTAAAGGTATCCTATACTTGTAGCTGATTTTTCAAAGGACCAAGAACAGTGGCTGACCTTCAGTGGACAGCCAATAAAAGTTAATTGAATGCACTGAATTAATAATAAAACCAAAATGTCAAAGTCATGAAGCAGAAGCCAAAAGATTGAAATAATATATATTAAGGATATAATTGTATAGAAATAAGTAAAGTCCTTTTTTATTCCTCAGTCACTTTTATCTCCTTGTTGAAACTTGAAATTTCCGCCACATTGCTACCACTACAGTTCAGAAGATAGTCCTTCCCAGAGAAAGACAAATATTGTATGTTATCACTTACATGTGGAATCAAAAGAATAGAATGAATGAATATAACAAAAGCAGACTCAGTATAGAAAACAAACTAGCAGTTACCCGTAAGGAGAGGAATGGGGAAGGGGCAATATAGGGGTAGGAGATTAAAGAGCACAGACTACTATACTTAAAATAAATAAGATACAAGAATATATTGCGTGGTATAGAAAATATAGCTAATATTTTATAATAACTTTAAATGCAGTTTAACCTATAAAAACATTGAACACTATGTTGTACACCTGAAACCAATGTAATATTGTAAATAAATGATCTTTTATTTTTTTTAAAAAAGATCATCCTTCCCTATCTTTCCCTTATTTGATTTCATGAAGAATACATACTAGAACCATAGAAATAATAATAGTCCCTAGGAGTTCTTTTGATTCACTACACTGGTGAATGAGTAGTCTTTCTTTGCTATCGATTTCTGTTGCTTCCCAGACCAATAAGGAATAAAATAAAATAAAATAAAATAGACTTATTTTGCCAAGTAAGTCTATCTCTGGGATAACAAATTGCTTATAAAAATTAGAAAGTGGGGTCCGAAAGAGGTCTTTGGACTTTGGACAAAGCGCTAAAGATAGGAAATATGGACTTCTCTATGAGAAAACTATGAATGGAAACTGACAAATAGAGGCAGTCTTGCACGTTTTGTACAACTAAAAAAAAAATCTGACTCTAACATAAATTTACATTAACAAAACCCCCACACATGTAAATTGTGTCACTGTAGATTATCTACAAAGTGGATAATATGCTCTTGGATTATTCAGAGCTGACTGTAAATAGTTTAACTCAACCAGGATCAAGTATCCTACCAGAAAGTAGTAAATCACTCACTTCTCAGAGGCTTAGTATTATTTTCAAACCACTCTCAAGTCATTTAATACAAGGAAGGGAGTAATTTCTTCTTCCTAAATTTCTTTTGTACTTTTGATTGAAGTTTTACCTGTTGACATTAGTTCATAGGCCCAATATTTTTCCATTTTATCAAATAAGGCCAAATACAGTTTATGATTTTAGGTTGTTTTAACAACTCCATTCCTATTGTAATATATGAATGGGAGAGGTGAAATCATATATGAAAACAGAATTTGCACTGAAAACCAAGGAGGTTAAATCATTCTTTAAAGAAAGATAGGAAATTGCACAGTGGCCTTTGAAAAGATGCCAGAGATACGTACAGTCAAATGGTCTACTTTTTAGATAGCTTGTTTTATAGCAAGCAGATTCAATTTAACAAGTATTTTACCTATAAATATTCCACTGGGATCCTTGTATATATTAGGAAGACATTTTCAATCACACTATATCAACTGTCCTCCAATATTTATCTTGTTTCATTTGTAGGTCTTATATAACATCTTTGATTAATTTTCAGGCCTTGAGGTGCTATTTATTAAATCAGGGACACAGCCCACTAAATTAATAAATTATTATTGCAGAGGCACTCTTACATTCTGAATGTATAAGTACATTGCTTAAATTACTCTCAGGGAATAATTTACACATGAAGAGGCTCTGGTGGCTAAAATGGCTTTGTGTGTTTCTTATCTCGGGACTAGGTGCTTAAGTGGGTATCAAAGCAATTGTTTTTTCAAAGTGGTAATGATTTGTACTATTCAGGGGTTCCCAATACACTATTCTAGAATTGTGAATTAAATGTAATGTTAAAAAATAACATGTTGACCAAAAATTTCCATAAAAAATGGAGATTGTTTTAAATGAGAAAATATGCTCATGATCTTGAAAGGCCTTGTAAGCTTTCTTTGACTGAGTTTTTTTTTTTTTTTTTCCTTGAAAGAGCTGCAATAAGGTGAACATAGAAAACACTTCAGATCAAAGAAAAAGAAATCAACTTGGCTGCTGTTGCAAAAAAGATGCTATTCCCCTTCTACCTTATTGAAAGGTGGAATAAGAACAATGCTCCTGGGATTCTAATCTTGTTTCATTCTTTTTCCTATCCTTGGGATGTTTCAGTCAAATTTGTATGCTGCTTGCTTATGTGTGACACACATCTCTATCGCAAATTTAGGCATTATAAAATGTAAAACAGAGATAAGGTTTTGATAAAGTATCTCCCTTGGGTCATAGACTCTGAGAGAGCGGGAACCCTGTCATTCTTATAGTCTTAGAGCCTAGCTCTGTGCCTGGCACATGGAATAGGAGAAATATTATTTTGGTGAATGAACATACGGGTGAAGTATATAGAAAAAGTGCACTATTATGGAAAAAATCCCTAATTATTCTGAGTCTAATATTTGAAAGATGTTTGTTTGTGTGTATCTCATCATCTATTTTTTCCCCATGCATTATTCTTTCTTTCCCCCCAAAATTGAGACAGCAAAGAATGAGCAGGGGTTAATTTTAATTGATCTAATTATTGGAGTTTATACATCAATAATCTTTCACAAGTAATTAAAATTGTATTAAAAAGCAACACCCTAATTACTCTTTAAAGGAGTTATGTGGTGCTAGAACATCCAAACTGGCCTCAGCTTCTAAATGAAACAAATCAATTACAAATAAAAGGACTGGAACCAGAAGATGATGCACGGTAGTAGCCACGGTGGTAGCAGTGATCCAGTAGTGAAGATCCATCCTGGACATATTCCTCTTGTATTCTCCATCAAGTATTGATGATGTCAATTGCTTGTCTTTTCTGCTCCTCAAAAACTAACTCTATGGTGGTTCACACTCTGCCAAGCACTGCAGTATGAATTTTGGTAAGATAATTGTTTTTTGGATAAATAAATGGTTTTATCCCTCATCACGTCCCTTTAATATTTTTTGGGGGGGTGTGATATTTAGAACTGAAAAAATTGGTTGAAAAACTTATTTGCAGAATACTTTCTATAATTACATTGTCAAATACCCAAAGGGTTGTTTCACATTTGTACCTCACCTGAAGTGCAAACTGCTTCAGATATGCTGAATACAAAATTAACCTGTTAATTCTGTTTTGAATCCTTTTAATTAATGGACAGTTTCTAGAATAGGCTATAAGTAATATATTGGCATAAATTGAAAGACTGGCATAAATTCCCTTGCCCAAAAGTAGAATCTGGAGTATTCAGGGTTGTATTTTCTTTCCCCCCATCCTGAGTTTTTTGTTGTTGTTGCAAAGAGGTCACATAAGGACGTCCGTGGAAGGGCTCCGTGCGCCATCTACTGACGGAATCTATATTTCCAGGGTCCGGAGAAAGAATTACCCTTAAGGTTTTTAAAGCACTCTTTGAGAAAGGAGAAATAATGGTAAAACATCCTCTCTGACTCTATGGCTTAGATGACTCGTGGAATAAATCTGAATTCGGTGAGCACGTAATTCAGAAAGGAGACATCAGTCCCTCAGCGCAGTATGAATCATAGAATCCCAAGACAGCCCTGATGGCTTTGGAAGAAGTTAGCCAAACCCCGAAGTCAACTCAAGCGAAGAATGGATTATTATTTTTCACCCGTGTGCTAAGCTAGATTCGCTGCCTAATGGCTGTTCTTTATAGGAAATGGCTTTATTAATGGCACACCCAGATAGTCATCAGTTTTCTATCTTATTATTCCAAAGGACTTCGTTCCAATTTGATTATTTTATTTAAAACTTTAATAATGCATACCAAGTAGGTCCATCCTTCACTTAGATCCTAACACAGTTTGTTTGGGTGCATGTCAACTTAGTTCTGATATACAAGAACAGACACAACCACACATATGCCTGCAAGATGACATGCATCAGTGTACACGTGGGTCAGTTGAGAATCTAAATTCTTGGACTTGGGTTAAAATGTTTCTATCCGCAACCGTTCTCTCCATTATTTTACTATGTCCAGTTATTTTACTAGGTCCAGTAAAAGGGTGGGAGGAATCGGGATCCACCGGTAAAAGCTTTCTTGGTTGTAAGTGGGAGAGAGCAGAGTATCAGTTTTAGGGGTTCAAACCACTTAAGTTGGAGGCTTGCAGTGGAAATTAAAATTGGCCCAAAGCGGTCCGATCTAATTCTGGTTATCTTCATGTGAGCAGCTGGAAGGACTGACAAATTAACATCGAGGATCCCTGATGTCCCAGCTAACTCCTTTCCCCTATATCGCTCTCTTTAATCCAAGGGCCCAGACAACTTGCTTTCGTGGTTTTAAGAAAGAAAAAAATGAAAAGAAGAAAGCAATATAGTTGAGCCAAAAACATAAAAGAGAGGCAAGTAAAGAGGGAAGACAGGGAGAAGAGAATGAAACCAGGGGAAAGATTCAGAAAGAAGTTGGGAGGTAGGAAAAAGGGGAGAAAAGAAAGAAGATAAAGGCAGCAAAAAAAGGAATGAGAGCTAGGAAGATGCAAGGATCCTTCTATAACGAACCAAAGTTACACCCATCTTTCACTTTCAAATCAATCGTCTAGATCTTATCCGTTTCCTTTGTAAAGGTTGTCTGTGTTGCTAAAGGAAGCTAGTCAGTCCTCCTACCCCGCCCCACGCGTGTCTGCGCTGTTCTATCTCGGCCACCGAGACCAAGTAAAATCCGGGTGGAAACCTTTGTAGAAGCGCGACTCTGGGAACACTCCTGCGCCTGGTATCACCCGGGAGCCTAACAGGATTAATACCCAGAGATGGATTACGTTCGCTGTCACCAATACGCCTAAAGATTATAATCCAATTTATGCACATTACAGTCAGTATTAACTTTATCTGCTATTTTAAGACTCCCAGTTGCCCCCTGCGTCCTTAGAGGACAATTTTTCACGTTCTGATGCAACCCAGCAGGCTGTCAGGAGTGGGAACCTCCCCCAAAATACAACTCCCAGCCTAGTCCCGGAAGGTCTGCGCCCAGCACTCCCAGGTATCTCGCAATTCACCTGGGCACCGCTTTGTGGTGCCTCCCAGTTGTGGATTACCAACGCAGGAGGCGTTCCCTGGGAAGGAAATAGCCTTCTTATTTCTTGCTCTTGTTCATTTCATTTTAAAATTTTCGGTAGCTGTAGCAGAAGGGCGAGGTGAGTGGATGGGAAAGGGGGCCAGGGAATCATTGCCAGTTATAAAACCGAGTGATTGCTTTTAGATGCTGTTTGAAAGGGTGGCATTTCTCTTGCTCTGTCTTTAAATAAGTTTGTTTGGGTGTGAGTTCTTGCCTTTTCAGCACAAAACCATAAAAAAGACGTGGTGGAAAGTAAAAGAAACCCCCTCCCTTCCCAGAGCGTGCTAACTAACGCCAAAGACTTAATTTAACACCCTTTCTCCGGCGGCTGGGGGCTCTAAGCAGTGGCTACATTCCAGCAGTTTTAATCCGTTTTTTATTGTAGGGAGAGAGCAGTTTACACAGAGACTGGGATGGCTCCCCAGCTGGCCGCTCTCCCCAATCCAGCGCCCCCTCCCCGCCCTCCTCCCCACCCCCCAGCAGGAACCTGTTACTTTAAGCAAGGCGTTCCAGTGTGGCGGTGCTGGCGGCCCGGGTTTCGGAAGGTGGCCGGTGATTGGCTCTTTCGAGCTCCCCCTGGCTCGCTCGCTCGGCCTCCCCGCGCGCTCCGCCCCGCCCGCGCGCCCTCCCTCCGCCCAGTGAGGCTCGGAGCCCGGGTGTCAGGCGCCACGGCGCATGCTCCGGAATCTCATCCTCTGGCCCTGGAGCTGCTGCTGCTGCTGCTGCTTTTGCTTTTGGGGCTGAGTTTAATAAGCGAGCGAGCGAGCAAGCGATCGCGGGGGGAAAAAGGCAGAGAATGTCCGCCATCTACCCTCCGCTCCTGGTCGCGCTCTCATTCATAGCAGCCTCTTCATGAATTACAGCTGAGGGGGGCGGGGGAGGGGGGGTACCACACAACACCCCAGCAAACCTCCGGGCCCCCAGGCATGGCTAGCTCGGTAAGTACCTGCAAAAATAATAATAAAAGACCCCCCACCCCCGCGCCCCCGCGCCTTTCCTCCCTCGCCCTGCGCCGCCACCGCAGCCCAGACAGCGCCAGCGCTCAGCGGTTCCAATTAGAGAAAGGTTGGTACGGCTTGCAGGGAGCTGCTGCCTCTCCCTCAGTCTCCGTTCCCCTCCCTCTCACCCCCCTCCCCGGCGCGCGCGCACACACACACACTCACACACTAACACACACTCGCCCCTCCACCCCCCGCGCCTCCCTCCCTCCTCGCCTCTTTGCAATCGCAAGAAGCGCACTCTCGCTCACACGCGCGCACTCACACACACACACACACACACACACACACACACACACGGTGGAAGGAGGCGAATAATAACTCAGCCATATTTCAGCCGCCGCCGCCGCCGGGAGCCGCGGGCACAGTCGGGGGACGCGGCGAGCAGCCTCGCCGGCCGCTACGATGGTGCGTTCTCCGCGGCGCGCGAGTGTGAGCCGGAGTGAGCGGGCTGACAGCCGCGGGGCCGCACGCAACTTTGCCCCCGCGCCGGGCTGTGCGCAGTCGGGGCTCCGCGGCTGTCCGCCCGCCGCCCTGCCTTTCTGAATTTCATTTTTTGGGGGAGGTGGGAGGTACTTTGGGGCCACTTTGGCTCTTGGAAGTGTGTTGCGGGGGCTTTCTTAGGCTGGCCTCGCCGATCGCGTGGGGCTTTTCGCTGGGGGGTGCGGGGTGCATTAAGTTATGGACGCCTCGGCGTGTTTTCCTGCGGGCGTGTGTGCGTGTGTGTGTGACGACGTCTCATTTTTGTTGTGCACAAACCCCGTGGTAAGAACACGGGAGTTTGTGCCCATCGGCAGAGGCTGCTCGTAGTTTCCATTCCGCCTGGCACAGCGCTCCACACGCACGCACACACACACGTACACAAAGACTTCCTCGGCGTGTGTCTGTCGCCGCAGCACTTTCGGGGTGGGGGCTTGCGAGAACCCCCTTCGGGTGTCCCAGCTACCTCCCCTCCCACGCCAGGCAACCGCCCCGGCATCGCCTCCTAATTGTCTCTAATTTGTTTCCGATGCATTCGTTGTCGTGCTTGTAGTGGCTGAGTGTGCTGGCTCCTCTTAACCCTCCTCCCCGCCGGGACCACTGGACCCCCTTCCCGATCGGGGGTAACATTCCGTTACAATCCCGGCCTGTATGGATGCGGTCCCGGGGGCCGGGCAGGCCGGGTAGGCTGCATTTGGGGGGTGTGGGGTGTGCGCGCCCACGCGCGTGAAACGTGGATGCAGAGGGCACTGCCGTTTCCTTTTATGTGCGTTTCAAGAAGGAGGAAAAAAAAAATGTCAGGCGCAATGTTCAGTGTCGAACGGTCGCCTTCCTGTTGTTCACGGCTGTCTCTCCTCCCCCTGCCCGCAGTGTGCCGTGCAGGTGAAGCTGGAGCTGGGGCACCGCGCCCAGGTGAGGAAAAAACCCACCGTGGAGGGCTTCACCCACGACTGGATGGTGTTCGTGCGCGGTCCGGAGCACAGTAACATACAGCACTTTGTGGAGAAAGTCGTCTTCCACTTGCACGAAAGCTTTCCTAGGCCAAAAAGAGGTAGGGCTCGAATACAAAAGGAGCTTGATAAAAAATGTCTTTGCTGGCGGTGGAAACAATCGCTTGGTCCGGGCGGTCCCCCTGCCCCTCTCCCCGCCCCCCGCGTCGCGCTCGCCGGCGTAGCTCGGGACCGGGGTGCGCGGCGCCGCGCTGGCCAGGTCCCCGCTCCCGCCCGCGCGCGCGCCACTTCGGCTCCTTGAAAGTCACCGCAGAGAAAGGACCGTCAGGTGTCGAGTGTTTATTCATCCCAAGCCAGCTCTCACCGGTCCTCTGGGGTTAGCCGCGGGTTCTGCGGGGAAACTGCAATTAGTTGCTGGGTTTGGAGGCGTGGGGAGTGGGGCTGGAGGGAATAAACAGCTTGCGCTTTTTTTTTTTTTAACCTAGAGAAATTGAGATTTACCTGTGTTGTTAGCAGAGGATGTTACCTGTGTTGTTAGCAGAGGATGCGTGGGATGTAGTTATTGTTCCGTCTTGAGAAGTCACCTGTCTTTAGGATCCTCTCTACCTTCCTCGTGTGAGGCGTTATGTGCCAGCTGTCATAGACTTTTCTTTTTTTGTGGGTTATCCATCCCGACCTCCCACCGTCAGGATTTTATGTTCAGTTGAAAGTGGGGGGAGCCGGGCGCCTTAGCCCCCCAATGGCACTTGATTGCTCATTCGATTTTGAGCCACGTTCATAAGTGTTTGCCCGATGTGATCTGCAGGGGAGAGGGTCCCTGCCAGAGGTCGAAGCTAAGTTTCAGAGGAATGGCTTGTCTTGCCTTCTTCAGTCTTCCCTCTCCTTGGTTTTTAGCAGCCTTGGTGTCTGGTTTGCATAATTCTGCTCAGCCTCTGAGGTCTCAAAACATTTTCCATAAAGGACAGTTTTGGAAAAAAGGAACGGAGTGTTATTTTACAAGACATTTAAAGAGGGTTTGAGAAATCCCAATTTCTGGTCCCTTCAGCCTCTGGAAAGCTACTGTCCTGTTGTTTTAGTTGGATTAGTGGAGGTAACAGTACAGATACAGTAAGGTGCTTTGTTTGTGATCAGGTTTATTTATCTAAGCGGACACAATGGTTAGCAGTTATCTTCCATTTGATCCGTAATCTTTATTGGCATCTAGAACTCCTGCAGTTTCTTAGCTTAACATCATAATAAATCCATTCTGCTTAGAGCTGCGGTGGAAATTATTGAACATTCAAGGGCTTGAATAAAGAAAGGAGAAATGTTGTGTGCCTTAGAGGTGGCAGAGGTTTGTGTTGACACTTGTTTTTGTTTCCAGGGCTCCTGTAATGGGTCTTAGGATTGTATGTTTTGCCTATAATGGTTTGTTTTATAGCTGCTCTTGAAAACTGGAACAGTTGAATTTGATGGGCTTTGCTGGTTGGTTAATAAATGAATCCGGCTTCTCACAGAGGGGTAGGGATAAGCATGGCCCATTGGAAATAACATTTAGATTTTGTTAGCACTTTGTATCAGAAGATAGCCAGAGATAGTATACTTAATTTTTCTTCTGAACTGTGATGAAGAGGAGTATTGTCAAGTTTCTGTCCCTCTGTGAGGTTGGGTCTGATGCTTCTTGGGATCTTGTTTTTCGTTTTCCATCTGTCCATAGAGCCACAGCAGAGGAGTTTAAACAAAAGAAACCACCTTCTAAGATCCTTGGTTGGCACACGCTGTTAGGACTACTTGGCTGTCTGTTCACTTCCAGGTGAAACACCCTTAACAACAACAAAGCAATATTTATTGTATTAGGAAAACTAAGCCAGTTGGCCGAAGATGTAGCTCTTAAGATAACTTTGTTTAGGCTCCTTAACAATCCACAAATTGGTATTATGAAATTAGAGATGATCAACCTCTCCGCATTTCACCACTGTTTCTCTGCTTCAGTGGGTGTGTGTGGTGACGTCTCCTTTTATTTCCCATACTTAATGATTTTCTGTCCGCCTGAGAGGGCTGCCTGCATAGCCCACACCTGGGAGTTTTGTTGCTAGGTGTGGTGAGTGGTTTGATAACACCAAGGTCTTCTCAGACCTCTCTAGTGAGAGATGTCTGCTTGTTGGTAGGGTTCTTCAATTTTTATTCTCAATTGTGGAGTTTCTTGATGTAGTCTATAAGCCATTGTTTCAAAATGTTTATTTTTGGATTTTTATTTGTATGTGTGCTTCCCATGATGTGACAAGTCCTGGGAAAAATGCCAGCTTACATAGCCCAGGAGAGACCTTGTCATACTGTAATTACACATGATTCAGATTGCAAGAGAAGGTTTCTCTGTTCATTGGGAATAGTTAGTTGTAAATTCAAGTAACACCAAACATGCCACTTAATCCTGGGGACTTATTTTTTGGCTTATGAGGCCTTTTGAAATGATAAGAATAAATCCAGAATAAGAATGCCAGGCAGTTCTAAGTCTGCTTCTGTACCTTTTAAAGTGTTATATTTTTGATATTATAGATCTATAAATAAGGGGCTTGAAAATGGGAGAAACTGCAAATGGCTTTGTGAGAAATCTGAATTACAAGAAATGCATGCTGTAAACTGTAAATGGCTATTAATAATACCAGTTTAAGTCACTTTCAAAATGTGTGGTAGTTGATAAACAGAAGTGGACTTAGATCTGAGAATGAACTGCTCAAGCCATTAAGATGGATGAGTTCTTAGTTTCATAAATCTTAGGTTTGGAAAAGCAAATTGATTTTCATGTTGATTTCCTTTATTCTATAGTAATATTATGAGAACTTATAGGGGAAAAAAATTACAGTAAATTCAACTTGCTGCCCATTGAGAATTACGTATGCCATTGCAAAACTGAACTAATTGGACTTGAATTGATAAGGTTTTACTCTGTCCTAAAGATAGTTTCATTTAAAACTACTAGCACAAAATCCTAGAAAGGAGATTTTGATGAAATAGTGCAGCCTGGAATATCCATTAGCCATTACAGAATAGGCATGTCAAACTATAATGCATTTTAAAACTATCTGCCTGCAAAAAAAGACTATATCTTATTTATTACT